>NC_135486.1:92097889-92722889 GCF_052094955.1 Ictidomys tridecemlineatus
GATTGGGGTAAATAATTTTAAACAAATCTCTTTCATCCTTATAGGACTTTTCAGGGTCTTTAATAAGTGAGTGTTTAAGAGTTTCCAATACACAAGACAGCCTTTCTTAAATTTTCTCTAATTCCTTAAAAATTTTAAAGTATGGAATTCTTCTTTCATGGAGCATATTATAAGATCAGTGTTTAGCAGAACCTCAACTTGAGAAACACTGGCCTAACACAGTACCGTGGGAATGAAATGATACCCACAGTGGTATTCATCTGGGAACCTGAGCAAGCCACTGGACCCGAAAAAGTTCAATGAGGGAAATATATCCCAGGACAATGATAGGTACAGCGATATCATTTTTATTGAAATTTGACCTCAATCTCAAACAGTGAAAGATAATGAACCTTGAAAAGAATGCCTTGTGTCTAGATTAGATGAAGTCTTAAACTTACAACTAAGACTTGCTCTTTGATCTTCCTACTCTGAAGATGAGAAAATGTTAATCAAAAGAGTAGATGCAATGGGAACAAAAAAGAGAATGCCTGTCCTACTCAACACTGTCCTGGGCATTGGTAATTGCATCGTGGAACTGTATCCTTGGCCTTTATGATCTCCTTACTCAGCCAGTCCAAGAGTGTCAGAAGAAAAAGAGGTGTCACCTAACCTGCTTCCTTGCATGTTCCATTCAGAGGCCTGGACTTCCATTCAGAGGCCTGGACTTTCAGAAGGGAAGTATCTCAGCAATCCATCCATCCATCCATCCATCCATCCATCATCCATCCATTCATCCTATCATTAATGTGTGATTCTTCTACTGTACACCAGGCACTAGTCCAGGTATGAGGAACAGCACAGACAAGGTCTCTAACCTTGGAGAGGTTCTGGGGTGATAGAGAACAAAATTTCAAATTGCATTTTAAAAATCAAATTGACCTTTTGTTAGTGATTCAAGAACAAAGAATCACCCAGTCCACAAATAGGAGCTAAACAGAGTAGGTAAGATTTATATGCAGAAAAAAAAAAAAAGGGAAGAAAACAGAAACAAGGGAAAAATAGTGGATTGGTCAATTCAAGGTTAATTTCTTCCTAGGGATGTAAGCAAAATCTTGTTAGTTAATGGTGTTTAACTACCATCTCTCTCATGACTTTTTTGAAGGGCAGATATTATAAGCAAGCGATTAATGTTTTGGTTTGGCAGAAGTTAGCGTGAATTATTTGGAGCCTACTGTCTTTTCTTTAACAGTGGAAGAGATAGAAACTAATCAAACAATAAATACATGTGGAGGGTAAGTATGATGGAGAAAATTAGTCCACTGTATCCATTTGATGAATTTTGTGAAATCAATGAATTTAAGCTAGGACCTTAAGAAGTAGGCATTGTTGGGGCTGGGGTTGTGGATCAATGGTAGAGCACTTGCCTCACGTGTATGAGGCACTGGGTTTGATTCTCAGCACCCACATATAAATAAATGCATAAAATAAAGTTTCATAAACAAGTAAAGATATTTTTTAAAGAAGTAGGTTCTGTTATCTTCATTTTGTAGATAAGGAAGTTGAGATTAAAAAGAGTATGAATAACTTACCAGAAGTCATACATAACTTACCAGAAGTCATACAGCTACCTGACAGAATAGATCTTTGAACCTAAATGCTTTGGTTCAGGAGCCCAAGATCAGAAACACTGTATATTCCACATCTACCCGCCTAATGAAGTTTACAGTCTAACCAAAGCTTCAAATCAAATTTTCCTTCAGTAGAACATAATAACATAATACCATAATAATAACAATGATGGGACCAATTTTATATTCTCAAAGAGTAAAGAGATATCTATGTCTATATATTTTTTGTTGTTGGGAATTGAACCCAGGGCCTCACACATTGTTGTGTGTGCTGTACCACTGAGCTGTGCCCCCAGTTTAAGAGTAAAGATTTAGAGTGTCTGTATGCTGTGTGTTGATGGATGGAGTTGGGGAAGTACCCTTTTGAGACCTGGAATTGCAAAATTAGAGAGATGAATCGTATATGGGCAACCTACCCCCAAAGCAAAGTTGCTGTCACCAGTTATAGTTGGAAGTTTTTAATAGAATATGGAAAACCTAGGCCTTTTCCAGTTCATCATTGGCTTCAAGATGAATGTTCCAAATGTGAAATCTCTACCTTCATGTTAACCTAATCAGTCCCATTGTTCCAGATGTGGGATCACCTGTATCACTTAAATTAAGCAAGAAAAATGCCAATTAAAATAACTTTTGAAATAAGTACTATTCTTTTAGAGTTCTAGTCTTTTGAAAAGTAGAATATGTGAATGATTAGAATGTTTAAAAATATATATACATGAAAATATATATAAAGGACATATTAGAATATATATTGAAATGTATCAAACATATGTAATATACATTTATATATAAATATGTTAATATATATCTAGATCATGATTTCCAATGTATTTTAATACACGTAAGTTACTTTTACTGTATATTCATAGAAAACTTGGGACTTAATTGTTAAACATATAAGAATTATCAAATTCAACGGCACACAAAGAACAAGTTGTTCTCCACTTCTTGTTTCACATATTGTAAAATGTCATTTCCTCTACTGGGAAATTTAAGTTTGGTTCTTTCCTGAAATGATATCTTACCATCCCTTCTTCTTTACTACCTGGGAAAAAAATATATCCTTCAACCTTGGATCTCCTTCCCCTTATGAAATCCCATTAACTATACAAAGATTTCTGACCCAGTGAACAAGAACCTGTGAGCGAAGAGGAACTTACCCATGTGAGTTCCCAGAAGGCATACTTGGTCCTTGGTCCTGCCTGACAGGCCACAGGGTGACATGCAAAGGACTGAAGTCAAAACTTCCGTAAAGAGCTCACTGAAACCCACATTCCTTCAGCAATAAGAAATGGTACAACAACTTTAAGAGAGAGAATATTCTGTTAAAACAGAAAAAAAATTATTAGTAAGCCCACGTGCCACTTCTTAGTGTGGCAGGAATATGCATGAAAGGTGAATGTGACTTATTAAGAATCTGAAAAGCCAGCATAAGCACCCATGGGACTCTGATTTCATTTCTACTAGTAGCAAAGTTTAAATTAAATAGCCACCTAGATCAAATTAAAAAAAAATCTCCTGTTTGGACACCAGTGAAATAGCTATATATGTTCAATTCCACAACAGATGTTTACAGAAGAAACTAGCCCCCCCGCCACACACACACTTTTTGTTTCTCTTTTGGCAAATAGAATTAAGCAGATTTCTACCCCCAGGCATTCTGGGGGCACCTGGATGATGTCTTATCCAGAGAACAAGGAAATGGGACCTCCCAGGTAGGGCTGATTCCCTAGCCCTGGCTCTCTGCCCCTTTCCTTCATTGTTCTCCTCTGGCAAAGCTAATTAGCCTTTAATTTTCCTGTAGCTGATGGTCAATAATAAATTCCCTGTGCTGAAAAAGCACAAGAACCTTAGCTGAAGGCAATATTTCACCAAAATGTCATGAATGCACTTTGAAGAGTTAACTGTTTCTCATAACATCCTGGGTACTATTGAATTAGCTGACTTTTGAGCAACACATTTTGTGATTTTCACTAGAGAGTTGTGTATTTTAGAGATGAAAGAGAGCTTTGTATTTTGAAAGCTTGTATATTTTGCCTTTACTGCTGAGTGCTTGCTGGGTCTGAAATAAAGCCTGCTAGATGATGTTGAGTTAGTTACCTCCCTCCTTGGGCTTTGCAGAGACTGTCAACAGCCCTCATTACCTCCTTCAGTCTAAATTCTTGCTCTCATAGAGCCAAGAAGTGGGAAGAGAAGAAAGGCCCTTGGAAGAATTAATGGAGGCATGAAAAGAGCAAGCCAGTGAGAATTTCCAGATTCCAGGGAGACTTTACAGGCGACAGTCAGAAGCAGATGATTAGTGAGCTGAGAATGACAAGGGACATTGGTGCAGTGTTTCTTCATCCCACACACTCCTCTGCAATGTGATCTTGTTACACTCCCTCAAGAGCTGGAGTGTATTCCCCCTACCCTGGAACCTGGGTGAATCTCAACTCCTTTGAACAATGTAGTATGTGACTGCCAAAGATGGGTCAGAAAAGGTAATACAAACTCATCCTTGGAGCAATGAGCTGCCATGTAAGAAGTCGGACTACTCTGAGGTTCCAGGCTGTGCAGAAGCCAAAGCCACCCACGGAGGCCATGAGCAGGTACTTTAGCTAACAGCCTGAGTCTTCCAGTAATCCCATCCCAAGTACCTCACATATCAGTGAAGGAGCCTTTGCATGATCCCAGATCCAAGATGAGACCCCAGATATTGTGGAATTGAGGCATACCAACTTGCTGTTCTTTATTTGAATTCCTGACCCACACATGTACATAATCAAACCTGCTGGATTTGGAGTAATGTGTTGCACACTTGGAACAGGTGGGAAAGAGGGAGTAGACGGTAAGAAAAGCAGGTATGAACCCAGAGTTCTGCTAGCTGGTGACATTCCAGGAAGGCAAATTTACCAATATATGAAACAAAATTCTAAATGTTCTGCACACACACTTCATACTTACCAGATTTGACCTTCAGCAGCATACTTTGTCTCTTTGCCTCTCTCCATTCCTTGTCTATAAAATAAAAATAACACCACCGACTTGATAGGAAAACTAAGCAGAAGACAAAATAGAGGATTTAAATAACAAATAAGACGAATTGGACTCAACAAACATATACAGATTCACATTTTCCCCCTCAACTGCATGTGGATTGTTCTTTAGTACAGACCATACTTAAGCCACAAAACAAGTCTTAATGAATTTAAAAAGATTAAAATAATGCAAAGCATCTTTTCTAATTAAAATGGAAAAATTGATAGCAGAGGGAAAACTGGAAAGTCCACAAATATGTGAAAATGAAATGACACATTCTTGAACAACCAATGGATCAATGAACAACTCATAAGAGAAATTATAAAAAATCTGAGACAAATGAAAATATTCAACATACCCACATGTATGGAATGCAGTGAAAACAGTATGAAGAGAGTATTTGTAGCTACAAAAAAAGATCTCAAATCAATGATTTAACTTTGCCCCTTAAGGGACTAGACAAAGAATGAACTAAACCTTTGAACAACATAGTATGTGACTGCTAATCAACTAATAAACTAAAAGAATGAACTAAACAAAGTCAGCAGAAAAAACAAAATAAAGACTAGAGCAGAGACAACCCAAGAAGAGAGAGAAAAACAATAGAAGAAAACAAGAGTTGGTTCTTCAAAACTATCAACAATTTTTCTCAAATTCTTCCCCCAAAGCTGAAGAGAATACTTTCTAATTCATTTTGCAAGACCAGCATACCATGATTCTAAAGCCATACAAAAAACTACAAGGAAGAAAAGTACAGACCAACATCCCTGATCATATCGATGCAAAAATCTTTTAAGAAAATTCTTGCAAACGAAATTCCACAGTTCATTTAAAGAATTATGCAGCATGAGCCAGTGGAATTTATTCCTGGAACTCGAGGATGCTTCAACATACAAAAGTAGCATATGAAATAAAAAGAACAAACTGGAACAACACATGACCGTTTCTATTAAAGCTCTAGAAGCATCTGACAAAATGCAACCCCCTTCATGATACAAAACACTGAACAAACTGGGAGTTCAGGGAAGCTACCTTAATGCAATAAAGTTCATATGTGCAAAGCCCACAGCTAACCTACCAACAGTGAAAGACTCCAAGCTTTTCCTCTAGGATCAGGGACAAGATGAGGATGCCCACTCCTGTCACTTTTGCTCAACTTAGTACTAGAGATCCTAGTCAGAACAAGTAGGCAAACAAGAAAGAAGGGAAGGAGGGCATCAAAATTTCAGAGGAAGAAGTAAAATTTGTTTCACTCCCAGATTGCTGGGACATGTGACTAAGTCATTCAGGGTCACTCCAGGTGAACTGGGCTGGCACGCAATAATTACACAGAAAACGCCTTTTTCTTTGGGTTCTGTTCTGGCTCCTCTGACCTAGCTCCCACACAGAGGGCAAGGCAGGCAAGAGAGACAGTCACCTGAATTCTTTATTCTTATATAGAGGGGACACACAAAGGGAGGTTCAATGGAATGTTTTTTTCATATAAGGCAAAGGGTCAGGTTTCAGGGGGTTGAGTCTAGCTTCATGATGTCTTGTCTTACCGTCAGCAGATTGACATCTTGGAAGGCCACACCCATCTCATGTGCTGTGTGGGGATCACAGGCAGAGCGAGCAAAAAGGGCACCTATGTGACCAGCCCCAACAGAGGGGCAATGTCAGCCCAGTTCACTCATGTACTCATGCTCATAGTTCACACACACAGCCCATAGCTGGCCTGCGTCGACAGATGACACAACCTTATATGTAGAAAACTTCTAAAGTTCCATAGAAATTATTAGAACCAATAAATAAGTACAGCAATTGCAGGATAAAATAAAAAAAAATTAGTTGCATTTCTATATCCTGAGAGTGAATAATCTAAGAAGAAAATTAAGAAAAATAGTTCAATTTATAATAGCATCAGAGAGACTAGAATATATAGGAATAAACTTAACAAGGGAGATGAAAGACTTGTACACTAAAAACTACAAAACATTGCTAGAAGAAATTAAACAAGATACAAATAAAAGGCAGTGTATCTCAGTTTGTAGATTGCAGTCCCCATCAAGAGCCCTATAGTTTTTTTTTGTTTGTTTGTTTTTTTAGAACTAGAAAAATCCATACTGAAATTAACCTGGAGGCTCCAAGGATCCCAAATAGCCACGCCAATCTTGGAAAAACAAGAGCAAGGGTGGAGGAGTCACACTTCCTGAAGTAAAAACTTACTATGTAATTGGACCCTTTCTTTATACAATATACAAAATAAACTCAAAATGAATCAAAGACATAAAGACCTAAAACTACAAAACTCTTAGAAAAAAACAATTAGGAAAAGCTTCATGACATTGGACATTGCAATTTTTTTTAAAAAAATATAGTATCAAAGCTATAGGCAACAAAAAATAGATGAATTTCACAACATCAAAATTTAAATTTCTGTGAATCAAGGGATATTATCAAGGAGCTGGGGTTGTGGTTCAGTGGTAGAGTGCTCATCTCAATTTATTCAAGTCAAAGGACTTGAATAGACATTTCTCCAAATAAGATATACAAATAGCCAATAGACCCATGAGGAAAAAAATGTTCAATATTACTAATCACTGAGGAATCAAAACTAAAACCATTATGAGGTACCGCTTCATACACACTGGGATAGCCACTATCTAAAAATATCAGAAAATAGCAAGTCTTGACACGGTGTAGAGGAATTGGAACCCCTGTTTTGTGGGTGGGAGTGGAAAATGGTGCAACCATTGTGGAAAACTATCGCCCATGTCGCGCATGATGGAATCAGGGTCACTCCGTGTGAATTGGGCAGGCAATGAAAAGACCACACAAACACAGAAATACCTTTTATGGGGGTCGGGGACGGCTCTGAGGCCTCAGGTGTCAGCTCCCATGCTGGAGGGCAAGAGGAGCAAGGAAAGCAAGAGAGAGAGCCCACCCCGAACCCCTGTATTTATTAGGAGAAAGACATTTGATGAAATATTCCACCCAAATAAGGCAAGGGATTATGTCACAAGAAATAACAGGGGTGGTAGCCCAGTCCCATTGGGTGTTGCCCAGCCCAGAGCTGCACTTCTTGCCAAGTGAAGGTAAGGCCTGCTTGCTTCACACAGTTCATGATGCCGGTTCAATACCCTCATTACTCAAGGCTGAGGGGGATTGCTTAGCTTGTATCAGGGCACCCAGACAGAAAAACATATGCAGCTCCTAAAAAATTAAAAATAGAATTAACATATGATGCAGCAATTCCTCCTCTGTATATAGCCCAAACAATGGAAAACAGAGACTTGAGGAGATATTTGCACATCTGTGTTCATAGTAACATTATTTATAATAGCCAAAGGGTGGAAGCAAACCAAGTGTCCTTGATGAATGGGTGGATCAACAAATTCTGATACATGCATACAATGGATTATTACTCAGCCTTAAATGGAAAGTTTGCTTACCCCTCCCCACCCAGGGTAATGACTTTTTTTAGATTTTTAATTGATAGTAATTGTACATATTCACAGGGTTCAGTGTAATGATCAAACCAGCATAATTGGCTTATCTATCACCTCAGACATTAATCATTTCTTTGTGTTGGGAACATTTGAAAAGGAAAACAAGTTTTCTATTACAATTGCCTTTCACCATGAAAAAAAAATAGTGTTTTCTATAGAAATTTTATCAGATTAAGGAAGCTTCCTTCTTTTCAATTTGCTATGAGTTTTTACTTTGAATGGGTATTGAATTTTGTCAAAGACATTTTTTGCACCTATGGAGTTTAATTATATAATTTTCCTCTTTTATCCCTGAGTACAGAAATCACATTCATCTTTCAAACGTTGAACCAACATTCCAATTCAGGGATAAACATAGGTTAGTTGGAAAAAACATAATACTACCATCACAGGGTTACGCTAAAGACTCTTAATAACTGACACACAGTAAGTGCTCGATCAATGTTTTCAGTTATTATTTATCACAAACTAGGCTTTGACTCAATTTTCCTGCAAAAGTTTACTGAAAAGTTTTTTGTTCTCTAAATTCCTGGGGAAAGGTATCTGAGTCATCTGTGATTAATAAAATCTCCAATACAATTATTTCAAAGAATATATTGCTGCAAATATTCATGGCTCTTAAATATGAAATTAGCATTGTTACCAATGAATGCTGAGAAAATTGCAAGATTAATAGAAATTTAACATTTAGCCAGGGGTGGTGGCTTATGCCTCTAATTAGAGCTACGTGGGAGGCTATGTCAGGAAGATCACAAATTTGAGGCCAGCCTCAGCAATTTAATGAGTCCCTAAGCAATTTAGCAAGAGCCTCTTCAAAAATAAAAAATAAAAAGGGCTGGAAATGTGGCTCAGTGGTAAAACATCCCCAAGTTAAGTCCCTGGTACCTAAAAAAAAATAAAAATAAAAATAAAAGGGGCTGGGTTATAGCTCAGTAGTAAAGCACTTGCCTAGCTTGGCTGCTCAGGATTTGATTCCAGCAAAGGAAGGAAGGAAGGAAGGGAGGAAGGGAGGAAAGGAGGAAGGGAGGAAGGGAGGAAGGGAGGAAAGGAGGAAGGGAGGGAGGAAGAGAAAAAAAGAAAGAAAGAAAAAGAGAAAGAAGGAAGGGAGAGAGAGAAAGAGAAAGAGAGAAATAAAGATTGACTTAACATTTAATGTGCTTATGTAACATCATTTATAATTATTACTTCTAGGCAGAGTTATCTGCTAAGTACTGATCAGGGCACAGCATTAGACAGTTTTCCTGCCTAAAAAGGTCTTTGCTGCCCACATATTAATGGTTGCTGTTATTTGGGACTCAAATGGATTTGTATTACTTTGACACATTAAAAGCTATCAAGTGACACTTAGAGAAAACCCAATAGATATTTTTATGTTTAAATTTGAGTTGTTTTAGACCCAAAGTCTGCCATCTAGTGGCAGTTGTTATTAGTGCAGACATAGTCAAAAACAAAACAAATAGAAACCCCTGTTTATTAGGTCCTATTCCACGCCAAGTATTGCAACAGGTATTTTATTTCTAGACATCTTTTGTTCTGCCACAATCTTCTTTATAATGAATGTGTCACTTCTGTAATTCCTCTCCACAAGCAATCGATGAAAAGCAGAAGAAGCTCCTAAAGTTACATGGAGGTAGAATGGGAAAAAAGCAAAGGTTCAGAATTAGGGAGTTCTAAGAACACCTTCTTCCATGACCATGAAGTTTAAATGATTCAATGGGACATAAGAACTTTATAAAATGTAGTGATAGTGCTGACTAAAATTCCAGTAGCCATATTCTAACCTTTTCAAGGACAGAGACTGATGCTCCTTATTCTGATGAACTTATTGTAAGTTGAAAGTACTGAGACTGGGGGTGTACCTCAGTAGTAGAGCATGTGCAAAGCAAGCTCAAGCATCTGGGTTCATCCCTAGCACCAAAGAAACAAACAACAACAATAAAAAAAATATTGTCAGTCAACATCTATTTCATGCACTTAACCTACCAAACACCATAGCTTAGTAACATGATATGCTACGGTGTTTCAGTTGTTTACCCCAGTAGTTGAGTCAAGACCCACTAGGCACCACAGCTCATTGCTGCCATGCAGCATCCAGCAAGAGGAAAAAATGAAAATTCAAATTTGAAGGTCAATTTCCAGTGAACACATATGACTTTCACACCATCATAAGGTCAGGGATGGTCTATAAACATGTGTTGATTGGTTGGTAAATTCATCCTCTCAAAGGAAAGATGTGATCACTTGGAGTGTGAATTGTTAGGGCATCTCTCTCTCTCTCTCTCTCTCTTTTTTGAAAAAAAAAATTTTAAAATTCATTTAACAGTAGAGTGCATTTTGACACCTTGTACACAAATGGAGCACAATTTTTCATTCCTCTGGTTGACATGGTGTGGAGTCACTCCAGTAGTGTAATCATACATGTATATAGGGTCCTCATGTCTGTCTCATTCTACCATCCTTCCCATCCCCACAAACCCACCCCTCTTGTCTCATTCCCCTCTACACAAAGCAAAGTTCCTTAATTCTTCCTTATCCCCCGCCCCACTATGGATCAGTATCTGCTTATCAGAGAAAACATTTGGCTTTTTGGGGGGGACTGGCTTATTTTACGTAGCATGATATTCTCTAGTTCCATCCATTTACCTGCAACTGCCATAATTATTCTTCTTTAAGGCTGAGTAATAGTCCATTGTGTATAAGTACCACATTTTCTTTATCCATTCATCTGTTGAAGGGTATCTAGGTAGCTTCCATAGTTTAGCTATTGTGAATTGAGCTATAAACATTGATGTGGCTGCATCACTGTAGTATGCAGATTTTAAGACCTTTGTGTATAAACCAAGGAGTGGGATACCTGGTCAAATGGTAGATCCATCCCGAGTTTTCTGAGGTATGTCCATACTGCTTTCCATAGTGGTTGCACCCATTTGCAGTCTCACCAGCAGAGTATGAGTGTGCCTTTTCCATTAGGCATCTCTTATCCCAGCATTTAAAAGTCTAGCCGTAGAGTCTGACATGGTTAGGAAAAGTAATTGATCCATGCAAAATCATATGAGATTTTTGGGAGAGAGTTCTCAAAAGCAACTATATAGGAACATCTTACACAGGAGTATTCTATCCAATCTTGCATTTAGAAGACACATTTTAAATAAGAATATCATTGGCATACCAATTAGGATGCATTCAAGTGTATGTAATAGAAAATCTGCCTAAGGGGTACATTTATTACTTCCCAGACAAGATGTCCAAAAGTAGGTGATCAATGATCCCTATGGCCCAGAGTGAAAATCTATTTCCTCATGTTTATAAAATGCTCTGGCAATCCAGGTGTCACATTGTCACACAATTGCATTCAAAGGAGGAAAAGCCAGGGTAGTCACAAAACGGATTCTCTTTTAATAGTGTAGTCTTCCACCTTGATTCAAGAAGAAAATCTTTCCCAGGCTTCCGCTGGTGTCTCCAAGCTTGAACTGACACACTCACATTTAGACCAGTCACGATTCACTCCCTGAAGCTGGGGCAAGATGAACCATCCTCATCCTTAGTGGATTTCCATCTGATACCTGAACAACACTAGAGTTCTGTTAACAGGGATATCAGGAGAATGGCTGAGGGTAGGCAGCCTAACACCTTTGCAGTAGTTTGTAACAGGTAGGAAACATAGCATTGAGAAAATCATCTTTTTGCCCAATATTTTCAAAGGCCTTCTGCTACAGTTTGGATCTTAGATGTTTCCCAATAGGCCTGATACAAAGTCTTGCACCATTGGGAGTTGGTGGAAACTTTAAAATTGGGGCCTAATGGGAGATCTTCAGGCCTTTGGTGGTGTGCCCTTAAAGGGAATTGTGAGACTGGCTACCTCCTCTTTCTCTGTTTTGCTGCCTGCTCAGTAGGCAAGCAGTTTTGCTCTGCCATGCAGTGTTACCATGGTATACTAGCTAGCTCACTACCAAGAAATGAATATTTTCTCTTTAAGTTGATTATCTCTGGTATTTTGTTATGGTAATGAAAAGCTAACTGACATGCCTTCTATGAATTATTCCCTTGCTTTTCCAGCCTCTAGTGAACCTATCTTGACTCTTATGTGGTGTCCTTCATTTAAAACCTAACGCATACATTGCCTTGCATTATAAACTTTTTGCATATGTTTTATTGCCTTAAGTAGATTATAAGATTTTGCAAAGTAACTATAATATCTTAAACCAATTGATATGATTTTAAAAGGGAAAAATAATGTTATGCACTTTTAAAAATCAAATATGATACTTTGCAACCATTAACTAGAACACTTGCAAGGACCAACCCTTTCCAAACCAACCCAGGAAGAGCATACTACATGTTTGTCCACATAATTTGATGTGACTACTGACCACATCAATACTACTTTTGGAAGATTTAGAGTTGAAATTACACTAACAAGGCTTCTTAAAGTTTTGAGCAGCATGGATATTTTCATTTCTTGAGGATCTGGTTATATTAAAATAAATACCAACACAAAGTTGTAAAAATTGTTTTATATTTTATAAATTGATATTTAACAAATTAGCATTTTAAATCAGCACACATATCTGATAACTACATTTTCCCCTGTTTGGAAAGAATGTTCAAATTATGAAATCAAAGCCATTTCTGAGCGTGGCAGCACCCCTGTTCTTACGATGGGCCCCACGTACACATTCACTCAGTCATTTGGTTATCAATTGCTCTTGAATTTGAGGTATAGTCTGTCCCGATATAAAACAATGGGAATAAGAAACAATTCCTACCCAAAAGACAAAGTAAGACAAGAAGCGATGGAAATTTTACCTAGTGAGGCTAGTTTAAAGCAGCTTTGACCTTCAGAAAAGTTGTGACTGATCCAACACCTCCTTGCTGTTTTTCAAACACACAAAATGCAGCTCTACCTTAGGACCATACTGACACTTCCCTTGGCCTTGAATGAGCTTCCCCCAGCTACCTGAGTCGCTAACTTTCTCACTATTTTTCAGTCTTTGCTCTGTCAAAACTAGTACAACCATCCTTTGAATACCTAGAATAAATTTTGTATTGACAAGTTTCCTCTGGTTGAATATGCTGACCCCCATATCTTATTGTCACCAGTGCCTTCCTAGTCCTCTTTGCCTAGCTCTGTTGTGGCACTGAGACTGACAGCATGAGCAAAATATACAGAGGTCCTAGCCCTGGTGGAGAAGATATCAACCAACCCATAATAAACATCAGAAGTCAATAAATGATAGGGCACAGAGGCAGCTAATCGCACCTGGGGGAAAGAAAGCTGAGGCAGGGCCTAGAGTCAGCCATATAGAGATATCTATATGTCTGAGAGATTCATTAAGGGAATTGGCCCACGAGAAGTCCTATTATCTGACATCTGCAAACTGGAGACTCTAGAAAGCAAGAAGTATGTTTCTGTCTCTGAGCCCAAAGGTTTGAGAACCAGGGGAGCCAATGATGGAACTCCCAAACTGAGGCTGAAGACCTGAGAATGAGAAGCTCCAATGTTTGAGCAGGAGAAAATGAATATCTTAGTTAAGAAAAAAGACAGAATTCACACTTCTTCTGTTTTGTTTTTTTTTGTTGTTGTTGTTGTTGTTCTATCCAGTCCTCAAGGGATCAGATGATACCCACCCATATTGGTGAGGACTGATTTTTCTTTACTCAGTCTCCTGGTTCAAATGCTATTCCTTTCCAGGGAATACCCTTAACAAATGCATTAAGAAATAATGTGTTTCAGCTCTTTGGGCAACCCTTAGCCCAATCAAGTTGACACATAATATTAACTCATAGTGACCTTCAAATTGATGAAACTAAACAACAATCACATCAGCAAGGGGTACCCTTGTTCTGTACTGTTTACATTTCTCCACACCCTTGCCTATGTCTGCCCAGAACAGTTCTTCTGTTCCTCCATCAATCTACTCCTTATTGTGGCTACCGTGATTTGGAATCAATTCTTTTCTTCGGGAAGAGAAACAGCAGTCAAAGCAGAAGACACTTTGGATATCTCAGCTATTTGCCATGAGCCTTTATTTTTTAAATATTGTTTTAGTTGTTGATGGACCTATATTTTATTAGTCTATTTATATGTGGTGCTGAGAATTGAACCCAGTGCTTCACACATGTGAGGCAGTAGCTCTACTACTGAGCCACAACCCCAGCCCATCATGTGCCTTTATTATATGCTAGAAGTTGTGTTGGGCATTTGTGATTTATAGATTTCCTAACTCTGGATGAAATTATGGTGTGTTGGAGGACAAGCCATGAAAACGGATACTATTAGTATATTATTGTAAAAATAATAGTAGGATAGTGTGCTGTGGATCCCCCAGCTCACAGGCAGTTTGTCCTGTTGGAGGGAACACTGTCCTGTCTGAATTTTAAAGATGATAGTTCTGGGAGGTTATGAAAGCATCACAAAGCTACTCTATATTACATACTGCGATGGTGGGAGCATGCCAATATAAATTTGTCCAAACTCACATTATATTCAACTCCAAGAGTGAACTCTACTGAACCTTGGGTGATGATGCGATGTCAAAGTGGATTCATTAGTTGTAACAGATGTTTCACTCTGGTGTAGGATTTGATGGTGGAGAGGATGTGAGTGTTAGGGTGAGTAGAGGGTATATGAGAACTCTGTACTTTCCACTCAATTTTTCTACAAACCTAAAACTGCTCTAGAAAATATAACATCCATTTTTTAAAGGCACAAGAAGGACATTTGGGCTCTTTAAGAGAATGCAGTTCCTTAAATGATAGAGGAAAGAAACAGTGTCAATGACCATTAACAGCAGAAGCCATATATTTAATGAGCATTTACTCTGGCCTAAGGCTACTTTCAAATGATATCGATTGGGGAGTGTACCACATTTATAATGATGACCCTGAAGACTTCCTCCTCATATGCCACACTTTGGTGTAATCTCCTCCCACAGTGACTCTGGGCTACTCGGTGTGATTTTCTTTGCCCACTTGGACTTAGCAAGCATATGGAGAGCAGAGGTTTGCAAAACACTTGCATATTAGGCATGTGCTCTTGCTGCTGAGACTCTGGCCATTGTGTGAAGAAGACTGGGCTAGCCTCCTGGAAGATGAGAGACAACAAGGACAGAGACCAGCTGCCCCAGGTGAAGCCTTGGCCTAGAACAACCAGCTTCGAACCACCAGACATAGGACACAAGGCCTTTCTTAAGCACCCGGCACCAGGTGAGCTGCCAGCAACACATAGCTCCGCCGAGGCAATCCACACTAGAAGAACCACCTGGCTAACTTAGTATTCTGCCACTTACTCTGGCTAACCTGTCTCTGGCCACACTGTTGTCCTTCCTCAAACTTTACACCTGCCAGACAAGCTCCCCACTCAGGGCCTCTGCACTAGCTTTTCTCTACACCATATATCCTTTCAGGTCTGCTTTAATGTGACCTTCAAAGAGCCTACCCTGACCACTGAATTAAACTTAAATCTTTAAATTTTTAGAATTAAAATTCAGCCTCCTAATCCCTGGCACTTCCTATATCCCTTCTCTGCTTTATTTTATTTTTTCCTAATGCACTGATCAGCTTTCAATAGAATAAGTTAAATTTATATGTTTATGTCTACAAATATTTCCACATTTCTTTTGCTTGGCTTCTGTTTTCTCCCACCACCAAGTAAGATCCGTGTGAACTTTATTTTCTTCATTGTTGTGTCGCTAACACCTAAGAGCAGTGTTTGGCACTGTAGCTCTCAAAACTATTTGTTGCATAATAAATAGGAAATTCCATTCACATTGAAATCTTCTAAATATCTCTGCCAACCCCAACTTTCCCCGGTTTCTCTGTTACTCATTCTTCAGAACCAAACCCAAGGCAGCCTCTCTGCCACCCAGTCAGACATTCTTCCACTGGGCTTCCTGAGATGGTAATAATCATTCCTACGGAGGCTACTGGTTGCTACTTGTTGGGCTAAGAGCTCTGCCTATAAGACCGGACTTTGTATTTCCACGCTTAGCAAAACAAACAAATATTTATTGTTTATTATGTCATAAATGAGTAAATGACTAAAGTATGACCACATAATAGTAATTGTGCTCCATGTATCTGAAAATATATTCCTGGATCCCAAGAACATTAGATGCAGATATTCCATTCTAGAGCCCCCAGGTTGGTGGGAAATGGGAGACAGCAGCTCCCTGTAAAGAACTGAACTATAAATATAGTTTATATATGGTGGGAACTTATCTTCCAAACTGGTGGGAACTTATCTTCCACTTTCAGGGGAGTACAAACTGATGTTGGCATTTTTTTTTTTTGATAAACAAAAGTATAGACACATTTAAATTTGTTCTATGCAAAAGCAGCCAGATTTTTAAAAATGAGGAAAGGAACAAACACCAAGAAAATAAAACGTGTCAAGAGGAAAGAGAAACAAATGCAAGGACAAATATAAGTCTACTGGAGCCTTTTAATTTTAAGCAGGGAAGGAGAGCCAGCTGGACAAAGAAACTATCTTAGTCTCTTTAGGCTGCTACAACAAAATCACCTCAGACTGGGTGGGCTATCAACAAAAGCAATGTCTTCCTCACAGTTCTGGAAGCTAGAAGTCTAAAGTCAGGGTGTCAGTCTGCTTGGTGAGAGCCCCCTTCCTGGTTCATCAGTGGCACTTTCTTGTTATGTCCTTCATGGCAGAAAAGGTGAGGCAGCTCCCTGAAGTCTCTTCGTATAAGGCCCTAATTCCATTCATGAGGGCAGAGCCAAAGCCCCCACATCCAATACCATCACACTGGGCGTCAGGGCTCAGCATATGTGTTATTGTTTGGATCTGAAATGTCTCCCAAGGGGCCATGTGTTGAAAGTTTGGTGTTCAGAAGGGGGGCCTTGGGATGTGATGGGATTATGAGGGCTCTAATCTTACCATCTGCTGAATTAAACCATGGAGAGATTTATCGCTAAATGGGCTTTGGGGAGGCGTTGGAAACACTGGGAATTGGGTCTGTGGGAATGTGCCCTTGTCTTTGGTTCCTTTCACCCTCATTTTCTTTCTCTTTTCTGGCTCTCCTGAGGTGAGCAGCTGTGTTCCACCGCACCCTCACCAGCATGAAGTCCTGCTCCAGGCCCACAGCATTGCGGCTGAGCAACCCTGAATTGATATCATGAGCCAAAACAAATCTTCCTTTTAAGTTGTTTTTTTCCCTCAGGTATTTTTCACAGCAATAGAAAGCGAACACAATATGAATGTTTTAGGGAGTGGAACATAACAATTCAGTTTCCAGTAGAAACTAAAAGTTCCCACTTCTCAGAGGGCAATAGAAGACATACACCCTGAAGAGGATTTTCTCCTGCTTTTTCATGAGCCTGCATCCAAGTGGTTGGGAGAAGAATACTGAGAGCTTTCCCAGCTAGCCACTTGAAGTCCACTTCTCATCGATAGATTCTCCAGGCACCTCTGAGAAATGGCCTCTTGTGCAGCAGAGATCTGGTGGGAACTTTCACAAGAATTGTTGACCAGAAGGAGGCAACAGCTCCTACAGCCATTTTGAACACAAAAGCCTATTCATGCAACTGAATTACTCTCATTCCTACTTTTCTGACTTAGTTTCAAAGCCTTGTCAAAAACTAGTTTGGGATCCTTGTTTCTAAGATCACTTACGTATTTACCTCTATGCACGTGCACTCTTCCCTGTAGAGCTTTTCGTGGTCTCAGGATAAAGATGGTGTCCAAAAAAGTGAACAGGGTATATATACTGTTAGCAACCAGCCATGGCAACCAGAATCCAGGACTCCAATAGAGAAAGTAGGTGCCCATCACCAGTCTTGATGCTTGTGTAAAGAAATGTGATGATCTGATCTGGCACAGTCCATTGCGCCTGGGGTATGTGGGAAAATTTTCAGTGACCAACATTAAGAATAATCTAAGAACAACAATACCAGGGTGGCTCAAGGGCAATCTCCCTTCCTTGATATATGCAAAAGCCACCAAATCTTCTTGTTAACTCTTTCCTCACAGCACGATACCAAGAATTCCATTCCAATGGGTGGCACCAGAAAGTCGGGAGCTGAAAATACATCACAATGACCCAAATTGGTTAATTACATTTTCTTATAAAATGAACTCTCCAACTATACACAAATACTAATTAATTTCTAATTTAACTGATATGAGAATCCAAATGAAATTTAAGAAGTAAATAAACATGAGTCAAGTATCTTACTCATCTTGGAGGAATTATTAGTGAAAGGCACTCTGGAAATAATGAAGAATCCTATAATCTTGACTGCTGTTAATTCCCTGCAGGAGGGCCAAGCAGGCTCAGACCTTCCCCACAAAGCATCCAACCTTCTCAACTGATGATCTCAGAGGCAGATACCTGCAGAGAGGATGGTGCCAATGTTGGGAGCCAGCGACTGCACCCTGAATATGGCGCTGGTCTCTGCTTCCACTTCGTTAGCGGTTAGAGTTGTTAGAAGTAAACAACTCCTTGTAAGGCTGTGGGGCTGGGCTCTGGCCTGCTTCCGCTGCGCTGTACCTATTAGACTTTTCCACGTGGTGCTAGTTCATTGGCGGGGCTGGGTACTTAAGCTAGGGCAGACCGACCGCTCGCTCTCTTGTTCCTGTTTTCTCATCATGATTCAAAGGTCCTGAGTAAACTGCTGAAAGAAGAATCCTGTGTCGTGTTTCCCTTGCCGGCGAGGGGTCGCGACATGCCAAGATTTCTCAAGGTTCTCTTCAAGTCGCTTTGCAGATCAGCTCTGAGAAAGCCTTGTGTGATCAGAAAGCTCTCATCACAGGTCTTCTTCCTTTTCAACAGGGTTAGAACTTGATCCCGGCATACAACATATCCCTCTGCACCCTGAGGGAGCCTAGAATGCCTATTTTCCTTGGACTATCTCATTCCCTGAAGTGGAATACCATTAAGACATAATCCACTCTTTGGCTAATGTTGAGTTTCACATACCAGGATTAAAGAGGGAGAATATATGCACTTATGCTCATGTGCCTATGCACACACATGCACACTATGCTTTCTGTGGAATTTGAGGGTATATAAAAACTATAAAAAGGCTCTAAGACTCTATGTAGCTCCATACTCCACGAGTATGACCTAACATAGCAGTGGCAGTATCAAAGTGTCTTGGGAATTTCTCCAAACCCACACCAAATACTTCTGTGTGTTTGTGTATGCATGGTAATGGGGACTGAGCCCAGGGCCTTGTTGTGCATAGTAGATTAATAAGTCTACTCCTAATAAGGTCTATATTCCCAGCCCTTTTTAATATATTTTATTTTAAGACGGGGCCTACATAAGTTGCTGAGGCTGACCTCAAACTTGCCATCCTCCTGTGTCAGCCTCCCAAGTAGCTGGAATTAGAGTTACACATCACCTTGCCTGACTCCCAAATTCTTTTTTTAAAAATTAAAAGTACATATTGAAAATCTCTGTCTTTACAATAGCACAGCTGAGTTTTAGAAGAGAATAAATGAAGCAAATCTTATAATAAAATAATGCTGAATTGGGAGTGCCCCTCAAGTTAAGTATATAAAATCCTATTAACTATTGCATGTCCGTAAATTAAATATATACTTTTTAAAAATCACATTTTTATTTTATTTTCTGAGGATCAGCTCTAGGCAGTTTGTGTTCCTGGCCAGTAATTTTGTATTTTTCTTGTTCTCTTAATCATTTTTAAATTTTCTGTCTTTACCCTGTTTGTGTTGATTTTTAAGATTCTATGCAGAAGCAGTGTGCTTGCTACACTATTGAAGACCAGTCCACAGGTCACTTTCCCACCGAAACTCCACCTTCCAAAGCTCATAGTCAGCCCTCCATCCCTCTGATGTATTTTGTACAAGAAAATAAAGTAGGAAGCCAAGAGACCTGGGTTTGAGTTTTGCTCCATTGGTTTTTATCAGCAAAGAACTGCACTAGACCCATGATTTCCATAGTTAATGCACATCAAAATCATCCAGAGGAATTTCTCAAAAATAAAGATTCCAAGCCTCACCTCAGCTATACTGAACCAGAATGTCCAAGGGAAACCTTATTATAGATAAGCAGTAAAGAGACCCTTCTGGCTGTTTGGCCCCTCCATGTCAATTATCTAGAAGGCTCCATGGGTATCATCCTTCCACAGAGAGAGCCCAGGCTTTTTCCTTGTCAATCAAGAATGTGTAACTTAAAAACATTTTCAAAAGAGAAATTACATCATTATTATCCAATGATATATTTAGTCACTTAAGTCTGTATATATTTGAAATTATCTAATTTGTTGACTTTATACAGACTGAAATCTGGAGGTCAACTCAAGCATTCAGAATCCCACAACTTTTTCCACCCCACTACCTGCACACAGCTTCCCATAGGACCCAGAGGCTGCTATCCTGGGTCCCTCCACCTAGTATAAAAGGATTCTACTGCATCCTCATTATTTATTGATGGATTTTTATATTATTAGGGATAAAAGTATAATGGATCTGATAAACGAAAGATTGTGAGTTGGGATCATAAATCCATTTGTCTTAACTTTTGGAAAACAGTTTAAAAAATACTTAAGAAGAGCAAATGAAGGAAAAGGAGGGAGAACCCAGGAAATTAAAGTCAATTAATTTAAAAATCAGTAGCTGAGAAACATAATAAGATATTCATTCTATTATTATTTTGACAGGAATCTCATAAAATAAATAAGGCAGGATTTTCTCTGTTAGACAATAAATCCTGTTAAATTAATCAAATTTCTTTTAAGATTATAAATTTGCTGCATAGAAGAAGGTGTGAGATATATTTCTGCACGTGATGGATCTAATGAGAAACGAATTCAATTCTCACCCTCTCATCTGGATTTCAGCCAGTTACCTTGGATTAGTTCTACATAAATTGCTTGTATTCAAAATCCTGATAAAACCAAGTGGGTATTTGTTCCAATATGGCATCAGTAAATAATTGTCAAAGATGAGGAAGGCATCTCAATTCTGAGTTAGGGCCCCCAAAACACCCTGTCCCTGGCCTCCAGATGTGGAAAGAGAAGCATGTTCTTTTGTGCCCAGTCTCTAGCCCTGCAGGGTGTGTTGGACATGTCTGTGGAGATGAAGTTTCCAACTGGCATCTTTCCATTCACCAGGGCTTTTTCTCCTAGCAACATTTGGGCTCTTCCTTCTGCAAATCCCTAATGGGCTGGTATTAACCCCTTGCCATTAGGATGGCTTTATTGAGGAGATCAGCAGACAGCACCACTGAATGCTCAGCCTGGCATGAGACTTAAAACCTTAGCATTTGGTCTTCCGCTTTCCAAGTATCATAGGTAAAACAAACAAACAAAGAATTCAAGACAGAGACTTTCTGGTTTCAAATTTCCAGAAACTAAATTTGTGAAGCCTAACTTTCCCAAGCTTCCTTCTTTTGTAATTCCAAAGTAATCTCCCTTAATTCCCATTTTTTCCCCCAAATAGGTGACTTTGATGGAGCCAGAGACAAACTCTTTATCATGATTGATAACCGGCCTGTTTTTCCTGTTGCTCTCTCCCTTGTCCTCACCCCTGGTGCATTTTTAGGCATATCTTCTATGTAGGAAAAACCCTTCTCCACACTTCTGCCCAGCAAGTTCCCCTTGCACTACATCTGGGCCTACCCTGGGTCCTCACCCCTCACTCAGAAATAGCAAAACAGCAGGCTCTCAGATTCTCTTTCCCCAATGAAAACAGTCTCTTGAGCCTACAGCCGACGCTGGAATGACCCCACCCATGCCACACCCATGTGAGCAGGCACCACGGACCATGGAGGCCACCCCAGAGAAGTCCTCCTACCACAAAGCTTTGGGGAGGGCTTTTCCATAGAGTTCACCCCCAGGAGTAGCTCTCGACCCATGAGTGGGGGTGAGGGGTGGAGAAGACCCCTACTTTCCTCACTCCTCGGGGGACAACCCTGAGGCATATTCCACACACTTCAAATGTCCACAGCGAGACTGAGCCCTTGTTGTCATAGTGGTCATCTGCTCAGTCACACACTCAAATATAGTAACTGTACCCAAATCCTTGTCTCAGGGTCTGCTTTGGCAGGGAACTCAAGCCAAAATGACCTTCTCCCTCTTTTCCTCAAAAAATGTCTGACTTCATTCTCATTCTTCCTTAGTGCATTCCAGAAGCAGCAGTCCCTGGCCTCTGGTCAGGCCCCACGTTTCTCCTCTTGAACCTGTCTGGGAGTTTCCCACCACCACCTCCAAACCTTCACTGTCCCCCTCTTTGATACCTGCTCAAGGTACAGTCCTGCCGACTAACAAACCAACAAGGTGGCTCCACAGGGTATCTGGTTAATTCTCAAGCTTCAGTGTGCTCCCTCTCCCCCACCCCTGCCTCCATTATTCAGCCACAATCATGTGCTCCGTGCCCCTCCTCTCCCTCAACACACAGTCATGCCACCTAACTTCACAGGGTTTTTTTTTGGTGAAAGGACATAATCTCTTTTCTTGACACAGCACCACCCTTGTTCCTACCCTACCTCTGTTACCTCTCCTTCTCCAGATCCTCTAATGGATCTTCTAGTTCTCCTTTCCTTGTCCTCCCCCTATGTGCTCCCCAGGTATGTCCTTGGCTCTCCCTTCTATTGTCCTCTGTACAGCATCTCTGAGGTCTCTTCCATTTCCATTTCCGCTCTTATCTTTCAAGAGGTGATTCCCAACCCCAGGTTTCTAGGTCCAACCTCTCTCTGTAACTCCAGCCACAGGTCTCTGGTCTCTGAAGGAAACATGCATCTTTGTGCTTTGTGCATTCTCCAAACCCTGTGGGAGCTACAGTGACAGGCAGGACCCTCCTTGGTGAAACTGGGGCCTTCATTACAACTACCTGCTCGGGAGCCACAAATGAATTGTGGGCTTGTTTAAACCCTCTGTAAGCTGAGGTGTGCCCCTCGGAGAACCCTCAGTGTCATGAATCTGAGACCACTCTGTTGCCTTGGCAACGTCGGGTGCAAAGAGAATTCTGCGATACTGCCGCAATCCGGCTGGGCAAAATAACCAGGAGGTGACAAGCAACTTGTGAAGGTTGAAGCAGGAACTGTTTTATTATGGAACAGCAGAGGTATATATACCTAACTGATGACACACAGCTTGACTCAATTAGCATCATCCAGATACAGCAGTCAGCCAATAAGGAATCTCCACCATCTTAATGGCTCAGTGGCGTTGCCTCACAAACCACTCCTCCTGGCAAACTGCCAGGCACCATCTTGACTTGATTTGTGGTCCCCAACATGATACAACGGAACTTATTGGTTCAGACAGGCCCAAGGTGGAAAGAGATACCAGTGTGCCCAACTATCCTTGAGGCACCTGCCGCCTGGAAGAGGAACAATTGTAACGCAAGTGATGAGACTCCCATCAGGCCAACTTCCCCACAGCCCCTCGATTTCTGTTTAGCTTAAAGAACCTTCCTGACAATCAATCCCTTTGATGTGTTTTGCTATAAATAAAGCACGCAGAGCCTCACTCTTTGTTAGGATCAGACCCCTCAGGTCTTTTCTACCCGTAAAGCCCCTGCTTGTGTTCTTTGTCTTTATTTCTTAATATTATCTTCAGCCTTTTATTTCCAGCCTGCCCACACTTCTATTGGGTTTCTGATTCCTCACTGCACAGAACGCAGTGAGAACCACCCTCTCCTCCGTGCTGGGCGAAGTAGGCAGATGTCTCCACTGGTCCTGGCTTTACCCTCTTCAGTTGGGGAAATCACGGAGACTGACTTGCTGCTCTGGGGAAACAGCGGGGACTGGGTGGGACTTGAATCACCAGAATAAACTCCAACTGGTCTTAGTTGCTCCCCAGAGCCAGGTCATGGCTCCAACATGGAGAATTTTTCATTGATCAGTAACTAGCTCAGTGGACTTCAAACTGATCTGAATCATCTTCTTCCTCTCTTCCTTCTTAACCCCAAATGGAACTTCTCCTAAGAATCCACTTTTACCCAGGCCCCAGGTTCACTACTCAGAACTGAACGCCTCCTGCCTTTGCTTGCTGCCCATAGCCAATCAGTTGCCAAGACCTACTGGTTGGAATGCTTCTCTCACACCTGTCCTCTCCTCTCTGCTGCTGGTAGAACAAAGCTAGCTCAGGCCTGTAGTTAGACTATGGCAATGGCTTCCCTGGGGCCTACCTAACAAGTTCTCTCTTCTCCTCTGTTCTGCTCTGCAAGATTCAACGCTGTTATCACACAAAACAAAAAACAAAATCAAACAAACAAAAACCTATAATCGATTTTTGCCTACAGACAAAAGCACAAATTCCACTGCTTAGCAAGTCAGTCTCCGTGATTTCCCCTTCATGACCCACATCCCAGCCAGCTTTTCTTTTCTATTCTTATTGTGTCCTTTTTATTTATTTCCCCAAGAATTTTTTTATATTGAGATAAAATTCATATAAAATTAGCAAATTTTGTTCATTTTGAATTAACAATTCGATGGCATTTAGAGCATTCACACTGTTGTGCTACCACCAGCTTTAATTTCAAGATGTCCACCATCACCCCCCAAAAGAAACCCTGTGCCCATGAATACTCACTCCCCATTTCTCCCTTCCCCATTCTCTAAGTAACCTCTAACCAGCTTTCTGTCCTGATGGATTTGCCTATTGTGGTTGTTTCGTATAAATGGAATCATACAATAAAGGCCTTTTGTGACGGGTTTCTTTTAAATAGCACCATGTTTTCAAGGTTCAACCGTACTATAACATGTATATCATTCCTGTTTGTGGCTAAATACTATTCCATTGTTAGGATGAACTACATTTTGTTTATCCATTCATCAGTTGATGGACATTTGAGTTGTTTCTGCCTTTGGCCATTCTAAATACTGCTGCCACAAACATTTGTGTACCAATTCCCTTGTGGTATATGCTTTCACTGTTCTTGGTATATAATTAGGAGTAGAGTTGCCCACTTATAGGCAAACTCTATGTTTAACTCTTTGAGGAATTGCTGGGTGCTCTTCAACAGTGACTGCACCATCTTAGACTCCCTCCGCAGTGGACAAGGTTCCACTTTCTCTATATCCTCTCTATCACTTGTTTCTTCCCTTCCCTTCCCTCCTCTCTTTTTCTTGTTTAACCATCCTAGTGGCTATGAAATTTCATTTTGGTTGTGATTTACATTTCTTTAATAAACCAATGACAGTGAACATCTTTTACATGCTTTTTGGCCATTCATATATCATTGGGAAAACGTTTATTCAAGTCCTTTGCCCATTTTTAATTTGGCTGAGTTGGAAGAGCTCTTTATATGTTCTGGATACAAAACCCTTAACAGATGTATGAGTTGAAAATATTTTCTATTTATTAGGATGTCTTCTTTACATTCTTAGTCATGTCCCTTGATGAAAAATAATTTTTTTAAAGCAAAGAACAAGGAAGGGGGAAGAGGAAGTACTGGATTACAATTTTGTAGTTGACTTTTTATAGTTACATATTTAAAAAAAAAAACACAAACAACCTGTCCTAGCTATTTCTGGAATGGAGTGAGTGTAATATATCCTTGGACTGGTCTGTGCCCATTCATTGGATCTAGTCCTTTCTAGAAACATTTGAATCATTATCCACCTGTGACACAGAAGTGCTCGGTGCAGCTGAAGCTTCCTGACTTCAAATCATCCTGGCTCTGCTCTTTTCTAGCTGTTTGAGTGAACTTGGACAGGTTTTACAGCCTCACTGGGCCTCAGTTTGCTCATCTGTAAATGTGAAAGTCACCCATTCACAAGCTCCAGAGGGAAGGAATTTTTATTGCCTCTTGTATTCCCACTACTTACTTAGGGTCTGGTTTGCAGATCAATAAACGTTATTAGTATCACACCCAATGTTGCTGATGATTTATTGAAAAACCAATTTCCTACAAGTGTCTCCTATGACGTTGTTGTTGCAAACAACAACAAAAACTCTGACCCATCTAGCAGAGCAATAATTTATGCAGAGAATTTTTTAAAATATTTTTTTTAGTTGCAGATGGACACAATATCTTTATTTATTTTTATGTGGTGCTGAGGATCGAACCCAGTGCCTCACGTGTGCAAGGAAAGCGCTCTACCACTGAGCTACAGCCCCAACTCCTATGCAGAAAATTTTGAATACTTAGAAATTCATGGGGAAGGCTAGATAAACAAGATCCCAGCTACTTAGAAAAGTTTTTCTCCTTCCTCCCTATATGTAAATCAAACTAAACTCCAAATTTGATCTTTTTTCAAATACTTTCTCAGGCTAATCTGTTTCTTAACCCATTACTACTATTAAAGGTGCACTCAAGACTCAGTAGAAACCCCATGTCTTCCCTGAAGCCTTTCCTGACCACCCTGGCTGGAAGTGACTTTTTCTTCTTCTGCGTCCTGAAGTCCCAAATGTCTTAAATTCTGCCATATATCATAGTTGTGTGTCTTATCTCCCTATTAGATTACATTATTATTTATGTTCCTTGCAAGTAAAGACTATGTTAGTAATTTTGCATGTCAAGTACTAACTTCTCTAAACAAGAAACTCTAGATATTTTTTTGTAAGACAAATGGCCATTTGCCCTTGAAGTAGTTCTACTCTGATAAACTTAACAAACAAAACCAGAACAAAAGTCACTTTTTCAGTGGGACCATGTTTTGTGTTTTTTGTCTTTTTTCTGCCAATGCTCAGAAGCTTTTAGTAATATGTATCAAGGGTCTCTACTTGCCTGACTCCGGTTTGTTTCTATATAACCCTCAGTCAGCAGCCCTATTGTTAAGTTACAAATCACTTTACTTCTTCTCATTAGTTCCAGGCTCCAGAGAGCTGGCTTTTCCCCTGAGATGGGAGGTGCCCAGAGGTGTGGCTAGGCAACTGCTCAATGTACTTACATCATAGGAAAGGCCCTGGGGCTTAGGGCTGTGTTGATGTTCTGCCATGGGGCCTCTAAGGAGATGTCTGAAACACTGTCTGCTGGTAGCTTTCCTCTCTGGCTCTTCTGCACCCACCAGTCATGGTAGTAGAGCTGCTGAGCCCATCCCTGCTTCAGTCTTTGGGCTTCCCTCTAGTTTAAGTCCTAGAGGGTCTCCACCTGGGTAGGAATCTTTGTCTCCTCTCTCGTCTAAGTATCTCTCTCTTTCATCCATTCCATCAACAATAAAAACTTCTTGAAGCATTTCATTTCATTCTGTAACTAGAGAGGACATGTAAAACACCTACCGAACCACTCAAGCCCCAGGTTGGAACCAACACCAGGATGTGAAAGATTGAGTGCCAATAAGGAACCAGCCAGAGGTCCGGAGGGGCTGGGTCTGATCTTTGCGGACACGTCAGTAGCAGTGCATGTCTGATGTGCCTCACGGCTGGATTTAGGGTGTAACCAAAGGAGCAAAGGAATCAGGATGAAGTGCTCCAAAGACTAGTTTGGGGAGGGCAAAAATAATGCCAAGAATTAATATAGGACAATTAAAACAGGATGCAAAAGACCTTCACCACACTGGCTGAAGCTCTGCCTTCCTTGACGCCCCTTTTCACACTTGTTTCAAAATTCCAGTCTCTATCATCATCATCATCATCATCATCATCATCATCATCATCATCGTCATCATCCTTTTTCTATGTTCTTGTCCTGGGGAGTGACTTCTGGTCAGCTTCTGCTTCTAATCTCACCTGGAAAGGAAGAGCAAACACTGTGGGACACCACACCAGCATCCTCAGGTCCTAGGTGTCAAGGGAAGATGGCACCCCCGTCCCCAGCAAACACACGTGGGAAGTGAAGGGGACAAACCTGCAGTTGTTCATTCCATGCCAAGGACCAGACCAGGCCCTCAAACCCATGCCTTAGATGATGGTTTTTCCCTTCCTTTGGCCCCCCGTGACCTGAAGTTTCAGTTATTTAGGAAATAGCTATGGATAGCTTGGGCTCCATGTTACACTCTCCTAAATCCGGGTCCTTATTCTTATTTACGGTCTCTGTGACTTTGATCAAGCAACTTATCAACTCAGTTTCCTCCTCTGTCAAAGGATCATGATAATCGTACATAATTCATTCATTTGTTGAAAGGATGAAATGACAAAATCCATGTAAAGTGCTTGTCACAAGTCTGGGGTGAAGCTCAGTGGCTTACTTAGCATGAGCAAGGCTCTGGGTTCAATACCCAGTACTTAAGGAAGGAAGGAAGGAAGGAAGGAAGGAAGGAAGGAAGGAAGGAAGGAAGGAAGGAAGGAAGGAAGGAAGGGGCAGAGTTTCTGGCATGTAATAAGCATTCAAAATATCCAAGAAATTATATTATTTAATTAAGTTGACCCACATTTTTCTTCAAAGTGCAATTTCACATTCTACCATCAATTTCAATTTCATATTCCACCATCCCTCTACCCACCCAAGCCCATGACCCCAGAGCACCAACTCAAGAACTGCTTTTGAGTTCACTTGAAGTCCTCTGAACTCCTCTGATGTTGTAGAAACAAGATATGGAATTGTTTAGAAATTTTGTGCTGGTTTCTGTCCACCACCACCATGCCCCCTGGTCACCAGGAATAGTGGCACTGCACCTGCAGTCTCAAAGTCTTTCTGAGAGCACAAGGGCAAGTAGTTAATCAGGCTTTCAGGGGTAGGTTGGCTGATGGCTCTGTTGCAGGGTGCTCTATCCAAGGAAATTCCCTCAGCATACATCCAACTCTGCCAGAGGTAGGCATATCTAAGAAGAAACATTTTTTTAGATCACTTATGTTGTGGAGTATCTAAATTTGGCCATTCACAATTATTAGGCCTTTTAAGAATTAATGGATATGAGTCATCACAAAAGACTGGAAGCAGATGATGGTGTTGAGTCAGCTTCTCATTACTGTAACAAAATACCTGAGACAATCACTTAAAAAAAGAGGAAAGTTTTATTTTGGCTCACAATTTCAGAGGTTTCAGTCCTTGATCAATTGACTCTTTGGACCTATGGTGAGGCAGCACATCATGGTAGGAGCACATGCTAAGCTGTTTACCTCATGGCCAACATGTGAAAGAAAAGAGGAAAGGACTAAGGTCCTAGTATCCCCTTCAAGGACACATCCCTAGGGACCTAATTTCCTTTCAATAGGCTCCACCTTGAAGGTTCCACCACCTCCCAGTGGTGCCACGGGCTGGTACCAAGCTTTTAACACATGGGTTTTTGGGAGACACTTATAAAAGCCATAGTAGAGGAAGACTTGCAGTTTGTTATAATTAAACCACCTCTCTTTGGAGGCAGTGTGTTACAGTGAAAATAATTCTCAGAGAACAACTCTCACACCTACAAATATTTACAGCAAGCTGGCATATAATAGTTGCAGAGCCTGTTCTGTAAGTTCCGTGAAATGGCAGCCCTCTGTTCTTTCAGGATTTTGCATGATGGATTTGCGGAAGGTAAATTCAGCAATATCCTAGCAGCAGGTCTGAGCAGACCTAGTCAAGACTTGGTGAGGGGGGCCTCTGGGAATCTAGGGCCCAGGGCTGTGCCACCATGCTAAGTATAAGAGCTCCTGGGCTCACGTGTAGCAATGCTGGAATCCAGCTCACCCAGCTTAATGCCCAGGCATTTCACCAATGTAAAATTAGTTATAAAACCCATTGTTTTCTAACAAAGCTATCTGAAGGACTTAGGGTTTCCTCTTTTGAATATGTGCTTCTATTATTCTTCCAAATGCTAACTAAACATCCCCAAATTGTGTGTTCCCAATCAAGAACCATGAGGACCAAAGAACCATGAAAATTATACATACACACACATTCCTTTGCCTAAGTACTTAAAATAAATCAAGCAACATGTCAGCTTAAAGCCCTTCAAATCTATTCTTGTGCTATCCAAGTCAGAAAAAAAATGGTATCACTTATATTTCACTATCAATTCAAAAACCAGTCACAAATTCATAGACTGAAGGTCACGTCTTGGTTCAGTTTCCTGCACCCAACAAAAAACAACCACTTGCAAGGCCTCCATCCTGAGTCTGCTTATCCTACACCTCATCTCCAGCTTTATCCTTTCAGCCTCTCAACGGACTTCATATGAGCCTACAGGTACCTGGGGAGTCCTTCAAAAGGTAGAGCTTAAGCCCTGGCCGTCCACTGCATGGGAGTATGGCAGGGTGGTACAGGGAAGGGTCGGTCTGAGAAGGTGAATCTGTAGGAGCTCAAAAGAGACCATGATCATGATCATGAAGGAATGAAAGAAGGCTGAGACACCTGATGTGGGAGGGAGTAGTGGAAGCCAGAAGTCAGAAAGGAGAAGAGCAAGATTCCAAGACCTCGAGCATCCTTACTGATTGCATGTCCATCTGCTGCCTTAGCCACTCATTGCTTTTCAGATTGGCCACCTCAAGGGTGACTTCAATAAGCACTGCCGGTCCTTCATTTTGCAGAAGTTTGAGAGTGGTGTTCAGACTGTAGTGCCGGTTAGAATTGCCTGGGATGCTTATTTATAACGTAGTTGCAGGTACACGTGCCCAGAGGTTCTGGGAATTCGAATTTTTAAAAAGTAGCACAGGTGATTCTATTGTACATTTGAAGAACATTTTGAAAAGAACAAAATAGCTTTATGTATTCATTTTATTAAATACCACAGACTCAAGATAAAATTTGAACAATTCTGAAAAAGAAAAAAAAAAGAGTTACTGAAATCTTATCACCTGAGATGTTTGGTTATGTTATTAACAATTTAGAAAATAACATTTCAGAAATGTTCAGACATCAATAAACAGCTAGAGTTTTACCCAAGCAGAATCATGTATGTTTTGGAGGCTTATTAAATCTGCTTTATTTATGTTTTCTTTTTTGGGTAGTGCTGGGGATTAGAACCCAGGGCCTTGTGCATGCGAGGCAAGTGCTCTACCAACTGAGCTATATCCCTAGCATTTCAGAGACTTTTAATGCACACCTTTCTTTTTCCTCTCCCATGTTTTCATTCTCCCCCACTCCCATCAGCATCTCTACCACTCACTGGTGTATATCCTTCCATATTTTTTCTACTAACTCACACAATCATGCAAACATATATGCATGGGACTTTGCCATGTTTCATAAGGATGGGGTCATATACCTCTCTGATATCCTTCTAAATCATGGGTACAGATCAAATGATTCCTTTTAATGGCTGTATGATATTCAATGGTAGAGCATATACATTCACTATGTTTCTAATACTCTGTCACCACACAAACATGACTTGGCCTCAAGGAGTTTATAATATTTCAAGCTAAATTGTTGTTAGGAGGTGGATCCGTTAACCTTGGTTGTGCAATAAACCACACCAAAGCTTTTTGGCTTACACTATAATCATTTGATTTAACTTAGGGTCAGCTGGGTGACTCTGGCTTTGGACTGGCCCTGCTGATCTCTTCTGGGTTTCCACGTGTGTTTTGTTCAGCTGATAATTTGGCCGGCAGCTGAATGGCCTCACTCACCTGTCTGGGGGTTGGCAGACTGGTTGGCCTAGGGGCAGGAAGGTCTCAACTGGGATGTCTTGTCTCTGCACATAAAGGTCTATCATCTGCCAATAGACCAGCCTTGGCTTTTTCACAGGGTGTTCTCAAGGTGCCAAGGAGCAGCAAAGGAAGACAAACACAAATGTGCAAACTCTTTTCACATCTCTGCTTGTGACTGATTTGTTTTTGTCCTGTTGGCCAAGGCAAACCACGTAGCCAAACCCAGAGTCAGTATGAGAGATGTTTACTTAAGAACACGGATACAGAGAAGGGATTACGCTGGCCTTTCTTGCCAACAATCCACCTCAGGCAATATCTGCTCAAGAGAGGTGTCATAGACTTGGGAAATTTGTGAATGAGGGGGACAGGAGCATGTCATTTCCTGCCCAAATGATGCGACAAAGTTAGCCCATTTCTAATGATCAGAGTGTGGCAGAGCTCACTCCAGGACTCCTGGGACACGGTCTCTGGAAGAGCTGACACCATCTGATCCATTCTCCCTCCCTCCACAAATGTTCCCAGTGGAGACCTCTCTCAGCAGCTGCTGCTTTGCACCTGCTGCTGTGAGGCCTCGGGAAATTTCCTTTCTCTTTGGGTCTCATGTATCCCGGGGTTGGGTGTGTGTATCTTGTGGAACAACCTGGTTGAAAATGTCCTTAGCAGAACACCCAGGCTTCTGCTGGTATTATTATTTTTTGACTGTATTTTGCCACCTTCAAGGATCATCCCAGATCTCTAGTCTATGACTTCAGTGTAGTCATGGCAAGAGCATTAGACTTGGGAGAACTGGGTTCTGGTCCTGTGTATTTTCAGGCAATTTGCTTTCTCTCTTTGGATTTCAATTTTTTAATCTGTTAAATAAAGGAGTCAGTGGAGAACAGTGCTTCTCAGAGTTTACTGGGCCTATGAATCACCTAAAGATCTTGTAAGACCTGCAGAATTTCAGGCCCCACCTCAGACATACTGAACCAGCCTCCGCTTATTAACAAACACTCCCAGTCTGAAGCAGTTGCTTTCAACCTCAACCATAAATTAGAATCTCTTCAGCTAAAGTCTGTGTGCTGGGTGCCCCCACTTAGAGACTCTCATGGAGTTGGTCTTGGATGCACCCTGAGTATTGGGCACCCTAGGCTTGAAGAAGTGAGGAAAGGCAGGGCTGAGAAATATAAAGAGAGGAGCTGTAAGATAGGACCCAGTCTTCAGTAGGGGACCACAGCGGCTACCACTCTGGCAGGGAAGTGGCTGAGGGAATTTAATGCCCCCAACTTCCTATCCTCTCATTTCCTGCCAAAGTTTTCTGTTCACTGAACCCAGCAACTGCCTGGCTAATGCAATCCCTAAATGCCAGCCTCCTGGAGAACAGGATGATAGAGAAGGATAGAGAATGGCAAAAATGGAAATTAACCAGAAGAGGATGCTTGTTTTAAAATGAAGCTTCCTGGGCTACTGAAGCAGGCCCTTTGGAGGTAGAAACCTGAATTTCTAAAATGCTGCTCAGACATACATATTAAATTTGAGGTAAACTCAATAAGATAAACTGTGACGTTCTTTTCATCTCAAAGGCCTTCCTACTTACCTAAACAACTTGACTTAAGTACTGTTCATTAAAATGTGAATGCACAAGTAACTGAAAAATGATACTTTATTAAGTTTGCTTTCCGTATTTACAGTCTCCAACCTGAAGCATGTGAAGGGGATGCCCTGATTTTTCCCCTGAGCCAGGAAAGAGATGGATTCTTGTTGGGCCACAAACACAAGTTGTAATCCTATGTAATTCATAGCGATGTCAACTGGAACTTTTAAGCTTACTAATATGTGTCTTCTTCCCTTTTCTTGCAGCCACGATGATGAATATCAGAATTCCATATAAACAATATGGAATTGAACTTTGGAAAGTTTGGAGAAGTAATTTCTCTATTAGTTTTAACATATACATATTAAGAATGGTGGCTTACATATTTACCGGAAGAAAATGGAAGAAAAAGTATATATATATATATATTTTGGTGGTACTGGGGATTGGACCCAGAGGGGTCTTACCCCTGAACTATAGCCCCAATCCTTTTTTTAAAAAAAAAATTTATTTATTTTTTTTGTGTGTGTATGTGTCCGTGTGGTGCTGGGGATTGAACCTAGGGCCTTGTGCATGCAAGGCAAGCACTCTACCAACTGAGCTATATCCTCAGCCCCACCCCCAATCCTTTTTTTATTTTTATTTTGAGACAAGATCTCACTAAGTTGTAAGGTTGACTTTGAACTTGTGGTCCTCCTGTCTCAGCCTCCCAAGTCACTGGGATAACGGGTGTGTTCCACCATGCCTGGCTAGAAAGAGTATATTCTTGATAGGACATTGATTATGTATGACATTGAAAATTCCTGGTGTATGTTGCCACGTCCAGCACAGGCTGAAACTGTCTTCTCTTTGCTTCTGCTGCAGGGGTGGAAGCAGCAGTGACTGCAGCCCATAGGTAAGCAGAGAAGGAGGCGACCAAAACCAGCAACTATAGAAATTTCTTTAAGAACTACATTTTGTGTCACATTTGTATAACCCAAATGTCCTATATCCTACCAGTTGTGATCACAAATGGAGAAGCCACACTTTATTTTGATATTCAAATTCATGTCACAGTTTCACACTGACTTGATCGTAGGGAGTAACTTTGACCCAGATCCCCCACCCCCACCCCCAAAGATTCTGTTAGCTGCAGTCACTGCAGAGTATTTGCCCTGTCTTCCCTTCCTGATTCCTTTGTGTCCAGAGCTACTGCCCATGCCCTTTCCAGAAGAAGCCTCACCCCTATCCCTTCCCTCTCAAGATGCCATAAGCCATTCCTACATGCTATCTTTGGTTGCTGCTAAATTTCCAGTCCTCTGAAGCATTAGGTTTGACTTGGATTTCAAACAGAGTATATAGGGGAAAAGGAGAGGAAAAAAAAAACTTTCCCACACTGGACCATACTTTTAATGGCACAAACTAATATTTTAGAACCACGAGGAGCTTCTTTTCATTGTTGGAGCTGGAGTCTGTACTTTACTGTTGCTGAGACTGGAAAATTGTCACAAGAGAGATGGTAACCAGTGTTTTTTGCATTCCTTGGTGGAAACTCTTTCTGGACTTTTGGGGAGGCCTTCCTTTGTTCTAATAAGAACAATTCTTGTCCTATTGTGGAACTCTAGAACGGCAAGATGCTTCAGACTGAGGTGTTAAAAATATTTTTCAATTATTTAAGTTGGCTTATCTTTAGCAGCACTTTAATTTTTGAAGGTTTATTTAAAGTATTTTATTTTATTTTATTTTTGTATATTTAGTGTATGTGTGTGTGTGTGTGCACACACATGCACACTTAGGATTGAAACTATTGTACATGCTAAGCATGCATTCTGCCACTGAGTTACACTTCCACTCCCTAAAAAAGCATGTATTTTGATTGGACTATCCCTGAAAATTATTGGAATCTTTTGAGAAGAGATATTTGTATTGAAGGGGAGGATATAAGTGAGAGAGAAAAAGAGAGAAAGAGAGACAGATAGACACTGACTTTTTATCAAGCATTTGCTTCCAGGATACCATAAGACGAGACCTCACTTGGCCTGTTTTTGTTCATCTTTACTGGAGGAAAGAGGAAGAATATAGAAAGACCCTGGACTGGGCTCAGGGCACAGCTGCTTCTACCGGACACTTGGAATCTCACACATGATGTTACTCAAGACTAGTTACTCAGATATGGAGAAATGTAACATTAGCACTTAGGATTGCCTCACCTGTGGTGAGGGTTGGTTATTTCTCACCTTTAAGAGGTAGCCCCTCTAGGGTATGGAGGGTGGGCTCTAGCAAGGTGCCTATACTCTGAGAAGAGAGAATGACCAATACTGAAGTTTTGTTTGCTGCATTGTAATTTCTTTTAGTCTCAAGTCCAGTAAAAGTGTGTCATCATTCAGGCTGGGAGTTGGCTACACTGTGAAGCCATGCCTGTCCAGCACATGACAGCATGGTAAAACACCATCGCAGGTTGGCAAGGGGCAGCCTTAAAAGGTAGGAACAGAACCAAGAGCAGGAGCAACAACCAACAGGAGCACATGTGCCATATATGGACTCCTTGATGGTGCTCAGAAATAAGAGGAGAAGGAAGCTTTGCAGGCTGGACATTTTGCAGGGAGACCAAAGAGGAACTGAGTTGGGTGGGCACGTTGGCTACCCTCCCTCACCATCACCAAGACTAGAGAATGTGGGCATGTTCAGCTGGTCTTTTTTTTTTTTTTTTTAGTTCCAAAGCAGGGTTTGCTTATGCCTGGGATCTTTAAAAGTCATTAGGTACAATTTTATTATCTTCTCACCATCACCCCTTGCCCTGAATTTTGCAAGAGACAATTGCATCTATTTCTAATCTTTACTTCTCTAATCCTTTGAGTACAGTCCAAAGGCCCAAAAAGCGAATAACAACAAGATCTTTCTTTCCCTCCTCCTCTACTTCCTGCCATCCCCTGGGCTTATGCAAAACTCCTCTTTCCTCTCTGGTTACAAAAGTCCTTGTGCACAGAAAAGTATCCACATGGAGATAGCTGTGCCCTGGTTGAGCCAACTCAGACTTTCCTGTTGCACGTATCACTCGCTCTCTATGGATGGTATCAAGGGGGAATTCTCAGGGAATTTATTCTTCATTGTTCCTTCATGAGACACAGTTCTGCCAAGGTGCAAGAAGAGAAGCCCCTCAGGTGTCATTTTTTGAAGCATATCACAGGGACCTACCTTGTCAACATCTGTCCCAGCATTTAGTTGTCCCTTTCTTAATTACTCTTCATCTAAGTACCAGGTGACTGTTTCCCTATGTGTCCAGGTCTCCACCACCACTGGGGCTCCACCATCCACTGCCCCAGAATCCTGAGACCACTATCTTTAACTACTCAGTTCCTGGTTACCACCTTAGAGGCAAATCCCCCTCTTCTTACAAACTCTTATCTCCCTTCTGCAATGGGTTTCCTCCCAGTGATGCTTTCCTCTCCCCCACTCCTTTTTCTTATCCTAATGGAAATTCTAATCTATATAAAGCTATATAATCAGTCAACTATATATATATATATATATATATATATATATATATATATTTAAAGTCTGTAATGTGTCAAACATTGTTCAATGTATGGAAAAACCAATGATGAATAAGATAAAAAGGTATCTGCTCATGATGCCTACACTCTAGAGGGGGATGAATATAATAAATGACTAAATAAGCAATTAAATAAATAAACAAGACACTTTCACATAGTGACAAGAAATTTGATAGTGGACTAGTAGTATGACCAGAGGTACAAAAAGGGTGCTTTCTTAGATAACATAATTAGAGGGCTCTCTGAGAATGAAAAAAATTTAAGTCTTAATGATAGAAAGAACCCAGCCAAAGAGGTGGTTCCAGGTTAAAGGATAACTCTATAGATTGGCAATCATAAATTCAAGATGTCCAACCTTGGTTGTGCCCTTAGAAGATTCAGCAATCCCTTATATACCTGGTCAGGTTCCCTCACCTACATTGCCCATTGGATATTCTAAAACTTTTCTATCTTCTTCAAGATCATGCTCCATTCCTGCTACCTTCTCACTCAAAAACCAGTTTGCCTTTTATTTCACAGAGGAAATTGAGAGTGTAAGGAAACAACTTCCTCAATGCTCATTTTCCCTGCATCTGCAGATTCTCCTCCTCCAAACCCATATTTTCCTCCTTCCTTTCCACCTAGAAATGTCCCTCCTCCTCTGCATTCTTCATGTTTCCCATTTCCTTAAGGTTGTCACCAGCCTTCCATAATTTCAATTTCTAGCTCTAAACCAGCATTTCTCACTCAGCATAAAAGAAGTGCTCAAATCTTTTTCTTTGTAACAGAAATACTTCCTTCACACTCAAACTACTGGCTTATGCTGCTTTGTATAAAGAATAATATAATCAATGAGCTCAAGAAGTATTCTTTAGCACATTTCAAAAGCCTAGGACTTTTGTATAGATTTTGTTGGAGTAATGCTGTTTCTAGAATTTATCATGCATGCATGCAAGGACATAATTACTAAGAGAGTCACCCTAGTGCTGTTTATAACATGGTGACATGTTCAATATGCTATTTAACACTGTGTCCAAAAATAGGAGAAATTAACAAATAAAAAAAGTCAAAAAAAGAAAAAAAATTACATAAATAAAATATATGAAAATATAATGGAATATTATATACTGTCATTAAAGATGATGTTGTAAAGTTAAACACACAAAAAACAAATAGCCCAGTCAATAAATGGGCCAGGGACCTGAACAGACACTTTTCAGAAGATGATATACAATCAATCAACAAATATATGAAAAAAATGTTCATCATCTCTAACAATTAGAGAAATGCAAATCAAAACCACTCTAGGATTTCATCTCACTCCAGTCAAAATGGCAGCTAATATGCATACAAACAGCAGTAAGTGTTGGTGAGGATGTGGGGGAAAAGGTACACTCATACATTGTTGGTGGGACTGCAAATTGGTGCAGCCAATATGGAAAGCAGTATGGAGATTTCTTGGAAAATTGGGAATGGAACCACCATCTGATTCAGCTATTCCTCTCCTCGGTCTATATCCAAAGGACTTAAAAACAGCATACTACAGGGACACAGCTACATTAAGTTTATAGCAACACAATTCACAATAGCTAAACTGTGGCAGCAACCTAGATGCCCTTCATAGATGAATGGAGTTTAAAAAATGTGGCATATATACACAATGGAATATTACTCAGCAATAAAAGAATATAAAATCATGGCATTTGCAGGTAAATGGATGAAGTTAGAGAAGATAATGCTAAGTGAAGTTAGCCAATCCCCCAAAACCAAATGTCAAATTTTTTTTTAATATAAGGAGGTTGATTCATAGTGGGACAGGGAGTGGGAGCATGGGAGGAATAGACGAACTCTAGAGGGGTTAGACGGGAAGGAAGGAGGCATGGGGTTAGAAATGATGGTGGAATGTGATCATCATTATTAACCAAAGTACATGTATGAAGACACGAATTGGTGTGAATATACTTTGTATACAACCAGAGACATGAAAAGTTGTGCTCTATATGTGTAATAAAAATTGTAATACATTCATATATTAAATAATTAATTAATTAATTTAAAAATTATTATTATTACAAAAAAGATGATGTTGTAGGAAAAATTGTTATGGCATGAAAAATTATTCATGATATATAGAAATATCAAAAGTCATCTTCAAAATGATATAAAACCCATGCTGTTTATTTTTTGAGACCCTGGGGACTAAACCCAGGGCTTTATGCATACTTCATGCATGCAATTTTTGCTCTATCACTGAGCTATTAAAAGTATATTTCTGCTTTTAAAAAACTACAAACCAGACATGGTTTTCTAGTTGACTCCCGATCTTCAAGTTGCCTAGCCAACAAAGTAAGACCCCTGACTCCAAAAAATAAGCAGGGAGGGTTGGGTATGTAGCTTAGTGGTAGAGCATATACTTCTTATGTTCAAAGCCCTGGGCTCAATACCTAGTGCCACAAAAATAAATTTAAAAAAATAAGAAGACTATAAGTATACTGTATATACTTAAATATTAACAGTGATTACTTGGGTAGAAGAAGTTATATAAGAAGTTTATACTCTCACACTTATCTCTGTAGTCTAAATTTTCTAAGAATATAGGTTTAGAAATGAGAAATCATTTATTTTCACATTCCTCCTTGCCTCCTGAGTATTGCTCACCTTCCTTCTTTGAAGAGCAGGCTTTGCTCATGTGACCCCTTCCTCTTTGCCCTCTGCCTTCTGATGACAATCACAATCTGCCTTCTGATTCTAATGGACTCCCGATCTTCAAGTTGCAAATCCAAGATTCCTTCAAGTTGCTATCCAAGTGTTCTTTCACTTCTCTGAAGCATTTAATGCCATTATTTATTTTTCCCTTGAAATTTTATCCTCCTTGGATTTTATGACAGCCCTAGTCTTAGTCTTCTTTGTCTGTTCACAGCTTTTCAGGCTCCTTTTAGGTTTCCTCTTTACACACCAGCTAAATGCTAATGTTTCACTAGGTCTGTTCTCATTGACACTTCTCCTGGGGGGGGGGTGTGTCAAAGGCAGGCACAGTTTACAGTCGCAACCAGGTGCTTCCAAGTGATGGTAACAGCCTGGTATGCTCAACTGTCTACCCAGCAACTCCACCTGGGATCCTACACATTCATCAAAAGCAACATGTCCCCATCTGAGCTCATTCTCTTTTCTTAAGAGTGTTTTCCTCCTCCCATATTCACTATTTTGGATAAGGAACTTAACCATCTAGTAATTCAAGTTAAAAATCTATAAGTGGTTCAAGACCTTCCTATCTCCCTCATTTCCCTAATCCTATACACATTAATCTATTTTTGAAAATGAGGTGTTCCACACCATCACCTCTCTTTCAAGACAACTGTCTTCCTTGTCTCTCAGTAAATGACCTTGTCTCTTACTTAACAAAATTCAGACTAACAGGTTAGAATTCCCTGATCTTCCACAAATCCTGTGCTGTGCTAAATGCTAGTGATATAGAAATGGAAAAGCACAGTCTCCGGAGCTTTCAGATAAGTGGGCTTTGGGTTTTGTTTGAACATTGGGAAAGAGTTTTTGTTTTTGTTTTTTTCCCTCCCAACCAGTGTACTTTATGTTGATATTTAAATAAGATTTAGTGTGGAACCTGTTTGGCCAGAACTAAGGATACGCTGACACAGCATGATTGAAAAGGTCTAAACTCAAGGCAAAACAATTTATCACAGATTCCTGGAAAAGTTTGTCTAAAATTATGAACCTCTAAAAGTACACAGCTTGTGGCTTGAATTCTAGTTTGTTAATTTGTATGAAAATTTACAACTGTATCCCTTCTGTGAGTTTACTTATCTGAAAGAATATATCAGCAAGTCTGAGTGCAGTCTGTTTTCTGGGAAGGTACACAGAGATGGGAAAAAACACCAAAATGATATCCCTGTAATGATGGAAGTAGAAACAGAATTCAGTGACCATACAGAAGGAGGCCCTAAGGGAAGGCCCTAGAGAAAAAGAGAGCATTTGAGTTGGGACTTGAAAGACATTTTCCATCACGTGTGTGTGTGTGTGTGTGTGTGTGTGTGTGTGTGTCTGTCTGTCTTTTCCTTTGCAAAAGTGTTAATACAGTTTCAAAAAACAAAGACAGAATTTCTACTTCTGAAAAGATGTACAGATGTACTTTTCCATTTTGCTCTCACTAAGCATAACACAAACAAAAACCTGAACATCACATGTAACACATCCAAAGACTTTGAAAGGTAGAGCGAAGAAGGCAGTCTGACTAGGAACCTCAATATCTGAAGATGGGTAAGGAGTGAGCCCCCTAGATTTTCTTTTTTGCCTCAGATCTCCCACACTGGATACCAAGAAGTTGATAACACAGACACACCAACAGGAACAGAAAATAAAGACAAAACAAAACTCAATATAAAACTTGCCTTCTACCTAAAGGACCAGGAAGTGGGTAGCCTGGCAAGAAAGTAAACATTTAAGCAAGTAACCAAACTACTCCAGTCAAACATCACAGATAAAATTGTGGCTCCATTCTTATTGTCTTGTCTGCCACCTTTATCTAGTTTGTAGTAATGAGATACCCGTTGGGGTCATGTCAGAGGTAGCCTAGTGGAAAGTCATGACTTTCGTCACTTTGACCTTCCCCAAAGCTCCCGAGTTAATGCAGGAGTGTTCACAGGTGAAATGATTGAACTGTGAGCACTATAACCTACTAATCCACCCTACTTTGAATGGGCTGTGGGTGGTAACTAAAGGGAGATGGGGCTTGGCTGGAGGAGGGGGGTCACTGGGGGTGTGCCCTGGAAAGGGTACGTTTTCCCCATGGCCTCATGCTTCCTGGCTGCCTTGAGGGGTGAGGCTTCTCTCCACAATGCCATTCCACCATGATGCACTGCCTCATCCTGGGCCCACAGCAATGGATTTGGCTAACCATGGACTAAACCTCTGAACCATGAGCTAAGATAAAATTTCCCTTCTCTGAGTTGTTTGCATTGGGCATTTTTGGTCACAGTAACAAATACCTGACTAACACAGGAGGTGACTCCCATGGTTCCCATCAGGAGCCATGTGAGGAGCAGTAACAAGGGATCCGGGTTCTTGTCAATGGAACTCCCGCTACTGCTCAGTAGTAAGAAGAAGGTGTCCCAGGTGTTGAGGAAGGCTGAGTAGGCACCCACATGGCAGTAATGAAGTAGTGCCCCTCCCTTTAACTATTAGAGAAGTATCAGGATCTGCAGAAGATGTAGATAAGATTCAGAATTTCATAACATGATATCCAAAATGTCCAGCTTTCAAAAGAAAATCACTCATCATATCAAGAATCAGGAAAATTTCAACTTGAATGAAAAAGATAATGAAAATATGCTAACACCAAAGTGATAAAGATGTTAGAATGATCTGACAAAAAATTTAATACAACCATCAGAAAAATGCTTCAATGAGTGATGCTCAAACCAAGTGAAAAAAAATAGAAACTTTAAGCTAATAAATAAAAACTCTAAGGAAGAACCAAATGGAAATTTTGAACTGAAAATACAATAACCAAATTAAAAAACTCAATGAATGGACTCAACAGCAGAAAATAAGGACAGAAGAAAGAATCATGAACTGGAGGGTGGAAAAATAGTAATTTGAACAGAGAGAAAATAAATTCAATAACAGCAATAAAAATAAACAGGGTCTCACATGCCTGTGGGAATATATCAAAATATTTATATGCCACAAATCCGTGATGGCTAAAGTCCAGAATAGGAGAAAGAGATGAAGGCTGAAAAAGTATCTGAAGAGTGGGCATGATGACATACACCAGCAATCCCAGCAGCTCTGGAGACCAAGGCAGGAGTATTGCAAGTTCAAGGCCATCCTCAGCAACTTATCTAGGACCTAAGCAATTTAGTGAGATCCTATCTCAAAATAAAAAATAAAAAGTGCTGGGGATGTGACTCAGTGGTTGAGTGTCCCTGGATTCAATCACCAGTAACAACAACAAAAAAAAGAGTATTTGAATAATCACTAAAATTTTCCCAATTTTGACAAAGGACATAAAGCTATAGTTTTAAGAACTTAAGAAAATCTCAAATAGGATGAACCCAGAGAAATCCACACTAAATTCAATGTTCTAAAAATCCAAAAGACAAAAGAAAAAAAAATTTTTGTATCAGGGATTGAACCCAGAGGTGCTGTGTTCAATCAAGCAGTGACACCTGCTTCAGCCACCCAAACTGCTGGGATTATAGGTGTGCCCCACCACAAATGGCTAAGAAAAAATTGTAAACCAATAAGAAAGAAATAATACCTTACCCACAAGAGAAAAACAATTTGAATGACTGTGTATTTCTCCTAAAAACAACAACAACAACAACAACAACAAACAACAACATGGAGGTCACAGTATTTTTCAAGCTTAGAAAGAAAAGAATTGTCAAACCAGAATTCTGTAGCCAGTGAAAATATTCTGCAGGAATGAAAAGGAAATCAAGGCGTCCTCATATGAGAAATGCTGGAGTTTGGATCTAGAACATCTTCTAAAAGATCCTTATGTTAAAGGTTTGTTTCCCAGACTGATGCTTTTGGAAACTGGTGGGAACATTTTATAAGAGTTAGAGTCTTGTAGGAGGTGTTCAGGTCATTGGGGGCCTGCCCTTGAAGCTTACAGTGGGACCCTGCGACCTTCCTCGCCCTCTTTTGCTTCCTGGCGGTGAGGGAGTGGTTTTGCTCTGCCATGCCCTTCTCACCGTGATGTGCTGCCTCAGCACAGGCCCAAATGCAATGGGCCAACTGATCATGGACTGAAACCTCCAAAACCCTGAGCTAATAAAACTTTTCCTTTTCAAGTTGATTATCTCAGGTATTTGTTACAATAAGAAAAAGCTAACTAACAAGAAAATGAAGAGAATTCTATATTAGCAGACCTGCTTGAAAAGAATGGCTAAGTAAAGTTCTCTTACAGAAAGGAAATAATTGAAGGAGAAATCTTAGAATGTTAAGGAAAAAAAAAAAAGAACAGCAAAATTTTTTTAAAGTATGGTAAATATGAAAGATTTTCCTTCTCTCCTGGAATTTTCTGAATTGTGTTTAATAGTTGAAGGAAAATAAATAACAATGTCTGATGTATTCCAATGTATGTAGAAGGAGGTATTTAAGACAATCATCCTATTGTGGGGAAGGTTAAAGGAATGTAAATGGAATATGGTTGTACACTTCAGCTGGGCCCAGCGGCATACACCTGTAATCCCCAGAGGCTTGGGAGGTTGAGATAGGGAGATCATGAGTTCAAAGCCAGTCTCAGCAACTTGGTGAGGCCCTAAGCAACTCAGAGAGACTCTTCTCTAAATAAAATATTATAAAGGATGGGGATGTGGCTCAGTGGGCGCCCCTGGATTCAATCCCTGGTACAAAAAAAAAAAAAGAGTACACTTCACTTCATTCAAACTGGTCAAATGTCAAATGTTGATACTAGCAGATTATGATAAATTATATACTGTAAAGGGTGTAGATATAGAATAAACACACATTGTCCCAATGTTAATTTCCTGGGGTTTGTTTTGTTTTGCAGTACCAGGGATGCAACCAGGGCCTCATACATGCTAAACAAGTGCTTTACCACTGAACTATACCCATAACCCCATTTTTTATATGGTACTATAGTTACTATAATAGCCATTATAGTAAACTGGGTGAAATGTACACTGATTTCCCTGAGTTATCTTTGCAACTTTCTGTGAATTTATAATTACTTCAAAGAAAACTTTGTATTAAAGGAGTGAATATGGTACACCATGAAAAAATATGAATGCCAGGCAGTAGATGTTTTTAAAATGAGAAGATTATATTTTAATTAGGCCATTTTTTTGGTTGCAAGTGACAGAAATATGAACCTAACCAGTTTAAGCAAATCAGAAAATTATTGACTCATATAACTTCATTGCTCAGTTTTGCTTCTCTCTGTGCATTAGTCTCATTTTATCCCACAGCAGCCAAGACTCAAGGCTTCAAGGAACACGGACACTGAATAACCATCTTAGAGCTCAAGATCCAAGGAACATGGGCTTGGGATGTGGCTCAAGCGGTAACGCGCTTGCCTGGCATGCACAGGACACTGGGTTCCATCCTCAGCACCACATAAAAATAAAATAAAGATGTTGTGTCCACCGAAAACTGAGAAATAAATATTAAAAAATTCTCTCTCTTAAAAAAAAAAAGAGATCTAAGGAACAAAGGAGTCTCTTCAACTCTCCTGGTATTCAAATGCAAAACCCTAGGGAAAGACTCTGATTTACCTTTCTTGGTCACCTGACCGTCCTGGACCCATTGCTACAGTCTGAGGTAGGATGTTGTGAAAGTCTTCTCTTTTCCTCACCCACCAAGTAGAACTGGAAAAGAAATCCAGTTAATAGAAGGAAGGAATACTAGCAGCAAATTCATTAGATGTCCCCTACGAAGCAGCCAATTGAGATTACAGAAGTGAGAGGATGATGAAAGTAGCTCACAGAAGTGGAATCATAGTATAGATGCCCATCAATCACAAAAAGGTTGCATCCTTTAAATTCCTCCTTAAAGATAGTATAAATTAAAAATGCATTTAGTAGCATTTAATAAAAACCAAACCTACCAAATATCATAGCTTATCCTCACCTAATTTAAACATACTCAGAATACCTACATTAACCTACCATTCAGCAGAATCATCTGACACAGGCCAATTTTATAATAAAGTGTTGAATACCTCATGTAGTTTATTGAAAGTAAAAAAAAAAATAGGATGGCTATATACATAGGCTTACACATCATTGTAAAGTTGAAAAATTATAGGTCAGGCCATTGTAAGTCAGGGATTTCTACGTTTGTCTTTTTATGACTGGTTTACTTCACTTAGCATATGTCTTCAAGGTTCACCCTGAATATTTCAGAATTTTCTTCCTTCTTAAGGTTAAATAATATTCCATTGCATGGATATATTATATTTTGCTCATCTGTTCATCTGTTGATGGGTACTTGGATTGCTTCCACATCTTTGCTATTGTGAATAATGCTGCTTTAAACACATTTGTGCAAGAATGATAGGTTGAAAAAGAAGAGAAACACCACAAAACACCACACCAAAAAAAATGCATAAGAGGAATAAACATCAGAAATGAGAGAGGGTGCAACAGGAATTGACAGATCATGGCTCGAGGCCAGAGCCACTCCAGGTCCTGGCACAGTGCTCAGGGATGTACTTGAGATTAAGAGTTAAAAGAGCTTCTTGGAGCTTTGAAAAACTTTTGTGAATCTAAATTCCCTTTTTGAATTCAGAAATCCTAGCAGGTTGTAGGCAGATGGTAAACATGAATGATTTACTTTCTAGTTAGAGGAAAAAAAGAAATGAAAACCTTAGGAAATTGTTTTAACGACATGAACGAGTGTTAAGAAAACACAAAATTGAAGGAGATAAATAGATAGACAAACAGATTTTTTTTTTCCTCGCATAGATAAACAGTAAGAACAACCACAATAAAAGAAAGAAACTGAATGGAAGGATATGATGTAATGCAAAGCTTTTGTCACTGATGGAAACATTTTGAAGACCATCTGGTATTAATCCAAGTTCAATTTTTCTTCTCACAGCAACTTGTATTACAGAAAAAAAAAATGCTCCCGAGCCATAGATCCCACAGTCTTCTGTGAGGAAATTGATTGCCCAAGCAATATTCCTGTTCAATGAGCTGGTGGAAGACTTTTACTTGCTTCCTCAAATCCCCCAGGTGTTCAGGTAGCTGTCAATCACTTCATGTCTAAGAAATAACAACCAGCAGGATCAAGGATGTTCTCTTCATTTTTAAGCCTCTGTGTTTACAAATACAAGTATAAATAGAAATTTGTTTTGTACTTACAGGGCACTGTGCTAGAACTTTGGATCAGTCATCTCCTTGTATCACCACAACAACACTATAAAGTGGTGAATGTTATTATTGCCACTTACAGAGGAGGACAGTGGTATGTAGGGCCGCAGGATGTCTAACTCCAAAAACTACAACCATGACATCTTCCCCCAAGGCCTTTAGTCGAAGGCAAATTCTACCACTTGTCCCTAAATACAAGGGAATATGCTACCTTGTCTATACACAGTACTTTCATGAGGTAGGAGGGTAAATTAAGGAGATCTTTGCAACACAATTATATTTTAATGCCAAATATAAGCTAAAGTTCCAATAACTTGCTGTTGGTTGTCAAAACAAAGATTAGCAGTCTGAGTCACAGAGTAATTCATTTCAAATTTGGCTTCTGTCTCCATTGCTAAGTCATTTCAAAAGTGGGCCACAGGCGTGGGAATGGCTCACATGATGTCATGATTAGGCAACGCGATCCCACCCTGGGAGATGGAGACCTGGAGTCAAATGTAGTGCTTGCCTCTTGTCCCCAACCCCATGCACAGTTCAGATTAAGTGAGTTGCTTTGTGGTTTTTATCTCCTGTTCTTGCAGCTGCCTGATGCACTCTCGTCTTTCAGGCTGAGCTGCCAACTTTCCATTCTGGGCCCCAAGTTAACACAAAGAGTCGTCTTCCAAAGTCATGCCAGAGCTTTTATTTTTTTTTTCTCCCCTTTGGCATCAGTGTTTTTAATGGAAACCTGATTCACTTGTCACCAAAAAACACAAGAGAATGCTGCATCATAGGAGGTGGACCAAACCAGTATACTGGGATCCTGTTTCAGGGGTGAGCACCCTTCGTGCTAAAAAGAGTGCTTCTGAGAGAGGCCAGAAAGGCAGTCTTTTGGACCAAACTTCTCTCAGATCCTAAGGGAACATTCTAGAACAAATGATGCCTGACATATGAAATACCAAGTTGTGTCAGTCCTATGAAGCTTGCCCTCTCTAGGATGAAATGTGCACTACTTCATGATAATAAACACAGTGCTATTGAGACTCAGGAAGTTTGGAATACCTACATACCAACTTATTCTCTGTTCTTAGAGATGGCTCCTCCACTTACTAGCTGCTGGTTGCACTGAAAGATGGGCCCCCAGTAACCTGGGTCAAAAATCTGATCTGCTGCATACTAACTGGGTAAACTAGAGGAAGTTATTTGACCATGCAGAGCCTCCATTGGCTTATCTGAAATGGGGCTGAAAATGGCAATAATAGTGCCTCCTTGTAGGGCTGTTTTGAGTGTCCAATGGGCTGACAGATGTGAAGCATCTGGATCCAACCCTTGTCATATGATGTTCTTTATGACTGTTTTCGGCCATTGTTATAGTGTCTATTAAATGGTTTCCATAGACATGTTATTAGGGCAGAGCTATCCCTTCTGAACAATTCTGCATACGATCTTTTCTTCTTTAACCCTAGAGATTAGCATTTCAGATAGGTGCCTGCAGGTGGCCTTACACACAGCCTCTGCACAGAATAATCTGTGCAGAATAATCCAAAAGAAAAAGATAAATGTCTACTAAGCACCTGCAATGGGCTAGATACTTTATATATATATATTCATTTTGAGCCTCAGAATAATCCTGAAGATACATGTACTGTGAATGAGAAGAAATGTGCTGAGAAATATTAATTTATTCAAAGTTACAAAGCAGAGAGTGACAAAATCAGGATTTAAAAACAGATCTAAATCTAAAAGTCTGTATTTCCTCCCTACCCCCTTGTGTGTCACACCGCTTTGTGTTACTGTGACAAAATACATGAGATAATCAATTTTGAAAAAAGAAGATTTATTTTGGCTCTTTGTTTTAGAGATTTCAGTTCACAGTCATTTGGCCCCATTGCCCTGGACTTGTGGCAGGACAGTACCTGAGGGCTGGGGCTTATGACAGAGGAAACCTATTCACTCAGGGAGACCAGGAAGCAAAAAGAGAGAGAAGAAGGGGCTGGGGCCCCAATATCCCCTTGGAGAACACAACTCCAGTGAACTAACTTCCTTCTACTAGGCTCCATGTTCTAAATGTCCACCTGCTCAGTGATAGCCAGCCTTATTTTAACAGTTGCAAATTCTTTCATTCCACATAGGAATATGGACTTAATGACACACTTAACCCTGTTAGTAGAAATTCCTACTGAAGTACAAGTAGCTGATAGAAGATCCTTTCCTGATATCAGATTTGGTTGTGGCAGAAACAAAAGGGCACTTTTCCCAGAAAGAGGAGGCTAAGTCAAATTTAGGTCACCACTTACTACTTTCCTGGTAAGTTATACATATTCTAGAAAACTCTATTTTTTTTTAATGTCGGTTCCTTGCAGGGTTTCCAGACTTTAAAAATAGTGTAAGTATGTCCCGTGAAGTATTTAGGGAAAACTAAAACATCATTTGTCTTTTGAAGTTTAAATTCAAATTTATCTGGGGATCCTGTATTTTACCAGGCAGCCTTAGTACTCTGACCTGAAGACTTTCCATGGGGTATCTCACAGATATGAAGGATAAAGATACCATCACTAAAAATCCTGACATCACAGAAATAGGCCCAATGCCTTTCTAACCCAGAAGCTCAAAATGAACTTTTGAGCTTCAGTTAGAAATGTTTGGACTGGGTTTAGCAATGGCATTTTCCACAGGGTACTGTTTTGGTACCAGTTGACTAAGAAAAGGACCAGTTGGCTTGATGGAGTGGTTGCCAGTTTTAGATTAGTCATGAGGGGGATGTAAGGGAAATTGCCAGGATGGATCTTTGTGCTGTGCTTTTGAACCTCTGTATTTGTTTTCTATTGCTGCTGTAACAAATGACCACAAATTCAGTGACCTGAAACAACACCCACTTATTACCTTACAGCTTCTGTAGGTCATATGTCCAGGTGGGTTTACTTGGGTATTCTGCTTACGATCTCAAGAAGCTAAAATCAAAGGGTTGGCCAGCCTGGATTCTGAGGGAAAGTTTACTTTCAATTTCATTCAAGTTGTTGGCAGAATTCAGTTCCTTCTCATGTAGTTGTAGGAATGATGTCCCCATGTCTATGCTATCTGTTGACCAAGGGTCATTCCCAGCTTCTAGAGGCCACCACTTCATTGGTTCATGGTCCTGTCCATTTTCAAAGCCAACAACAGTGCATCAAATCTGTCTCATTCTCTAAACTCCTCCCACTTACACTCTGCCACGTCTCTTGGAATGATTTCTGCTTTCCTCTATATTAAAAGCTCTTGGGATTACACTGGGCCCATTCAGTTAATCTAGAATATCTTTTCATTTTAATGTCAATTGGCTCATCACCTTAATCATATTGGCAAAGTCCCTTTTGTAAGTATTGTAGTATGGACACAGATTGAACATCAGGGGCAAAACTAACAGGCTCAAAATTCTCCCAATAGAACAGGCTTTGGAAGTTGATGGTTCATTTTAAAGGCTGTTCAGGGTTGGAGCACTTTCTGAGACAGAAGAGAAACTTCCCATTAGTCGTCAGAGGTGACAGCTCTTCACATATCCACTCTGGTCCAATATGAAATAATCCAGGTAGAGCCCAAAGAACTTTGTTCTGATCCCCAGGTCTGCAGCCACCAAACCAAGTAAACTTAGACAAGTCATTTAAAGCCTCTGGTTATTTTACCTATCAGATGCAACATACTGGATGAGGAGTCTGGTTACTGGCCAAACACTGATGTGTGATCCCTCTGTATCCCCCAACCCCTGTACCCTGCCATAGGCAATTACAAAGGCTTCACTGGGTAGAGCTGTCCTCCCCAACCCTAGACTTGGTGCGCAGCCAGTGCATTACAATCTCTGAAGGGAGCTGCAGTGAAGGACTTGGCCTTGCTCTTATACCTATCTGTATTCCTAGTCTAAGCACCTCCATTTAAAGGGGAATCTTCAGCAAAGGCCTTCTTCCTGCCACTCTGCCAGGATCTCCTTACATGGGAACAGAGGGGAAATTTTATGTCCGCTCTGACTTAGGGTGCAGTACTTTTCTGCTCCTAGTCCTTCTTCATTACACCCTGTCCCCACCCTTGATCCCTTGTTCCCAGGTCCATAAAACTGAAGGAGCATTTTGCTTGGGGTCCTTCAGCAGGGGACAATCCTCACTGTGCATTGTATCTGTACTATGAAGTTGACTCTCACTCTGTGCCTTTCCATGGTAGAGGGGGCATGGAATCAGGAGCTTCAGTGCCTTTTCCAATGTAAACTCTCACTCATACTATTGCATTTTATCTTTACTGGCTACTTCAACACCTGGCAGATCAGCTTTCTCCAGCTCAGTAGAGCTCTAAGCTATGTTGCCTAGGTGTCTTGATAGTGCCATGAATTACAATGCTCATTCATTCGTTAGTTCAACAACATTTATTTAGCACCCATGAAGTGCCGTGGTCTGGCTGGGCAAAATAACCGAGAGGTGACAAGCAACTTAAAGGTTGAAGTGGGAACTACTTTATTGCGAGTAAACTCAGTGGGAACTGAGCGAGAACTCAAAGTAGCGGGCACCCAAGGTAGCAGGAGCACTTCTCTGCGGGACAGCAGAGGTACATATACCCCTTGAAGAACTAGCTATAATTTTTAATTCACCTTTAAAATCGGGATCAATTACCCCAGGACTTATCAATGAAGGGCTGGGTACTTGCTGGGTGGGGGTCAGGGATACAAAGATGAGTAAGACCTGTTGTATCACTGGCATGAAGCTGGAATTCCAGTTGAGGTATGTGACCGATTCAGTGTGATATGGTGTAATTCATCTTCTTATCAAGTGTTGCTTGAGAGCCTAACTTCCTGCTTGAGATCTCATATCATTCTTATAATGAATCTGTGGGGTAAATGTAATGATTATACTTATTTTGCAGATAAGTAAATCAAAGGTCAGAGAATAAAATATTTTGTGTAAATATTTTAGTCCCCGATCCACAAGCAAGTAATAGACCAGGATTCAAACTCAGAACTTTTTGTTTAAATTCAACGCTCTGACTCCTTCACTCAAAATAAACTCTTGATAAGAACCTAGAGGAGAGAACTGATTCTTCTTGGGGTTAAAGGAGAGGAATACTATAATAGCTCAGAATTTTGAAAAAATAAAGTGCTATACATAATGATCGCTACTATTATAATCATCTTCATTTAAATTCTTATTACTTCAACAAAGACTTTCAAAAGTTCCAAGTTACCCTTAAGCCAATGTGCAAAGATGTGAGGAGCCATCCGTCGTCCCTGGGCTGAGCTTGCTCCCTCACCACCACCACCCTTCCTTGAGCGGTGGGGGTATCAGACTGGCATGCACACAAAAGTGGTGCAAGGCAAGTAGCCTTTACCCTCGATGGGCAAGGGAGCCTGCTTCAAGCCTTACCTGGGAGTTACCTAATAGGGATGGGCAACCCCCTGAAACCTCTGTCTACTTTAGATAGAACATTCCATCGAATCTCTTTTTGTGTGTCCCCCTCTATAAAAAAATAAAGAGAATCCGGATGCTCGCTGGCTCTCTTGCTCCTTCCAGTGCTGGAGTTGACCCTTGGGGTCACCGAGCCCAGCCATCCCGCCTTAGAAACTTAGGTTCGTGTGCTGTGTGGTTTCTTCATGCCGTTGTCTTAGTTATTGATACAGCCAGCTCCTTTGAACCCAGTTCATATCGCCAGCCCGACCAGTTGGTGATACAAAAACCTGGCTTCTCTCTGAGATGATAAGTTAGTTCTCTCTTGTCCTTGTCATGCATCTCATTCACAGGTCCTTTATCCGCATGTGACAATGGCACCAGGGCTCAAGATGGTGGAGCAAAAGGCCTTCTCCAGGAGGTTTTGGGGAAGTCTTTCAGTGCATAATGAACCAGTAAATGCAGTGACTCTCAAAAATGCTGGTTCTTTAATGAGGGCATCTAAGGATGGGAGTCCTGTGTAGACACAAAAGAATTCATTGATTCCATCTCACTGGCTTGAAAGGAAAAGCTAAATGTGGCTGTTTTTAGCCTGTTGGGTTACAGTAATGTGGGTGGCATGACTCTGAGCTAGGAGAGCAAAAGTGAGCATGATGTAATCACATCCTCCCTGAAATATTTCCTCTCAGTTGCCATGAGCTTGAAGGTGTTGGCAAATATTTAAGATAAGTGTTCTTGTCTGGTGCTATCTGGAGCTGTGTCCTGAGAGAGATAAATGCAAGAGAGACCATCTCTGGCATAAGCCCATCCCAAAGTGGCATCTCATTTCTATTTGTTGATTTGACCCCCATTTCCCAGTCTTTCTTCCTTTCCAGGTTCCTCATTATAACCACGGCAGTCTGTGTAGACCCCAGAGGCCCTGAGGCTTTGCATCTGCTCTCTGAAAAATTCTGTAGTCCTGGAGTGAACACATCTTTCTGATCTCAGGTCACCGTCAGATGGATTTATATCAGCTGGCCCAAGTGACTGCTTATAAACACACTCTTTGCTCTTAGATCTCTGTGCTTCCTAGACAATAAAGCTTCAAAGAGCAAATAAGGAAGGCTGAATTTATCCTGCCAGATTGAGCTGTAGCCAAATCATAACCACATTCAAATGTGGCCTTCCCAGTTATTAAATAGGACTAACATAAGTACTCGTTATCTGAAATTTTATATATTTAAAAAGAGCCACCAAGTATCGTGAAACTCTTTCTAGCTACTGAGTGATAATAGTAATAATTGGAATTCCCATTCATTTTGTATTTCTTCTCTTAATAAACATTTAATGAGCACCCACTGCATGCAGAACCCTCTGCCAGACACTCATGAGGGTACGGAGACAAACTATCAGCTCTTCCAGGATTTAATATCTACTAATTTAAACAAGTATTGTACTGGAGAGAAAGAGCTAGAAGGTGCCATTAGTGATATTTCCTATTGTTACTGAGCAGTATGTCATAAATACCCCATACCTGTGTGTTGAACAAACAAGCAAGACTGATGCTGCTGATGCTGACCATAGCGGGCTTCCCCCATATGCCTCCTCAGTCATTTGAGAGGCAAAGCCCTGGCTCACCCCCATCCTCCATGTTGGGCTTAATGCATGTGGGTCGTTTGGTGTCTGCCAAAAGCTGGCGGAGTTAATGTCAAGTCTGTTAGTGGGCACTTTGGGGCTTTAATGCAGTCATTTTTAATTCATGAGATTCAAAGGAGACTCTGAAATGGCTGGCTCTCCAGCCTCAACAGACTGGCCTGAGAATTTTGGAGCGGAAGCATTTTGCTAGGAATTGGAGGAGCCACGCCTCAGTTGGGGCAGGGAAAGTGATGACTCACCGGAGCCACTTAGGTTGGGCAGGAAACAGAGGATTCTTTTGTTGCTGTTCTAGGCGGGGCCTGTATTCCCCTGGTAGACAGGTTGCATTAGGATCTTGGCATAAATTTAACTGGCAGCTCTTTCTCTTTCTCGGGTTTTTCCTGGGGATTTGGGGAAAGAGAGTTGAGCAATAGGATGAGATCAAGGAAACAACAGAGGAAGGAAATGAGGTGCTCTTCCAGGTCATTCCCTCAAAGTAGACCAGTCAATCCAAACCGTGGACCCTCGTAGGGACCCAAGTGGAACCATAGGCAGTACAGGACACTCAAGGAATCCTGTCAACACTGTAGAATGTGCATTTGCTTTGGAGCTCAAAGAACCTGGAGAGACACTCCACCAACATATACACTGCCAAGGTTGCAGTTTTCCAGGAACCGCCAGTATTGGGGTTCTTTGATCCTCTTTGATGGCCTCTCCAAAGCCCAGGTGTGGCTGAGGTGGACCTTTAGCTTGGCCATTGTGATTTGAGCTTACTTCCATTCTCTGTATCTCAGAATCCTCTACTGTAAAATAGTGTTAATAGAAGGCAATTATAGGGTCATGAGACTTAATGAATCAAAACATATGAAGCCCCTAGAACAATGAGTAGCTCAGAGTAAGGGCTTATTATATGTTTAGCTATTTTTATGAGGGAATTAAGAGGAGGAAGCACCAGTCAGCCACAGGTACAGACGCTGGTTGTTAAAGTTACAGCTGGAGATAGGTAGCCTGATGTTTTTCTCATTTTAAGAGGCCATAGTAAAAAGATGTTCCTGCAGGAAGTGACTGTTGAGTCCTACTTGGATGTACAGAAATAGTTCTTTCCTTCTTTACCCCTCGGGGTATATTTCCTTGATTATTTAGGTCAGTGCTTCTTAAATGTGAATGGCACAGGAATCACCTGAGGATGTTCATAAAAAAAAAAAACAGACTGTGATTCAGTAGGTCTTGGGAAGCTGAGGTTCTACGTGTATTACAAGCTCCCAGGTGATGCTAATGCTGCTGATTCTCAAACTTTGAATACCAAGGATGTGGCCAGTATAGTCCATAGAACTTTCAGTGATCATGAAAATCTCTGTGTATGTCCCATATAGTAGCCACTTAGCGCTAAGCATATATGACTATGGAACATTTCTGAAATAAGGCTATTGGAAGCTGATGTTTTAAGTGTATCCAATTGAAGTGTTAATAACCACATCTACTTACAGGCTACCTTATTGGACAGCACAGCTCTAGCTCAGCGGGTCAAGGTCACGGTTCTGATCCTTGTGAGAGTTATAATCAGAACTATGGTCAAGACAACATATATGTGCTGAGAGTCTAGCTCAGTGGTATAGCACTTGCCTTGCATGTGTGAGGCTGTGGCTTCAATCCCCAACACTAAGGGGAAAAATATCTTAGTTAAAAATGAAGATTGAGGAAAAACAGTTACATATGGCTCTATCTGGGACATCTGCATGCCCAGAAAATACAATCAACCTTTGTGCTGAATGTCAGTAAAATATTTTTCCTATTTACAGACAAACTTCCTGGTAAAACTGTCTGAATGAGTGGCTTTTCTCACTTGGGCTTAGAGTCACTGTTTGTAGCCTATGTGTTGGTAAAAAAAGAAAAAAAGTATTTAATTAGTGTTTATTCCATGATATCCTCAGCTCATAATTTTTACTTTTTAATTGCTTTTCTTGAATGCAGTGCATGTCCTTGATGACCCTAGAAATAGGTATTCTCTTAATTTAAAAAAGAAATGGAGGGTTGAATAAACTCAAACAAGATAAAAGTTCTTCATTGAGAAATAATAATGTAAGAACCTGAAATGTTTCATAAATAGTAAGTTTTCGTGGATTGAAAATTATATTCAAGTCTTTAGCTTTTTTCTAAGCTTTGATTTCTGCCAGTGCTCTCTTGAATGTGGTGGACATGTCAAGCATCCTGGATGCATGGTTAGGAGACTTACACCCATATCAGTGACAAATAACTGACAAGGATCCAGAATGCAGAGCTGGATTCTGAACAGATTCCTGGTGCTTCAGAATGATATGAAGAGGAAGCCAGCCCTGTTCTGCACTATTAAAAAAAAATTTTTTTTTTTAAAACCAAGGATTGAACTCCAGGGCACTCAATCACTGAGCCACATCCCCAGCCCTATTTTGTATTTTATTTAGAGACAGGGTCTCACTGAGTTGCTTAGTGTCTCATTTTTGCTGAGGTTGGCTTTGAATTTTCACTCCTCCTGCCTCACCCTCCTAAACTGCTGGGATTACGGGCATGCGTCACGGCCCACATGGCTGCACTAAATCTTGATGAGAAATGTGTCAATGCTTTACTAGCTTTTGATATTACATGTACTAGATCAATTTTTATTATCTCCAAGTTACTGTGCTGATTTTACAAATGATTGCATTTTTTAACACTTTGCATTTTTACCATGTGAATATTTACAAGCATGATGGACAACAATTTATATGTAGATATTAAGTAAAGAGCTATTAGATTAATTATGAAAAATCTGTACTTCAATTAAGAATTTCTAATTAAATTTAATAGCAATTAGAACTTGTTAAAACTTTTTTAAAAAATTAATTATTTTTTATTTATTTTAGTTAATTATACAGTAGTATATACTTTGATACATCATATATAGATGGAGTATAATTTCTCATTCTTCTGGTTGTACATGATGTAGAATCCCACTAATCATATAGTTATATTTGCACGTAGGGTAATAATGTCTGATTTATTCTACTATCCTTCCTCCCCTCCCTTTACTCCCCTCTACCTAATTTAGTAACTGTATTATCTAACCCCCCAACACCCCCACCCTTATTGTGAATTAGCATCTATATATCAGAGAAAACATTTGGCCTCTGGTTTTTCGAGATTGGCTTATTTCACTTACCATGATATTTTCCATTTGCATTCATTTACTGGCAAATGCCATAATTTTATTCTTCTTTAAGGCTGAGTAATATTCCATTGTGTACATATACCAGTTTCTTTATCCATTCATCTGTTAAAGGGCATCTAGTTTGGTACCATAGTTTAGCTATGGTGAGTTGAGCTCTATAAACTTTGATATGGCCACATCACTATAATATGTTAATTCTAAGTCCTTTGGATATAAACCGAGAAGTGGGATAGCTATGTCAAATGGTGGTTCCATTCCAAGTTTTCTAAGGAATCTCCATACCACTTTCCATAATGATTGCACCAATTTGCATTCCCACCAGCAATGTATGAATATACCTTTTTCCCTACATCCCCGCTAACATTTATTGTTGTTTGTATTCTTGATAATTGCTGTTCTGACTGGGATGAGATGAAATCTTAGAGTAGTTTTGATTTGCATTTCTCTAATTGCTAAAGATGCTGAACATTTTTTATATATTTGTTGATCGACTGTATTTCTTCTTCTGTGAAGTGTCTATTCAGTTCCTTAGCAATTAGAACTTTAATGCTATTTTTAGGGCAATTAGAGGTATAATACTACTTTTTATTTTACCCCTCCAAGATGTGTGTTTTGAAAAGCACTTGTGTTGAGTAAGAATGAATTGATTTTTGCTCAAGGACAAAATTGAGTTTCCTGCCATGGTGAATAGTGAAAAGAACCCTTGATGATAAGAAAGGGACAATCCTGTGCTGGTTCTATACAGCATCTTTTAGAGTCGTATCTTTGCATTGTGAGTTCCATACAAAAGTATATTTAGGGAACAGGAGAAGGCAGAACATAGAAGGAGACAAATAGCCAAGGTTTTGAGAAATATAAGAACCGTGGAATAAGAAACAAGAGTGTGAGATTAACAAAGAAAGAAAGCTGACAGATTGAATAAGAGAAAACCATTGTGATCATTTGAGAATATTTTAAAATTCACTGCTGTAAATTAGTGGACTCAGATTGAAAATGACATGTTGAAATATACAGTAGCTAAGAGATAAAAGCATAACTGTTGGGTAGAACTTGACATAGGAAATGCCATTTTGAAACATGTCCTCCATCCTAAAACAAGAGGCACATAACTCTTACTCAGTTTTACCCTACACCCCATCAATACCCCATCATCAGGTAAAGAAACCCCAAACACTCCATGATCATAAGAAAGGAAATGGTTTCCTGGGGCTGAAATCCTGAAAACACCTGGTTCCTATGAAGGTGACACCACAAGAACCCTTCCCTGACAACCCTCTAGCAACACACTAACCACAAAAAATCTCCCCTCCCACACTCCTCTACATCTACCCCAGGCTGCAAGTGGAAGGCTGATCTCAGTCTCCACTGAGCTCTCCTCTGCTGGTTTGTCCCCAGTAAACCTGTGTGACTGTTGAGCCTCCTCTCCCCTCTTTATTTCCTTCATTCCCTTCTTTCCTTCAATAACAACATGTTTTTCTTTAAGTTCTTCCCATTGGTGAACTAAGAGATGCCAATGAGGTTGTCTGCGTGGCAACACAGACTTGAAATGTTAGAAATTCACACGAACAATTATTTTCTTTACTTATGCCAATGCCTAGATTGCTGCCTTTCCCGGGAAATTGGTGAATAGACCTTTGTCTCATGTGTGCTTGAGACACACACAGCCTTTTGTTGAAGACTCTGAGTGGGAAGGAACAAGTGTGTGTGTGTGTTGTAGAAGCTAATGGAAGCAGTTTTAGGACAGTTCTTAATTCAAATAAATACTTTTTGCTAGAGTCCCTGGACAGGTCCCAAATTATGGACTCCTACCTAAGCATATTTTTTCAAGAAAGCATCCCTGCCTCCACGTGAAGCCCAAAGCTAAGAGCTTCCTGCCTACTGCCTACCCTTCCCACACTGGAGCTACTTGTCATAGGCATTTCCATTGCCCAGGGCCGTGAGTGATCATTGTAGTTCTAGCCAGCTTCATATATTGAAAATGTGATCAGAGGGATAAAAAGCAATAAAAAAGTATCATGAGGGGCTGGGGTTGTGGCTCAGTGGTAGAGCGCTTGCCTAGCACGTGTAAGGCACATAAAAATGAATAAATAAAATAAAGTCTATCAACAACTAAAAAAATGTTAAGAAGGCATCATGATTATTTAATCAATGAGAGAAAATAATGGTACTTGGTCAGGATTCTTTTGGCTGGAGTGACAGATCCCCAACTCAATCAAGTTTTACACACAAAAAAAATTTAGTCAAGAAGACTTACTTATGGAACTCAAGGAGAGAAAAGAGGTAGGGCCTCTGGAAGGGATGGATGCAGGATTCAGATCCTCTTGGGGCTCTGCAGAGTGTACTTCCTTTCTCCCCTCACTCATCTCCACCAGGCCTTAATCCCAGGCTTGCTCCAAGCTCAGAGGTCCCTAACAGAGTTGGAATTCCTCCTTATTTCCTCCCAAAGGCTTGTCATATCAGGAAGGGTGTTTAAGTACTGAGTCTCCACTCCCCATTACTCTGGGGTGACTACCCTTTTCTTTCCTCCAAGAATCCCTGTAAATTACAAGGCAAAGCTTCTGCCCAGAGCCTAATGGAATTTCTGTGCCTGTTTCCTCTGCCTGCTGAAATCCCAATTCACTTTTCAATGTCCATCTCAAATATGTAGAATCTTGCCGAATTTTTCCATCCCAAATTAATCCGTTCTTCCTTTGTGGGCCCCCAGCACTTTGTCTACACTCTAAGTATGTGATTAATCTTTTAATCTCCTCTCCACAGTGCTGGGGACAGCCAGCTTTGGCAGCTAGTAGGCGCTTAAGAATTTATATACCACCTTCATGTCAACAAGTCTAGGGATTGGCAGAGGCCTTGTGCTCAAGTCATTGTTAAATCAAACAAGGAAGAAGCTATTATGTTGTGTAGATGCATTATTCTTGAAAAAAAAAAAGTTAAAATAATGACTCAAAAGACCATTGAAAAAACAGTGTTTTGCTTTATTCTCAGTATTCTCATTCATGTTAAACATTCCAAGCACCAGGTTTTCTTTCAAAGTCAGTTTAGACTGGCTCCTAGTTTGTTACTTTAAGATAGCTTTTGATCCTAAGTTAATCAGGAACCACATCCCTCTTAGTTAAGCTTCAAAGGGTGGGATGTAGGGAAAATGCATCTTTTGTTTGTTTTTACAAAAGTTTTCTCTTTGAAATTTGTTTGTCTCTGATGTCTAGGGGTTTCTAGTGAGAAACAATACACTAAAAGACAATCAGCTTCCACCTTTGCCATCAAAGTCCCTTCTCATTATCTGAGACTTTTGCATCACTCCAAACAGCTCAAGCTGTGCTCTGTTCCCTTCTGTCTGTGCTTTCCTAGGCATGGCCACCATCAGGGTCAGACGTTGCCCCCACAGGCCTTAGAGATTAATGGACAGACAGGTACTCTCTCCCCTTGTCAGGAGGTGGACAAGGGGGCACTTTTCTTTGGCAGGCACTCCAAGGGGTGTGTTACCACTCTGAGGTACACTCACTATTGTTCCCTGCCCCAAAGTCAATGAACTGTATTTTCCTCCACGCAAACTCATTGTGCTAAAAGGACTTGCTTTTTCCTTAATGCTGAACATGGTGGTCTCTGCACATCTGTCTTCAGGGGCCTTGGCACCAAATGCCTCAATTGAGGAGGTGGTACCTCCGCAGTGGGAGTAAAAAGTCTCCTCTTTGCTTCTGGCAACCTTTTTTCAGAGTGTTCTGAAAAGTCTTTGTACCTAATAAGTCAGGCTAAATTGCTTTTTATCCCTACGACAGCATTTTCAACATTATAGCTCTTGGTAGATATTAACTAGGAACAATATAAGTAGGACTGTGGAGCAGGGTCAGTTAGTGTTTATGTTTAATTTGTTGGAGTATTATATGGAGTTTTTTTCTTTTTATCATTTTATTGTTGTCTGGCTGAATCACAAACCTTAGCTATTCAGTAAAGAACAAAGCAGGACCAGTTTCCTGATCCACTTAATAACAAACCCTGGGTCTGCATTCTCCCTCCCTCCCTCCTAGTCTGAGAGATCAATTTTAAAAGCTAAAAAACAAAACAAAACAAAACAAAAAATACCCCACTAAGTTTAAACAGAAAATAATTCATTAAAAAAAAGACATATGAGTGTCTGTTAAAAAAAAAATAAAACCTGAAAATTTGACTAAAAAGAGATTCTATGTGTAAAGCTGCCTGAGGAAGGTTGTCAATTTTTCTTCTTTGTTTTAGGTAATAGTGATCCAGGTTTCTCTCTGGAATATGAATTTCAACATCATTATTAGTTGGATTTATGTTCTCTTCACCATTAATAAGCAATTCTGCTTTCTATACACTTTTAACATTTATATTCAGACAGCTCAAGAATACACTATATTTCTGATATTCTCATCTTCCTTCTAAAACCTACCTAAGAAAACTACAGTTATGGATGTGTAGAAGATTTCAGGGTTTTAAATACGGCTCATTACTGTAATGAGAAAAATAAATCATCAAGGACATGGTTAAGGTAAGAAAAGGACATTCTATTGGGATCATCATTCCACAAAATTTTATTTCAAAATTACCTTAAATATTTCAAAGGGAATTAGAGTTTATTTCTTTGTTTTGGTGGTGGTGCTGGGAATTGAACCTAGTTAGGCCTTGCCTATGCTAAGCACCCACTGTATCATAGAACTATACTCCTAACCCCCTGGATGCCATCGCCTAAAATAGTCCCAATATTGTGTGAACATAGGTTGTTTTTGTTTTTTTTTTTCAGTCTTCAATTTCAAACTTACCAATCTGATCTACAAATGGCAGTGAAGTCATTTGTCTGTAGTTGACCCAACAATAGCCACCTCTGAAATTCCTGAATATCCAATTAAAAGATTCCTACAACTTTCCTAATGCTCCTTACCTCCAGCCAATCCTGCATACATATAGAGTTGTGATCTCCCCAGAAAAACAGCCCCCTCTATAAACTGTTTGTCCCAATCTACCTCATATTATTGTTCTTTGTGTACAGTCCTGTATTCGTCACTTTTTCATGGCTAACACAAAATAACTGGATTAATCAGCTTAAAAGGAGGAAAGGTTTATTTTGGTTCACAGTTTGAGGTTTCAGTCTATGGTTGCTTGGCCTTACTGCTGAGTACCTGCTGTTGAGCCCATGGCAACTGGGAAACAAAAGACAAGGGAAGAGCAGAGTCCTAATATCTCTTCCAGGAGCACACTCCTAATGACTTACCCATCTGACTCTAGGCCCAATTCCTAAAGGTCCCACTGCCTCCCCATAATACCACAGACTGGGCACCAAGCCCTTAGCACAGGGGCTAAGATCTTCTAGTAAGCTATCTGCTTTTGAGGGCAGGAACTGTGTCTTACTCATTTGTTTGATACCTTCCACGGTGACTGGTAAATTGAAAAAGAAATGAAATACTTGCCAAATTTAACTGATTTGAATGCTCCACAAAATTCCATGATTTCCATTGTAATCTTTAGCAGTAACACTTTTCCTTTAAAATTACTGAAAAACAGGATAAAGTCTTAGGAAAGACATGGTAATCACATACATGACATTTGCCTTTTTGTCTTCCTATCATTTTTTATAAATATTTTTACATAGAACCTCCACCTTGGTACCTCATTGGGCCTGCTCAGGGCATCAGAACTAGTGTCTTTTGTGTGCATTTATTTGTTTCAAATTTATTTTATACTGCTTTTATTTTGGAACGAATACATGCCATTCAAGAAAAAGTTAGAAATAGAGGTAAGTGAAATAAAAGTCCTCAATAAATCTGCTACCAAGGTAGGATAATGTGGACAACCTTCTTATTATGAATATACTGAGTTTTATTTTTGTTTTTCTGAATGATTGTGTCAGAAAACCTCTGTATAGAGAGAGATAACATCTTCACTGGCACAGATCTTTGTCCTGTGACTATCAATTGAGTTGCTCTCTGTTTTGCACCAGTAATAGATAGGGCAATCTTGATGCTGAATTCAGAGTTTAAGTGGATCTCTTTTGATTTCACAGAGCTGCCCCTCCCTCCCAAACCCCTTTCCATTTCCAGTGGTAGGTATAACTTTGTTTGGGGAAAGCACAGCATTCAGAGATTGTGTAAAAACCATCTGACTTAGCAGTGTTAGCTTAGTGTTGCTCTCTGCAGCAAATTTAGGTCTTCTCACCTCAGCACACTGAATGGGCTTTGGAGAACAAAGGTTGAGTACAAGAGTCTTCATTAAGAAGAGTTGTTAGCATCCAATGTGGGGTACATATGAAGCTTAGGCAAATATATGGACCAATGGGGGATCATACCCAAAGTGGTGGAAAAAACATTTTCAGCCAAACTCTGATAGGCTAGCCTTGAGCGACTGAGAGGATTCAAGAAGCAATGAGGCAGGAGATGACTCAGAAACAACAGTGTAAAGGGCTTAGTACTTAATCACTTGAAGGATTCAGACACTTGGAGGTGGTAGGAGTCCTTAAGGGGATGTTGTTAGTCTGCCTGGAAACAGAGGATGAAGGTACTTATTCCAGCAACCAACTACCAAATGAAAAAGGCTATATTTGCATCCCAAAGTGGGAAAGCAAATTACACCATGTGTGACTGTGTGTGTAATTTTTATTGAGGGCAGCACATTAACTGGTGTTAATTGTATTAGTTCAGGAAATTTTGAACATGGAAGAGAGAGCAAAGGAAACATGTTTCTTGGTAAAATGGGCTTTCTCACCTCTCTTAAGCATCCAACTATTTTACTGATTTATCAGGTCAGCTCCATTCTATCACATAAGGTTGGAGAGAAATACGAAAAAGGACTACAAAAGATATGGGTACCATGGGCTGGGGTTGTGGCTCAGTGGTAGAGCACTCGACTGGCACGTGAGAGGCACTGGGTTCAATTCTCAGCACCACATAAAAATAATTAAAGTAAGGGGTCTGGGGATAGCTCAGTTGGCAGAGTGCTTGCCTTGCATGCACAAGGGCCTGGGTTTGATCCCCAGCACCACACACATAATAATAATAATAATAATAATAATAATAATAATAATAATAATAATAATAATAATAAATGTACTGTGTCTATCTACAATTAAAGAAAAAAATATTAAAATTAAAAAAACAAGAATTACCAAGAAAAAAGGAGCAGGAGCTTTTAGAATCAAATAAGTTGTGGAAACCCCTAGAGTCAAGAAGACTTAAGTCTAACACCTCATACTCTATTAGGTAACAGCAACTTAATAACTTTAGCCTCTTCTTACTCACAAGCTTAATATTTCATTTTTGCTAAAATTTTGAAACTTTTAAAATGAAAATATCCAAATATAAATCAAAGTAGAACACTTGGAGGTGTTGTAGGACTCAATCCCTTGCTAGGCCAGTCTATGCAGCAGAGGGAGGGTGGCTGGTAGTGGCTGGAGGCCTCACTTTGGGAAATTGTTCTTCTGCTCTGTGGCCACCAGCCTTCCTCCCTGGTCCTCCACCCACTATGGATGCTGCTCCTTAGGCACCTCTATGAGTCCAGACTAAACCCACAAGCCAAAGCACTGCCCTCCCCTAGGAACCCAACAGCCACATCTCTGGCCAACTAGCCACATAGGCTCCCTTATCCTGCTTGGATTCCTTAGTAACACAACACCACCATGATTCAGCCAGAACAGAACAGGTCTCTTTGGCACAAATCACCATGTTGACAATGCCACTGGCCAGATCAACATGTGACAAGTGTCTGGCAGGAACCTAAGTCTCTGTTCCAACACAAGCTTGTGCTTTTGTTATCTATTTCCTTTCAGGGACTTTTACTAGGCATGAGAATGTTAGAGAAAACCCATGATTATAGCTAGTCATGCCCATAGCCAATCTCACAAAGTGATAAATCACCTTGTACGTGCTGACTTTGACCCTGAATGCACTTGTCCACCTGGTATGTTCCAGTCTAACAGTACCTTAACTCCCTATATGGTGTGTCCTGTGGGTTGGGGTGTGCAGAAGGGACCCAGAAGGAGAATGAGGGGTGTGCTCAGGGTACCTTCTCCGATGTGCTTTCAGAGAAGGAGGATGAAATGAAAGCATACAATGACTGAGTCAGAACCTGGTGGTGACCAAGAAACCAAGGAAACAACCTCTGTGGCACATTCCTGTCCTTTTTCAGCAGAATCCCACTTTCCCCAGGCACAGTCATCTTCTTATGCCCCGAGCACATGAAATCCATTCTCCCGTTCATGTTCCTAGGGACATGAACTCAACAGAATCCAACTCTTCTGCCTCTTAGACCAAAAGTACCAAGTGGCATCCAGTTACAGAGAAGCTCTGCAAGAAGGGAGGAGCTTTGAACCAGACCCTTGGAGCCCCCAGGGAGTCAACTACCAGAAGGGTCTTACCACAGGCACATCCAGGGAGGTCATCCAGGGGGCAGAAGTCCAGCATGACCATCAAAGGCCCAAAAGAAGCCATCTCAGGCCTGAGCCACACAAGCATTTGGACACCAATGGACATTCCCCATAGATGATTGAGCTTTTCCTGCTGGTGGTGCATGTGGTGATACTGTGAAGTATCTAGAAAAGCTCCAGGACTCGACAAAGGGTCCCTGGCAGGATCCCACACCATTGAGGAAAACGCAGGACTGAAAAAAAAATCCATGACTCCAACCCAGAACTGGGAGAAGCGGGTCCAATGCAACTGCTGGGGTATTGAAATCCTGAATCTTGCAGAAACGCAAGTGGAAAGACTGTGGAAGGATATCTGTCAGTTTCTGTGCAATTCCAAGAGAGGGAAATGACTTCTTTCTTTTTCTTTCTTTCTTTGCTTCTCTCTCTCTCTCTCTCTCTCTCTCTCTCTCTCTCTCTCTCTCTCTCTCTCTCTCCCTCTCTCTCTTTCTCCCACACACACACACACACACCTCCTTTCTTGTACTGGGGATTGAACTCAGGGGCACTCAACTCCTGAGCCACATCCTCAGCCCTCTTTTGTATTTTATTTAGAGGCAGGGTCTCCCTGAGTTGCTTAGCGCCTTGCTTTTGCTGAGGCTGGCTTTGAACTAGTGTTCCTCCTGCCGCTTTCTCAAAGGACACACGGTGGAACTTGAACAGGCCTAGGCACTTCTGCTGCATAGGACCATCCAATAATCCCAAGGCCAATGTCACCCAATTAGCGCCCAGCTCCAGCACTGGCACAGTGAGGTCGTGGAGAAGATTCCTAGACTAATGAAAGACACCACCCAGCTGGAAACTGACAACCCCCCTCCCCAACTTAGCCTGTGCCCCATCCCTAGTTCTAATATGAAACTTGAGAATTCCACTCTCCTGATGGTGAGGCCATCCTTGTTATTACAAGATCAAGTTCTTCCTGGATGAGTCCAAGCCCCTTTTCCACTCTGATTCCCTCCGCCCGCGGCAGCTCAGCAGAACCAGCTCCTTCATTACTGGATAGAAGAAGAACCCAGTATATGCTTTGGTCCCTTTGACCTGCAGCCTCTTTACTGGGACATTCCACATTCTGAATTCTGAGGCGTCTGTGGTTGATTGAAGAGATTCCTGGGGCTGAGGAGAAACTGGAACAACTATTAGAGATTGTTGGAGTCTAGAGTAAAAGGCCAGCCAGACCCTCCTGGACTGTGTTCATAGCCCTCTCCCTGACCTATTGTAGCACATAGGGATGCTCCATTCTGGAAATCAACTGGCAGAAATCAAGTGGCAGGGTGGTTCTGTTTCTTAAAATTGTAGTGGCATTCCATGAATTCTATAAGTAGTCTTCATTTTTCAAAATCCATAGCTACTTTCAAATAGATGTATATGTGTGTATACATATATATAATTATTATTTTATTATTTTTGCTCTCCACAAATGTCCTTTAGGACATTGTAAATATTATATTATTATAATATTATGAAATATTATCTTTATAATATTATCATAAAATATAATGGTTTGATTATTATTCAAAATAATAATCTTATTGGTTTTTTTTCCTTTAGGATTAAGAAAATTTAAGACCATGTTGAGTGCTGTGAGGCAATTAGACTCTTTATATAGTCTTGTTATATAGTTCATACTCATGGCTGAAACTTGACCACACTCTTGTGATTGTACTGTTTTCACCTGGACACTGTGTAGAATGCTTAATTATTTCTGCTCCTCTTGATGTTCATATGTTTTGGGCTGGAGAAATGAAATCCTCAAGCCATCAGGACTTGCTATTTCAGTGGCTTGAGAAGTGAGCCACTCAAGAACTTTATCTTTTAGGAATTGCGAGGTTCTGGAACACACTGCTGAGTTTTGGAAAGTCAAAAATGAGTGCCAGCAGCCCCTTTGCCATAGAGAATCTGCACAAATTTCCTTTAATGAATGTCTTTTTTTAAAAAAAATATAAACATAATCAATAGCTCCAGTCTGCCCTCAAGGCCTTTGTCTTACTGGGTTTCCTTCATCATTCAATCACTTTAATTAAGAATGGCTACACCTATTAAGAACTCTTATCTAATTTATTTGCAGCTGTACTCCCATCTATAAATCTACCCTCTAATGCTCAGTTGCCAGATTCTAATGCGAAGGTGCTATGTACTCCCTTTGTGTGGCTAGAGTTTGTGGGGGGGAGGTGAGGGATAAGAGAAATGCTTCACATATACTAATTTATTAATAAATATTAGGCATTTTATTTTTTTAAGGTATAATTAACTCCCATATTTCCCTCAATTTCAAAAATTATCTATGACATAATTTGTCATCCAACAATTATCTTGAAGCAAATCCAGACTTCACTTTATACATATACATATACAAATATCTACATACATAATTATTTTTAAACATAAACAATACCATCATTTAAAAATTAATACTAATTCTTTAAGATCGAATATTTAGTCAAAGTTCAACTTTTCCTGATTATGTTATAATTTTTGTACAATATCTTTAAGCTTTATGTTATTGATAGTCTACAGTCTTTTAAAAATCTTTAAAAATTTATCATCAAGTATGCACGTCTTGAGCTCTCACCATTTACTAGCTTTGCACTGAACACAATGAGCTTACTTCCCATGCTGAGGAGGGATGAGAAATGGGAGCAGATAGGCAAGATGGGGCCAGACCCCAGAGAATTCTAAAAACTACAGTAGAGAACTTTAAACTTGATTTGGTAAAGAATGGAAAACTTTTGAAGTTTTCCCCACTCCTTTCCTCAGGCTTTTGAAGGTTTTTGAGCTTTAGGGTCTCAAATGAACCTCGACCTCTCTAGTGAATCACCTCTCACAATGCCTGAGTTCTTGGAAGGTTTGGAGAGCAAGTGGGGTAAAGAACATTCTAATCAAACCTCAGTTGTGATGCTGAAAGTATAAAAATTTTAGTTAGTTTACAGAAACTTGTGTTTACAGTCAACTGATTATAAGACTGATATTCTGCAAAGCAGAGGATATACATGTGCATATAATTATATTTCAGTAATCAATAAAAGATTTTAATTAAAGCTTTTAAAATGATAAAATAGCCATAAACATACTATAAACCAAGAGCAATCTTGATGGCCAAGAAAGATTTAGTGAAAGCAATTAATTCTGAAGACTTGAAAACCAAAGTTTTTCTGACATTTTATAAGTATGCATTTAGCATTTTAAAATTGTCTTAATCAATAATATAAGATTTGAGTATACAGACAAATATCACACAAAGGAAATCTAACTCTGGTTATTTTTACCTAACTGTATTATAAAATGATACCAAGACCTCACTAGAGGTCAAGTTTTTGTAAAGATACAAAAATTGAGCTAGAATTGGCAGGGACATATGTGGTAAAATTTTGAAACACTTGTAATCTATGAGTCAGCACCTCTGGAATGTTGGAGAAGGAAGAATGACAGTAATCAATCCAAGAGGACCCCAAGGCATGTACTCTGTGAGCTGCTCCAAGTCTATTTTAGCAAGTGCACATGTCCCCAAAATGAAAGATACTCTCCAAATGGCTAACTGGCATCTGGACTCTATAGGGTTTTCTGTTTTTAACAAAGCCTTTTAAAATTATTCAAATTCAACTGGACCTTCTAAAATCTTCCAAAGAAAATAATAACTTTCAGATTTTAGAAAAGAGTTTTAAGGAAAAGACTATGTTGAGAATGGATGTTTTTCATTGTAACTATTATCATTATTGGTCTTCAGTACCATTAAATGAAGCTAGTGTGGGTTCCACATGGGTTCCTGCTAGCACATAGGTTCTTACCACCCAAAAAAGAAAAATAGCATACAGACTATTTTTTAACTTTGAGATTTGGTCTTATTTGGTAATTCATCAGAAGGATACACAAAACTCAATGACAGGTTGTGGTGATAGTTAAGGTTTTTTGATCAGCAAAAGATGCTAATCCAAAATAGTAGTAAATAAGTGTGCATCATGAGAAATCCTGAGAGCTCCAGTCCAGGATTCTGATGGTCTTCCTCTTGAAGACCTCATAGGAACACTTTCCCTCTGCAGATCTATCTATGATATATGTGAAACATCTACACAAAGAAACCTATTGAGTCTCAGAAACGAAGGCCTTTATGGAGGGTAGGTCTCTTAGGTGAATCTTTTTATACAACCAGCCATGACAACCAAAACTCAAAATCGAAACAATAAACTGAAGTAGATATCATCCTCTTGACATTTACACAAAGCAACCTGACAAACCAGTACAGCATGGTCCATTGTTCCAAGTACATACAATAAAATTATCAAACACTGACATAAAAGGATGTCACATTTCCCATTTGTTGTCTGAGGATCAATTGTGTTTCCTTGGATACATTGAAGGATAAGCACAGACATCTGCTTCGGTAACTCTTTTGTCTCCCATGTTCTGGAATGAACTAAAGAGAGGAAGTTTGTGAGATGGCATTACTTCTGAGAGCATACTTGTGTGCTCTACCACTCTGTCTTTCAGAGGTTTCTTGGCAAGCAAGACTGTCCTCCACTTCCTCTCCTTTCCTCTTTTCCAAATCCTCCCTGCCCTTCAAACTCCCAAGAGGTTGGTTTTTCACCCAGAGACTCACATGGAACTCGTAACCATCATTTGTGCTATATGAACTAGCTATATAATTTGTAGAATCTGATCCACAATGAAAATACCAGACCCCTTGTTAAAAAAAAAATATTAAGAATTCCAGGATGGAAAGATCTCCCTTGTTCTTGGATAAGCAGAATTAATATTGTCAAAATGACCATACTACCAAAAGCACTATACAGATTTAATGCAATCCAAATCAAAATCCCAATGACATTCCTCATATAAATAGAAAAAGCAATCATGAAATTCATCTGAAAAAAATAAGAGACCCAGAATAGCCAAAGCAATCCTTAGCAAGAAGACTGAAGCAGGTGGCACCACTATACCAGACCTTAAACTATACTACAGAGCAACAGTAACAAAAATGGCATGATATTGGCACCACAATAGACTTGTAGACCAGTGGTACAGAATAGAGGACAGAGAGACAAACCCACATAAATATAGTTATCTCGTACTAGACAAAGGTTCCAAAAATATATATTGAAGAAAAGATAGCCTCTTCAACAATTGATGTGGGAAAAACTGGAAATCCATATGCAGCAAAATGAAGTTAAGCCTCTATCTCTCACATGCACAAAACTCAACTCAAAATGGATCAAGGACCTAGGAATTAAACCAGAGACCCTATGTCTAATAGAAGAAAGAGTAGGCCCAAATCTTTATCATGTCAGATTAGGTCCTGACTTCCTTAATAAGAACCACTATAGTGCAAGAAATAAAATCAAGAATCAATAAATGGATTCAAACTGAAAAGCTTCTTCTTATCAAAAGAAACAATCAGTGAGATGAAGAGACAGCCTACAGAATGGGAGCAAATTTTTACCACATGTACATCAGATAGAGCACTGTATAAAGAACTAAAAAAACTTAACACCAAAAAAATCAACAACCCAATCAATAAATGGGCCAAGGAACTGAACAGACACTTCTCAGAAGATGATATATAATCAATTAACAAATATATGGAAAAATGTTCAACATCTTTAGCAATTAAAGAAATGCAAATCAAAACTCTAAGATTTCATCTCACACCAGTCAGAATGGCAGCTCTTAAGAATATAAACAATAAGTGTTGGCGAGGATGTGGGGGAAAAGGCACACTCACACATTGCTGGTGAGACTGCAAATTGGTACAACCAATATGGAAAGAAGTATGGAGATTCCTTGGAAAACTTGGGATGGAACCACCATCTGACCCAGCTATCTCCTCATTTTTATAGTCAAAGGACTTAAAAACAGTATACTACAATAACACAGCCACATCAATGTTTATAGCAACACAATAGCTAAATTGTAGAACTAATCTAAATGCCTTTTAGTATATGAATGGATAAAGAAACTGAGGTATATATACACAAAGGAATATTACTCAGCATTAAAAGAGAATAAAATCATGGCATTTGCAGGTAAATGAATAGAGTTGGAGAATATTGTGCTAAGTGAAATAAGCCAACCTCAAAAAACTAAAGGCCAAATGTTTTCTCTGATATGTGGATGCTGATCTATAATGGGGATGGGGGTGGGGGAGCATGGGAGGAATGGAGGAACTTTAGATAGGCAAAGGGGAGGAAGGGGAAGGGAGGGGATTGGCGGTAGGAAACATGGTGGAATGAGATGGACATCATTACCCTAAGTACATGTATGAAGACACACATGAAAAAGAATTATTAAGAATTCCAATACAGTGACAACAAAGCATTAGAACAAAAATGAAGCCCTTCCTAACACTAGACCTGGTGTGACTAGACTGGTTGCAGAACCCTGAAGCCAATCCTGTGTGCAATTATTATTTCGCCTTTCCCAAGAGACTGAATTATTGGCCAAAAGGTCATTTAGCCTAGAATTAGATGAAGGAAATTGGATGCTGCCCAGTAAATATTTTGGCCCCCATTAACTTTTAAGCATGATGAGTTTTCTACTGGCATATGTTAGACTGCTGTGGGGGCAGTAGAAAGTACGCTCACCTTAACGTTATAGCACTCCTAGCTCTGCCCTTCACTGGCAAAGTGACCTTGAAAAGTCACTTAGCCTCCTTCACTCCATTTTATCCTCAATAAAATAGAAATAATAATGATATCAAATTTGGAGGACAATCGTGAAGGTTGAAAGAGAGAAGGTATGTGGAAGCACTTTGCAAATTGAAGCACTATGCAAATGTTATTGGACTTCTCTCTGGGGATATTTACATCTAGATAACAGATATTGGTCTACTATTTTTTTTTTTTACTCCTAGACAATATTGGAGCACACTGGCAAATACTTTCCTTCCCAAGATTTTTTCTCCAGACATTTATGCTTCTGATTTAGAATTATAGCATTAAAATATAACCTCATACTATGTTTCCCTAATTGCAAACTGTAGTTAGAGCTACAATTGACATTTCAAATGCTCATCTACACCAAGTAACTTCTTTGGATGATTAATTTTATGCACTTTATATTTTGTTTCAGTTAAATTTAGTTTCACAGTGTCGTTTTCAAAACTTGTTCCTGAATCATGGGCCTCTTATACTATACAATACCTGCAGTGACCTCTCTATAGAATCCATTCTCTTCTTGTTAACTTAATCTTAACTACTGCTAAGGATACATGAAGATCTTGATGAATAAATATTAAATAAATGAATTAGTGAAAGAGAGAGTCAAAGTTTGGAGATACCCAAGGATTAGTTGCTGAAACTCATTTACAATCATCAAACATGATTTCTTCAATGTCAGAAATAGTAGTTCCCCTGCTTGCTACTTAAAAACTTTATACACATAGTAACTTACTCCAGATAGTTGCAGTACTCAATTCCAAGGTAACTTCCAGGGTGATATGGAATAGAATATATTGAGATAAACCATTGATCAGCCCACATCCATCCAAACGCTGGGCTGGAAATAATGCTCCGGCCTTTGGATCATGAGTCTGTTTCATCATGGTCAAAGACATCATCCCTTGGACCACTCTAGGAAGGGAAGTCTGGAATTCTGTAGTTCTTACTCTTCTTGTCTCTCCTCTTCACACCTCCCTCTCTTCTTTTCTCTACTGTACAACAAACACAATCAGGACCACTGTCAATTCACCCTAGACCAAATTCACACATAGGGCATCTCTGGGACTGTAATTTGCATGGAACGCTGAGGAGCTGAGCTCATCCTCTTGAATCATTGGTTCTGAAAAGCTAGGCTACCTTCTGGGGGTAGTTGAAAGGAAGGAAAAAAAATGTTTTCACTGCCAAGCTTCTATTTTTGATATATATTTGGGCCAGGTGTGTCATAAAGACTCAGTAAACACGTGTTGACAAGTCGAGGAGAGCTGCCACTCTGATCACTTCACAGAAATGACGATCACACAAGTTCAGAAGGGGCTGTGATTCTTCCAGATAAGTCACTTGGCCTGCAGAGTTGGAGACTACCCAAGAAATTCCAATGAAAGTAGATTGCTTGCTATAAAAATGGAAGTGTTCCATTTTTAATGTTGTGAAAGAAACAAGTGAATGACTCAGAGCATTCAGCCTTTAGAATGATTAAGGAACCCAAAATTATTAGTCTATTAGGCCTTTAAATGAGAATTGAGATTTCTCTGTAAAATTTCTGAGCAAATTAAAATTCACATTGCTTGTGTCCCAGGGTCCTTAGATAATAGAGTGAAAATAATTACAGCCTAGTTATTGAAACTGACCATATTCATGATTTTGGAGATGAACCTCAGCTCCAGAGGAGCTGAGTATTCCTGCTTTTGTGTTCAGAATGCTCCAGTAAGGTATTGTTTTAATTAAATAGACTAATAAGGCAAAAGTGTCATTTTAGAATAGCTAATATTTCCTGGCAGTCATTTTGGTGAATGAACTGCTTTGGAGTTAGAAGGAAATTTTCCTCCTTGAGAGAATGGCTTTTCTTAGCTAGAAAATGATGAAAGAACAATAAGAAGAGAAGAATAAATTAACAAAATATGTTAAAGTGAAAAAAATCAGTATACTCTTTTGGCTTTTAAAAAGTTTTTAAAAGTTAGATCTATAATTATTGAATTTGATTCTACAGCAACAGCAGCAACTTTTGTTCTCTAATAATATTCTCCAAGAAAAGAAAAAAGTGGGGCTGGGGTTGTTACTCAGTGGTAGAGTGCTTGCCTAGCATTTATGAGGTACTGGGTTTGATTCTCAGCACTACATATAAATAAATAAAAATTAAGTTTCATCAACAGCTAATATATATATATATATATATATATATATATATATATATATATTTTAAAGGAGAAAGGGTGAGGGATTAGCCAAGCGATAGAGCCTGTGCTTAGGTATGAGTGAGGCCCTGGCTTCAATCCCCAGCATCAAAAAAGGGAAAAAAAAAAAAAGAAGAAAAAAAGACTCCTGGGATATGAGACTCCTTGTCTTAGGGCAAGGAAAATCAGGATGGTTTTTGAAACATCATGTCTTGCCAAAAAAGCAAGAATGTCTTTAAGCATGCCAGAAGCAGTGCTAAAGGGCAAAGCAATTTGCTTAATGATTTCCCATTGTGAAAGGAAGCCTCAACAAATAATAAATGTTATTGTTAATATAGTTAATTAGAATAAATTGAATCTATAAAAGGTCATGAGTTTATGATTCCAATAAAAGGAATATTAACATAACTTATACAAAAGATAATGTACTATTTTAAAAAGAGTGACTATAAGAGATATGTTTTATTTGTACTGATTTTAATAAAAAGAATATGCACTTTCTTAAAGTTTATGTCTATAAAGTATGGACATATACTTCCTTCTGTGCCAATAAAAATATTGAATACAAGATATTATAAGAAAGTTTCAGACTTGGAGACTATAAAAACACAGGAGAAAAATATTATCCTCAGTGGTCACACATAACAGTAGGGGAATAGATGGTTTAACACTTCATTACTACAAATAATCACACATAAGACACACACAAAAAAACAAGAATGCAAGGGAGTGTCTAATAGAAGTGAGCCAAATGTTGTAAAGAGGAAAGATAACCATATATATTCTAGGTTATCAAACTTCTTGATGGTCTTACCAGTTAGAGTGAAGTATCTACCAACAAGGGCAAATATGGCTTTAATAATGTTGGGAGGTGGTGAGGGAAAAGGTGAGGTACAGGGGGAATTATGATGACCAAATTTTATTTTTATATTGTGTGCATGTATAAATATATTAAAATGAATCCCACTAATTTATAATTATAATGTATCAATAAAAATATGGAAAATAATACATTAAAAATAAGCACACTGCATTTTATAATCAATGGTGTTCTGTTTAATTAACTGAAGTATCAGATGTCTTAAAAACAAACAATATTAATATATTATGTATTCATAGCTACAGTTTAAATTTGTTTAAGTGAATGTAATTGATAAAGTTTTATTTTCAAATAATCAAAAAAATTGTTTTCAAGGAAAAGTTATTAGGTCTATAAATTTAATAATCTGAGCATTAGAAAAGTACAAAGAACTGTGAATATTTCCCTCCCCATCCCAAAGTACATTGAAGAATGTAACAGTTCAGGGGATGACATGTGGCAGGAATCACTTGGGTTGATGATAGTACTCCATAGTGAAGGCAGGAATGAGACAGGGAACTTTACTGATACCAAGCTAGTTTACTCAAATTTGGCTTGTGGGTGAATAGGTTACAAATAGAATATATATATATATATTCTATATGGTTTTTCTATGATGAAATATTTCAAAATAAAACAAATTTACAATTGTACTTGAAGGAAGAGGAACTATCCCTGACCAGAAAGATGGATGGTCTTAGTCCAAAATGAATGGCTAGCTTGTGAAAATCACATTGAAAAACTTTTAAACCTTTTTATCTTATGTCCAAAGACCAAATTTTACAAGTTGAAAACCAATTTTTTTTTAACCCATGGAACAACACTCCCAGCCCTTTTTATTTTATTTTTTTTTATTTTGAGACAGGGTCTGCTAGTTTCCTTAGGCCTTCACGAAGTTACTGAAGCTAGCTTTGAATCTGCAATCCTCCTATCTCAGCCCTCTAACTTCTAGATTACAGGCCTGCACCACAGCACTTGGCAAATTGAAAACCATTTTTAACAACTGATCAAGTTAGATAACTACATTTCAATTACCTTAACATTTGATTTTGACAGCAGTATTCACTAAATACATGTTAATTTGTTCCATTTCTTAGCCATGAAGCTCTTTTCTGGAAATTAAGTCACATTGTCTCCATGGACTTTAGATATATGCTGTGTTTTTAAAACTTTCTGAAAGTGTGGAAAAACATATGATCTACTAACAATGTTCCTTTTGTTGGGTTAGCTAAGTAAGTTACCAGTAGCAAGTTATTTTTATATTATTTTTGGGGAAAAAAAGCCATCATGTGACACAAAAATATCACTGACTCACAATAATAAATAATCTTTAAATGCAACATAGTGAATTCACATCAAAAAGAGAAGAGAAATATGAAAATACATATGTCTAAATAATATCCTGTGCCTTTCTCTGAACTTTGCAGTGGTTAAAGTCATCATTAAACAGGCTGAAAACTGCAATAAGTCTAGGTGATTTACTGGGTTATTCCCAGCTCTGAGAATTTTGTTGCTTAGAGATACTTTAAAATAGATTCTTCCACAGTAGCCTTTAGAGATCTATCTAAAGGCATCAGCAGAATCAAAAATTCAAAATCTCTAGAATTGATCAAAGTAAAAGACAGACTAATTTTTCCCCATAATTGTCACCTGAGATTGGGTATCAGATTGGAACTTAAAAGACTTCTGAGATCAAGGCCTTGAGTGTTCAGGAGCCCCTGTCTTCTTAACCTAATTCCATCATATTGATTACAGGTGACTGTACTCAAGACTAAAATGGTGGGTCATTGTTCCAGTAAATCAGTTCAGTATTAGCTGATTGTATATTTTTCGAAACTTCAGATTTCAATGTTCTATTTGCATCCAGACTGGCTCTTGGAGAATTTCTTTCTTCTGTAAACTGCAATCTTTCCTCTCTTTTGGACCCTGTAACGTTACCTTTCTTTTATTGCCAAACTCAACTCCAAGACAATGAGGTTTGGGGACACCTCCCTTGGTTAACATAATCATTATTTGCTAAAATCGGAAAGTAAACAAAGGCATAGCACAGATGCTCACAGCATTAGGGACAGAATATCTCAGCCCTGCAAAGAGTTGTGGTAGAGGAGCGGTGATGTCATCCAGTCCCATGCTTGCTGGGTCTGGCCTCTGGCTTCTGGCACTTGCTGGCTGTGTAACTTTCAGCTAGTTATTTTACTTTTCCTGGCTGCAGTTTGCTCAGAGAAACAAGTTTGCCTGTCTTCCTTCCAGTGTATCCTCCCAGTCACTGCCAATGGGATTTTTGCAAAAGGCAAATCAGACCATATTCCTCTTTTGCTTTAAAGCCTTCAAAGATATCCTTTAGCTTTTAGAATAACCTAAGCTCATTTCATATGGCCCTTGCTTACTTCCATAGCCTTGTTTCCTGCTGTAGCCCTCATGTGATCCTTACTCCCACATGCTATGCTATGTCATGCCACCACGCCTTTTCACATACTTTCCCCTCTTCCTGGAATGTCCTTCCTACGTCCTTATCCAGCTGACTTCTTGTGTGTCAAAGCTTACCTCAAGGATGCTTCCTCTGGGAAGAATTGGCTGCTCAGGTACTTGAATTTACATATCTAATCTTCGTGTTTCCAAAACATCCCTGTGTCCACCTATGATGACTTCCAGCGTGGTACTCTGAATTCAATGATGTAATTAGACTTTTAGCTCCTGAAGAGCAGGAATTGTGACTTTTTACTTTGTATTCCCATCTTTTAGCATAGTGCTAGTGGGACTCAGTAAATGTTTATTGGCTGACAAATTGAATTAATTATATAAAAATATGAATTATATAAATGAATTATATAAAATAATAATAATTATATAAAAGGATATAATAATGCACGGCACATAGTAAGTACTCAAAATTATCAGTCTTCTTCCTCTTTTGGTTTTGCACCCAGCTACCCCAATGATGGATTTATAATTGTCACCCTCAATCACCAGACACTTTTTAAGAACTGATAATTTTATTAAAGGGTCTTGATATTTATTGAGCCTATCGCCATTGGTTGGAGGCTTTGTTTGAAGTCACCCAATTTAACTAATCACACTGGATAAATACACTGTGCTTGCCCCAGAACTCTTAAAGATGTATTAGAAATGGTTCTTGCACTAAAATTTTTTTTTCAATTTGATAAACTGGGTATGTGGAATATTCTCTTTACCTTAATATAAGGCAATAAAGCATCATACACAAAGCTATGGGAGTTACATGACTTAAACTCTAAGAATCAGTGGAGTGAGATATTGAGAAAGGATGTTCCATGGAAAACACAGAGGCACAGAGGCAGTAAGTCACACTAGGTTTGGAAACAGGAAGTACATCTGATGGATGGATACCTGTGGAGAAACAGAGGAAACAAAGCTTTTTGTTTGTTTTGTTTTGTTGGGGATTGAAAAAAACAAAACCTAGGGCTTTGTGAATGCAAGACTAGCACTCTATCAACTGAGCTATATCTCCAGCCCAAAACAAAACTTTTAAAAATGGTTGAGAATATATCGCAGAAGGTCTAAAATACTACACTGAGGAATGTGTGTTGAATGAAGGTAATAAGAAGCCATCAAAGGTTGTAGAGCAAAGAAATGTCATAACCAGTGATTTGCTCAAGTAAGATTGCTCTGGTAATGATCCTATCATCATGTTTACTATCTAAAAGACATTAAGCCCTTGAAAATTACTTTACAAACCTTACAGATACACTGAAAACTATATCCTTCATTAAAAGCTTAAATTTTTGTGATAGCCCACGCTTTGAAAAAAAGAAACATGAACTTTATCTGAGTATCCCCAAATCTTCTGAGTTTAGGAATATTTCATTGTGCAAAAGGTAAGTTTTCTCAGAAGGACAAGCTGCTGGGAAATTATCATGTCATATGTACTAAGTTGGGTTTTTTTCCCATCTTCCTACTGAAGGACAGTTGGTTGGGAGACCTTGCCCTTTGTTCCTCTAAATGTAACAGTCAACATTGAAACTGGCTAGAGCTCATCACCTTGGCTCCATTTCTATCAAGATCCTAAATGTGGCCATGTCTGTGGAAGAGATATGCAAGGTGGGCCAATTTCTGGAACCCAATAATCATTTCTCTAGAAAGCGATGTGTTCAAAGTAGACCACCAATAGTGCATAAAAACTATTTGAGCTGGGCACGGTGGTGCATGCCTGTAATCCCAAAGCTCAGGAGGCTGAGACAGGAGGATCATGAGTTCAAAAACAGCCTCAGCAAAAAGCAAGGCACTAAGCAACTCAGTGAGACCCTGTCTCTAAATAAAATACAAAATAAGGCTGGGGATGTGCCTCAGTGGTCAAGTGCCCCCTGAGTTCAATCCCTGGTACACCCCCTCATACACACACACACACAAAAAAACTATTTGAAAATACACACACACAGGATCTACCTTTCAGTAAATCTCATATAGAACTTATAAACCTGAAGACATAAATAAGAATATTATTCTTCATCCTCATTTACCTTTGCATTTAGGTGTATACCTAACTTGTTAGAAACACATGAGTCAAGAAAGCCAAGATTTTTCCATATCTCAACTACCTTAAAAAATCTCAGGTCACAAAGAATCAGGTGCCACGAGTACAAGAAAAACACGATTTGTAAAATGAGGAAGGAGGAAACTAGGCAGAAGCTTTTGAATCATTATTACTCCTAAGTAAATAACTCCAGGAGTCATGGGGGTAGTGTTATTCAATGATTCTCAAACTTATTGTACAAACTGGAATCAAGAAAAAAATTTATAAAAATAGATATTCCTGGGTTTCAACTCTAGAAATTGTTTCTGTAGGTCTAGGCTAAGGATTGGGAAGGGTGGACTTCACTTCTCTGCATTTGAGTGTGGAAGTAATTTTGGTAACAGACATTGAGAACTGCTAAAAAGATTTCCCAACTCTGTATCTCCCAAATTCTCAAACACTCATCGGTCATCTTTTAGTTTTTATATTTTTGTAGTATTTTCTAATGAAAATGCTTGCTTGGAATCCTTCATATGAGTAGAGTAAAATTCTTCCAGATGTCTGAAATCTCATTATGTTTACATTCTTCCCATCCCTTTTAATGGACTATCATGGGCTCATGGAAAACTAAGAGAATAGAAACAAATTTGTCTTTAAAGGTTGTCTTAATACAGATGTTCAAGAAGCAGGTACCAAGATAGGATTAATTGTGCAAGAATTTTACTAAGGAAAACAAATTGTTAGAAAATGTGAAGAGGAGGCTGAGGAAATCCAGGAGAACATTCACCCCACATGCAAGTCTGACTCTGAGTGAAGGAGAGACAGTCTCAGATGGAGATTTGCCATAGATCACTGCACAGTCAAGAAAAGTCCAGCAAATATAGCAAAGGATTTTTAAGCCAAAACTGGTCATCAGAGAAGTCTCTTGTCTCACAGGAAGATGTGTGTGTTAGAATCCCTCCTGCACTGTCACTGGCTGCAAGCAGCCCCAGGTAATGGTGGCCTCAGAGCAATGGATTTCAGAGCAGAGCAGCTGGGGCCCTTGTGCAGTTGCACTTCCTGCAGTTGGAAGTCTGTGGGACACGTTCTCACGCTGGTCTCAGAAGAGAAACCAAACAAGTTATAACTTATAAGTGATATGACAAAAAGAGGACAAGCACCAAACTGTACTTAAAATCTTTTTAACACAGGAAAAAAAGTATAATGCTTAATGGTTCTAATGTTTTGAATTATTATGTACTAAATATTAATTTGACTATTTCATTTTTCTATAATTTATAACGGATAGTTTTACATGTTTTTTGGGGGGAGGGGATAGTAACTGGGGCACTCAACAACTGAGGCACATCCCCAGCCCTATTTTCTATTTTATTTAGAGACAGAGTCTCACTGAGTTGCTTAGCTCCTCGCCATTGCTGAGACTGGCTTTGAATTTGGAATCCTCCTGCCTCAGCCTCTAGAGCCTCTGGGATTACAGGTATGCACCAGCTGTTTTTTAGGTCTCGACAAAAAAAATTTTAAAGGTCATGGAACAACTGTAATTTTTCTTGTTAGTAATTAGGATCACTTTGCATGCTTTTAGCCTATACGATCACATTTATAGTCTTAACGCTACTGTGCACAGTGAGGACTGCCTACACAAGTTGAAGGGGGTCAAATGGTAACAAAATCATAGAAATTCATATCCCACTGATGGTCTCTTCCTGTTACTAAAATACACTTCTTTATTCTGTGTTGCAAACTGGTGTGTGTGTGTGTGTGTGTGTGTGTGTGTGTGAGAGAGAGAGAGAGAGAGAGAGAGAGAGAGAGAGAGAGAGAGAGAGAAACCCTAAGATACTCTATCACCAACCTACATCCCTGATCCATTTTTTTTTTTTTTTTTGAGGGAAGGTCTCACTAAGTTGCTGAGGCTGACCTCAAATTTGAGATTCTCCTGCCTAAATCTTCTGAATTGCTGGGCAAACTGTCATTTTTAAAAAGTTTTTATTCCAGGAAGCAACCACTTTTAAGTGATTTTTGAGAGCGCAAACCATTCCAAAGTCTATATGTTTGACAAAAAATAAATAAATACTTTTTTAAGTATCAGAAAAGTCGCCCATGAATGTATTTTACCACATACATCATGGTGAGAACTATTGCATTGTATCCAGTTCCCAATTTCCTAATAAAGTTTAATGGCTACAGGCAATCACTGCATACTGATGCAATCGGAAAAGCATTTCCTTAATTTGATTTTGGAAGTAGCAACCTTCGACTTTCTGTTCCTTTTTCCATATGTCTTTGTTCCCAAGCCCCTGTGAAACCTGACTCCTCGAATGTTATCTCTAGCCCTGCGTGGACACCAGGACGTTACTATACCAGCTTGGACAGGCCCATGACCCCTTATTCTCAACATGTCTAAAATCCAAATCTTCATTCCAAAAGCCCCCTCTTATCTCAAGTATTTCTTTCGATTTTTGATTTTTCTTTTGATTTTGGTTATTTAAATTTTAAAACTTGAAGTTAAAAACTTCTCTCTCTTCCTTGTGCATTATGCACTGTTAAGAATATTCGTTCACTGGTAGATGAGTTTAAACTAATTAAAAAGTATTTTTTTTCATTTTTAAAATTTGTTCTAATTAGTTAAATATGACAGTAGAATGCACTTTGACACATTGTACTTAAATGGAGTATTGCTTCTCATTCTTCTGGTTGTTCATGATGTAGAGTTACACAGGTCAGGTAATCATATATGCACATGGGGTAGTATGTCCAATTCATTCTACTATCACTCCTACCCCTCTACCCCCTTCCCTCCCTTTACTCCCTCTGTCTAATCCAAAGTACTTCTATTCTACTCCTCACTTTGTGAATTAGCATCTGCATATCAGAGAAAACATTCTGTCTTTGATTCTTTGGGATTGGCTTATTTCACTTAGTATAATATTCTCCAGTTCCATTAAATAGTACATAATTTTGGATACCATTGTACTAAAAAGTTCTAAAGATACATATACTTTACATATGCTCACAGATACTCCTATTTAGGTAAATGGGTAGATGAAAGGGGAATCAAGGATTTACCTAGGATGTGAAGAAAGTGAATTAAAGAAAAAGGCTTTCCATCTACCACGACTGTCGAGCAGCCAGCAGGTTGGCAGAGGTGGAATTCCCATGAGGCACCTGGAAGAGTTGCCCTGAGGGAAAATTTGGAAGGTGCCAAGAGATGAGTCAGAGGAAGAGCTGGGGATCTACTTCTTCCAGCTGCTCTATTGAGGTATGAAACTTTAGCAACACTTTCAAAGGGCAGGTGACAAGGGCTTGTGGAAGCCCAGGTTGTCAGTGTACATGTGGTAGTGGAAACATGTAACCATGATTCTGTCACTGATCTCGTCTCCAACATGGGCACCACCCACTCTTGGAAATGCCCTGGACCTTCCCTTCCTTCTTTCCACACTAGTTCACAGTCTGATCTGGAAGTGGAATTAGCAGTCATGCTCTCACCCTTTGGATTAGGATTCCCCAAAAGCCTATGTGTTAAAAGCTTGGTTTCCAGATTGTGGCACTATCAGCAGGTGGTGGAACCTCTAGGAGGTGGGGCCTGGTGGAAGAAAGTTAAGTCATTGAAGGTGTGGCCTTCAAGGAGATACTAAGACACTAGCCCCTCTTTCTTTCTCTTTGCTTCCCAGCCTACCATGAGGTGAGCAGGTTCCACCCTGATGTACTGCCTCACCACAGGCCAAAAGCAATGAGGTCAGTTGACTATGGGATGCAACCTTCAAAACTGTGGGCCCAAACAAATCTTTTCTCTTCTTAAGTTGATCCTCTTAGATATTTTGACACAATCATGGAAAGTTGACTAACACTCACTGGAATAAGTGATTAAATTTTAACAGCTTGGCAAATAAGGAGAAGGGCAATTCTATGTACAGAAGCTCCTCTTATCACCAAGGGTTGAATAAAGTAATTTCTTGGGGAGTCTTAAATGATAACTACACAACCAATTTGTGGCTGCCGAGGAGAAGTGACACATTTTCCCTCTGGATCAGCTTTTTGATTTCTTTTTTTTTTTAATATTTATTTTTTAGCTTTAGGTGGACACAGTATCTTTATTTTATTTTTATGTGGTGCTGATAATCGAACCCAGTGCCTCACGTATGTTAGGCTAGCACACTACCACTTAAGCCACATCCCTAGTCCCAACTTTTTGATTTCTTAAGTTGAAAATCTGATAAGCATGGGACAGCTTAGAAATGAATGTGGAAAGATGGGTGAGGAACATGGGGCTATAGGTAGAGATGAAATGAACGATGAGACCATGGGGTAGTGTTATAGGCTAAATTGTGTCCCCTCAAATTCATATGCTGAAGCTGTAATCCCAGTACCTCAGAATGTGACTGTATTTGGAGAATAGGGCTTCAAAAATGTGATTAAGTTAAACTAAAATGATCGAGCTAGATTAAAATGAGACCTTAATTCAATCTGACTGATGTCAGCAGAGAAAATCTGGACAGATACCAGAGATGTATGCACAGAGGAAAAACCATCAGCAAGGAAAGAAGAGAGGCCTTAGGAGGGAAAAGGGGGGAAAAAAGGAAGAAAAAATTTTTGCCAACACCTTAATTCTGGACTTTCAGCCTCCAGAACTATAAGAAAATAAATTTCTGTCATTTAAGCCACCCAGTCTGTGATATTTTGTTTAGCAGCCTTAGCAAACCTATACCAGTTGGATGAGCTATTAGATAGCTTTGTAGAGTATACTTAGGTAGCACACAACTGTAATCCCAACAGCTCAAGAGATGGCAGGAGATCCTGAGTTCAAAACCAGCCTCAGCAACTTAGCAAGGTCCTAAGAAACTCAGTAAGACCCTGTCTCTAAATAAAATACAAAAAAGTCTGGGGTTAAGTGCCCCTGGGTTCAATCCCTGATACCAACAGAAGGAGGAGGAGGAGAAGGAGGAGGAGGAGAAAGAAAGAGAGAAAAGAAGGAAGGAAGAAAGAAAATATATCTGAAAATAAAAAGGTATAAATACCTGTCAAGATCATTAAAAACAAGGAAGATCAGAAACTGTCAGAGCCAAAAGAAGCCTAACTGAAGGCATCCTGGACATGATCCTGCAACAGAAAAAGGACATTAGATTAAAATAAGGAAATCTGAATAATCTACAGATGCTAGTTAATAAGCATTTATTGATATAGATTTATTAGTTGTGACAAACACACCACATACATACAAGATGTTAGTCATAAGGGGAACTAGGTGTGGGAAATACAGAAACTCTTGATACTAGTATTAATGGTAAGAAGAAGTGTTTTTTCCCACTCTCACTCATTGCTTAACTTCTGACATCAGGTATATAAGATTGTTTTCCGGCAAGCAGTTCTTCTGCAACAGACACTCGTGCATGTCCTCTACCTCAATTCTATTCTGATGCTACCTGAAAATAGTATCAGACCCCATAAGACTGCCCCCTTCTTAAAATGTCACCTGTAAGTAATAGATGGTCACCTATACTTCTGAGTGATCTACTATAATTGGCTTCTCCTGACTCCCCACTTGGGTCCCATTAATTTTCTAGAGCAGCTCACAGAACTCAGGGAATCACTTTACCAACATTGTCCATCTATTTTGAAGGACATTGCAAAGGACACAGGTGAGCAACCAGATGGAAGAGAAGCATGGGGCAAGGCAAATGAAAAGGGACTTAGAGATTCCATGCCCTCTAATATGCCACACTGCAGGAATCTCCATGTGTTCTGCTATTTGTAAGCTCCCCAAGTTGAAGGAAGCTTCATTATTACAGCCATGATTGGTTGATTAAACCACTGGCCATTGATAATCAGTGCAACCTTAGCCCCTCTCCTTTCCCAGGGAGTTGGGGGATGATGCTGAAAGTTTCAACACTTCTAATTACAGCTTGGACTTTCTAGAGATCCCCCAACTACCCGTCACTCAATAGTCTACAAAAGACACTTTGCACTCTGGAGATTCTAAGGCATTTAGGAGCTGAGTGCCAGGAAATAGAGATGAGAACCAAAAATATATTTTCACAATATCACAGCCAGCTTTGCGATTTTTCTGTAAATTTAAAATTTTATTTTAAAAAAAGCATTTATATAAAATCCTAAGAACTATAGTAATAGAAAGCTGATCAGAAGTTTAGTAGGAGAAGGGGTCAGGAGAGAAGATCATCAACAAAAGGGGAGTTAGTGAGGGCAAGGGGAGCTGTTCTATATCTTGATTGTGGTGGTGATCACGCAGTTGCACACAATTACCAAAATTCATGGAGCACTTTGTAGTATGTGGATTTTATTGTGTGTAGATAATACCTTCATAAAAGGAAAAAAGGAACTGGAATAGATGTTGCAAGTCTCTTGAGTTGTTGTGTAAGTGATTATGGAAAATTATTTAAGAAGCAGTGCAGGGAATGGTTTGAGGATGAGATCAGCAAGAAGGTGACTGCAGAAGTCCATGCACGAACAAGCCAGAGTCTGAACAAAGAACTGGTAGGTTGAAATGGAGATGAAGGTTGATTTCAAGCTACACTTGAGAGAGGCAATGGCACTGAAAATAATTATCACTTGCTGACTGCTCATGTCCATTGTCTTGCTGGATCCTCCCAATCCTCGAGAAAGAGAGGAGGGGATCCTTGCCTTACAGGGAAGAGTTGACTCAGAGAAGGCAGGACATGCAAATAGACAGGTGTCAGGTGTCAGGACTCTACTTTTCCTTTGAAAAATCATCCCATGGATTTTGAGGTCTTAAATCCTTCCTTGATCATAAGATTGGTTTATATTGAAAAGTGTGTTTCTTATGTTAAATATTTCTGAATGGCCATCAGATAGTCCTCCATTTACCAGTTGTGATTCAGAAATCACATAGATTAATGGCAAATTGTCCATCACCTTCCGGAACTGTACCACATTTGACATCCACATTCAGGGGAAAGAAAACAAAAACACCCCAAGTCAGACATTAATAAAGGGTTATATTTTAATACCTGATAATTTAAGGTCATAGGTTTCATGCTTCTCCGTATCTCCCAAAGCATCTAGTGCTGTATATTGTTTCTACTTGAAGTATAGCAATTATTTCCTGATGTGTTTGTCTTGTCTGATGGGTGGGGCAAGCATTTTTCAAAGTAGAACAGATTTTAATAACAAAGAAGTTTTTGTTTTGTTTTGAGTTTAGTTGTAAGAATGAAAAGTTTCAAAGGTAAAAGAGCTTAACATTCCCTTTCACATCTGTTGACAAATGAAATTTATGTGTTCATGAATTGAAGGGTCATTTTTTGGATGATCTTAGATTTTAGGCTCTCCCATTTACTGGATGCTTGTTTCTCTGAGTATTTGTTTTAAGAACCATATTCCTCACTAGAGGAGAGACTATCTGTGTTAGTTACTTATAGTTACTGACACATCTAGGAATCAAAAAACTTGAAACTGGGCACAGCGGCCCCACCTGTAATTCCAGCAACTCAGGTGGCTGAGGCAGGAGGACCACAAGTTCAAGGCCAGCCTCAGAAATTTGGTGAGGCCCTAAGTAATTTAGCAAATCCCTGTCTCAAAATTTTAAAAAGTGTGGGGAGGTGCTGGGGATATGGCTCAGTGGTAATGCACCACTGGGTTCAATCTTCACTACCAACAAAACAAAACAAAACAAATATCTCTTTATTGAATGCCCTTGGTCATGTGTACTGTAGCAGGCACTTTATCTCACTGAACTTTTTCAACAGCCCAATGGGTAAGAACCATTCCCATTAGACAGATGAGTAAACCAGAAGTCCTTAGTGACTTGTGCAAGTTCTTATAGGAAGCAAGTGACTATATCAAATAGGAATCTAAAACAGAACTGTCTGATCCCAGAAGTCTGGACTCTTTCCATTGAAGAGAGCGAGGACCCACCATATACATCTCTGGAAAAACTTACTAACCCCTCCGCTTTCCAAATCTTCCCTTCTCCTCCTATAAAAAGGGCCTTCATAAACACAGTTTTCAACTCTTCACTGAATAATAATTATATAATCACATTTAGATTTCCTTTATCTGATGAGTTATAAACCCACAAGCTGAATCTGGTCCTCCAACATGTTTTGTTTGGCATGGTGATTTTCTTGCAATTGAATTTGAATTTTCATCCAGACCTCACTAGACCCTGTGATCTTGGACCATTTTGTTTATTTATGCTTTGTGCCCAACACCTGCTCAGAGCCCTAGAGGGGCTAAATTAAAACCAAATTCCAGTTTAAATGCTAATGCCCCTAAGAGAGGTTAACATGTCAAACCCTTACATTTGTTCCTTATTGGTGATTAAGTTTAAAATCCTCTACTGAAGAAAGTTTTGAAGGAGAAAGAGCAGTGGAGCAAGGAAAGCAACTTAGAAGGTACTGAAAGCTGGAATTTTCCTATGATCCTTCAGATTCCCTGCATCCTCTCCGCCTTTCAACAATTTCCTTTGCCCAGCTGCCTAACTTTCAGGTAGGAATCAGTAGCTAATAATTTCCCACTAGTTAGCATTCAACTCTCTGGAAAATTAAATAGAAGGTACAGCAATAAATTTCTATAATAATCTATAACTCAGATATGCCTGATGACTCTACCTTGTAAGATTTCACTTTCCTTCATGGTGAAATATGAATAGTCTGAACCTCCATTCTATGTGACCCATGGAAGTCCAGTATTTTTATTATTAATAATGATTAACTTTTATTAAGTATTTATGTGCCAGGTATTTTGATCTTAGTTTAAACAGGAAACATGAAATACACATATACATCTACAGGAATAATCAATAATTTTTAAGGACAGAAGAGAGCAAAACCATATTCAACGCCAGGCTTGGTGGCACACGCCTGTAATCTCAGCAACTTGGGAGGCTGAGACAGGAGGTTTGCAAATTCGTGGCCAGCCTCAGCAATTTAGTGAGACCCTGCCTCAAAATAAAAAATAAAAAGGGATTGGGATGTAGCCCAATGATAGGATTCCCTAGTTTCAATCCCTAATATGACAATAAAAAAAAAGAAAGAAAAGAAATAAAGAAATGTTATTCTAAAGAAATTCTTAATTGTCAGGAATTAACTCCCAAAATGAAGACAAATGTTTCAAATATTGTGCAGAACAGTATAGCTCCTCATTTTTCTGGATTTTTTAAAAATTATAAAGTGGAATTTTTCTTTACCAAAAAGTCCAGTAACATGTTCTTCCAGAAACCAGGAAATAAGGGAACAGTCTGCTCTCAGAGATAAATCTGAGCTTACTCCTCTGGCAACACAAAGTTGAGTCTGTGATTTTATGTTGCTTTTTGTTTTAAAGATAACAAGGACCCAGATAATCAGAGTAGCTCTCAGGCTTGAGAGTAACCTGAGCTATATTTGCCTTCCCCTCAAGCAGGCCTTTGTTGTCCCAGATTTGATCATCTTTTATATTTTAATAGGAAATTAAATACTCAAATTTCTGAGATATATAATAGAAAAATTCTGTCATGATAATAGTGAAACTCTGAACTTATTATTAAAGTATAGTACATTTAAAATTGTAGTGTTGTATATAAGAATCAGTGTACCAGTATCTATAGTTTAATTGAAAATGCACCAAAAGGTGGGTCAATGGATGGATAGAAAAGTGTATAACTGGCTGGATACATGAGATAGAAAGAAGAGTGACTTAATTGTAGAATCTTAATGGTAAGTGTACCGAGGATTACAATAAAATTCTTTAGAATGCTATAAGTTTTAAAATTTATAAGGTGAGAGAATACACAAATAGATCAGTAAAATCTTATCATCTTTCATCTTAAAGAGCCCAGAAACATAACTAGGGATATATGAATCTTAGTATGTAATAGTAGCATTATAAAGTAGTGATGAACTATTTAATAAATGGTGCAGGGGAAAGAGTCTGTCCATTTAAAAACTTAGATTTCTATCTCAGCTAACCTTGTATCCTAGTCTTTTCATTCCATGGAAATTTGACAGTTCTGCCCTCCGCCTCATTATAACCTCAGGACCCATTGCTTACTAGATGGTCAATCATTATGTGTTAAAGGTGGAATATGAGAATGAAGATGTCAATCCTGGGAAGACACTGCTGTGGGTTGGAGATTCCTCTAATCTGTGCTGTTGCCAAGACTAGGAGGAAAGCGTGAGGTAGCTGAATTCTGAGTCCACCCTCTTCCCTGTTCCTTGTCAGCTCAGCTAAAGTGCTGACTGTTGATTGCAAATAAGAAAAATAAATGATGGGTACTCTAAGGTTGCCCTAGACTTCACTCAGTGGCTGTCAGAGTTCTCTTTCTTGTAACTTTGGACTTGTAGGAATAAAATTTCTTATCTTTTTAGACTTCCAAGAGCTATAATAAATGGAATGCAGAACAGAATTTGGGGAGAAATAATGATGTAGAAATAAATGATTGATCCTAAGTTACAGATGTATCTGTATTTACATCTATATCTATCTATAGGTATTTTATATATGTATATATATATATATATATGGATTGACATAAGTATCATATATGTGTGTGAGTGTATATGTGTGTATAAAGAGCTACCAAAGAATTCTAGAATGAGCTTAGCCAGATCTCATACAGATTTTCTTTAGTGCTCTGAAAAGAAGAGCAAGTCATTTCACAGTGAGTAAAATTTGGCAAAAGATAGTTTGAACTACTTTCACATATTGATTTGAAGATTCTGTAGTCAGGACACATATTGTACTTTGATTCTGGTAAGTCATGTGGTTACTCTCAGCATGCCAATGATGAAACAAAAAAGCTGCATTTGAATTATAGATATCATACTTAGAGTTTCCATTTTGACTCCTGAATCAATCAAAGTGTGTTTTCTTCCATTTCATCATAAATATTGGTGTTTGCTTTTAGAATAGTTGAACATTCTTTTAAGTCTACTAAATCTTAAAAGTCAGAAGGATAAACTAAATAAACATGCTCTACAAATGTTTACTTTTCTTTTAGTATAAGGCCAGTGGATACTTGATAAATAGTGTCTCTACTATTATATATTATATAAACTATGTATTACAGAGACAACTAAAGTAAAATGTATACTTTGCACAAAAAAGAATAGAAGCCTACTTTGTCTTTGCTTAGATAAGACACACATATATCATACTAGGTCCTCCCTTTCTTCTAATATGTAAATCTAAACACCCTTTAGAGTAAATCAAAGAATATGAAATATTGTCCACAAAAGAAATAATTAAAAACCATAGTTCTTCTTACCTAAAATCTTTCTTTATTGCTGTTCTAAATAAAATGATACATTTTCCTTCTAGTGGTTTCCTTGTACACCTATAATAATGTCAGTTCTTTAATATCATGAGCTTTGAAATTATGAACTGCAAATGTGCTGAGTACAAATCACTTTCAGAACCATCAAACAATTACATCCTAATGTTGTAAATAAAAGGTTTGATGCCTAATAGTTTCATGTAGCAAGCAAGCCATTATAACACTAGTTTACTGACAGTGCCATTCAATTACTACCCATAAATGAAATATTTATAGTTCCAGGGTCTTGAAGAAGACCAGATACTTACAAAGATTGAATTTACACAGTAGTACCCCTTTATCCATGGATTTGCTTTCTGTATTTTCAATCATCCTTGGTCAACTGCCACCCAAAAGTATTCAATGGAAAATTCCAGTAATAAACAGTTCATATTTTAAATTGCAGGTCATTCTGAGTAGCATGATGAAATACCATGCAGTTCTACTCTCTCTTTTGCCCAGAATGTGAATCATTCCTTTGTCCAGGGTGGCCATGCTATACTGTATGTATGTATAAGAAAAGTAGAGTGTGAAATATGGTTCAATACTATCCTGCAATTTTAGGTATCCGCTGGGTGCCTTGGAACTCAGATGAGAGGGAACTACTGTATGTCTTTGTTATAGTAATGATTACTTTGAGTATTTATACAGTTGAAACTCAGGGGTGAGGCTGCAGTTGTCCTGATTGAGGTAATGCACTCCTGAAAAAGGTTTAACTAGAACAGACATGTTACAACAGGACAATGATTAGGATGAGAGAAACTTCCCCTTCTTGATTTCAAGAGTCTTCTATTTTAATTCTGTCTATAATTAAGATTGTAGTTGATAAAATATCAGATTATACTTTTATATGGCACCTTAGGTTCTCCAAAATAAGAGAGAAAATCTTTCTACCCCTCTAAATAGGTTTTTTTCTGGCTCCTTATCTTGTGTCCATAATAAACAGAACTGAAAGGGAGGTGGGCAGTGGTGACAGGTCAAGGTTCAAGGCTCCAAAGTTCTTCAACATTAAGAAACACTCTTAGAAAGAGTCTACTATGTCAGTCAGAAAATCTGGAAGGACCTGAATTCTGGAAATGTGTTTCTAAAAATAAATTGCAAATTCTCTGCCTTTCAATTAAGCTACTTAGCCACTTGGTTTTGATTTTACTTAGCTTTTGGTAAAGAAAAGAGCAGTTGGTAAAAGGGCACAGATTGACAATTTTTACTATATTAAAAATCAAGTCTTTGTAGAAATAAACACTATAGACTCTCCAACTGTTTTGCAACATAGATGTAGTGAGTGCTCTTATGTGTTATCTAAGTTCCCCAGTTTTCCATTTATTAATGAGGCTGGTGGTAGCTCACAACTTCCTTGGCAATTGTCTTCCACAGAAGAAAGTTGTTTTTCCTAAAATTGGGCCCCTTCCTCAGAGATAGAAAACATCCCATGTCTAGCCCCTTTTCAATTAGAACAAGAAGGATAGTCATCCTGCTTCAAAGCTTCCCCTTAGCATCAGATGAGGCCTCCATTGCAACTGCATTTCAGTCCAATCTCTGCTTAATCCTGCTCCCTTCATTCCCTTGTTGACAATGTTAGCTCTCTCTGGTTAATCACCTGAAAGCAAATTTCTGCCACAGATAAGGTATCTTTTCTCAGTGAAACAACCTAAGACACAGGGCAAAATTCTTTGGTATAATTAGAAACTTTATGTCATTGTAGATTATTGCTTTATTAATCTGATTTGAGTGTTTGGGCTGGTGGCAATAAAATTTCTTCTGGTTTTCCTATGACTTGATCTGCTTAATCCTAGATATTGGTTGTTATGTATATACACACATATGCATAATACACACACACATATTGAGTATAAAATATATAGAATGTATACAAGTCTTGTTTTTAAAAAATAGAATAAGTAAACTTGCCAATCATCATAAATAAATGAAAAAATAGAAGAGATTCTTCAGTTTCAGCTTTCTGAATTATATCCACTCTCCCAATGATGTAATTAATAGTTAATATTGTATGATTTGCTGAATGCAAACAAAATCATAGCTGATGAAGACATGAGGGAGCTGCTACATCTTGTCAAACCATGAACCCATGATATAATCAGCCCAGTGTTCTGCAAATGAGAGGCAGATTTTGTGAAAGATTTCTACTTTTATGACTGAAACTAACTTCAAATTGTCAGGAAGTTTTCCCAAAATATCCACTCTATGTTCTCAGGGCACTGCTCTTACTAAAATTATCCCTAAGATTTTGATTATTCTAACTCCCCAATAGACAAGGACTTCCTCAAAGGAAGACTGTTCACATGGAAGCTGTTCACATTTGCACCCTACCACCATCTTGAGCACAGTATGGTAATTAATAGGTTCTTATTGAACTTCAATTTCATTTAATACATGGGATTTAGTGGTACTTAAGAGATCCTGAACACTGAGCTAAATAAACGTTTTTGGAGAAGATGAGTCAGAGTCACTGCCCTCAAGAAACTTGTTATATTCTTGGAGTGATAGCTAGAGACTAAGGCAAAAACGGTGGCCAACTAAATATGGCAGATTGAGTGAATTCACATTTACCTTTGATCCCCCCCGAAGCTCCACTAAAATAGTAAAGATATACAAAAATCCTAAAGCTACAAGTATAAGGAAAACTTGATAGAAGACCATCATCAGGCTGGATTTCAGCAAAATTTTGGAAATGTGTAAGTGCCTAAATAGCAGGGAGAATGTTATGACCTATACTGGCGGGGTAGAAAGTTAAGAATTAAATCTGTTTTCTACAAAGAACACCAGAGAGCCTCAGGAATTACAGATAAGGAAAGGTAGAGGTGCTGGATAGAGCTGAAAATAGAAAGATTAGTTAGAAGTTTATGTAGAGAGCTGTTAAAATGCAATTCCCCTCAACCAAAAGTGCCGAAAGATCTCTCCCTCCCTCAGGACAAAAAAAGGAAAAAAAGTTCACTATCTGGAAAAGTTGAACCAGAGTAGGTTATGGACTCATAGGCACTAGACACAGCTAAAGAGAGGGATGCTTTACTGAAAACAGGGAAATAAAGTCTTCAAACTGAATGTTGAGATTTCTTAACCACACTTATCTGAGAGAAACTGGTAACCAGACTTATGCTAATCTAACAAGAAATTAGAGAGCTCATCTCTGGGGAGAATTAACCAGTTAAAGACATTTAGGTCCATACTGCTCAATGTAATTCCTATCAAAATACCAATATCATTCTTCACAGAAATAGAAAAAATGCTAAAATTCACATGGAACTACAAAGACCATGAATAGTCTTAAGTAAAAAAGAGAAAAGCTGGAGGCATAATGATTACTGACTTCAAAACACACAAGACTATAGTAACCAAAACAGCACATAATTAGTGTCAAAACAGACATGTAGACCAACGGAACAGAAAAGGTAACTCTAAAATAAATCCACACATTTACAGCCAACTGGTTTTCAACAAGAGTACCACAAACAAACCATGGGGATAGGACAGTCTCTTCCATAAATGGTATATTTAATGGCTATTCATATGCAGAAGAATGAAATTAGAACTTGTCTCATACTACATACAAAATCAATTCAAAATGGATTAAAGACTTAAATATAACACCCCAAACTATGTAACTACTAGAAGAAAACATACAGGAAAATCTCCACTACAGTTGCAGGAAAATGATTTTTTGGATATACCCCGAAAAGTATAGGCAGCGAAGGCAAAGATCAAAAAATAAGATTACATCAAGCATCTAATAGAAGAAAGTAGACCATAATCTCCGTCGTGTGGGATTAGGCCCCAACTTCCTTAATAAGACTCCTGTGGCAAAAGAATTAAAATCAAGAATCAATAAATGGGATGGACTCAAATTAAAAAGTTTCTTCTTAGCAAAAGAAACAATCTGTGAGGTGAATAGAGAGCCTTCATCTTGGGAGCAAATCTTTACTCCTCACACATCAGATAGAGCACTAATCTCTAGGGTATATAAAGAACTCAAAAAGCTAAGTACCAAAATAAACCAAATAACCCAATTAATAAGTGGGACAAGGACTCAACAGACACTTCTCAGAAGATGATATTCAATCAATCACAAATATATGAAAAAAATGTTCATCAGCACTAGCAATTAGAGAAATGCAAATCAAAACCACTCTTAAGATTTCATCTCACTCCAGTCAGAATGGCAGCTATTATGAAGACAAACAACAATAAATGTTTACGAGGATGTGGGGGAAAAGGTACACTCATACACTGCAGGTGGGTCTGCAAATGGTGCAGCCAATATGGAAAGCAGTAACAACAATAAGTGTTGGCGAGGATGTGGGGGAAAAGGTACACTCATACACTGCTGGTGGGTCTGCAAATTGGTGCAGCCAATATGGAAAGTAGTATGGAGATTTCTTGGAAAATTGGGAATGGAACCACCGTTTGATCCAGCTATCCCTCTCCTTGGTTCTATACCCAAAGGACTTAAAAATAGCATACTACAGGGATACAGCCACATTAATGTTTATAGCAGCACAATTCACAATAGCTAAACTGTGGAACCGATTTAGATGCCCTTCAATTGATGAATGGATAAAAAATTATGGCATATATAGACAATAGAATATTACTCAACAATAAAAGAGAATAAAATCATGGCATTTGTAGGTAAATGGATGAAGTTAGAGAAGATAATGCTAAGTGAAGTTAGCCAATTCCCCCAAACCAAATGCCAAATGTTTTCTCTGATATAAGGAGGCTGATTCATAGTGGGGTAGGAAGCCAGAGCATGGGAGGAATAGACAAACTCTAAATAGGCAGAGGGGTTGAAGGAGAAGGGAGGGGGCAAGGGGTTAGAAATGGTGGTGGAATGTGAGGTCATTATAATCCAAAGTACGTATATGAAGACACGAATTGGTGTGAATATACTTTGTATACAACCAGAGATATGAAAAATTGTGCTCTATATGTGTAATAAGAATTGTAATCCGTTCCACTGTCATATATAAATTAAAAAATTAATTAAAAAAAGATTACATCAAGCTACAAAGCTTGTTGCCAGCAAAGGAAATAATCAACAGAGTGAAGAGACAACCTGCAGAATGGGAGAAAATATTTGCAAATTACGAATCTGAAAGGGGTTAATATTCAATTACATAAGAAATGTGAACAACTTAGTAGCAAGAAAACAACATATTTTAAAATGGGCAAAGGACCTGAATAGGCATTTTTTAAAAGAAGAAATGCAAATGGTCAACAGATACCTGAAAAAATGCTCAGCATCACTAATCTTCAGGGAACTATCCATAATGAGACAGCACCTCACACCTGTTAGAATGGCTATTATCAAAAAATCCCAAAAGATTAGTGCTTGCCAGGTTATGGAGAAAAAGAACCTTTATATACTGTTGGTAGAAATGTGAATTAGTACAACCATTATAGAAAACAATATGGAGTTTCCTCAAAAAATGAAAAACAGAATTACTTTAAAATCCAGCAATCCCATTACTGGGTATGTTTCTAAAGGTGATGAAATCAATATGCCAAAGAGATATCTCCACTCCCGTGTTTATTGCAACATTATTCACAATAGTGATCCCCAGCACTAATAAATAAATAAATAGATGAAGAAAATGCCATATAAAACACAATGGATACATTCAGGTATTAAAATGAAGGAAATCTTGTTATTTGTGCAATAAGGATGAATCTACAGGATATATGTTAAGTGGGAATATTGTAGGCACTGGAAGACAAATACCTTATGATCTCATGTTAAGGTCTGTAGACAAGTCAAAATAACACGTGGTATTTTGTCAGGGAAATGTTAGAGTTCGTAAACAAGTCTGGATGGTGCCTGGCAAAATGCCAGAGGGAGTGGTTTGAGAAATAACAAAAGCAAGCCATTAAGTGTGGAGATTCCTTATTGGTTGACTGATGTATCTAGTTTATGCTAATTAGATAAGCTGTGCAAAATGTATAAATAGCTCTGTTGTCCTACAATAAACGGCTTCCATTCCTGCTGTATCCCCGGTTATTATGCTGCAGCTGGACTGCGGCAATCTCACTCATGTAGAATCTAAAATAGTTGATTTCAATGAAGCACAGATTATAATTGTGATTTCCAGGGGCTATGGTGCTTGGTAGGAGGAGAGTTGGAAAGCATTAGTCAAATTATACAAAGTTTTATTTTAAAGGAAAAACAAGTTCTAAAGATCTATTTTACAACATGGCAGCTATAGTTAATACTATATTGTGTTCTTGAAAATACTAAGAAAGTTAACATAAAGGGTTCTTGTGGCAAAAATAACTATGTGAGGCTAATTGCTAGATTTAGTCATTCACAATATATATATACTTTAAAACATCATGTTGTACATGATAGACACACACAATAGTATATACTAACTTAAAAAATAAAAATTTGAACTTAAAAATGATGTTTAGGGCCAGGGTTGTGGCTCAGTGGTAGAGCACTTGCCTAGCATGTGGAGCAGTGAGAAAATCCTACATATCTATGGGGAAGTTGGTGACCAAAGGCCTTGAAATCCAACCAGAGGAATTTGAACTTGTTTGAATCAGATAGAAAAAAAAAAAAGTGGGGGGAGTTGTAGGTTCTTGAGCAATAAGATGATGTAATACAAACAGTGTTTTAGAAAAGTTAATCTGAAAAGGGCCTGGAAAATAGTGGACATAGGAAGAATGCTTCAGTCTTTTCACCGTTGTATCCCCTGTCCCAGCACCTGTCCCAGTAACTGGTCTTGGTAGGAACTCAACCCATATTTATGGAACGATCAAATAAGAAAGAAGCATAAAGTACTGAATGAAACCCTGGAGTTGGAAGGGGAAGTGGAAATACAAAGGGAAAGATGTGTGTCTTCTACACACTTGAAAAGAGAGAAGCTAGCCTGGCATCACGGTACACACCTGGAATCCCAGGTACTCAAAAGGCTGAGGCAGAAGGATTGCAGTTGGAGGCCAGCCTCAGCAACTTAGCAAGAACTCATGTCAAAATAAAATACAAAGGACTGGGGGTGTAGCCCCAGTATTTAAACACTAGTACCAAGGCGCGTGGGAGAGTAAGGAAGATATGCTATTATTTCCTATTCTAAAAACCTGTTTTAAAAAGTAATTTCACAAGAAATATAAAACATATTTTCTTACAATAATAATGTCCTAAACAGTAGTTGTAAGACCTTCCTTCAACTATTTAATTTATAATTAATCTAAAATAGAGTTCAATTTAAATATATTTATTAGATCTAAGTAACATTTTACAGATTATTCTGTGGTAAATTTTAAGTTCCAAATTGTAGGTTATTATTTCATTTATCAATTGCTATGTAACAAATTATTCAAAACTGAGCAACTTAAAACAATAACCATTTTATTGTATTTCATGATTTTATGGGTCAGGAATCTGGACAGGCCTCAGCTAGGTGATTCTTCTATTCTGAGATTGTCAATTGAGATTACTCACTGGTATTCAGTGGGTTAATATACTGATTTGGATAGCCCAAGATGGCTTTATCATAAGCCTAGTCCTTAGGTAGGGATGAGTAGAAGGATAGGATCAGCTGGGACAATAGCTTGGAGTGCCTACATGTGACCTTTCCAGTACCATGCAGCATAGCTAGTCTGCTTATATGGCAGTCAGAAAGAGTCTTGCAAGAGACTAAGATAGAAGCAGCAAAGGTTCTTCTTACCTAATCTCAGCATGCAATATCATGCACTTCTGGCATATTACACTAGTTATAAGTGTATCATAGGTCCAGCCAAGGTTCTAGGAAGGAAATTGCACAAAGGTGTGAATCAAAGGAGGCATGGTTCCTGGGAGGATAATCATTAGCAACTAACTTCCACAGTGATAATTTAATGTTTTTAATCTGTATAAGTAAAGGTATGATTTCGATTTTCATATTTAAAAGTTGTGTCAATAAGTTTCAAACTATATGGAAACCTATTATTTCTCTGCTAATGTGGAATAAAAAGTCTTTTTGAGAAAAAAACTGGAACTGAGAAAAAAACGGAACTAACCAGTTTTTTTTTAAATCAATCTTTTGTTTATCCATGAAAGTATTTCTGGAACCCTTATTGCCTGATACCATTATTCTTTACTAGTGTGACGGGGAAATTTCTAGATAGGTTTTGTTTTTCACATGGGATTTTTCTTTTAAAAAATGTTTGTAGTTGTAGATGAACAGCATGCCTTTGCTTTGTTTGTTTATATTTATATAGTGCTAAGGATCAAACCCAGTGCCTCACACATGCTAGGCAAGCATTCTACCACTGAACTATAGCCCCAGCCCTTTCTCCTCTATTTTTGTGGTGACACTCATGATCTTGATGCTCCCTTGTCCAGGAGAAGTATGCACAGCAGGTCTGAAAGCAGAAGGCTTTTGCAGGACACTTTCTTTTCTGGCTTTTGTTTTAATGAAGCCTGAACTTTCAGAATCTGCTGTTCAGGAAAAAGGAAGTGGTGTGGGTTGAGGGTCAATAGAAGTTGATTGGTACCTTATAGAGATTCCCAGAGCCTCATTCTGTGGCCCTTCTATTCACCTCCTTTCCCTGCCTATACCCAGAAAGTCTCCTGAGTCACCTCTTTGGAACCTCTGTTTCCATGGAGTAGAATATGGAAATCACTGCTCTAGATCAAATATTCCTCAGATTTCCCAAGCTGGGGAACAAAAGAGAGCAATGGAGTGGAAAACTGAGAAACTTCAGATACAGACTAGTTACCAGTGATTGTAAACTTCTTAACCTGGAAGGATGCTGATTGATTCCAGTCATCAAAACTAGAAAGCTGAGTAGTTGAATTAAGTCTTGGCAGGGAGTGGAAGACAATTAATTCCATTTCTTTTTTTTTGGGGGGGGGGCAGGTAGGTACTAGGGATTGAACTCAAGGGCACTCGACTACTGAGCCACATCCCCAGCCCTATTTTATATTTTATTTAGAGATAGTGTCTCACTGAGTTGCTTAGCATCTCGCTGTTGCTGAGGCTGGCTTTGAACTCACTATCCTCCTGCCTCAGGTGTCTGGAGCTCCTGGGATCACAGGCATGTGCCACTGTGGCCGGCTTTAATTCCATTTCTGAAATGCTAAATTTGAGGCTATGGTATAGCATATATGCTATGATAAGATGGCTGGAGAGATGGGAACATTATAGAGATGAAAAGGTAAGGTTGTAGACAAAGAGATTCCAGCAATTGTTGAGGAAGTGAGCTGAGAGATAATAGAGCAGAGGACTGAGGATAAAACCTTCATGACATCCTGCTGCAAAGGTTGAGCTGGCAGCACACCTGTATCTAGCATACTAGACACATTTTACTTAGCTCACATATTATTTAAATTATTATTATATTGATGGCAAATTTAACTTAACATCAGGAGTTTAAACACTATCTAAATTATGCCTTTTTTTGGAAAACAGGAAGACTTAACAATGTTGGGCCCACATTCTTCATGTAGAGAGTTAAATAACCACTGCTATTATCAGATGGGGCTGACTCTGAGCAGTGGGACATAATCCTTTCTAGTGAATTTCACCTACATATACTACAAAAGTGACAAGATTCTCTTCTTGACTGAACTCTAGTCAGATTCCTCTGAGGTCTTTCTCAGTTAGGTCTCACCCTTGGCCTACAAGTTCTTGAACAAAATACTAACATAACTTCTAATAGCTGAATGACACATCCCTAGGATGACCTCAGCTGCCTTTAAAGTACATTTCACAGAAAACACTACCAGAAAACAACAGAAGATAGGGTCCTTATCTCTCAGCATCTGTGAAAGTGTAGAAACCTAACTTCTATATATGACCAGTAAACAAACTCAAATAGGTTTCACATAAAACAACTTCCACTTCCTGTTTTTTTGTCATTGTTGTTTGTTTGTAATTTTTAATGCTTATTGCAATAGTTTATTACTGATTAAAATCTGTCTTTATCACTTTAGGGTCTGGCTTTATCTTTGACAGAGGCTAACAGTCAGCAATGAAGATGTTAGGTTTTGTTGTTGTTGTTTGAAAGATGGAAAGATTAAGCATATTTGTTTCCTGTTTTTCCTTCAAGGAAGCTGAGAAAAGGGAGAAATTAAATATATAAGAAGCTGATGAACATTGGTATAATCCAGTTATTGGAGTTAGAATTCAGGATGTAAGTGAAAATTAATTTTAGAGAGGGAGATAGCTGTTTTTTAATTTTTCTGAAATTAGAGATAAGGGTAATAGGACATAAAGATAATGGAGAAATCAGATGAAGAATAAAAAGACTGAAGAAGTGAGAAAGACTGGGCTAAAAAACACAGTTTCAAAATGAACAGGGAAAAGTATTTCCTTCAAGGACATGCTGAATCCATAAAGTGTCACAACAACCTCTTTCTTTGATTACTGGTTTCTTGCTGAGAAACTTTGTTCTCTAAAATCATAGACTAATCAGAAATTACTGTTACAAATTACAACAGTCAGAACAAAACATTCCTGCCTGGAGAATCTAATACATAGAGAAATAGCCTTGATTTCCAAGGTAGGTGAAGAGGGTTTTTTTGGTGCGGGGGAAGGGTGTTTCTGAAGACATTTCACATCTATATTAAATTTGCAGGTTTCACATCTATATTAAATTTGATGCTTTTACTCATAGTTCTGTTTCTCATGAGGCCTTTCAAAACACTGTGTCATTTAAATTTTACCAGGATGCCACACGTCTCCCCAATGGCCTGTGATTACTCCACTTTTTCCTTTGTTTGGTGGGATGCTCCACCATCCTGCTGATGTAAATTCTCCTTCATTCAGCATGTCAAACTAAACCTACAAAACAATAGGTTCATTTCTGGAGGTATTAGGATGCTTGGGTGAGCACAGAAGACACTGGAGGTTTTCATAGTCCAATTTTTCATTTTGCAAACAAAAACTGGGTGCCGGAGGGAGAGTTTTAAATGTCATTGAAGTTCTCAGCACCCCAGAGCCATTTCCGCATGAAGAAGATATATGGTATCCTTCTTCTAAAAATAATTTTTTGTAGTGCTGGAAATCGAACCCAGGGCCTCAGACGTGCTCTATAAGTGCTCTACCACTGAGCTACATTACCAGCCTCTGGAGTGGATTACTTAGACATGTAATCCACAAACTTATCTAGGCCTTTTTAAGAGCATCTTTATGCTACAGGTCAGTCATACCCATCCCAACCCTTTCCTCTCATTGAGATTGATGAATTCTGTAAATCTATTGTTGAGGGAAAGTAGGACCCCTGATTGATTGAATATGTATGAGGCTGCTCCTGTGCAGGTTTGGGAGGCTGCCACCCACCTGTGCGATGCTAGGCCCTGGACAACTGAGGATGACAGAAACTGTGGGGTGAGGGGAGTGGAGGGGTTCTCCATCTCATCCTACTGCTCCACATTTCTTCAGCAACCTTTTTAATTCCTTAGGAGAAATCTCACCCCACACCCCCCTTACTCCTGGGTTCCCACCTATTAGCTGAAGAAGGAGCAACTACGTCAAGGAGAGCCATGCCCCACCCTTTCATTCAAACCTCCCTTTTTTGGAAGCGCGCTTTAAAAAGGTGATGTTTTCCCCAGGGCAAAAACGAAAGCAAACACTTCCTTATAGGGATCTGGAAATGTATTTAAACTAAAACATTAATAGTTAAACTCCTTCTCTCCCAAAGAAAAGTTGGCTGAGAGAGTCTAAAGAATTCGGCGGCGGGTCGGATTGGTCGCACACAGCCGCCGCAGATTCTAAAGGAATTTCTGCGCTGAACTTCCAGAGAACTTGAATCTGCGACCCCCGCCCGGAGTGGCAGCTGAGCCGCCGGCGCGAAGCGAGCGGGGATTGGTTGTCTGGACGGCCGGGCCACCGCGCCTGCGCAGTCCTCCCCTCAGCGCCACCCTGCCCGGCGCCCAGTCGCCGGTCTGTGGCCTCTAGGGATCGGGCGTCAGCCGGCAGTGTAAGCCGGCAAGTGGACAGCCGCGCGGGCGGACAGGTGGGCCCGACTTGCTCGTTATCGGGAGAAAGGATAGGGCCACTTTCTAGGGCCCCAGCATCTCCCCAGTTCCAGGAGTCTGCCCAGCCCCGCGAGGGAGAAGCTGAAGGAGCAGCCGCGGGTCTACCGGGTACAGCCGCCGCCATGGCTGCCATGATGGATCGGAAGTGAGCCTCGGGGCCAGGGCTGCGGGCGCCGGCGTCTAGAGTCCCGGCTCCCCGGCCGCCCCTACCTGGGGAGGCGCGGCGCAGCGCGGCAGACGGCAGACTCTCAAGTCCCTTGCGACCCCGGACCCTCAGCTCAGGCCGCTCCCTCCAAGACTGAGAGGCGGGGAGTGGCTCCCGGCCTCTGGCCCCGGCTGCAAGGAAGATGGCGGACCCAGCCGAGTGCAACATCAAAGTAATGTGTCGCTTCAGACCTCTCAACGAGTCTGAGGTGAACCGCGGCGACAAGTATATCGCCAAGTTTCAGGGAGAAGACACGGTCATGATCGCGGTGAGTGACCCCCGCCCCCACCTCTCGTGCCGCTTCTTCGAGCCTGCCTGGGCTGGGAGTTCAGGGACGTGGCGGGGTGCAGAATCGAGAGGGAACACTGGTGTCCCGAACACTTTCCTGCGGGTTTTCGCAGGTTCAAATCACTCAGTCGTGGAAACTGTTCAGTTGAGTCCAGTGGCATTCCTGGATCGTCCCCACCCGGGTCCTCCGCGCGAGGAGATGGGAGGCGCCTAGGCTCAGCCTGGGACACTCCCCCACCTGGGGCGCTGGGGGAACCCTCGGGGAGCTTAGGGCACTTTTGCCAGTGTTTGTGCTCCTACTGTTGCTGATGCTGTTGGTATCTTGGATTACGCCCCCCGCCTCATTTACCATTCATTAAATGTGTAATATTAATTCCGAGTGTAACTAAAGCATTGAGCCATGAAACCAGTCCTAATGTATCTTAACTCTTAACGATGCTTAGTATAAAACTAGTTTTGGAAAGCTAACGTACAACTACAAACATACCTGTCCCAAATGTTCACCTACCTATCTTTTGAGAGATGAATGACTTTTCATTTAAACAGTTACTGTGAAAAATCGAGGACGGTAAAAAGAAATCGTCTTCCTTAAAATCGGAATTATCAATTTAATTTTATGGTAGATTTAAGCAGATTAAGATTTGGTCAGATAAACATCAGAAAAATTCAGACTCTCAAATTTACTCGGTTTTATGGGGTAGCAGTTTAGGAAAAAGTGTTACCACTGTATCAGACAGAAAGTACTAATAAAAACAAATTTATAAAAAGTAACAGTTGAGGGCTGGGGTTGTGGCTAAGTGGTAGAGGGCTTGCCTTGCACATATGAGGCACTGGGTTCAATCCTCAGCATCACATAAAAATAAACAAAATAAAGATACTTTTTAAAGTAACAGTTGACCATTGTTGGATTCATATTTATACAGTTAAGGTCCACGTTGAAGAAAATTGATTTTGGTAATCCCAGAGATAATAAACCATTGTTCTTTCCTAGAGTAGAACAATTAGTTTTGACTATCATTTAGGAAGACCAGAAGTGAGGATTTTTTGAGATCTGAGAAAGTAGCATTTTTAGTTCTAGTAGATTAAATGTGAATAAGATATTGCATACAATACAGTGAACTATGACTAAAAATTAAATTCATCTATTTTGGTAATGTCATGTGGTAGTACTTTTTTTTTCCTACATTGTTATCAAGGTATACAATTGTAATATGTTAATACATTGTTTCCTCTAATGCATTTTTTTATTTAGTGTATTTGTGCTGTTTAATTTGGAAATAGAACAGAGAGGTCACAGGAGATGGGACATTGATGACTTGAAAGTATTAATGTAGAAAACAGGACTGAAATTGTTTGGAATTTTAATGTGAAGGTTTCCAAAGTTCAACTTTAGAAAATGAATGTGTTAACTTCACATCCTCTTAATAGGCTTTTGAGGGAAAAAAAGAAAAAATCATTAGGTCACTAATAACTGCAAACTGCTGCTGTGTGAAAACTGTCAAGCCAGTTCTTTGTTAACAAGTCTGCAAGAAAAACTCTAGCTATAAATGACATCATAGCAAGGCGGAGAAGTTAAGCACAGTGATCCTTTTCCTTTAGGAGGATGTATTTTCCATGGCATTGACATGGAATGAGTGGATGCTTGAGTCTCCTGGATTAGTTATCAAACTTGAGGCTACCAGTTTCTTAAGTTTTTGTGATTACTCAGCAATGCTTTACTTAACATAGCTATTTTTTTCTTTCCCACTTGTATTGCCTCTTCAGACTTTTGTTTTTAAACAAACCTATGAGTATAAGAATTGTGTTTGTTGGAATGCTAAAATCTAGGACTCACAAAATTATTATGATTAGGTTAGAAAGTAAACTTTTTTGCTCAAATATGACTTAAAATATGAAGAAAGACTTAAAAGAAACCAAATAATTATCATAGGAACCAAACATTGTTCTAGGCCATTTCCTTTGGAAAATTTATAAGTTTCTTTCAAAGTAGGAATAAATGAAAATATTAGAAGTAAAGGATAGGTGTTTTGTTTATGAATCAGTAATAAGCATTTTGTTGACCTTTAGATAAACTTGTGAGCCTTTTGTTGGTCTTTTTAGAAAGTATAAGGGAAAATACATTATGATTCGGTTACATAGCCTTAAAAAGTGTAAGGGAATGGGTAGTTCCTTATTTTCAGGAACTGCTTTCTTGCATATAATAGGTACATTTATTATGTGAAAATTGTGTATTTTGTTCAGTTTTTTGAATCAATCATAGGGCAACTGGAAGGAATAAAATTAGAAAATCTCCAGAGATCCATCGCCTGGTTTGTTTTATTTATCTTAAATGTGATTTAAAAACATCTGAATAGTTTTCAAGTTAAAATTTTTTTTCATCGCCTTATTGATAAAATTGAAGTACGATAAAATGCACATATTTGAAGTATGCAGTTTGATCAGTTTTGACATGTATGTAAACATTACATAAAAATTTAAACATGTGGGCTGGGGTTGTAGCTCAGTTGGTAAAGTGTTTGCCATGCATGTGTGAGGCACTGGGTTTGATCCTCAGCATCATATTTAAAAAAAAAAACAAACCCACAAATAAATAAAATAAAGGTATTGTATCTGTTTACAACTAAAAAAATATTTAAAAAAAATTAAAACATGTATTTTAGCTTATGATGTTACTGAATTGTAAGCATAAATAGTGCTCATGGAGAAAATAATTTTTAAGGATTCTGGTTTTCTTCTAAGTTTAATTTTTAATACTTTGTGTAAATATCATTCTGTTACTCAAGGAAGCAGTGACTTTAACATAATATTACCCCATGGCAGGCAAGCCTTTTGATTTTATGGTGTTTTTCTTTGTGTTATACAGCTTTTAATTTATTAGCAATTTAAATGCTTAGTGAAGTGCTATAAATATTACATCGAATGAAATGAATGATTTTAATGGAAATTTTAAAATGATACAAATATAATCAGTTTGTTTTAAATTAGAGAACTTACCCACAAAACAGGAAGTTCAAATGAGCTTGCTGAAAAACACTAAAAACAAAATCAATAGAAAAACTTCTGTGCCTGCTTATGTTCATTTGCATGATTAAATCATTGCTAATTGTAGTTTCTTATGTGGTATACTATAGAAGTTGGCTAGAACCCAAAACCACCTATTGTAGTTCATTGAAATTAGAAAAAGAATACTAATTAAATCATCTTGCCCATTTCCTTGCCTAAAGCAAAACATGATTTCCCTTTTTAAGTCATCAATGATTTGGGCGTGATTTGATGGTGTACTTTGTATGAAAATCGCAAGAGGGAACCATCATCACTTACCTTTATAATTGTGGAATGTTAACCCAAAGTCATTGTCTGATAAAGAAAAATCTTAGGGGGTGTGCTTCAAAACCAAATTTGGTATTCAGTCTGGTCTGTTTTAGACTCAAAACAGGCTCACTTCATTTAAGAAATCTGAGGTATGAGTTCTAGTTCAGATAAACTTGTTCTTTTTCATTTTTCCTCCTGAAGCCTAAGTCAGATATGAATGCATCTTATGACTTGAGGTTTGTAAAACTGAGTAATTTTGAAGATACATAGAATTATAGGCTGCATCATGTATATTTCAAGTCTAAAAACCAAGTTTTAAAAATATAGCTGTTTGGATAATTATTTTTCTTTGTTTAATCTATTTGAAAAATTGAGATGCCTTAATTATACACCATTACAAATAAATTTTGTTTCACAGTCTTGATTTCAACCCAGGAAGCCAGGGTCAATTAATAACTTTTCAACTAGATCTTTAATCAAAACATTCACCTTGCTTACTAAAACTATAATTAAGTTTTGCAGTCAAGAAGACTACTGTCAACTTAATGCTAAGCATTTAAGTTGATTTTTTTGTTTAACAATTAATTATATAAATCACTCTCTTTCAACTTATTTATTTTTATATTTGTGCTTTATCTTTTAATCATTGACATTTATTCTGGTGCGGTGGCCTAAGGCAATAATCCCAACAACTAGGGACAAGGCTGAGATAGGAGCATCACAGATTTGAGGCCAGCCTCAGCAACTTAGTCATTGCCATTTATATTATTTTAATAAGGTTGTAGTGGTAGTTTTGCATATTTGCTTCGAGATGCTAATAAAGTAAATAATTGCATGAAGTTCTTTTAAGGCAGGCTTTACTGTTACCCGTCATTTCTAGCACATCTCTTTGTAAATGGTTTAGGACCACTATTTTTAATTGATATAAAAATTGAGTGATGATATTAAGCCTAGTAATATTATTCTTTCTGTTTTAAATGTTTATTTTAATAAGGTTTTATTATTTTTGAAGGGATACTTCATAGTTTTCCCCATTTTCTATTCATTAACTTGTTTCTTGTAAGCAAAATTAGCATTAACTATTAATTTTTGCTTTCGTATCATTCTTTATTTACATAACTGATTTTAAATGTATATTTTGACTAGTTACAATCTCTTGGCTTCTTTACCAGATTTAGGCTATCTCCATTTCAACTCAATTAACATTACTTTATCACCTATATTATAGATTCCTAGTATATAACTAATGTTGATAATCGAGCTCTACCCAGCCTTATCCTTTATTACTTTTTGAACTCTACAGTCTATTGTATAATTAAATATCATTTATAAAATTGTGTTATTTATCCATAATATCTGATATTTTATAATCATTAAGTGTTTTCTGGATAAATAAAGAGGAAAGATTACTTTCTTTTATATAGAAAAACTATTCGCATGGTTTATCTCTGGGTGGTGAATATTCTTTTTTTTGGTACTGGTGATTGAACTCAGGCACTCAATCTCTGAGCCATATCCTCAGCTCTGTTTTGTATTTTATTTAGAGACTGTCTCACTGAGTTGCTTAGTGCCTTGCTGTTGCTGAGACTAGCTTTGAACTCATGATCCTCCTATCTCAGCCTCCTGAGCTGCTAGGAGTGAATACACTTTTAGTTTTATATGTTTTCAGTGTTATTTACCATGAATATGTCTTTTAAATTTGATTCATATTTTTTAATCATAACTGTGGAATTGAATATTAATGTTTCAGTAGCACCTTAGCAAAAGATACTTTCATCTATGTTATAGCTAAAGAATAATCAGATATTGATGCCATTTTAAAATTGATGACAAAGTGAGGTCATCTTAATGTATTTATGAGGAATGCTTTTAGAAGTACAGGGAAAACAAACAGTAGTGGCTTCAATAAATAGGAGATTATTTCTCTCACATAACAAAAAGCTAAGAACAGGCCCTTAACTCCTTCTATTTCTATAACCCTGTTCTGTTAAATTCTTGTTATTCATAACTGTTGAATTTTCATCATAATATTTGTCATGTTTCCAAGATGGATGCTACAGTTCCAGTGATTCATTATAGGAAGGAAAAAGAGCAGTTTCAGCTGAAATGGTCCCTTTTATCAGGAAAACAACACCCTTCTCAGAGACCTCTCAGCAAATGACCATTTCAGATTATCCAGAATTAGGTCATGTGACCACTAATTGCAAGGAGACTAGGCTAGCTGGCCTTCAGGTTTCCAATGGGAGGTAGCAAGGCAAAAGGGAATTAGGAATGACTTTGGATAGCTCTTTAGGGAGTGTCTGCTTCATTTTAACTGTTTTCCAAGCTTTGGGGAGAGGACTATAATATAATTTCTGAAAAAGTAGATCTTTTCCAACTAAGACCTAGAAAGTATTCTATAATGTTATGTTTTTTCTGGGGTCATAATTGTTTTGTCTGTTAGGGCCCAGCTTCTTTTCCTTTAGAAGAAACTGAGGGCAGGCAAATGGTTGCAAATACCCAGAACCTCCTGTCCTCTTTCTCTCATCTTTAGATACTCACTCTCCCTACTGGATTATTTGATTGTTCCTGCTAGTGTTTATACTTATTCATGTCTGCCCATCTTTTAAAAATATAAGCGAATAAAGTAGACCACGGCCAAATTTTCTGTTCTATTTGGTTTCTTCCCTTTTTCTTGTTCTTTTTTTTTTTTTTTTAACCTATTGCAACCTTATACTTTTCAGTTTTGTCTTGGCCTCAGGGCTATATTTTTTTTCTTTGATTTATCTGGATACTGTATTGTGATTCTTTTCTACTTCCTTTGGATTCTTGAATGCTATAAGCTCCTTTCTGCTTTAGAATCTTTAAGCATCTATTCTTAATTCCTACACTACTATTCTTCACTAACCTCCACCCCTTCCTGACTGTTGTTGAAGAGGGTGACAGTGAGCTAGGTGCTACTTATTCTTAGATTCTTAAACATCTCTTTTCTAAGAGTGTTTTCCTGACATTTTCCTACTCTCCCCTAAATTCAAGTTCTCCTGTATTCTCTTAGAACTGTGAAAGTATCCAGCTGCATGAGTCAGAATTCTAGTCAGTTAATAGTCTAACTAGTCTGCCCCACTATTACTTAATCTCCACTAAAGTAAAGAGAGTATCATCTTGGTCATCATTCTTTGGTGGCATCTCACATTCCATAAATATATGTTAAATGAAACAGTGCTTCAAAAGCTGTTTCAGTAAACTGAAAAGCTGAGTAGAGTGTTAGAAAGAGGCCTGATTTTAGTATAATTGTTTTACTAACAAAATTAATGGAAGTATTTGAATTCAAATTTAGTTTTCTCATTACCAATTTTTGTAAGTAACTAGGACTTTCAAAGTCCTAGTTTCCTTATCTACAAAACCATATTAAGCATTGAAAATAGAGACACAATGCTTGCCAGAGTAGACATTAGACATTAAAAAAAAAAAAATCAGCAGTATCTGACTGGCTACCATAGTAGTGCTAATTGTAATTACTGGACTGGGCCCTAGGAACATAACAAAGACTAAAACAGAAATTCTTGTTTTCATAGAGATTATTCTAATGGATTTGTACATGGGGAACCATTTAAGATCTCTTCTACTTAAGATAAATAACATGAAATGATGCATACTGTGTATGTTACTTTGAAGGTTAAATATATGATGACATCTTTAAAGGAGCTTAGAAATATGCTCTCACCATTTTATTTGTGTAATTGAAATGCTTTTCTGTTTTTCAGTCCAAACCTTATGCATTTGATCGGGTGTTCCAGTCAAGTACATCTCAAGAGCAAGTGTACAATGATTGTGCAAAGAAGATTGTTAAAGGTAAATATATTTAACTTGATGTATGCAGTTTACTTATTATAGTCCAAGCAGTAAATAAAATTTGTTTGTGATTTTTTCACATTTACACAACATTTGCTTTTTCATTATAATGCCCCTTTCTTTTAAATTAGTTGCAGAATAAAGATTTTAAATAATAAATTACTATTTAATTAGTAAATACTCTATAATGCTCAAATACCATGATCTCATTCTCGTATTCAAGGGTGTTCTAAGAATTATCTTACATACTTGTTCTTGAAAGATGCATTTCTGTTAGAAACTAGAAGTCTCCAAGGTAGCAATTCTAGAAATAGAACAGCATGAAAATGAAAACAAAATGGCTAGACAAATTTCAAAAAAACAGTAGAAAATGGCATTTATCTTTCTTTAGTTTCATTGTTATTCCTTCTCCCAAACTTTTGTAGTCAGCAGAGAAACCTTTGAGAAACTTAACAGCATTTGCCAAGGGTGAGAAAAGCATGCACAGTCCAGTTAATACTGTTACCTTATACTAGAATATGTCCCAATTTTATATTTTCTAAAATCATAGAATTCTAGATTTGAAAGGGTACTGAGTTGATTGCTTATTTTCCAGTTACTATAAAAGTACCTTTTTCAAAGGAATCCTACAGTTAATTAGCTATTTATGATACAATTCATTTCATTTTTTTTGACACCTGTAGTGTTAAAAGGGGCTCTTAGATAGAAGCAAAAAATCTCTTTTTTCTTGTGGCATTCACTCAAATTAGAGGTTAGGATTTGGTATAAAAGGTTAGATTAAGTAGGAGCACAGACAGGACGGTAGTAACATGAGAAGAAGTAGAGTTTGTAGATAGAAGTGAGTTTATAGATGTGATGGAAAATGTAGACAATCTTTTCATATTAATACCATATTGTCTGTTATATAAGAAGCAAAGTCATCACAAACAATGGGGAAGAGATGGGGGAGGTTTAAGGAAAGACGTGAAATAGATGGATTAGGAGAGGGTAGTGGTATTAGTTAAGGACTAAATCATAGAAAAATTAATATCTTAGAGGCCAGGGTGTTTTAGTGAGTCATCTTCTATATGGACACTGAGATCACCAAGAATTGCAACAGGAGTGGTATTGGTGAGAGACAGTAAACTGGGTGTTGAAATCTTTATAAGAGGAGAGGGAATTAACTTGTGACTAGAAAAAAGAGGTATAGGTAGTGTCATCTTATGATGTGAGCATCAGATAATTTTCCAAATGGATCTATTATTGAACATAATTACTACATTCTTTGTAATGTCTTATGTCCTGATGTCTAAAGTAATGTATCTACTACTTTTGTTCTGTTTTATAACTGTTTAGAATTCTAAGGTGCATCATGTGTTTCTTGAAATTTTCCACTTTTCTGAAAGATTAGTTTTCGGTTTTTTTTTTTTTTTTTTTGTACAAGGGATTGAACCCAGGGGCACTTAACCACTGAGCCACATCCCCAACCCTTTTTATTTTTTGAGACAGGGTCTCACTAAGTTGCTGAGGCTGGATTTGAACTATTTCCCTTTGGCCTTCTGAGCCACTGGAATCATAGGTATGTGCCACTGTGTCCAGCTTTTATTAGCTTTTTAAATACAAGGACATGATTGTTCCTTGAGCTGTGGGCAATTTAAATGTTCAGATCTTTTTCACATGAGTTACAGCCAGTTTAAACCCCATTCTATACTTGTACACTACAGTGCAGGCCTTTAAAGAATAGGTTCCATTTTGTTCATTTTAGCTCCTGATCATATTTTAGTGTTGTTTTGATATTTGTCTTACTCTAGTAACTCTACCAAGTTAGGACTGTTAGCATATTTGTTAAGTCATTTATGGTGTCTAGGACATCAAAGTTTAAAAAATATAATTTTAAATCATCTGTAAATGCTTAATGGATTGTGGTCCTTTTCTGAAAACTAGAAAATGCTGGCTTTTAATTAAATCACACTGCTTGGTGGTATTCAGCCAACTTCAGAGCCTGTCACCTGTGCAATCTGGTTCATTGTCAAGATACCTACAAAAAGATAATGAAAAATTTGGTTCTTTCTGTGAAATTGTGTTGCATGGCTCTGGTATTTCCCCCACAGTACCAACTGAATGTAAAATCAAAGAAGAAATTAAGTTAGTTTGACCATATTTTTTCCTTATGAAATTTTGGTATACTTGTTTATAGGTCCCATAATCTATTATTTTTTTCCTTTTTGGAAATGAGTATAACATTCGAAAGTTATTCATATCCTGTAACCTTTGTTTTCTCTTGACTTTTAAAATTTACCTGCAGTAACTGAGAGATTTTTATCCCTGGAATTAATTCTCTTTGTAACTAGAAACTTGGGCTCATTTAAAACCTTTTTTCCTGTCATCCTACCCACACATCAATTCTTTCTAATTTATTCTGGTTTTGTTTTGAGGATCATCTTTCTGGAAGATAGTGATAAAATAGGAACATCTCTGTTTTGGAATCAGTTAACATCCTCTTTCTTAAGCAGTGCAAGTTTATTTGTTCATTAATTATTTTTTTCTGGGTATTGCTTTCAAAGCTCATTTTTGGGCTTTAGGGTTTTTTGTTTTGTTTTTTGTTTTTTTGCTTTTATAAGATTTATCCTGGGTGTTTACCTTTCACATACTGTTTTAGTGATTTTTTTTTTTGTCTTTTGTAAATTCTTGATTATATAGTCTTTTTTAAATAATAGACTCATACCTACCATTCTCAGAATGCTTTGAAATACGTTGTCCTGATATCTAGGGTACATGTACTACTTTTGTTCTATTTTATTACTGTTTGCATTTCTAAAACAAAGATAATTTATTTCCTGAAATTTCCCTCATATTAAATTTTTAGTTCCTTTGACATTTTTCTATTTTACTGTTTGGAACTGAGTTCAGGATAATAGTTCTCTTTTGCAGTACGGTTAAGAACATAGAATTTATTATCAGACAGACCTACACTGAAGTCTAAGCTCTTGTTGCTTTTTAGCTGTGTGACTTTTGATGAGTTACCTAATCTTTCATTTTCTCTTCTGCAAAATAGGAGATACTATAAGTTCTTACACAACAGATATCAGCTACTGTTTCCTCTATCTTCTGAGACAAAATTGTTAATTCAATTTACTGAGACTGTACCTGGGAGAAACTCGTAGTATATTTGCACTCTGCAAAATTAGATGCCCAACAAGTGTTGGGATAGAAAGTTTCTGTCATTATCTTTCTTCCTTTTATATGCCAACTTTGAAATTTATATTAGTACAGTGTCACCTGGCTATGACTTCCTTTTGTCTTCACCCCGTCGTCTCTACCATTTTAGGGGAGCCTGAATGTGGTAGCTAGTAGGACTTGTCTTGACTAAGAATGTGAATGTGACATTTACCACTAAACAGAGGTTTAACTGGACACAGTGGCACATGCTTTGTAATACCAGCAGCTTGAGAGGGTGAGGCAGGAGGATCACAAATTCAAGGCCAGCCCTGGCTACTTAGTGAGACTCTGAAAGGGGAAGTACTGAGTTCTAAAATATAGTGAATTATATTCTGTGAATGTATAATTATGTCAAAATGAACCCACCTATTTTGTATAACTACACTGCACTAATAAAAAATATTTTAAAAGTACAAATAAATAAAAAGGGCTAGGTATATACGTCAGTGGTAGAGTGCCCCTGGGTTTAACCCCTACTACCGCAAAAACATACATACATACGTATGCAGAGAGATTTAAGGAAAAAGATGGTGTGGGTGCCTAGAGAAGTGGGAAGATAGGAAATCAATTAAATATAAGGCCAATTGAACTTGGTATAATCATTGATAAATCAGTTAGATGAAGGACACAGAAGCTGTTGGTGGGCAAGATCAGCATTATCATGGGCCAGTTTGAATTTCTCCTGAGATGTTGATTTGACAGGTAAGTTGCCAGAAATGAGTTGAAAACAGATAGTACTCTCTGGGTCCATGTCAGTGACATTTCATCCTGTTTGCATCAGTTCATAAATATCTGTACTATAACATTATTATGTATGGGGCTGTTATCTTTCTGTAGATTCATTAGTAGAATTGCTTCTTTTGAACAAGACTTATCCACTTGTATTCTCTTTTGAATTCTGAATCTGAGTAAGTCCGTTGAATTTGTTGCCCCTATATTAAGTAGTTGTTCATACAATGCCATGTATAACACCAAACTTTCAGAGATTTCTTTGTTTCCTGCCATAGCTACCTGGACTACCTGCCACTTCTGATTTTTTCACATGTAGTCTGCTAACATATGTATTTTATCTCTTGTGCTTCTTGAGAATATAGTACAGGGATTAAGAGTATGTCTCTGCAGACAAAAGTGTGTCTTAAAGGATACACAAAGACTAAGGAGAAGAGAATGGTGCCTTCCAACCAGAGAGATGACCCCTGGACCAAACCATTGCATGTGCAGAAATAGCAAACATTTATACTATGACTTTGAAGTTGAACCATATGAAATTTAAAAGTACCTAATTTTATCTGATTACAGTTTAGTGTTCCCTAGAATTTCAAATAGTTGAGTATTATTTGTATACTTTAAAATATACACACCTAAGGAAAAATGTAAAATACTGAATTCTAGTTAGAAGTATATATGCATGGTGAAATATCTAAGTGAAAATATACTGAAATGTATTGATGTCTGCATTTTACTTTTAAATTATTAGAGGAGTGGATAAATATCTGATTAATAGAAGCAGTAAAAATATAAAATGTTGGTGGTAGAGTATTTGATAATAGGATTGTTCACTGTAAAATTCAAATTTTTACACATTTAAATTTTAAATTTTTATAATTAAATGTTTAGGGTAAAATTGCTGTAGAAAACAGGTTGAGATTTGAAGATAGAGGAAAACATATTATAGTCGACCCTCAGTATTCTTAGGTTCTGCATCCACCAACCTCAGATAAAAAATATTTGAAAAATTATGTCTGTGCTAAATGTATACAGATTTATATATTTCCTGAACAATAAAATATAATATCTATTTATATAGCATTTCCATTGGATTAAGTATTATGAGTAATCTAGATATGATTTAAAGTATATGAGAGGATGTGCATAGGTTAAATGCAAAATACTATCTCATTTTATGGAAGACTGAGTGAACATTTTGGTTACCTGTAGAAGGCCCTGTAATCACCCTTCTTGGATAACAAAAGACTACTATATGCTTCTAATTGATTAAAATACTCATTTAGTACATATGACAGGTCTAAAAATCACCTAATCAATCATTATATCTCCTATTCCCTGAGCAAAGCCTAGATCATACTGGACACTAAACAAATATTTCAGTGTCAATCTCTAGAATCATAAAACTTTTAAAGATATGCTTAAAATATCATTTGTTATCCCTGGACTTCTCGTATGCTATATAGTTTCATATAGCATAAATATACTATGATAATGGATATTCACCTACAGATATTTACTTAATACCTATCATGGTAATAGTAAGATCATCTCATGAAAGTACCTTTTAAAGTTCTAACAAAATTTTATGCTTAAGTTTTATGTAATCGATTAAAACATCTCAAGCAGGGAATGTGACATAGACCTATTGAGAATAGTTTTATATAAAGGAGGTGAATTGGAATGGGTCTAAAAGGTTTATTTCCTAAATAATTTTTTCTGAAGAATTACTGGCAAAGGTGTCGCAATCCCATCTATCATAAATGTGCTTTGTGAGATGATTTTGTGCCCCATCTTAAAAATAAAACCAATTTTGAAGGAAAGTTTCAAATGTTTGGAGTCTCTTAAAATTTTTAAATCTGGGCTGGGGATGTGGCTCAAGCGGTAGTGCGCTCGTCTGGCATGTGTGCGGCCTGGGTTCAATCCTCAACACCACATTACAAACAAAGATGTTGTGCCTGCTGATAATTAAAAAATAAATATTAAAATTTTCTCTCTCTCTCTCTCTCTCTCTCTCTCTCTCTCTCTCTCTCTCTCTCTCTCTCTCTCTCTCAAAAAAAAAATTTAAATCTTCTGGGGAATTGAGTACTGATGCCTTCTTTTTCTCATTAGCTTCTGTAGTGAATCTTTTGTCTAGTTACATGTGTCTGAATTGGGAGTTTGTTTCCTTTTCCTTTTAGAAATAATAAAAACAAGGATTCACTTTCTTACTGCTTTAGTTTTTCCTGTCACCATCTGCTGTTTGTAACAGAGGCTTTTTATTTTGCCTTCCTTGAAAATATGACAATTATATAGTACCTTTCTTATCATCAAAACCAAAATAACAAAATCATTGAAACTGAAAATCTAAAGGTTGCCTTGTTTGTAACCTTTTTTTTTTTTTTTTTAATCTCCTTCAGCCTCATAGTGGAAGATACTTAATATGTTAATGGTAGATCTTGGAGTTAAAAAAGATATTTTTGTAATTTCATAAGAATATTCTGATAATTGTTTTTGAGATAGGGCTGAGTGTGTTATGTTTTATGGGCGGGGTAAGGAGAAAAGTATGGGTTTGTGAAGTTTAACCACCAGTTAATTATAATTAATCCTGTTTCTAAAAACTAATTCATGTCTGTATATAAGGATTTTTTTTTTTTTTAGGTCACAATACTTTGGAATACAAATGTAACACATTTGAAATACATTGATTTGAGGTGATTGGTTATAAGTAATCTAATTTAAATTTTGTTTCTTAATTGATCATAGAAAGTAATTTAGGTCTGAGGGTAGGAAATTGCTTAGATGGATCATCACTAAGAAAAATTATTATGAAATGTATTATTTATTTTCTTTTGATGTCTTTATAAAAATCCTTTCTGTACTAAACTTTGATGGACCTTGATGGACTCTTTCACATTGGTGTAAAGAAAATCTGAATCTTATCATTCTTCCTACAAATATTGTATTATTGCAGAGTTGAATATACATGGGTTAAGAACATAGTTGTGTTGGTGAATTTGTTTAGAATGGTTTATATGTCACTAAGGTTAGGTGTGACTTTTCCTATAACATTCTTACGTAATTTTTTATGAATCTTACTGAAGGAACACATTCCCTGACATATAAAATCTCTCATTTTCTCATAGATGTACTTGAAGGATATAATGGAACAATATTTGCATATGGACAAACATCCTCTGGGAAGACACACACAATGGAGGTAATACTTTATAATCTGTACTTGAATATGGTTTGCAGTACAGACAAGTCATTCATTATTTGTGAGATTATTTTACTATGCTTAAATCTTTATTCTTTGTTGCTTTTCCTCATATAAATAATATACAGGGAACATCATTGTTGGAATCAAATTAGTTCCTGAGTTTGAATAATAAGGCATAACCTATGCTTGAAGTATCATGTACCTTTATCTTATCAATTAGCATACGTGATAACATTTTAGAGTATAACAGGGATTTTCTGTCACCCCCTTATTACATGGGAAAATTTGGATTCTTATGTGTTGTTTATTCTATTTAGAGACATTAATTTTTTCTCCATCCCTTGACCCCTCCCTCCAAAATACCTGCAACATTTCTCAGATAAGAAAGTTGTCACAATTATCAGTGCTGCTATTAATAATAGATGTAGTGTGTTCTAGCTTTGCTTCTATAAAACAGCCTGTGATTCTCTACCACTGGTTCAGGTCGTCTGCTTTTATCATTTATCTGAGGATAGTAAGCAAAGTAGTTGACTGCTTATTTTGGTATAATTTCTAATACTCATTCTCATAAAGTAATAGAGAATAAAGACATTCCTAACATTTGCATGAATTTGATTTGAAGTAGAAGGAACAATGCAGACTTATATGGAAAGAAACTAAAACCTTTCAAATATATGCATTTTACAAGCATTGGTCATCTAGATGTTGTGATAAAGATCGAGGATCAGTTGATAAACTATGAGATTGATGTATGATATTATGTATATTATTGAATAGGATTAGGGGTATTTGTAGAGCTATACATTAAAAAATAGCTATTACAAATTTTTATCCTATTGAATATAAATTATAGATTGAAAGTTTTTATTTTTAATTTATATTAATTTAAGAAGTCTAATTTTGTTTTCCATATAGGGTAAACTTCATGATCCAGAAGGTATGGGTATTATTCCAAGAATAGTACAAGATATTTTTAATTATATTTACTCCATGGATGAGAATTTGGAATTTCATATTAAGGTAAATCCTTGTGGGAAAATTGTGTTTAGGCCTATACCAGAATAATTTTTTTCCAAAAGAATAGTAAAATTATTTTTTCAGCCATATATAGTTGAAAGGTAGTAACCTTGATTCTTATTCATATGCCACTAGATTACTTTAAATACGTTAATTAAGTCTATAATTTTTTTATCATTTATCTGAGGATAGTAAGCAAAGTAGTTAGCCACCTTCTTTTTTTTCTCTAGCCACCTTCTATATAAAGTAAAAAATCTTGTTTTCTGTTCTGTCTAGTCTGATTTATTTTAGATGAAGATATATAATAGAAATTGCTTTTAATTTTAAGTATTTAAGCAACTTAATTAATCTATGTCTTTCTATTAGAATGTGAAGTGTCACTAATTAATCTATAACTCTGTCCCCCTAGTGTAGACTATAACTGCTAGTCAGACCTCATTAAATATTTAATGGGTAAGTGAATAAGCTAATTTCTAATTTTAATGGCTTGATCTTTTTTCTTTGCCCTTTAGGTTTCATATTTTGAAATATATTTGGATAAGATAAGGGACCTACTAGATGGTAAGTTAAAATTTTGCTTTTTGTTCATTTTTAAGTGGTTATCTGTTATTAGTAGGATGAGACCATTTCTTAATAAGTTATATATGAAATTGACTTAAATGATAGGAAATGGGCATTTAAAGTTTTGCTTTTGAGGTTCTAGGGAATATCTTTTGACATACAGAATAATTGATTTAAAGAATATACTAGTGAGTACTTTTTAAACAATACTTAGAATTGGGAGTTACAGAACCCGAGTTCTGATGAGCTGTCAGTTAGATACATTGTCCATATATAAACTATTGAATCACTTAAGCTTAATGTTCTTATTTATAAAATGTGAGTAATAGAGGTTTGAATGGACCTAAAATTGTATATTGCTGCATTGGTTTCTATTGAATTTCCAATTGTATATGAAATATTGCTTTAGGAGCAGTATTTTCATAGTTTTAAAAGTTTACTTTTTTAGGCTGTTCAAGGAAGCCTGTTATTTATAGGAATTATTTCATAGCTAGTGTTAGAGTTTAGAGTAATATTGATGATATTATTTATTTTTAATTTTCAGTTTCAAAGACCAACCTTTCAGTTCATGAAGACAAAAACAGAGTTCCCTACGTAAAGGTACTTATTAAAATAATAGAGAATGTTTAGAATAGCCTCATAACAATTTTTTTGAAGAATATTGACCTACTTTTAAAAATTATTTCACAGGGGTGCACAGAGCGTTTTGTATGTAGTCCAGATGAAGTTATGGATACCATAGATGAAGGAAAATCCAACAGACATGTAGCAGTTACAAGTAAGTAGAAAATTTGTTAATACTACTTAGGAAATAAGTCAAATTTTATATCCTTAAGGATATGAGAATGAGTGGATTTATTTCTAGTTGATTAATTGCAAGGCTTTTCTTATATAAACTAATGCTTTAGGAAAATTAATTAGTGAAGGAAAGCCGTGTTTATTATTGTTTATTTTCTTTTCAGATATGAATGAACATAGTTCTAGGAGTCACAGTATATTTCTTATTAATGTAAAACAAGAAAACACTCAAACAGAGCAAAAGCTGAGTGGAAAACTTTATCTCGTTGATTTAGCCGGTAGTGAAAAGGTAAAGTCTTAATTTATATACTCTCATAGATACTTAAGCATTTTTCTAAATTTTAAATTGGGATTTATGTAGTATTTCATTGTTATAATTTGAAAATCTATAATATTGTATTTGGTAATCTGAAAATTTAATTGCCAATGCTTTATGATTATGTAAGTTGAATTATCTGTTTCCAATTCGTCTGGCCGTATTTGGTTCAACCAGTAAGTACTACCTTGATTTAAAATCTATATTTTGATTGCTTAAAGAACCAATAAAAAACAAATTATTTGATGAGCAAAAAGAAATCTAGCAGAATAGAGAAAGGGGTGGGTGATGACAGGAGGGAAAGGGGGTTCCTGAACTGAAATTGATTTTCATGCATGTATGAGTTTATCGGGTGAACCTAACTATGTATACTATGTATAGACATAAAGCTCTTAAAAAAAAAAAAAAGTTGTTCAGCATATGTCATTATGCATTTTATTAGATATCTCTTAATTTTGCTATTTATTTTCTCTGTATTGACCATTAAAACTAGTCCCTTAGTCCTTTCTGGTTTCATCCTACAGTTGTTCCTCAGTGTCTGTGGGGATTTTTTTCAGAAACCCCTCAAGTCTCTATACCCAAATCCTCAGCTGCTCAAGTCCCTTATATTAAATGGCTTAGTGTTTGCATATAACCTATACTTAACACAATGTAAATGCTGTATAAATAGTTTTTTTTTAAAGAGAGAATGTGTGTGTGTGAGAGTGAGAGAGAGAGAGAGAGAGAATTTTTTTTTAATATTTATTTTTTAGTTATCGGTGGATACAACATCTTTGTTTGTATGTGGTGCTGAGGATCGAACCCAGACCTCACGCATGCCAGGCGAGCAAGCTGCCGCTTGAGCCACATCCCCAGCCCAAGTTATTTTATTTTGTTTAGAGAATAATGACAAGGGGGAAAAACTTCTATATGTGTTCAGTGCAAATGAATTTTTTTTTCCCGAGTTTTTTCCATGGCTGAATGTATGGATACAAAGGGTCCATTCTGCTTATTTATTTTCTTTCCTTTTGAATGTTTGTCATTATTATAATTCTGTTTAATCTAGTTCTAGTTTATGTTAAATTTTGAATGTTTGGATGTTTTAGTACGGACCACTGTCACCATTATTATTATATTGTTCTGGTAATATCATTTCTTCGGATTAGAATAATGTATTTATTCCCTTCTACTCAAGTCTTGTATACATATTTCAAAGACTACCTCTCATTGTGCAAGAAACCATTTATTTAGTAACATTGCTAACTTACTGTTCTAACTTATCTTTAACATGGTATTTAGACATTTTACATTTTTTTAAAAGAAGCAAGTTTTCTTATATGTTTAAACTGCTTTTTAAATTATAGCATCAATATTAGGCTTAGTAAAGTTTAGATTTCTTTTTCAGTGTAGCAAAGGGACTAGCAAATTATTTAAATAGAAATTTGCATGTCAGTTGGTTATCTTCAGAAACACAAACCAAAAATAAAATTTGATGTCTCTTTAATCATATTTTTATGCAACTAGTTGTTTGATAAAGTCTTTAAAAGTAGAACTCAAAAAATAGGAGTACCTTAAATGTTTGACAAATAGCATCATGAATCTTTCATTTTTTTCTCTTTTCTTCTGGTTACTGATGACTTATATGAGTTTTTTTTTTTAATTCAAAGAAAATCATCTTCAACTTTTTTTTTTTTTCATTATTTGGGATCTTACGTATAGGTTAGTAAAACTGGAGCTGAAGGTGCTGTGCTGGATGAAGCTAAGAACATTAACAAATCACTTTCTGCACTTGGAAATGTCATTTCTGCTTTGGCTGAGGGTAGTGTGAGTATACATATTTTTAATTATCTTGTTATTTTATGGGGAATTATTTAACTATAGATGTATTCTTATGAGTAAGAGAAAAATAATATGTGTAATGTAATCATCTTTTAATAATTTATATTATTAGTGTACATTTCCTAGTTCCCATCTTAATATCAAGCAGTTAAACTAACTGATTAATTATTTAGAGTAGTATATAACGTACTTATTATATAGAAACCCTTCAATCTTCTGTGTTTTCTTTGTTTTTGACTATAGACATATGTTCCATATCGAGACAGTAAAATGACAAGAATTCTTCAAGATTCATTAGGTGGCAACTGTAGAACCACTATTGTTATTTGCTGCTCTCCATCATCATATAATGAGTCTGAGACAAAATCTACACTTCTATTTGGTCAAAGGTTTGTTGTTAAGAAATCTAAGGCCTAGGGCTGGGGTTGTGGTTCAGTGGTAGAGCATTTGCCTTGAATGTGCAAAGCACTGGATTCTATTCTCAGCACTGCATAAATATAAAAAAGTAAAGATCCATCAACTAAAAAAATAATAATAAATAAATATAGGCCTTTTGTTTATTATATTTATTCCTGTCAAATATCTAATATTTAAATTAGTGCATATTATTGATGTGTTAGACTCTACTTTTTAATTTAACTAGACAATACTAGTTGGGTCTACATTTTATTTATGCTGTTTAAATTTGAGTTGAATTTCATGACATTTAAAGTCAAACATTAACTTTAGCCAAATTTATGTGAGCAACTTTATATTCACCATTAATGCAAATGAGAATATGAAGCATATAATAAAGCCCAACAAATATAATCCTTCATTAAGCTTCTTTACATGCCTGACAGATTCAAATAATGTATAAGAATGTTAGTCTAGGAAAATCAATGGCAGTGACCTTATCTTTGACCTTTTAGTGATAATTTACTTTTTTAATTTAACTATGCAAATCACTTGAGAATATATATGTACTTTTTTTTTTTTTAACTTAATGGGTGGTTGATTTTTATTTTTTTAAACTTTTCATAGATTTTTGGGTCTGGCTCAAATTTAGCTGTTTTGTGAATAGAATGAGCACTCTATCTAATAGCTTTTAGTATTTAGACTGAGAGAACTCCATGTTAACAGGACAGTCTGGAGCATTACTTAACCATGTAAACATATTACATAAAGGTATGAAAAATAATTTCAGTCACATCCTTTTCCCCTCCAATTAACATTTTTTAGGGCCAAAACAATTAAGAATACAGTTTGTGTCAATGTAGAGTTAACTGCAGAACAATGGAAAAAGAAGTATGAAAAAGAAAAAGAAAAAAATAAGACCCTGAGGAACACCATTCAGTGGCTTGAAAATGAACTCAACCGATGGCGTAATGGTAATAACTTCAGAATTTGTCTGCTTACATTTTTTTTTTGAATAGAGATTTAGGTCTATTTTATAAACTTGAGATTTTGACATAAAATATAAATAAAAATTACAAAGCATATTCATTTTAAGTTTTGAAACACTTGGGAGTCTTCAAATAAAAAGGAAAAAAATCTTTTACATTAAATTTTGGTTTTACCTGACATAGTAATTATATAGGCATGGGTGCTAATTAGAAAGTCACAACATAGCAGGGTGCCTAGATAAGGGTGGAGGCAATACAATGACAAGATTTGGTGACTGAATTTCAAAGAATAGAGGAGGATCAAAGATAATTCCAGATATTAGAATCTCAGAGACTGGACAGAAAAGAAAGTTGCTAATAGCTGTTAAAACTGAGTAAGAGAGGGACAGAGCAAGATGGTGACATAGGATGCTAGCAGTCATCCTCTGCAGAACCATGAATCTTGAATAACTGTCCAACAAGAAAATACCATGAGAGTTAAGAAACCAGGTGAAATCACAATACCTGTTTATAGCATAAAACTAGGAAAAGATTTAATGAAGAAGATAGAAAGCACAATTTTATCTTACCTGTGTCATCTCTTTCTCAGTCCCACATATCATAGTGTTTAGGAAAAAGAGAAGGAAATGAACACAGAATTTTTCAGTGGACCCCAGGACACTAAAACCCAGCAGTAGGCAGGCTCCCATTGCCCTATCCAAGGAGTAACTTACAGACTGAGCCTTCAGATCATCTCAGTGTCAGGTGGAAAAGCCCAGACTCTGGACAGTCCTCAGCAACATGGCTGCTATTGCAACTCCAGTCTTACAGCCTATCCTAACACTAAACCACCCTAATGGCTCCAGACTATACAATTACTTCATAACAGCTTACCTGGAATTTCTGGGTGGGCTGACGGTAGAAGGGCTTTCCCAGATGAGCCTAATCTACAATGACTGGAATAAATAGCTATTTCAAATGTGCCTCAAAGCACAGCCATAAGTGTCAAGAACATTCAGGGAAAGGTGGCATCTCCAAAGGGATAAAATAAGTGCTGGTGACTAACCCTAAAGAAATGCAGATATGCTGGGTATAGTGGTGCATGTTTGTAATCCTGGCAATTTGAGAATCTGAAGCAGGAGGGTTGCAAATTTGAGTCCAGCCTGGGCAACTTAGTGAGAAGGCTGAAGTTCAGTGATAGAATGCCCCTGGGTTCAGTCCCCAGTACCAAAAGAGGGAAGGTATGAGGAGGAGAAAAGAAAAGGAGGGAAGTAAGAAGGGAGGAAAGGGAGATATTAGCTACTGGACAAAGAGTTGGAATTAACTGTCGTAAGCTGTGGAAATTTCAGGAAAATACAGAGAGAGAGAGTCCAATGAAAACAGTAAGTGACCAGAGTGAAAAATTTTAGCAGATATTGAAATAATTTTTAAAAATCAGCCAGAAATCCTAGAGCTAAAAAATACAACAAATAATGGGGGGGAAAAAAAGCAATGAGGAACACCAACAGCAGAATTGATCAAAGCAAAAGAATATGTAAACTTAAAGACATGTTATTTGAAAATATACAGTCAAGAAGGAAAGTAAAAATGAATAAAATTGAAATTAGTTTTAGATAGGTAGATTTTGATTAACCATTTTATTGTCTCATTTTAGGGGAAACAGTGCCTGTTGATGAACAGTTTGACAAAGAGAAAGCTAACTTGGAAGCTTTTGCAGTGGATAAGGATATAAATATTACCAATGATAAACCAGCAGCCACAATTGGAGTTACTGGAACTTTTACTGATGGTGAAAGAAGAAAGTGTGAAGAAGAAATTGCTAAATTGTATAAACAACTTGATGACAAGGTAGGCATTGTTCATTTTAGATCTTTTTTTGTTGCAGAATATTATTAACAGGTATTTTTATTCTATTTTTTTTCAAATTTCAGTATTAAGGGTCTTTATGATATTTATACACATTCATTGATTTCTTTTAACCTTAAAAAATTGGTTAACCAGGTATGATAGTGCATGCCTGTAATCCCAGTGACTCAGAATACTGGAGCAGGAGGATTGCCTCAGCAGTTGCATGAGACACCATCTCAAAATAAAAATAAAGAGCTAGGAGGTACAGCTCAGAGGTAGAGAGCCCTCTGAGCTCAGTCCCCAATCATCCCTTCCCCCCACATACACACAGTTTTTTTAATATATTTTAAACAGATGGTATGTGTAAAGTGGGCTACATGACCATTTTCAATAAAAACTTTTTAAAAACTTTTATTTTTTTGTTTAGACATTAAAGTACTTAGTGAATGACTTTTATACCAATGATTGAAAGAAATTCTTTTTCTTTCAAAATTTTCTTAAGATGTAAGCTATGTTGAATTTATAGAGATGGTTTTGAAATATTTTGAGGGAAATTCATTTTTAAATTTATATTGGGAAACAGAACCAAGTTGTGAGCTACTTTTTTAACTGGGTACTTTTAAAATTCTAGGATGAAGAAATTAACCAACAGAGCCAACTTGTAGAAAAACTGAAGACACAAATGTTAGATCAGGAAGAGGTGAGTTAAATACCTTTTATGATGCTTCCAGAAAAGCTTTATAGTTGGTCTTTATCCTTTTAATATAAAAGGTGAAGGAATTACAGAGATGTGATACATAAAAGATCATATTTTGAAGTTTGAATTTCCTCTAACCTGGAGGGGAGAAGAGATCTTTTAAAAATATTCATTCTTTAGCAAACATCTATTGGATTGTTTAATTATCCTCCACTTTGTGTTCGAAATACATTGCTGATTATCTTTTTATTCTCCCTCAATAAAAAGTACATGAGGAAACAAATGTATAAACACAATTTTTTATATTCACTCATTCATTTAAACACAAGGTACAGGTCTAAAGTGTTAATTTTGAATATGACTCTTTTTGTGGGGAATTGAAAATGTCATGTGTTGTGGTCAGTTCATTTTTATGCTTATTTCTACTATAGCATTGTTTCTCAAAGTGGTATTTGACATGGATAATTTTTTTGTCTTATGCATTATATAGGACATTTAGCACCCCTCATCCCTATTTCTAAATGCTATTTACTCCCATTATTGACACTCTCACAAAGCTGGGGATGTAGCTCAGTAGTATAGTACTTTCCTGGGAAGTACAAAGTCCTAGGTTCAATCCCCAGCATTGTAAACAACTCTGAACCACTCATACACATTTCCTGATGTCCCTACTGAAAAGCTTCTTACCTGCATGGTTGTAGTATTTTCCTGACTAGTCTCTTCTTGTTCTTCCAGTTAAATTTTTATATGTTGATGCCATAGTTCTGAGGCATGGCACAGATGCTACTCCTTGTTTCACCCAAAATGAGTCTAAACTTTTTTTTTTAAAAGAGAAAGAGAGAACTTTTTAATATTTATTTTTTAGTTTTCGGTGGGCACAACATCTTTTATTTTTATGTGGTGCTGAGGATTGAACCCAGCGCCCCGCGCATCCCGTGCATGCCAGGCAAGCGCATTACCGCTTGAGCCACATCCCCAGCCCTAAACTTTTAAGTAATTCTTCTGAGTATATGACTTCTTGTGTCTGTGTATACTGTTCTTGAGTCTAGAATTCCTTTGTCTGCTATCAATTCTGATTTGCACAAGACTTAAATCTCCCTATCCTTAGCCGACTTTTTTATGAATTCCTTCGAGAAATATCCCCCTTTCTTATACTATCAAGCACATTATTTGTCCCTTTCCTCTTTTGTGGCTCTTACATTCCATCTTGTATTGCACTTATTTATGTGATGGTCTTCTCTTTTACTGGATTCTTCAGAGCCAATGTCTTTATTTTAATATCTGCTTTCCAGTTTGCCACAGTGTCTAAAAAAGTGCCTAGACATAATAGGCATTCAGTAAATCTGTTAAATTGATGAATGTTGATATGCCTAGCACCCACATTTAATTTCCCTTGTGCTTAGCAATGATGAATCAAATAGATTTTTTTAAACCTATATAATTTCAGTACAAATAGATATTTTATTTTTTGTATAGCTTTTGGCATCTACCAGAAGGGATCAAGACAATATGCAAGCAGAGCTGAATCGCCTTCAAGCAGAAAATGATGCCTCTAAGGAAGAAGTAAAAGAAGTTTTACAGGCCTTAGAGGAACTTGCTGTCAATTATGATCAGAAGTCTCAGGAAGTTGAAGACAAAACTAAGGAATATGAACTACTAAGCGATGAATTGAATCAGAAATCGGTAGGATTTATTTATTATTTTCTTTCTTAAAACATTAGTACAATATTCATTTTAAAATTACTTAAGTATCTTATTTCTATATTAGACTATGATTGAAACCATCAATTTTCAAGGCCCTCAACTTTAATTCCATCTGTTTGTGAAGCCTTAGAGGTATAGGTAGGGAAGGAGGATTATTCTTGAGATTCATAAAGGTCTGTTAATATGTAACTTAAATTCTATTTTTGAAGATGTTGGCTGTTCTTAAATGATATTCCAAATGCTAAAGGGGGAAAGAAACCTATTTTTTTAGTTAAGCTATTAAATGATTTTTCAAACAGCAAATACAGACATGCACATAAAATAAAATGCTGTTTAAGTGAATTCTTTGTAGTAGTCATGAGAATATATAGATGCACATAACTTAACCTTTTGTTCACTATTATATACTCACCACCTATGCCTTCCCTATTAGAATCTTTCATATGATTCTCCAATAGATGGAGATGTTTACTTGTTGCAATAGGACAGAATTGCCAGCCTCTAATACTGATGCCAGGAATAGTAAGTAGCTTTAATTGTTTTAGTTTCACCATTAATGAGCTGTCTTCTTATGTTTTGTTTTTGTTAATGCTAGCTTTTTGTTAAGAAATCAGCACCTAGAGTTGTAGTCAGGATCAATATCCACCACTTATTTCCCTGTTTATGAACTCTACAAAATAGCACTTTTAAAAGGTTTCTTGTTCCTGATGAATTCATTTTCTCTTCTTAATCTCCAAAGTAATTGTTGACTTGAAGTTATATTTTGTACCACAGAGATTGAAGACATCATTATAAATTTTTTCCTGAGTTGATTTAATATTAAGAAACTTAATTGTTATCTGGTAGAAAAACAGAAGTTTCTTAGAAGTCTGTAAGTTGGTCCTTGTCTACTGGTTTTAGTCTTCCAAACAGTGGTAATTATGTCTCAATTGTGGAGCTAAAGTCAACATTACATTGATAATTAGTTAGAAATCACTAGTGTTTAGCATCATTTTATATGTTTAACCGATATTAATAATAAATTGATAGTTAGAGAAAATGTCAAGCAATTTAAACATATATGATAGAAGCATACTATGTTATGACACTTTCAAGAAAACTGGTATCATATTGTAGATGAAAGTGGGTGAACATACACTGTACTGATGCTCAGAAACTCCAGGAAATAACCAACCATTAGAAGAAATAAACAACTGAGATGAGGGCATCATTACTAAAATATATTGACTAAAAATCATTAGGTCGCATTAGAAATGCATCATCTGATCTGTGATATAAGAGCTTTAAAGTGAGCCAAAATGGGTTATAATTTTCAATATTTGGTGATTTTTGTACCTGGTAAAATAGCTATTAATTTAAACTTACAGTCATTAAAGTCAAGTAATACTATTACTTCATCACTAACACCTATTGAATTGCATCATGTATCAAAAGTAGTAATATGGGGGATAAGGATATAGTGCAGTGGTAGAGTACTTGCCTACCATGCAAAAAACCCTGGGTTTAAGTATATTCTTTTAAGTCATAAGTATATAGAGAGTGGATGAGGAGAGCACATTAACCATATAGAAAACTGTTAGTTTGATTATAAAGTTAGTTTGTTATTTGTAAATAATGATGTTATTTCCAAAGATTAATTTTGATGTGTCTCATTTCTAGGCAGAAAACATTCAGTCTTAAAAATCTAGTGAATTTAAGAGTAGGTACTTTATCTCAGTGAAATATAATACAGCTGCTTTATGACATAGTTTATAAGTTAAAGTACATATTAAGCTTGAGATGGGAGCTGGCCCAGTATTCAGTAGATAGTTCAGGAACATGATACATGGTTTAGTGCCGCAGTCTGGCTGGACACAAAATCACGAGCCACTCACAGCCTTGTAGATTCAAACAGCAACTCTTTATTCCTGAACTCTCACCAGCACTCTACTTGCATGTTCTGGGGAAAAATCCACTACCTCCACCTGGCTCTGCATTCCAAAAACCCTCTCAATCCTGCGAGAACTCAACAGGAACTCCAGGAGCGGGGGCCTGGAGGCAGCAGGATATGCCCTATTCCCAGCAAGATACACCTTAAACCTGGAACCGCCCTAAACCCGGATCCACCCTGGTCCTTGAGCAGGGTCACCTTTCTCAAACATTCATGCAATGTCACTGCAAATGACCTGGGTCCAAGGCAAGCCCATTTCCACAATGGAGAGTCCTCCCTCTAAGCAACATGGGGTAGGCTGACAAGGAAATTGCCATGTGTCATTCCTACTTGGCTATGTCTCTCAGCAGTTTAGTAAGAGCTAGGTGAAAAACTTGAAATACCTGTGAATATTTGAATTTTATATTCATTTAATAGTTTAACTATACTTTTTATTTTTGGTCCGGTTAGGCAACTTTAGCAAGTATAGATGCTGAGCTTCAGAAACTTAAGGAAATGACCAACCACCAGAAGAAACGAGCAGCTGAGATGATGGCATCTTTACTGAAAGACCTTGCAGAAATAGGAATTGCTGTGGGAAATAATGATGTAAAGGTAAATATAATAACAAGTATAATCTATATGTAACTCAGACTTTCGTTTACCACTTAATTTTTACATACTTTCCATACCCGTACTTATTCTTAAGACAGCCATGTGTGGTGGATGGTATATAGGGAAAAAAAAGAGAATGAGGTTATCCAAATAAAATCTTCAGTAAGTAGCACTTATCAAACCTCACATTTGGCTTTTTTTCCTACTGTGAAAGGATTTCACACTTGGAAATTAATCTTAATAAATTGCCATATGTGAAAGTCTTTGGAACAGATTAGCTCAGGAAAGAAACTATGGTGCTCTAAGTAAAAAATGAGTATTTCATTCTTTTAAAAAATTTTAGTATGAAATATTTTAAATATACAATAGTACAGAGAATAATAATGAACTTTAGAGTTATCTTTTTCTTAATTTGAATATTCTAATTATACATAGTAGTTGGATTCATTTTGACAAAATCATACATGGAGAGAATTTGATTTCAATCCCTATCAATTTCAATCCCTATTTTTAAAAACTGTTAACTCTAGAAGGGAGAACTTCTAGAGTTAACAGTTTTTAAAAATCTGCCATGCTTTATGCCCTTTTTTTGCCCCTTCAAATAATCTTTTGTTGTTGATGTTTTGTTTTCAGTACTAGGGATTGAAACCAATGATGCTTTACCTCTAGCCCTTTTATTTTTTTAAATAGTCTTGCTAATTTGCCCAGGCTGGCATTGAACTTGGCTTCTCCTGCCTCAGTCTCTCAAATTACTGGATTATTCATGTGAGCTACTGCATCTGGCTCCTATCTTTTTTAAGTTCTAAAATATGCCATTAATATGAAAATTTTGTATGTTGTAGTAGTTATTCCTTGGACCTTACTTTTTTGATTAAAACAATTATATGCCTGTAATTCTAGAGGCTTGGGAGGTTGAGGCAGGAGGATCATGTGTTCATAGCCAGCCTCAGAAATTTAGCGAGGTGCTAAGCAACTCAGTGAGGCCCTGTTTCTAAATAAAATAAATCAAAAGGGGGAGCTGGGGATGTGGTTCTGGTTAAGTACCCCTGAGTTCAGTCCCCCTGTTTTAGTTAGCTTTTTCACTACTGTGACTGAAATGCCAGACCAGAATAACTGTAGAGTAGGAAAGGTTTATTTAGGGGCTCTCAGTTTCAGATGTCTCAATCCATAGACAACAGGCTCCATAGCTGAGGGTGAGGCAGGACATCATGGCAGAAGAGGGTAGCCTAGGAGAACACCTCACATGGTGATCAGGAAACAGAGACTCCACTTTCCAGATACAAAATATATACCTTACAGCCACACCCCCAGTAAACCACTTCCTCCAGTTCCCACTCAGTTAATACCATCAGGGATTAAACCACTGATTAGGTTAAGGCTATGACCCAGTCATTTTTCCTACAAACCTTGCATTGTCTCACATGTGAGCTTTAGGGGGACACCACATCCAAACTGTAAGACCCCAGTATTCGCCCCCCACACATGCAAAAAAAAGAATAATTATAATAACATGGAAAATGAGCTTGTACTTGGGTTTATAGTGAGCGCCTACAAAAAGTCAAGTTTAACAAGAGTTAGAAATGAAGATAAAGGTTTTTTTATATGGAACACACATTCTTTCCATTTGTTTATTGTTTAAAGTTGATTTTTGTTGATGAAGGCAAGGATTCTTGTGACCTTTCGAATATATGGTCATTTCTTCATTGACTTACCTTTGAAACAAAGGAAAGGTATTATTAAATTATGGGTGACTTACTTTACACTCTCTTTACCATCAGTCTGAACATTCTGCCTTAACTTGTTTATGGTGAAGTTATATGAGATACAGAGATATGTAGGAACCTCTGGGAATGGAAAAGATTGACTTCTTTTCATTAAACACTAGAATGGGGTTGTTCAAAATTTGCTTTATATATTAAAGTACTTCTTTTAAGAAAAAAAAGCCTTTCCATTTTGTGTTCAAGTAATCATAATCTAAGTGAAAAAATGATAAAGTTAGAGAAATAAATAGAAGTAGCTTATGTTTAGTGGCAGAGCCAGAGATAGAGTATGGGTTCCCTGATTACTTGACTGCTTTATTCACTATGCCATTATAGTGTTTTGAATGTCAGTCAGTCTTGCAAATAGGTACATTTTCCTGTTAGCCTCTACATTTTTTTCCATATAACAATTCAATCTTTGTTTTACATTTGTATGAATAAAAATTGTATATGATAGCTCCATCATTACATCATTACAGTATCGAATAGAATACTTTCACTACCCCCATGCTTTTTTTAACCTATTCACCTCTACCCCCGAGACTTATGTTTTTACAAGATCTGTGTTTCTCATTTCCAAAATGTTATATAGTTGAAATCACACTGTAAGCTTTTCAAACTACCTTTCATTTGTGATTCTTTCATGTCTTTCATTGTGCAATAGTTTATTTCTTTTATTACTGAGTAATATTACAATTTATGAATAACTTATCTATTCACCTACTCAGTGGCTTCTACTTTTTGAATTATGCATAAAGCTGCCATAAATATTCATATGCAAGGTTTCTATGGATAAGGTTCTCAATTCAATTGGGTAAAAATATCCAGCAGTGTGATTTTGAGTGTGACTGCTGGATTATGTGTTTGGAAACTCCCATACTGTCTTCTAAAATAGCTATAGCATTTTACCTTCCTCCCAGCAACTAATTGAGTTCTTGTTTCAGATCCTCACCATCATTTAATATTATTTGGGTTTTTTTTTTTTTTTTGGATATTAGCTATTTTCTTAATGTATAAGGTTAGGTCATTGTTATTTTAATTTGTAGTTGGGTTATTTGGGTTTTTGTTGAGTTTTCAGAATTCTTTGTACATTTTGATTATGAGTCTTTTATCAAATAGTGTTTTACAATACTTCTCTAGTCTGTGTCTTATCTTATTTCTCTTAACAATGTCATTTATAGAGCAGAAATTTTTAATTTTAGTGAATTCCAAATTAACCTTTTTTTTCTTTCATTGATTGCATTTTTTTGTATTATATTTAAATATTTACCCCCAAACCCAAGGTCACCTATATTTTCTCCTTTTTATTGTCTAAAAATTTTTTAGTTTTGTATTTACATTCGGGTCTGTGATCCATTCAGAATTAAGTTTTTTAACTTAAAGATATAATATCTGCATTAGGTTTCATTATTTTGTGTGTGGATGTGTGGTTATGGCACCATTTGTTTAAAAGACTATCTTTTGTTAGAGATCTTATTTACTATATTTGTGTGGGTCTATTCCTGTGTTCTCTCTGCTATTCCATTGACACAATTATCTTTTCTTTTGTCAATACTTTTGTCTTTTCCTCTTCATGGTTTTGCTTTCCAAAGTTTCAGTTACTTGCAGTAAACCATAGTGTGAAAATATTTAAGTAAAAATTTTCATAACTAAACCATAAGTTTTTAGTAACTTTTTACATTATATAGTTATAATTGTTATTTTACTGTTGTTGTCAGTCTCTTACTATGCCTACTATATAAATTAAACTTTATCATAGGTATATATTTATAGGAAAAAACTTGGCACATACAAAGTTAAGTAATATCTGGTTTCAGGCATGTGTGGAACATCTTAAAATATATTTCCCTAGGAAAGAGACTACTGTACTATCTTGATTATTGAAGCTTTACAGTAAATCTTTAGTGTCAGTCTTTGTTCTTCTTTAGCATTCTGTTCATTATTCAGGATCTTTGACTCTACTTACAGATTTCAAAGTTAGTTTGTCAATATTCACAAAATAGCTTTCTGTGATTTTGATGGGAATATATTCTTTCATCAGTGTTTGGTGTTTCTATATGTAGATCTTCTACATATTATGTTAGACTTATATTGTTTTTTCTATTCCTTTGGTGCTAATGAAAATGACATTGTATTTTTTAATTTCAAATTCTAGTTATTCATTGTTGATATATGGAAAACGGTTTACTTATACATCAACCTTGTATCCTGCAACCTTGCTATAATGGCTTATTAGTTCCAGGAGTTTTTCTTGACATTCATATCATCAACAACCACAAAACCCAAAAAACAAAACAAAACAAAAATTTTCTTCTTTTCCAAATTCCACTAATAATTTTGTAATAAAATCTGTAAAAGTTACAGAAGTAACCATGGTTCCTCCTATTAAGCTTAAAAGTCTTCTTTTCCCTCCCTAAGCACCCTTATTAAGTTGCATATTAATGATTTTACAGAAGAGGTCCTGTGAAGAAGAAATACAGAAGTTGAAAAAGGTATAATGCATCAGTATATTCATGTTTATATTCTTTTTTTATGTTTTGTAGGCATAGATTAATATTATTTCAGGGTTCAAAGTAGGAAAGGAAAAAGTAAGCTCTTGCCCTTTATTAAAAGAGTAATTATAAAAAATTGCAGACTTTCAAGTCTAATAGGAAAACACAAACTTGAATATTTTGGGCTTTAAGTTTTTATTTCATTTTTATCTCACAGCAACCTGAGGGAACTGGCATGATAGATGAAGAGTTCACTGTTGCAAGACTGTACATTAGCAAAATGAAGTCAGAAGTAAAAACAATGGTGAAACGCTGCAAACAATTAGAAAGCACACAAACTGAGAGCAACAAAAAAATGGAAGAAAATGAAAAGGAGTTAGCAGCATGCCAGCTTCGTATCTCTCAGGTATGTGTGTTACAGAACAAAATTTCTTTATTTTTTAAACAAACAGATATAAATTGTGCTTCTGTAACTAATTAAATTGCCAGTAACTAAATCAAAACCTTAATTTAATCAAGTTGTTTACCTAATCTCACTATAGTATAATAACTTGAATGACTTAACTAGTTTATATTTGCCAATATGTATATACAATAAGTATATTTAAAGATATGACTGTTATGACCATTAAAGACTAGAAGAATTTCAGAATGGGCAGGATTGCAGGGCACCAGTTTTACATTTTGGCTGCTGAGTAACGGGTCATTCACCAAGATAGGAATTATTCACAAAGGGAAGTGGATGACATTAAATGGAGGTAGTGAGAAAAATATTATATTGTAATCTTTCATTGCTTTAGTTTACAACTGGCATAGCTATACATGTAACCATTGAATTGAATAAATTCTTTAATGTTTTAAATCTGGTACCTGAACATTCTGGAGTGAAATACCTTCAGATCTATTATACATTTACATATATTAGTAAAACTTATTTCCTTGAAAATATTTATAACAAAATGTGTGCATGAGATATTTTTTCCACTTCATATCAGTATATTTTTTTCTCGAAAGCATGAAGCCAAAATTAAGTCATTGACTGAATACCTTCAAAATGTGGAGCAAAAGAAAAGACAGCTGGAAGAATCTGTTGATTGTCTCAGTGAAGAATTAGTCCAGCTCCGAGCACAAGGTATTATCTTTCAATTATCTATGAGTTATATCTATATTAATCCTTTTTTACTTTAATGTAAATGTTGTATACTTATAAAGAAAATGATAGGAATATAGATAACTTGGAATGATAAGCAAATCATAATACTTTAACATGACTTTAAAATATTTTTTTAAATTGTGTTAGAATATATAAATGGCCAATCTAGGAATGTCCCACAAAGTTATGTAGAGAAAGAGAGTACGTACGTGCGCATGTATGTTTAAATCTTAATATAGGGATCTGAGAGGCTATTTCATTTCCCTTCCATATTATCAGCACAACGGATATAACTAAGGGTACTAGTCAACATATCATTGATTGGAGGACTGCTAAGAAAAATATAACACAACCCATTTGTTTCCTTGGCTTGGTGAGAAACTAGAAGGTTTATTTCATTCTTTTCTTCCTTACCCAAACAGAAAAAGTCCATGAGATGGAAAAAGAGCACTTAAATAAGGTTCAGACTGCAAATGAAGTTAAGGCAAGTCTGATGTTACATTTGATTCTAATGGCTTTAGTCTATCATTATTAATAGTTTTTATTAGTCTCTTTTTAATATCTTTATTTTTTTTCTGAAAATGTTAGCAAGCTGTTGAACAACAAATCCAGAGTCACAGAGAAACTCATCAAAAACAAATCAGTAGTTTGAGAGATGAAGTTGAGGCAAAGGAAAAACTTATAACTGATCTTCAAGAGTAAGTATTATACTGTTTCTTTCTTAGAATAAATTAATTCATAAACAGTGGTTGTTTAAGCAGGATGAAATAATAAATTCCAACTGACAATCTTAGAAACCTATAGATTTTTTTACTTGAGAAATAAGGAATTTTCATACTTATGAGTAAAACATCTAAGTTCCTGGTCAAATTCTTGGAAATTTAGGTCATTTTATCAAAATATTCAGTAAAAAGACAAAAAGAAATCTATGTTAAACTCATTATAACAAATAGATAATTTCTGAGTCATTTGAGAAAAGTCTTTACCTGGGAATGGTGGGATTTAAAATGCTAATGTTTTAGTAGAAATTGTCATTTCAGTTTATATAGAGTACATTTTGCCTACTTCCATAATCAGATTCATACCCATAAACTGTATACATTAGAGGTTTGCAACCATTTAAGTAGGAACCGTAGGAGAGTAAAAAACAAAGTGATGACAAATTTGGGACATGTGGGTGCTGTATTAATGGGTAATGGAAGCAGGAATAGGAATTTCTTGAATAAAATCATTAAATCAAAATATGAAAAATATCATATGGCTCTAACTAGGCATGTCCCCTTCCTTTCTGCCCTGATGGGATAACAGAGGAGGCCTGTAATTATATAATTTTAGCCTTCAAAAATTGTGACAATGACATCCAGAAAATTGAAATTGAGCTTATATTTCTTTTCTTTTGTTAGCCAAAACCAGAAAATGATGTTAGAGCAAGAACGTCTAAGAGTAGAACATGAGAAGCTGAAAGCTACAGATCAGGAAAAGAGCAGAAAATTACATGAACTTACGTGAGTAATTGTTTTCATTTAAAATTTTAAAATAAAACTGTATATGTTATGTAATTAATATCAGTCTTCTGAGTTGATTTATGTCTAAAAGCTTGCAATATACACTTGTACTTCAGTGAAAGCAATGTTATATTTCAGTGTAGTCAAGATTTCGAGTCCTGTTATCAACCTAGTTACGATTTCTTTGTTGTCATATTACTTCAGGAGCCATTATAAAAATAAACCTAAAACATGACAGTAGTATAGAGAATTTTGACACCTGCCACAAAAACTGACATTTTGTCAAATTTGACTTTATTAAAGGAAAATTATTATTTTAACCTTATCTTTTCAAACAGGTTTTCACTGTTGACTCTTTCTCATTTACTGAGTTAATGCTCAGTTTTCCAGAATCTGAGCAGATAAAAAACTTGTGGCTATAATTTTTCACATTTCTTGAATTTCTAAGACAATTTACAGTGAATTACTGTTGAGATTGTTACACCATCAACCAGTTCAGAGAAGATTTTATAAATATTCTGCTGAATTACAGCCATAATTTTGCTAAGAATAATTTCAATTTAAAATGTTAATTTTGGACAGTTTATAATCTCTATTATATATTAATTAACCAGTTAATCAGTATCATTTTGGTCAAGTAGCAGTATACTACATATGTGGCATATTTCAAAGTGAAAATTATTGATTTAAAAGAATATATAAAATTCTGGGCATGGTGACACACACCTGTAATCCCAGCAACTCGGGAGGCTGAGATAGGAGGATTGCAAATTTGAAGCCCACCTCAGCAATTCAGTGAGTCCTCAAGCAACATAGGGAGACCCTATGTCAAAATAAAAAATAAGAAGGGTTAGTGATGGAGCACAATGGTAAAGCCCCTGGGTCCAGTCCCCAGTAATTGCTCCTCCCAGGTAAAAGGTTATAAAGCATATAAAAATTTCTTTGGAAAATACAATATGGATTAACTTAAAGTATATTTCATTTATTTGGATTTAATGATCAATTCTTTCACAAAATATTTTGATTCAGCTCTTGCATTAAATAAAACTAGAATTTATAGAATCAAACTTGAAAAAATACATTCTTCTACTTGTAGTGTTATGCAAGATAGGCGAGAACAAGCAAGACAAGACCTGAAGGGTTTGGAAGAGACTGTGGTAAGAAAAATGTAAAAATGAGTAGAATTGGGGAGGGGTGTGTGTGTGTGTGTGTTTTCCCTGAATTTAAAGACTGAATTCCAAAAATATTGCTATTCTTAATTCAAGGCAAAAGAACTTCAGACTTTACATAATCTGCGCAAGCTCTTTGTTCAGGACCTGGCTACCAGAGTTAAAAAGGTAATAATAATGCTGAGGTGGTTATTCATCAGTGAAACGATTTTACATTGTCATATAAATGTTTATGTAGATAGGCTTAGATTTTGGGGGGGATTTTAAATTTTTTTCACAGTATTTATCAAACTTCTTTTCTCAGAGTGCTGAGATCGATTCTGATGACACCGGAGGCAGTGCTGCTCAAAAGCAAAAAATCTCCTTTCTTGAAAATAATCTTGAACAACTCACTAAAGTACACAAACAGGTAATAGTTTATTTTATGGTAACAGATTTTAAGATTGAAGTACAAAGTATTTTAATCTTTCAGTGTCGTAAGAATTCTTTATACCCTGAGCTATTCCATCATTGTAGTAAGTGATTATAAAAAAGAAACCACTAAAGACTGCCATATTAAAAACCCTAATATCAGCCAAGGCCAGTAAAAACATGTATTCTTATTTCCCCTGCAGGATTTTAGATCTGTCGGTTTTATTTATTTCTTTATAGTAATTTTTGGTAGGTGAGTATTTGTAGTTAAAATAGACTCATCATCCCCATTTTGGTCTTTTTACATTTACTCTCCTGCTATCTAAAATAATGAGGCAGTCTTTTTTTTTTTTTTAAATAATTCTGTGTTTTTTCCTGATTTTTAAAATTATGGCTTGATAAATGATTTTAAATTACTATTAAAAAGTAATTTATACCCCAATGATTCAAATGTATGAATTGCCAAGATCATTGTAATGTCATGTGTAACTAATAAAAAATAATAATAATAAAAAGTTGAACACACTCTATTTTTTTTTAACTTTATTGCTATCTAGCACCAGAGTAAGATAGACTTATCTTCAATACTTAATTAAGGGACACACTAAGTTTATACTTACTTGTGCTTTAATATCCTAAAAGGATATTAATTTCACCTTATGAACACTGAAGAAAGCACTATGCAGTATCACTATGTGTACTTTATTGTTTTTGCTTAGTAGGAGACAAAGGAACAATCCATTCTTCCCCCAAATTAAATGAAAGTATATCTTTGGGAGAAATATGTGTAAGTAGGTATGAATGTTTATAATGTTGCATGTTGCTGCTTAAATTCAACTAGCTAAATGGAAAAACCTTACAGAATATGTAGTTTTACTTCTTTTCTAAAGAGAAATTTTGAAATTCTCTTATTCTTAAACCATCTTGTTAAAGCTAGAATCTGTATTTTGTTTGTGTACCTTAGTTGGTACGGGATAATGCAGATCTTCGCTGTGAACTTCCTAAATTAGAGAAGCGACTTAGAGCGACAGCCGAGAGAGTGAAAGCTTTGGAGTCAGCACTGAAAGAAGCCAAAGAAAATGCATCTCGTGATCGTAAACGTTATCAGCAAGAAGTAGATCGCATAAAGGAAGCAGTCAGGTCAAAGAATATGGCCAGAAGAGGGCATTCTGCACAGATTGGTTAGTAGAACATACTGAAAACCTTTAAGCTATGAATACTTTGAAGTATAAATGCTTTTGTGTACTTGAACATGATCTGAAATTTGATGTCTTCTCATGGTAGTATTTGTCTTTTGTTTATAGCTCTCCAGGGTGACACCTTTAGGAAGGAAAAGAGAAATTGAGAAATAACTACATAACTAGGACAAGTAGATAAATAAGTAGATGCAAGCAAGAATGGTTAGGGATACGAGAAACTATAGATAATATTAATAAAGCAAAAAGAAAATTACAAGAAAATAAGCCATCAGTGTTTATTTCATGTTTCAGAGTAATTACTGCTGCAGGAATAAGAGTTTTAAGGAGCTAAGGATTGTATAGGTTCTGGAGAAAAGGATGTGTTCAGAAAGAGAGAAATCAAAAAGGCAAAATATATAGGGAATTCTTTAGAAGGAAAAGGAAACCTAAACAGTCACTGCAGTTGTGTGTTAAGCTTTTTTCTAAGTCAGTTTTTGTGTTTCTTAATAGCTAAACCTATTCGTCCTGGGCAACATCCAGCAGCTTCTCCAACTCATCCAAGTGCAATTCGTGGAGGAGGAGCATTTGTTCAGAATAGTCAGCCAGTGGCTGTACGAGGAGGAGGAGGCAAACAAGTATAAACATTTACACATCTTCACAGGTTTGTAGTTTATATCTGACTTTTGAATCATAGCTGCACATGGAAGTGTTGAGCCATTGGTTGTTAAATAGACTTTTGGACTTTTTTTTTTTAATTTATATTACTGTCATTTTTTCCTTTCATGATTATAGAAGGAACTTAGTATGGTTTCTTCCAATCTTTTTTCTTTTAAATTCAGATCATACTCTACAAATTTGAGTTCTTACTGCTTTTAAACCTAACATTGGATCATTTGTAATTGTTCTTGGTATTCTCTCTAATGAGTAAGCCATGGTTTGTAATTATTCCTTTTTCTTGAAAATTTAATGAGATATAATAATTTTTTTCATATTTGTTATTTTCCAAAACTGATATTTCTATATATGATATTTGAAGTATGAAGCATCCCTCATCTTTTAGATTATTTTCAGAAGATTGCCAGAAGTGCAATTACAAAGTGTGAATATATTTAAGGCTTCCTAGAAAGATTACATAAAATCAATGAGTCAGATATACTATTTGGTTGCAGTTTTGGTAGCATTGAGTGTTAATAGTTTTTAAGCTTCTAATTAAAATAGCTGAAATAGCATCTTAATGATCTATCGGTCCATTTATATTTCATTTTTTATGAGTTATCTCTGTACTTTTTTCATTTACCTATTGTAGGTGATTTATCTAACAGATTTCCAAGTTTTATTATTTTTTAAAATATCTTTATTTTGTTTATTTATTTATTTTTATGTGGTGCTGAGGATGGAACCCAGGGCCTCACATATTCGAGGCAAGTGCTCTGTCACTGAGCCACAACCCAAGCCCTACTTATTTTTTTTTTTTAATTATATAAGTACTATCTGTTCCCTGGAGAAAGATAAAAATTATCAAAATAGAAGAAAAGTATCAAAAGAACTACCCAATAAATTAGATATATCTTTGAAGAGCTTTCTTTATACATTATGATCTTTTTTTTTCCTTTAAGTTATAGATGGACACAATACCTTTATTTATTTTTTTGAGGATTGAACCCAGTGCCTCACGCCTGCAATACTAGATAATTTTATGGTTAACTGTTACTGTCCTGACAAATAATCAGGCCAGTTTCTCTTAATCTAACTTGTTTTTGGCATTTTGCATAATACTGTCCCTAAATCTGAGTAAAGAATAAAGCATTCTACTAAAGGATTCACATTTCCAACAATTTAATATAAAATTGAACCATACAATATAAGGTTAAAAGCCAATGATGTAAGAAAAGAGTGTGGACTTACGATTTCATGTAAGTTTGAATCTGACAATACTTTTATAAACTTGAGCCAAATAATTTTTTAGGTTACTTTCCTTCTCATTTTGACTTTATAAAAAATTCTTCAGCATAAAAATAAATTATGGATTTATGATTTAATTATTTAATGAATCTAAAACAGTGTTTTTTCAACATAGCCACAATGATACCTAATAAAATAATTTTTAATATTGTCTAATACCAATCCATGTTAGGATTTATTTTATTTTATTTGTTTTTGTAGGGCTGAAGATTGAACTCAGAACCTTTTACATGCTAGGCAAGTGCTCTACCCCTAGCTCCTCTCTCTCTCTCTCTTTTTTTTTTTTTTGTTTTAATGTCCTATACAGCTGATTTTTCTAGAACAGTGTATAATCCAAAACTGGATTTGAATTTATCCAAATGTGTACTTAGTTTTATCCCTTACATCTCTACTAATTTAGAATAACCCCCCTTCTTAATGACTCTGATGTACTAAAGAGAACTAGGCCACTTATTCTGAGTATACACTTCCTTCAGGGTATATCTGATTGTTTTATATGCCTTGTTCCTCTATCCCCCTCTATTTTCTGTGTATTGAAATGTATATCAAAAGTATTGGTTAGATTTAGTGAACACATTTCTGACTGGACTAAGTCATAGTTAAATAAATACTACTGACCTTAACACATGTGCAGCAGTTTAGCCCATGATAGAGATAGGTAACCCAGTTAAACCCAGTTTTGAAGATTTGAAAATTATAATAATAGTATCATTGTTTATAGGTTTGTTTTATTGCTGTTCCAAAGGATGGTGGTTCTTAGTTTCTTATACCAGTCAATCTTCAACCAAGATGTATTTAGGTGATAAATTATTGAAAGTTAAAAATTCTGTAGAGAAAAGATTTTAAGTTATTTTTAAAATGTTAAACATTTCAGCTGAGTGCATTGGCACACCCTGTAATCCCAGCAGTTCAGGAGGCTGAGGCTGAAGGATTATAAATTCAAAGCCAGCCTCAGCAAAAGTGAGGTGCTAAGCAACTCAGTGAGACCCTGTCTCTAAATAAAATACAAAATAGGGCTGGGGATATGGCTCAGTGTTGGAGTGTCCCTGAGGTCATTCCCCAGTATCCCCCCCAAAAAAACCCAATTTCATTACTCAGAAGGCTGAGGCAGAAGGATCACAAGTTCAAAGCCAGCCTCATTAACTTGGTGAGGCCCTAAGCAACTTAGGAAGACCCTGTCTCAAATTTAAAAAAATCTTAAAGTGCAGGGGTTGTGGCTTAGTGATTGGGGGCCCCTGGGTTCAATTCCTCGTACCCAAAAATAATTTTTTTTAAACATTGTATTTATTTTGGGGTAAGATGACAATGTTAATAATATTAATACCCTTAATTCTCAGTTTTACATGATACTTCTTATGTCTTGGACCACACTTTGAACAGTTTTTTAGCTAAATGCATAAGTAGCGATTTAGTATGAAGATGACTCCAGAGAACAACTTCTATAATTGTTTATTTTACCCATCTCTTTTCCTATCATTTTATGTTTTTTGTTTATGCATATCCCTCCACTCCTCTCTCCCCACATTTTTTTTTTAATAGCTACCATGTATGTGACAACTAGTTGCTGGTTAGTGGTCCTTGATTTAAGAATGTCACTAACAGGCCAAGTGTGGTGGTTCATGCATGTAATCTATGCAACTCAGGAGGATCACAAGTTTGAGACTAGCCTCAGCAACTTATTAGCAAGAGTCAGTCTCAAAATAAAAAATGAAAAGGGCTAGGTGTATAGCTCAGTGATAGATCGCCTCTAGTACCGCAAAAAAAACCCCAGAGTGCACTAATGACTGTATATTGCTTTAAAAATTAGCCAACCTTTTAATTTTAGGAGGAAAAAACATAAAGGATTGAACTTTTTATTTTATTTTTTAAATATTTTTCAGTTATAATTGGACATAATACCTTTATTTTGTTTATTTATTTTTATGTGGTGCTGAGGATGGAACCCAGGGCCTCACACATGCTAAGTGAGCGCTCTACTGCTGAGCCACAATCTCAGCCCCAAAGGATTGAACTTTTAAAAAGTGGTCAAAGCTAATGGCTAAAATGTTCATAATCTGTTGGCATATTTTATTTCCTTCATGATTGTCTCAAACATGAGTTTTGTAAAACTAAAAAGTTTTCCCCCTGTTTTCTCATTGTCAGGTGTTGAAAGTAATTGAAGTATGAAGAGGACATAGTCATTCAGTGACTGTCACTTCTACCCCCTTGGGATAGTAGAACTATAACTTTTTAAAATGTACAAATTATACCTGGCCTGTACAGCTGTTCCTACCCGCTCTTGGAAACTCTGCTGCTTCCCAACACAACTAGAGTGCAATTTTGATGTCTTAGGAAGAGAAAATGACAGTTTACAACTGTGGCCCTATTTATTACACAGTTTGTCTTTTGTGTCTTAAATTAGTCTTCACTGTGCCAAGCTAACTATACCTAGTAGGACTATGCTTTTTATATTTGCTTTTTTAATGGATGTTTAATTTTGAGTTTCTGTTTAAGTTACCTGGTTGCTACTGCTTCCTCTTTTTCTTTTCCTATTACATGTCTTCCTTTTTCTTTCTTTCTTTCTTTTTTTTTTTTTTTTTTTAGGGAAAATTGAATCTTTAGATTAAATGTCTTACATTTTACCACTTCCAACACTACATGTCCACAAAATATATCAGGTCAGTACTGTATTTTAAAATCCCTTGAAGTGAAATCAGGGTTAAAATGATTTGTATTATCTCTGGTGTTTGCTTCTGAAAATTGCTGTTTAAGCACTGAAACCTTACAACTGCCCTAACTAGGCATTTGAGATTGAGTGAGCACGGCTACTTGATTGTTATTCTCTGAAATGCTTGTTGCCCACTTATTGAATGGAAATATTTTACATATCAAAAGTAAATCTCAGTTTAAGAGGGAGTTATCTCCCATCCTCATTTATGCTTAACATAGCTTAACGGAATGAAAATACCTTGCTTCATTCTGATGAGCCTGCTAGCTAATATAAGAATTGGGCAGGTATCAATTTGTCATCTTTCATATAGTAAAATGAATTAAGATACTATAAAATTAAACAATTTTATATTGTTAGTTATTGTATGGGCCGATCTAAATTTTTAGTCTATGAAAATTGAGGGGAAAATGAATAAACAGGACAGATACACAGTGAAGTTAAAGATATGTAGGTAAATTTTAGTCACAGTCTCTAAAGGTGTTTTTAACCTGCTACACTAAGTCATACACTATAATTTATTTCTCGTTTAGTCTAGAAATAGTGAATTGTTTGCAAATCACTAATAATCCTCAAACAAATTACATTGTTGACCATAGCCCATAATTTTGTGCATATATATATATATATATCCACATATATATGTATATATGTGTATGTGTATATACACACACACATAGTTTATATAAAACTGTGTACCAGTTTTTGCCACTTCTTCCTCAGATCATTATACTAAGTCAACAGTTTATTTTAGGGAAGAGATTTCAATGTTTGCTTCACCATTGGTGGGGGGAGTGACTACAACTACATTAGCAGAAGTATGCAGTGAATGTAGAGAAACTGGAGAATTCTGTTATTAGGATACGGCTGGCAGAATTAACTTTTTGAAAAAGTTTTATACACAGATATTTGTATTATTAAATTTGGAGCTATTAGTCAGAAGACTCAGATCATAATTGGCTTATTTTTCTATTTCCTTAACTATTGTAATTTCCACTTTTATAATAATTTTGATTTGAAAGAAAAATTTATTTATTTATTTTTTTAACAGTCAAAAATCCTTGCTGTTGTAGTCTGCAGCCTTTAAAATGATTGTTGCTTTTAGAATTGATTAAAAGAAACACTCCATAAATTGAGATGAAATCTTGGGTGCAGTGAAATATAAGTACTACAGATAAGAAAGTACTACAAGCCTCTTTGTGGTGATAGTTTTTTAAATGGAGAGACATTTGGCTGCTTTCACATAGACATTTATATTTTGTTCTCAAGTGAAAACTTGCTTCTTTAGCAATATTCATAAAAAACTTTTTTTCTCGTCTGAATACAGTAGTTTCTTGTAAGATGTATCATGGGTATGGTGCTGTGTAACAAACAATGAATTGTAACTAGCATGTGGTTCAGAATACACAGTGTTAGGTTTTTAAAAATATCTTAATGGTTCTTTTCTATTTATAATTTCAAAATTTCATAAAGTGTACCAGGAGTTTCATAAAAATTGTTTTCAGTGAACTGTTCTTTTTGCTATGGTAGGTCATTAAATATAGCATTTACTCTCACAAATTGAAATGTCTGACCATCTAGAATATTGACACTTATTTCAATTTACAGTCCTTTTTTTTTGACTGGATATATTAATGTTACTCTGAATGGTATTGAGTAATGGTTCAGAAGATAAACTCAGTGAAATAAAAGTAATATTTATTCATGGTGATCAATTAAATTATTTGCTTAACTTAAGGAAACTGACTACTGTGCATAACTCTTAATTTGTATGTGACTCTGAATTTGACATGAGGTGACAGAATAGAGTCTGAGTCTACCTGTGGAATATGTTGGTTTATTTTCAGTGCTTGAAAAACATGCAAAGATAATTGGTTTGGGAAGACACCATATAATTTTAAGTTAACCTGCATGCTGTAAATGTGTTTTATGTTTCAATAAAGAGGAAAATTTTTTTGAAATATAATGACTTTTTATTGAAAACTATTTCGAGTATCAGGTTGATTTTACCTGAACTAATAGATGGCCCTCTGACCTGTCAGAATAGTGACTGGTTCATATAAATTTTGAGTACTAATGTATTGCAGCTTTTTAAACAGCAGGTAGGCTGAAAAATTAAGAGCTAGAAATGAATTTTCAGCCTCACTTATGTTTTTTTTACTTTGGTGTAGTTTTTCCTCATTTAGTCTAGAAATAGTGAATTGTTTTGTTTAGCTGAGTCTGTTTTATCAACAAATATAAGAATAAATACAAACGAATTCTACTCCAACTACTTCCTGGCAGCTTCATATCTTCCTATTTAATATGTTCAGATAGCCAAGGATCACCGCACATTTGAGGAACATCTGGGGTAAAAGGTAGCCTCAAAACAAGCAAATAGAACAACCCAGTATGTTGGAAAGGGGGACTATGAAAGGAGAGGAGAACATTTTTTAAAGAATTGCCATTAATTTCTCAGGTAAAAAATTAGTAGTTTTTCTCCATTACAAAACAAGAAACAAATATCCAGAAAACTAAAAACATCTTGAAATATAAACTTAAAACTCAATAGAAGTATTAGAAAATGAAGTTGAGGAATTTTTTTTTTTACAATGTACTACAAACAAAACAGAGAAGTTGGAAAATAGGAAAGAAAAGACCAGAACAAAAGGCCTCGTGTATGAATAATAGACATCCTATAAAGAGAGAACTGAGGGAGGAGAGCAAAGAAATGATTAGTGAAATAATTCAAGGAAATTTACTGAAGGCCATCAGTTTTCAAACCCCACACTAAGGTTTATCATTGTGAATTTTAGTACAAAAACCCTACAATAAAAATACTTTTCATAGAAAGGATAGAAAATCTTAATAATATGATGCCAGAAACTAGAAGAACATAGATCAATACCTTCAAAATTCTGATGGAAAAGTCTCTCTGTCCTCAATTGGTAAAAGGGTGGGTAAAATTTCTAAGCCATCCAAGGTCAGGGTTTAGAAATTTTACTTTTTATGCCCTTTATTGGGAAAGTTATTGCTCAACCAAAATGAGTGATTAAACTAAGAGGAAGATGTGAACAAAAGAAAGACCCAGCAATACAAGGGAATGACCAAGATGACTGCATAGAAAACCACCAGTCCACATGGAAGAAGGCTACCAGAGATATATTTTTCACCAAAAATTGACAAACTGATATATTTAACATATTTAGAGAAGAATTATAAATTTGGTGAGGAGTTTACGGTTGAGTAAATAACTGGTACACAGAACATTAAGAAAAAATTAAAATAGGAAAAGTCATCATATTACACTGCTCAGCAGTAATTTTTATTTCATTGGACTGTGAAATAAATTCACAATACAACCTAATTGGGAGAAAAGGAGATTGTGATGTGGATAGGGTTGTTGATATTACTATCAAGTTCCATTCTAGTCTGTAGTAGTGACTTGAAAATTGATAATGCTTATACATTGATAATTAGAGATTTGGAGGTAAAAAGAAGTGGTTGATCTGGAAGTGGAAAAGAGGCAAAGCTGGGCAGGGACCTACACACACATACACACACACACACAAATATGTGTGTGTATGTATTTTTAAAGTGGAATAAGATTATCATACATCATTATGGAAAACTGAAGTCCATTCAGGCAAAATATTCAAGAGCTATACCACTGAAGAATAGAGAGCCTGCTTTCTTTTACTTGAAGTCCTGTCTGGCCCTTTGCCCCGGCTGTCATAAAAGTGGCACATTCACGTCCTTTTTCCTGGACTGAGAACATTTGTCAAAAGTCTGGCGCCAAATATCACCACCTATCATGCCACTTTTTTCTCCACCACTGCTTCAAATCAATGAAGATACAGAAACTGAGAGATAACTAGAATCAACAGGATTTTATGCACATCATTAGAGAAAGATAGCAATGGCAGGGAGGGAGGAGAGAACTAGCAGTGGACATCAGAGCTAGGTCCAAATGCAAGGAAAAGCCTAGAGCTCAGATCAGCCAAGCTAGACATTGAAGGGGCTTTATTGAGTATCCATAAAGCTCCAGTGTGGGGTGCCTCAGATCCAGCACAGTCTAGATTGGTCTCCAGACTTGGGTCCAGGGCTTGGGATGGGGAGCCAAACCCAGCATTCCCTCCACTCTTGTGAGCTGGAGTTATGCTGGCAAATAGTGAAGTGCCATCTGTGCTTGGTGGCAAGTCCTTAGCCAGATCATGTGACTGTACCTATACCTGGATTCTGGGGGAAGGCTGGCCAGCTGTTAAATGTTCCAAATGGGGTTGGAGATGATATCATATGCCCAATTCTGGCTGCCTTGTGCTGCCCAACTCACCAGTTGAGCTATGTCAGAGGTTAAGCCCATAACCTGTTCTGGGGTTCCTGGAATGCCCAAAAAGAAAAAGTTGTGCTGTCACTGCCCAAGAGGAACCCTAGCTATTGACTAAAGGGTGCCTCCTGCACCCCACCTTGGAGATAAGCCAAGGCAGTGCTACCACTGGGTGAAAGTTTCCCAGAACCAGAAATCACCCTAGAATGTGGGAGACCAGAGCTTTAGAAGGAGAGGTGGTGTCCATAGCAGTGTCAGTGGCAGGGCTGAAGGATGATGGTGCAAAGGCTCTGCCTGGTAGTAAGGAAGTGAGTGCATGATCCATAACTGGCAACAGGAGAAGCATTGCAGTGTTGCAGAGACAGGTCACCTTTATTGCCCAAGAAAGCTCCCAGAGGTTGGCTGAGGAGTGGTTGCTGGTACAAATAGTGAACTGGAATGGTTGGTGAAGGAGATCCTAGGTGTAGGTGGGCCTGTGGAGAATAGACCACAGCCAGTTGCCTGTGTTGCCTAGGCCAATGCACCTGGGTGAATGGGGAAGCAGCTCCCTGGAAAGTCAGGGACAATTCTGAAGATGACCACCTTAGAAAGAAGAATAGTACCTATGGCTGTGACCTCAGGATCTCCAGCTGGCTCCTGGGACTGAAGCACAGATGCATTGGCTCTGGTTGTGGAAGTGACACTTCCAGAGTTAGGGACTGGCCAGTGCTGATCGGGTTGCTGGTGGAAGGGACTAGAGGAGGAGTAGGAGAGAAAGAAGAGGAGGATGAAAGGGAAGAGGAGAATCTGTGCACATGGGGATTGGGATTTCCATTCTGCATGGAGAAGCCTTGCCAGAAAAAGGCTCTGAGATACAAGATATAGGGTTGTAGTAAACCAGAGGTGCTGTAGCTCTTGCTAAGTGAGTGTTGACTGTCATGGCCAGGACCCCCATCTTAGGACTGGACCTAAAAAGAGGAAGAGGGCTACTGGAAAGAACAAAGGAAGACAACTAGGGATTCCCCTCTCATCCCTATTGGGTGTGGAGGTGGGGAGGCAGAGGGACAGAATCAGGGGCCCAGCAGCTTGGTTTGCCAGTTGGGAGGTGGCAGGAATAGCTAGCTGGCATCTGACAAATGTCAGTGGGTGGGGTCAGTGGGTCTGCAGTCCCTGTGGGAGCCAGGTGGGGAGAAAGAAAGGTCAGGCTGAGTACTAGTGCAGTCTGCCACAGCCTCCACCATAACCTCTGAGGTCTCTGTGTTATCCTCCAAACTGCTATTCTTCTTCAAACTCAGAACCTACTCCTGCAGGGTGCCAAAGTCTTCCTCCAGAGAAAACAAGAAGAGACTTCAAAAGTGGGAGCAGCTCATCTAAATTTCTCGGTATTGGCAGCGGCAGGGCCATTGGCATGGGCCTCTTTCTCTCAAGGGGCCTCCAGCTAGCAGCAATGGGCAGAGGACAGCTTCCAAATGGACCACAAAAAGGCTTTTCTCCCTGCACCCCATTGCCTGATGCATGGGAACCTCGATAGCTCCCCAAATGGTGTTCATCCAGCCTTCCTTGGCCCCATTCTCTGGCAGCACAGAGCCTGGGGCTGACTGCATCAGACTGCCCCAGATTCAGGACACCCCAGCAGGGCTGTGCCTGTTGGGGACAGCATGGCAACCAGAGCACAAGTTCCCACCTGGGTCCTCTCAAAGTGTTTCCCTCCTGAGGCCCAGGAATGGGCTGCACCACAGTGAAGTCTCTCTGGATCTCCAGGGGCTTGGCTGTGCTGCTTTTCTGTTTTGAGAAGCATGCTTTCCCCATTGTCCTGCTCTGGTCTGTCTCTTCCTAGCCCTGATCCTCCTCCTCCTCCTCACAGTCATCCCTACTTCGGGTTGCTCTGGAGTCCTCACTTCTTTTTCTTTGGGAGGAGGAAAAGGGAGGCCAGCTGGTGTCATGGGCTCCACAGCCCCGTGGACCTGCTCAAATGGTGAAGGTAGGAGAATGTGTTTGCAGCGTGGAGGAAGGATCCTTAAAGTTCTGGGAGATGGGAACACCCATGAGTTGCTGGTTGACAGCACGGGCTTTTTCTGGGAATCTCCCTAGGACACCAGCTGGGCGATCCCCAGAGAGGTGTGTGCAGCCTGCAGGAAAGGGACTCTGTAGCAGCCAGCAGACCAAGAGGATGGAGATCCCGGCTGAAGAGCCTGCAGGCAGGGCGCTTGGTAGATGATGGAGCCCCAGGGCCATGTAGACCTGCGGGCCAGGCCAAAGTGCAAACCTCAGTTGGACAGGGGCAGGCAGTAGAATCTGCCCACAGAGCAGATGCTTCCTTCAGGAGCGACCAAGGGAGCTCATCTAGGACACACCTACTGGAGGCCCAACGCACACTGTTCAGCCCAGGTATAGTGACGTCTGGCTGGAACATGTGACCATAGATAGGGCCGTGCAGCCATCTTGAGGAGGAAAGGTTCACTACCGGGCTTCATTTTTGAGCTCTTAGGGACGTGCCCCTACCCTTGCTTGTGAGTAGCAATGTGTGGGCCTCTATGTGAGGATTGTTGGGACTGAGGCGCTATCCAGCAGAGCTTCTGCGTTCTGGATGGCAGGTTCTGAAGGCTCTGCGGTGCTCGGCCCAGGGCGCTAGCTTGGGTACCTAGTGCCTTTGTGTCACCAACACTCTCCTCTGGAACGCGGAGGCTGGTGGAGTGAGTGGGGCCATATGGGGATTTGGAGGTGGGGAGAACTTAGGGGGCGTGGACTTTACACTGCAGCAACAGTGATGTTGAAAACCTAGTGCCAGGTGACTCAAGATCCTGCCAGGCCCCTCCAGCCACCTCTCCAGTGCCTCAATGACGCCTTGCCACCGGTATTCCTTTTCCAAGGTCAACACAGTTTCACATGTATTTCTGAGGAGAGGGAGCACTGTCCTGAGGCTGACTGGATGCTGCCACCTGCCCCACCCCTTCCATCTCGACAGGTTCCATTCACTTGTTGGAGGGCATGTCCTAAGAACACAGTGAAGCCCAACACCCTTCCTCAGGTCAGTCACCTGATAGTGGCCCAGCCGGGCCTTGCACTCAAGTTGTGTGACTCCAGAGCTCATGCTCTGCCCTCTGGTGCCTCTGCCTGGTATAGATGATCCTGTAATAACATTCTTTTCATGGTCCTGAGAGCTGGGTGAAAAAACTCACCGTGCTAAGCCCAAACCATGTAACCCTACTCAGCCAAGAAGGGGACCATGATTTTGACACACATGGAATTGTATCTTCCTCTCCAAATAATTTTGTTTTGTGAAAGGAGCCAAAGAGGCCACATTAACATATATTTCTAAAGAATAGGGACACACCTCTAGTGACGAAGAGCAGGTCAGCACCTGTCTGGGGCTGTGGAAAGGAAGCATGGAGTTCCCAGACTGCCCGAAGAGAAAAGTTGTATTGTCACTGCTTACAAGGAGTCCTAGCTGGATGGTAGAGAGCTGTGCTCAGTCCCTGTACCCACTGTGCATGTTAACTTGTGGAGATGGGGCTGGGGCCATACTGCCATTTAGTGGGAACTTCCCAGAACCAGGAAGCACGTGGAATATGGGCCCAAGTGGTTGTGGGAGACAGTTAAAGACAGGAAGAAGACAGCCTTGGAAGGAGAGATGGTTCTGTAGCACTGATGGTGGCAGGTTTGCAGGGTGATGGTGCAGAAGCTCTGCCTGGTAGCAAGGAGGCCAGCACATGATCCATGACCAGGAGCAGGAGAAACAGGCTTTCCCTGGTTGTGGATGAAGGATCCTGGATGTAGGCTAAGGAGCGGTTGCTCAGACAGAGGGATGTAAAAATTGAAATGGTTGGGGCAGGAGACCCTACGTGTAGGCGGGCCAATGGAAACTGGTCCCTCTGCTGGCTGCCTGTGCTGCCTAGGTGATTGCACCCGGAGGGATGGACAGCAGATACCTTTGGATCTGGGGGAAGATCTGAAGATCTCCACCTTATAAGGGGGAGTAATGTCCACAGCAGTGACCTTGGGTTCCACAGCTGGCTACTGGATCTGAAGCCCAGATGCATCGGCTCTGGTGGTAGCTAGAGACACTTGCTAGTGTTAGGATTGGCCAGTACTCATGGGATTGCTGATGGAAGGGACTAGAGGAGGAGTGGGAGAGAACGAAGAGGAAGGGGAAAGGAGGAGGAGGAAAGGGAAGAGGAGAATCTGTGCATGTGGGGATTGGGATTTCCATTCTGCAGGGAGATGGCTTGCCAGAAAAAGGCTCTGAGATAGAAGGTGTAGGGTGGTGGTAAATGGGAGGTGCTGCAGCTCTTGCCAAGTGAGTAGGGCATTGACTCTCACTGGCCAGGATCCACACATTAGGGCTGGACCTAAAACAAGGAAGAGGGCAACTGAGAGGAGGCAAAGAAAGGTAGCTAGGGATTCCCCTTCATCTCTATTGAGGTTGGGGGAAGGAAGAGTGACTGGACCAGGGACCCAGCAGCCTGGTCTGCCGGTAGGGAGGTGGCAGGAATAGCTGGCATCTGACAAGTGTCCATGGGTGGTGCCATTGTGTCTGAAGTCCCCCTGGGGTTCACAAGTTGGGAGGAAGAAGGGGCAGACTGAATGGTGGTGCAGGCTCCAGAGCCTCTGCTACATATACCCTCTAAGGCCCCTCTGTTATCCTCCAAACTCCTGCTCTCTTTCTAATCCAGAACCTTCTTTTGCACGGTGCCAAAATCTCCCTCCAAAGAAGCAAGACGATGCTAATGAGTTAAAGGCATCTTACCTTGATTACTCGATATTCGCAGCAGCAGCAAGGCCACTGGCATGGAACACTTCTCTTGTGGGGCCTCTTGCTAGCAGCTGTGGGTACAGGAAAGCTCCCAAATAGACTGAAAGAAGGCTGTTCACCCTGTACCTTTTTGCCTGACCCTTGGAAACTTGGAGATCTGGGCCAAAGTTCTTTCAGCCCTTCCTCGACCCACTTCTTTGGCAGCACCTGAGCTGCCTGGGGCTGACTCCTAAACACTGCTGCCACTGTCTCAGGCTTTCTCATTTTCAACCCATCTACAGCAGGTCTGTGCCACTTGGGGATCACATGGTGGCCAGAGCACAAGTTCCTGAGAGACACCTGGACCCTCTCTGGCAAGGTGTTTCCCTCCTAAGGCCCAGGACTGAATTGCACCACAGTGAGTTCTCCCTGGATCTCCTGGGAATGGCTGGTGCAACTTTTCCGTTGCTAAGGACACCCCTTTCTCCATCCTTCTGTGGCATGTCTGTCTCTTCCTAGCCCTACTCCTATTTTCCCTTCTCCTTCTCCTCCTTGGCCTTCTCATCAGCCATCCCAACTTTGGGCTGCTCTGGAGGCCTCACCTTTGTTTGATTGCACAAGTAAAAGGGAGGTGAGCCATTGCCTTGAACTCCACAGCCCCTTGGACCTGCTCAGGTAGTGAAGGCAAAAGAATGGGTTTGCGCTGGGGTTGAGGGATCCTTCGGGTTTGGAAGTTCGGAACATCCACGGGTTGCTAGTTGATAGAACAGCGTTTTTTCCGGGAGTCACCCTGGGACATCGACTACAGGATCCCCAGAGACGTAAGCACAGCCTGCGGGATAGGGACTCTGTAGCAGTCAACAATAAGGTATGCGAGGACAGAGATCCTGGTCAAACAGGCTGCAGGCATGGGACTCTTGCTAGATGATGGATCAGCAGAGCGCAAGTGTGGCGGACCAAAGGGCGGGTGAGTGTCGGATTCACCAAGCGGCTGGTAGGCACCTGGGACTGTGATGATTGAGCAGAGTGCCCATTCAAAGCACTTACTACGGTCTGACCCCCACACCAGTGAAGATCCCAAGAGAGCTTGACCTGGACACGAAGTCCTGTGGGAGCCAAAGGCTCACTGTCTACGCATTGTTCAGCCCAGCCCTTGTGATGTCTGGTTGGAATATGTGATGGGGAAAGGACTCACCTGGTTCCGTTAAGAGAAGGTGACCTAGAACAAAGGGCAAGGCCCACTGTCCACGACCAGGCTACATTTTCTAGCTTCTGGGAATGTGCCCCTGCACCTTACACGTGTATGGCCGCCCGTGGACCACTATGTGAGATCTGTTGGTTCTGTTGCCCCATCCAGCATTGCTCCTAAATCCTGGGTGCATATTGTGAAGGCTTCCTAGTCCTAGCGCAGTGCAAGCTTGGGCATGCAATGACTGTGAGTAGCCCCAATACCCTCTGGTACATGGAAGCTGGTGGAGTGCATAGGAGGAGGCCCTATTAGGAGTTTGGGGGGGAGTTTAGGGTGGTAGGGACTTGGAGCAGCAATGCAGGTCCTGTTCGAAGCACAGGGCTGGGGAAAATTGGATGCTAGGCCCCTCCAGTGATCTCTCTAACACCTCAACGACTCCTTGCAACTGGTGCCCCTTCTCCAAAGCCAGTGCAGCCTCACCCACTGAGCCTGGGCTTCAGGAGACAGGGAGCAGTTCCCTGAGGTGAATGGATGCTGCCATCAGCTCCTCCTCCCATCCCAGTCTTCAAGTTCCATTTACTTATTGGAAGGCATGTCCCAAAAGCACAGTAAAGCTCAACATCTTCCTGAGGTCATTCACCTGGTAGTGGCCCAGTCATGCCTGGCACCCAGGCTGTGTGACTCCAGAAGTCCTATTGTGTGCCTCCATGTGGAATAGACACATCCTGCATTCACCACCTTATTTCCAGTAGTCCTTCAGCCCTGTGCAACACATCCTGTCACTAAGGATCACAACCACTGCCCAGGGGGAGTTCCACTCAGGAGCAGACCAAGGACAGCACGAGGCCCCTGTCTCCTCAGAAAGATGCAGGCTACCACCTGTCAGCAAAGCTGAATCCATCCATCCCTCTGCCAACCGGACCCTGCAGTCCAGATTGTTTTCTGTAGAGTTCCAGGGATCCAAATGTGTGAAGGTCACATTCTAGACTCATCCGCATTTGTGAAGAACGAAATCTAGCAGTGCCTTGTTCCACAGAGCGATAAAAAGCCAGTTGGTGTGGCCTTCCTTGAAAAGGTCATGAAAGTCAACATGTAATGGATTTTCAAGGGAATAGGGGAGCAGTGTGTTGGATTCAAGTTAGATCAACCAAAGGTGGTCATATGAGCATGTCAGTGGGTCCACTCCTTAATCTGCCATGTGACCAGCACTGGCTTCATGAAAGAAGGTTCAATTCATGAGTAAACGCTAGGGAGTTTTAAATTAAAGAGACAAGACTCTAATTACCTTTAAGACCAGCTCTGGGATGGCTCCTCCTAGCTCCAGCCTCCAGCCACCTAATGCAGTAGTAGTGAGGTTTACTGAAGAGGCTAGCGAGAGAGAGAACATACCAGGAGTGGACTTTTATTGGGGAACAAAAAATTCCAGGGAAAAATCCCATCCAATGAAGGTTAGGGGAGGGGCAGCATCCCAAGGTCAGGGGTGACGATTGGGTCTTCGGGACAGTGGCCAGACACGCTTCTGCATGGACAAGCCCTTGGACCTGGAAAAGGGTGGGGAAAGCTCTGACACAGCTGTGTCTAAGCGCCTCTCACCCAGCCAGGGAGGTAACTCAAATCATGTGGGAGGATAGCCTTCCATACTTTAACGTGCATTATTGTCTCCTACAAGTCAAATGAGATATCTATGAGAAGGGATATGCTCTTGGGTATCACATCAATGGAAAGACATATATTTTACTAGGATCTTGGGGTATCAACATGATGAAAACAATTTGGAAAATCCTACACATATCTGACTTTAGCCACCCCGATCCTTATTTTCATTCCTTCCTTCATCACAATGTTTTTCTCTCTCCTGGGGGAGACATGTATCAGACACATGGCCTGAAGGAGTTTCAGAACCATGAGTCATGGCTATCAGTAACAATATTTCTTATATAGGTTTTAGAATTTAAAAATAATTTTTTGTGGTGCTGGGGATTGAACTCAGGGCTTTGTGCATGTGAGGCAAGCATTCTACCAACTGAGCTACATCCCCAGCCCAAAGGTTGGCTTCTTTAAACAGAAATGAACTAGTAGGAATTTGAGACAAAGGTGTCCTACAGGAACTCTGTGAAATGTGACCCCACATCAGATTTCTTTGAAACAATCAGTTACAGTCTGGTTTTTTGTTTTGTTTTGTTTTTGCTTTTTTTTCCTCTTTAAATCAAATAATGAAATTTGTTAAGTGGTGAATATTGGGCTTCACGACAGTAAAAGGGAATCAGGACAAGAATGTCCCAGAAAAAATCCAAATGCTGAATTTTCTTGTCAAAATAGGAAGACATAGACAGAGTGCTTTTCTTTCAGTCATGTTTGGTAGATTTTTATTAGTCATTGCAAGGCTAAATAATATTTGCTGGCACATGATTATTCTGTGATCATTTGTCTTTGAAGAAGAGCCCATGTTGAAGTAAAATTTATGAGGGAAAAATATTTTCCAAGGGGCTGGGGTTGTGGCTCAGTGGTGGAGCACTTGCCTGGTATGTGTGAGGCCCTGAGTTCGATCCTCAGCACCTCATATAAATAAATAAATAAATAAAATAAAGATCTATTGACAACTACAAAAAATATTTTTAAAAAAATATTTTCCAAAAAGAGCATATAACTCACTAATTCAGAAAAAGATTTAATAAACAGAAATGATACTTGCCAGGTTAGATAACTTTAAATCTGGTGGTATTTAAAGCACCAGTCTCATTATATCAAAGGAAATGAGAGTGGTCAGCACTGGATACAATTGCCATAGTGATAATCAAACCATATTAGACAACCTGTGACTGGACCTTTTGCTCCCTGCTTTCTTGTCTCCATTTCCATCACACGTCCTATGCAAAAATGTGGGGACATACTGAAGGGCCCATCAGCCATTTTCTTAAAATAAATTTTATTTCCTTTTTTTTATATCTTTTAGTTTTTCTTCGCTTCATTGGAACCAGGGCTCAGCAGACTGGCTCTACTGCCTCTTCTTAGACAAGTCTTTCCTTGAGGATCTTGTCCATCAGCTGTCTGTTTACCTTACTGTTTTCCAAGAGGGATGAAAACCTGTCTGTAGTTGAGAACTTCCACAATCTCTTGCTTTCACTGGTCTACTCATTTTGGTAAGAGTATATTTATCAAAATACGGTTTCAGGAAGAACACAAAGTCAATCTGTGTCCCTGCTCTGTCATCTTAAAATTAAAAAGTTCATGTGGATTAAAAAATTAGGTGTTTCCACAGGAGAAAATCAACTTTAGGATTCACAGATATTAACATCTAGCTTTCTTTGTGCAACTGCTCAGGATTTAGGATAGAGAATAAGATTAAAAGATGAAGAAAGAAAATATCCCACAATAGGCTTTGTAAATATGAAGGAAAAAAGATGGGGGGGGGGAATGGTTTGCATTGTTCATTTATTCTTTACACAAAAAAATGTAAAGAATTATTTTTTACACAAAAAAGTGTCTTTGGCATCCCCTTAGAAGATGAAACTCTATTTTCAGTAGCTCAATTGAAATGGCATAGCTTGGGAGGGTCTGGATGAAGCCATCCATACATGTTTCCTGACACCTGTCACTTCACAACAGTCTCATCAGGATACTTGACTCATGGATTCCTCCTTCCAGCATCATTGAGGGCCTGCTACCACGATCTGAATGTTTTACTGTAGGTACTGGTAGACATAATGTTTCCAATTCTTTAATCTTCTCCATTCTTCTGTCAATTTTGGGTGTGTATCTGCAAGCACCCGAAGTTACATGAAATTAAGTAAAGGGTATCTTTGAACCAAATGTTGAACTTGCCAATCATGTCCTTGTTCTCTCACAGTCCCTCCTCAACACCAAGAGAGATCCTCTGCAAACGTCAGTGAATGTCTCAACATCTCTCAACTCTCAACTTCCCAAGAGATTCTGTTCAAAGGCAGTTAGAGTCTTTCAACTTTCTCATTGGTGTGGAAGTGTAGGAATTAGAAACCTTCTGTGCTCTTATTGGTACCTTCCCTTCAGAGGGCAGTAAGTCTGTCCATTTAAAAAAGTAAAACCTCTACCTAGCATATGACACAGCCTTTCTCTTACTTTGTATATTTATGCAAAGCCTTTGACAAGAACATTTGCAATAGCTTCATCTTTAAGAACTAAAGATTGTAACGCAGACATCCACCAAACATGGCCAAAGAAACTCGCCATGGGAAGCCTGAAACACAGAACCCTACTCAGTCAAAAGATATGCTACACACAAAATTGTGACTTCCTCTACCAACCACTGTGCTTGATGTGAGGAGCCAAACAGGCCACATTGTATTAACTCATTCACGTACCTTTCTAAATAATGACACATCTCTAGTGATGGAAAGTAGATCACTTGCTCTGGGGACATGGAGAGAGAGGATGGAGGAAGAATGGAAGGCAGGGCACAGGATGAGGTATGAGGAAATTTTTCCAGTAAAAGGTCCATTTGTTTAACTGAATAAAAGTTTTCATGGGAATGTGCACACATAAAACCTCTGAAATTACATTCTTTAAGTATATAAAACTCATTGTTGGTCTATTCTATTTTGTTACAACCATTTCATAAAACTCAGGCAAAGAAAGGAGTTTTTTCCAACAAATGTGTACCACTCAAGAACGGAGAGTCTGATGTGTTTTGGTTGAAGTCCTGTCAGGCCCATTTCTACACGTTGTCATAAATGTGGCCACTCCAGGTCCTCTTCCCTGGGACAAAGAATATTTGCAGAAGGTCTGGCTCCATATATCACCTCATATATATGCCTCTATTTCACCACGTCTAGTCAAATAACAAGGAGGACTCAGGAACTGAGACAGATGACTTTGAAATAATAGGAATTTATGTCCATCATTAGGGAAAGAGGAAGACCATTGAGGTCATCAGGTGAGAGGAAGAGAACTAGCAGTGTTCACTCGGGCCAGGTTCAAGAACAGACAAAATGGCTCAGAGCTCAGTCAGTCAAGCATTTAGGGGAGTTCAACTGAGTGTCCATTAGGCTGTCTTCTGCCCTCCACTGTGAGGTGCTTCAGATCCAACGAGGTTTAGATTTGTCTGGTCTTGGGCCTAGGACATGGGGTGGGCAGGCCAAACCCAATATTCCCTCCATTCCCAGGAGCCACAGGATCCAAGAAGGCCTTAGGGCCAAAAATGATGCTGTCAGAGAGTGAAGAGCCATCTACATAGCAGATCCACCAGGTACCAAGTCCCCCTTCTGTGGGGAAATTACAGCTGGCTGTTGAGTGGTCTACCTAACAATGTCTGGGGTGAGGTGGTACCCAGAGTCCTATCTGCCTTGCGCTGTACAACTCACCAGTTGTGCTGTGGAAGAGGTTAGGCCTGTAGCCTGTGCTGGTTTCTCAAGCTGCCAAAGAGAAAGAGTTATGCTGTCACTTTCCATGAGGAGCCCTAGTTGTAGGCTAAGGTTAGGCTCCTGCCCTGCTTGGATGGTGGAGAGCTGTGCTCAGGCCCTGCATGTGATGTGCACACCAGCTGGTGGAGACCAAGGTTGAGATAATGCTGCTCCTGGGTGGAAGTTTCCCAGAATCAGGAAGTACCTGGGATATGGGCGTAAGTGGTTGTGGGAGTCTGGAGGAGACTGGAAGGTGACAGTCTTGGGAGGAGGGATGGGATCCATAGCACTGTTGTGGAAGGCTTGGAGGATGACGGTGCAGAGGCTCTGCCTGCTAGCAAGGAGGCTGGAGTGTGATCCATGACCAGGAGTATTAGAGACAGTGTAGTGTTAGGGAGAGACACTCTCCTTTGTTGCCCAGACAGCTCACAGATGTAGGCTGAGGAGTGGTTGCTGGGACAGAGGGATGTGAACATAGGAACGGTTGGGACAGCAGACCCTAGATGTAGTTGGGCCAGTGAAGACTGTTCCCTTTGCAGGATGTCTGTGCTCCCTAGGAGAATGCACCTGGGGGGATGGGCCCCAGCTCACTTTGGATCTGTGGACAGTTATAAAAATGACCATCTTAGAAGGCAGAGTGGTGCACATGGCAGTGACCTTGGGATCTACAGCTGGCTGCCCGATTTGAAGTGCAGATGCATTGGCTCCTTGTAGTTAGAGACACTTGCTGGTGTTAGGATTGGTCAACACTCACGGGGTTGCTGGTGAAAGGGAATAGAGTAGGAGTGGGAGATGAAAGAGGAGCAGGAGAAAGAAGAGAATCTATCTACATGGGGGTTGGGTTTCCCAATTCTTCAGGGTGTAGGCTTGAGGGAGATTTGCTCCACGACAGGTGTGGGGAGGTGGAAAACAGGAGGTGCTGCAGCTCTTGCCAAGTGAGTAGGGAGTTGACTCTCACCTGACAGGTCACCCACATTGGGACTGGACCTAAAAGAAGGAAGAGGCATAGTGGGAGGGGAAAAGGAAGATAACTAGGGATTCCTCCCTTATCACTATTGGGAGTAGGAGAAGGGAGAGGGACAGACAGGATCAGGGGCTCAGCAGGCTTGTCTGCCAATTGGGAGGTGGCAAGAATAGCTGGCATCTGGAAAGTGTCAATGGATGGGGTCAGTGGGTCTGCAGTCGCTCCTGGGACCACAGGTGAGAAGAAAGAAGAGGCAGGTTGAGTGTGGTGCAGGCTTCCAAAGCCTCTGCTGTAACCTCCAAGGTCTGGATGTCATCCTCCAAGCTCCTGCTCTTCTTTGAACTCAGAACATTCTCCTGCAGGGTGTCAAAGTCTTCCTCCAGAGAAACAAGAGGATGCTTACAGGTGAGGGAAGCTCACCTCGATTCCTCAGTTTGGGCCGTGGCAGGGCTATTGGTATAGGCCTCTTGCTCTCTAGGGGCCTCTGCCTAGCAGCTATGGGTGGAGGACAGCTTCCAGATGAACTTCAAGAAGGGCTGTTCTCCCTGCACCCTGTTGCCTGACACTTGGGAACTAGAGACTTCCATAATCTCTTGCCTTTACTGGTTTACTCATTTGGGTAGGACTGTCATTTATCAAAATATGGTTTCAGGAAGAACACAAAATAATGTCTGTCCCTGGTCTGACGTCTTGAAACGAAGTCAGTGTGGATTCTAGAATGGAGTGTTTCTGTAACAGTGGTGCACTTTGCTTTGCTGCTTATTTTAAAAGGGACATGTTTTTCTTTTCCTCTTCTCCCTTCCACCCCCCCCCCCCCAACCTGGAGGAGAGGAGCAAGATTATCTTGAGTTATCTGTGCTCCACGGGAAGGAGATATTTGCCAGAGGATCTAGAAAGTGAGTATCTCTCAAATTAACAAGTGAATCCTAACACACCATCAGGGTGCCCTGGGACCCCCTCCCAGAGCACACCTGGAATGCAACCCTTGAAGAGCTTCTTTAAAAGCCCTCTGTTTTCCCGGATGGGCAGAGCCACAACCTCAGGGACAGGAGTCCCCTGTGTTTCTCCTTTGCTATCAAGGCAATAACACTTTTTTTTTTTTCTCAAAACCATGTCCTCACTATTAAATTGGCATGAATTGACACTGGGGACAAGGACTGATTTTGGTAACATTTCCATAGGAGAAAACCAACCTTGGTATTCGTAGTTGTTAACATTCAGCTTTTCTTGAGCAACTGCTCAGGATTTACGATGGGTAATATGCAACAGGGAAATCATCTCTAACCACGGAGTACAAAGATGCAAGAAGAAGTGGTCCCACAACAGATTTTTAAAGTATGACGCACTACAAAAATCAATCAATCAATAAAGCTCTGCATTGTTAATTTATTTCTTGCTGCACCAGAGTTCAATGAGAGTTAATTTTGGAATTGTTTTTAAGAGAAAGTGCCTTTTGGCAGACTGTTTGGAAAACGATGCTCTACTTTTCAGTAGTTCAGTGGAAATGGCATTGCTTGAGAAGGTCTGGATGAAGCCATCCAAACACGTTTCCTGACACCTGTCACTTCACAACATTCTCATCAGACAAATTGGCTCATGGATTCCTCCTTCCAGTGTCATTGAGAGCCTACTCCCACCACCCAGATGTTTCACTGTAGGTACTGGGAAGATATTGCAATATTTCCAATTCTTTAGTCTTCTCCATTCTTCTGTCAATTTTTGCTGTGTATCTTCAGGCAGCAGAAGCCATATATTTAAGTAAATCATTTCTTTGAACCAGATATTAGTCTTGCCAGCCATGTCCTTATTCTCCCACGGTCCCTCCTCAACACTGAGAGAGATCCTGTTGGATTTTCAGTCAGAGCCTATCTTTTAACTCTCTCCTTGGTGAGGAAATGTAGGGACTGGAACTGCTATGAGTGGTTAGGAGTACCATCTCTGCAGAAGGCAGGAAGTACACCCATTTAAGAGTGATACCTCTATTGAGGATATGACACAGTCCTTCTCTTCCTTTATGGATTCATCCAGTCTTTCATGAAAACATTCACACCAACTTTATTCTGAAGAATTGAAGACTATGGGCTGGGGTTGTGACTCAGTGGTAGAGCGGCTCGAGTAGCGTGTGTGAGGCCCTGGGTTCGATCCTCAGCACCACATAAAAATAAATAAACAAAATAAAGGTATTGTGTCCAACTTACAACTAAAAAAAAAATTAAAAAAAAAAAAAGAATTGGAGACTATAATGCAGACCATGATGGTATGAGTAATTAAGGACTGGTGGTCCCTTTTCAGAATATAGTGATTAGCCTTAATTGGATCAAATTGTAGCCATTTTATTTATAGCCCTTCCGTTTCCCTTTAGATCTCCTGAGTGTTCCAACCAGGGTGAAGGAAAGTGCTGCATTGGGAAAATAAACCAGCAGACTGCCCACCCAGGCACATTTACTAAGGGTAGGAAGAGGGAAGAACAATGTGACAAAAGCTCCAATTTACCACAGATATCTCCCCCCACACAGGTAGGGGAACAGTTGTAGATAAGGGGAATTCCCTTGGAGTTGTTCTTTTCCATATCCTTCCACCTTTGCTTTCTCCTCTACTTTGAAAGTAGTTTAAAGAAGACTGGAAAGTAATTTAAAGGACACTTGTGACCTTGCCATGCATTTCACTGCTCATTGCTAATTACTACCTAACACCACCATCACCATGGTTCATTTCCCTGCTTGGAACTTTTCAGGAAAGAAGATGTGTGCAAATGAATTCTTTCCTTTGTTCTTTTATTGTATTCTCTTTCATTTGCTTTCAAGGGTGGTGGTTAATTTGTAGAAAATAAACAGAAACAAAGGAACTAATGGGAAATGCATCAAAAGAAAAGGATTAATGGGGCTAACCCTTGACAGAGTCCACTGAGGTTGATGTGAAGCCAGACATGATGGCTATGATTGTCTCCAATTGTCTGGGAAGGAAGATTCCTGGAATAGTGCAGGCACACTTAGGTTAACTCTGTAGTGGCACCCCCTCCTCCATAGAATATCTTTTTTAAGCTTCTCCAGAACACTTGTGATCTTGACACACCATAATTGGTCTTAAATTATCCATAAAAGAATCTCTGCAAAAGAGTTCAGTGTAGTTAAGCTTCCTATTTCCTGTTGATCTATCTTACAATAACTAAAATTGTCCATGGGCCTGAAGGAGATCATCACTCCAGATGCGGAACACCTTTTCTAATTTTTCACAACATTTATGGGCTATCTAGTATTATAGATTCTCTAGTCTAAAATAATATATAATTTTTTGGTAAAGATTTTCTAGTAGTAAGTGTGTTTACAAATGCAAAGTATGATAAGAAAGAAAAATTCTCTTAATAAGGTCTCTGGCCTTGGTCCAGTAAACTTCATAGGGATATTTACATTTCAAAGATAAGAGAAGATGTTACTAGTTGGGTTCCACGGAGACAGCTGGTGGGGGGGGGTGGTAAAGAAAGGAGAGAATAAACACTCCCTTTCTAAGACACTGTCCTTGATGGGTTAACTTGCCCAGAACAGTGAAAGAAAAAGCTGCTTTAGTGTGAACTTCTGCAGATTGTAAACATCTGAACCCCTCAACCTACACACTAGGTATAAAGTTCTGAAACTTTCTGAATTTGGGGTTTAGAGGGATTGATTGATCACAGCTAGAGCTTTTCCCTCTGAACCTGATTGCAACCAATAAATAAACAAATCTGCTACCTGTTATCTTTTTGGTGTCTTGCTTCATCTGTCCCAACAACAACTTCTGACCAGCTATTGACCCACATTAACATGGGATTGACTTATAGATGAAGCCCTCCATAAATAAGATGGCCACCATGACAGTTCCAGAGAGGGCCAACTAATGTCAAAAACTCCACTGCCTGACGTGAAGGAGGAGTTGAACACCTGATTGGCAAAGAGTACAGAAGGTGGTCCTCAGTTTTGCCAGTAAACATCAAACAGTAATAAATTTGGAGATAGCTTTGAAGCCAGAATTAGACAGGCAGTCAGTATAAATAGGTAAGTTGAGTCAGGTCGGATCAAGGAGGCCAATTTTGAGTGAGTCCAGGACGTTGGAAACAGTCCGGTGAGGGATTAAAATGTTAATTCCTTCATCGCCCTTCCTCCACCCTTATCAAGAACCTGCCCCTGCTCCAACCTGTCCCAGGAATTTCCCCTCCCTACAGGGAGATATAAGGTTGTTAATTAATGTGTCCTGGGCTGCTCTATCTGGCCCTTTCCCCTTCAGCCCACCTGTTTCCCACCCTTTGGCCATCCCTTCGAGCATTCCTGGGCCTCCTCATATACACAGGAAGGAGAGAAATAAAGCTGAACAGGGAAGAGAACAGGAAAACAAAGGAAGCCTAACATGTATAAAAAGGCAGAATACTCTGGATTCTTGGGATACCAGGATACCAGCTATGGCCCCCTTCTCCCTTCCAGGGGAAGTCTATGTTGCCCCTTAAAAAAAAAAAAAAAAAAAACGTGCTTTATATGTTTGCTTTTGTAATGTTCAAACTTCAACATGTGAGGGAGCAAAACTGTTGCCAATAACTGGTGGTATCATATTTGGAGGTCCAACCAAGATCTACATCAAGAAAAGCTCCTCTCCATGGACACTACATCTGTTTGAGGTGCATCTTTCTGTCTCTTTCATTTTGGAGGATGATGGGCACCCATCAGCTACTTAAATGCAGTCAGTGCAACCGCCACTTGACTCTGGTGAAAGGTTTCCAGATCTAGGCAGCTCTCAATCACCTATTCAATAAAAAGCCAGCATGTTGGGTTCTGCCAAAGCCATTTCCTACTTTTCTGTACAGGCCCAGAGAGCAATTGGTGTGAGTACACAATGTTCCTAGTCCCAATCTGCCTTCGATGTGGGGAGGTGGTTGAAGGAGCTTGGAACAACTGCAGAATTCCAGCCTGGGCTATACTCAGGAGTATTCCTAAGTTTTCTTTTCTTGAACCTCCCCCTCCAATAAGAAGGAGGCCACCCTAAAGCAAGCAGCTAAAGAATTTGGATATCTACATCTCACCCATGCCTCAGCATCACAAACTAGAAACAAACCTAATTATTCATCTAGAGCACAGGTAATTCCCAGAAATGATCCTAACTGATATCCAAATGATGGACAGGATGCCTAGAAAATTGTTATAGAAGGTCTTCAGGAAAGTCCTACTATTCTCATGAAAAGACTCAGGAAGACATTAAACAGACCACCCTAAATCCTGAATCCATAAAGAGCCACCTAATTTTAAATAATAAATTCACCAAAAAGTTTACTCCCCCTATGAGTTATAAACAGGTTTGGGGAGCCTTTAAGACATTAAAACAAGGCCTTATTTTGAGCCCCTGTCCTCAGTGTACCTATAGAGTAAGATTTAACCTATTTGTCACTGAAGAGGAGGAATAACCTTAGGAATGGTCACACAAAATAATGGACCTGTTCAGCAGCCAGAAGCTTATCTCAGTAAGGAGCTTAACATCATAGCTTTGTTCTTGAAAGTAATAAAATGTAAGGTATCATAATTTTCAACATCCAAACCTGTCCAATTACCAACTAGGAAAAAAAGTTTAAAATGCCTTAGGCGAGATCCACCCACACCCCTCTGTGCTGGACCCAGGCACACAGAAAGCCCAGTCCATTCCTCTCCAGGCAGGGCAGAGCCTTGTCTCTGGCACAAGGCCATCCCTTCTAACCAGTAGACTACCATAGGTAGTCAAACCCAGCAGCCCAGATCCACCCACTCCAACTTATCCAGGACCCAGATCCAGGATGCAGTAACATTCATTGAAGGACACCAGCAGGGTCTGGAAGCCCAACATCAAGGTGAGGTACAGACAATCTGCATGGGTACTACAAGACTATAGGGTAGAAACTGTAATATTTCAGACCCACACTGCAAGAAAGGAAGACACATAGACAACATGTAAAAACAAGGGAGGAAAGTGTCCCAAACAAACCAGGATACTATAATAATAGAGCCCATGGACAGCAAAGTTGATGAAATATCAGAGAAGGTATTTAGAATGTTCATAAATAAAATGATCTGTGGATTAAAGAATGACCTAAATGAGCAAATACAAGCAAAAATTGATCACTCCAACAATGAGATAAGATAGCAGATACAGGTAGCAAAAGATTACTTCAAAAGAGAGAGACTCTGAAAAAAAAAACAGTCAGAAATCCTTAAAATGAAGGATACAATAAACCAAATAAAAAACTCAATAGAAAGCATAATCAACAGACTAGATCTCTTGGAAGAAAGAATGTCAAATAAAGAAGACAAAGTATACAGTCTGGAAAATAAAGTTGATCACACAGTGAATAAAGTTAGAAACCATGAACACAACATCCAATAATTATGGGACAGCATCAAAAGACCAAATCTAAGAGTTATTGGGATAGGAGAAGTCACAGAGTTTCAAACTAAAGGAATGAACAATCTCTTCAATGAGATAATATCAGAAAATTTCCCAAGCATAAAGAACGAATTGGAAAACCAAATACAAGAGGCTTACAGGACACCAAATGTACAAAATTACAACAGATCTACACCAAGGAACATTAGAATGAAAATACCTAGCATACAGAATAAGGATAGAATCTTAAAAGCCACAAAATAGAGAAATCAGATCACATATAGGGGGTAATCAATTCATATCTCAGCAGATTTTTCAACCCAGACCCTCAAAGTCAGGAGATCATGGTACAACATATACCAAGGTCTGAAAGAAAATGGAAACCAACCAAGAATCTTATATCCAGCAAAACTAAGATTTAGATTTGATGATTAAATAAAAACCTTCCATGATAAACAAAAGTTAAAAGAATTTACAACTATAAAGCCTAAACTACAAAACATCCTTAGCAAAATATTCCACAAAGAGGAAATAAAAAATAATGCTGAAAATCAGCAGAGAGATGTTTTACATTAAAGGAAAATGTAACACGAGGAGAAACAAGTCATGTTAAATGCCTAAAATTAAAAAAATGGCTGGGAGTACAAATAATGTATCAATAATAACCCTGAATGTTAATGGCCTAAACTCACCAATCAAAAGACCCAACCATATGCTGCCTCCAAGAGGCTCATCTCATAGGAAAAGATATTCACAGACTGAAGGTGAAGGGTTGGGAAAAATCATACCACTCACATGGACTGCAGAAGCAAGCAGGGGTTTCCATCCTCATATCAAATAGACTTCAAACTAAAGTCAAAAAGGATAAAGAAGGACACTACATACTGCTCAAGGGAACAAAATACAAACAAGACTTAACATTTATAAATATATATGCCCCAAACAATGGAGCAGCTATGTTCATCAAACAAACTCTTCTCAAGTTCAAGAGTCAAGTTGACCACAACACAATAATTTTGGGTGACTTTAACACACCTCTTTCAATACTAGATAGATCTTCCAAACAAAAGCTGAATAAAGAAACTGTAAAGGTCAACAATACAATCAATAACTTAGACTTAACTGACATATATAGAATATTCCATTCTTCAATGAGAGAATATACTTTCTTCTCAGAAGCACATGAATCCTTCTTTAAAATAGATCATATACTATGCTACAAAGAAACTCTTAGCAAATATAAAAAAGTAGAGATACTACCCTGCATTCTATTAGATCATAATGGAATGAAATTAGAAATCAATGATAAAATAGGAAATAAAATCCACTCCAACACCAGGATACTAAATAATATGCTACTGAATGAACAATGGGTTAAAGAAGACATCAAAGAGGAGACTAAAACATATTTAGAGGTAAATGAGAACACAGATACAACATATCAAAATCTCTGGAACACTATGAAAGCAGTTCTAAGTTCATTGTATGGAGTTCATTCCTTAAAAGAAGAAAAAGTCAACAAATAAATGACTTAACACTACATCTCAAAGCCCTATAAAAAGAAGAACAAATCAACACCAAAAGCATCAGTATACAGAAAATAATTAAAACCAGGCTAAAATCAATTAAATTGAAGCAAAAGAAACAATTGAAAAAATTGACAGGACAAAAAATTGTTTCTTTGAAAAAATAAAAAAAATTGGCAGACTCTTAGCCATGCTAATGAAAAGAAGGAGAGAGAAAACTCAAATCATTAACATATGTGATGAAAAAGGAAATATCACAACATACACTACAGAAATTCAGAAGATAATTAGAAATTATTTTGAAACCTTGTACTCCAATAAAATAGAAAATATTGAAGGCATCGACAAATTTATAGAGTCATATAATTTGTCCAAATTGAATCGGGATAATATACACAATTTAAACAGATCATTTCAAGTGATGAAATAGCAGATGCCATCAAAAGTCTACCAACCAAGAAAAGCCCAGGACTGGATGGATACACAGCCAAGGTTTACAAGATCTTTAAAGAAGAATTAATACAATTACTTTCCAATTTAGTTCCAGAAATAGAAAAAGAGGCAGCACTTCCAAAGCCATTCTATGAGATCAATATCACTCTGATTCCAAAATCAGGCAAAGACAAATCAAAAAAAGAAAAATTTTGACCAATATCTCTAATGAACATAGATTGTCGGAGACCAGCTCCAACAGGGGGTCTCAGAAGACTGAACGGATGGTGAGGAGTCGGCGAAAGAGGGGTGGAGAAACAACACAGACACCAAAGTGAAGGTGTTGATCCCAATCTTTACTTGTGAAGTTGATCATATATACTTTTCATTTTGGCAGGCTCACAGTACTTTGTGGTTACAAAATAGGAATCATTATTCAAAGAAACAAAATATTACGTAGCTACAATTAGAATAGAAGAATGTATCTTGGCTTATGCATAAGCAAGTATTTGTACTTTCAGTTCGTGTTTTGCTTTGAGCTGTTTCTGCTTAGTTAACTTTTAATAATAGTTACAAATGTCCCAAACTATTGCCCTATACCTTGACTATTCTTTCTTGACTTACTGACTGGAACCGGTGCCATGGTTACGGCAAGTTGTTGACTTGTTATTAATTTTAATCAAACAGCAGTAAGAGCACAAACCATTGTGCACAGGAACAAGAACAAGTTGCCCAGTACTAAGCACTAATTTGTCTTCTTAACATTAATTTTTCTTCTCTAGATTTTAATTTAATTTCTCAAAAACTTCCTTGACAGGAATACAGGGAGTTTTTCATTAAACATTAACAATTTACGCTCCACAGCTGAATCATTGCATTTAGAGCAAACAGATCTATTCTTTAGAAGTAGTTGCATTAATTGGGAAAGTCATAGTTTTTCCTTCATACTTAATGGTCATATGAGAAGTCGCAACTATACTTATTAAAGGAATACAAAAACAAATCAGCCCATTCCCAGAAACATACTGTGCTCCCCCAGAGGATGGATGCCTTGCGCCATCCACCTCAGTAGGGCCTTGCCATTGCCTGAGTCAGGGGACGGGTGCAGCAATAGATGCAAAAATTCTCAGTAAAATTCTGGCAAATTGAATATAAAAACATATCCAAAAGATCATGCACCATGATCAAGTGGGACTCATCCCAGGGATGCAAGATTGGTTCAACATATGGAAATCAATAAATGTAATTCATCACATCAATAGACTTAAAATAAAAATCATATGATCATCTCAATAGATGCAGAAAAAGCATTTGACAAAATACAGCACCCCTTTATGTTCAAACACTAGGAAAAACTAGGGATAACAAGAACATATCTCAACATTATAAAGGCTCTCTATGCTAAGCCTCAGGCCAACATCATTCTAAATGGAGAAAAATTGAAGGCATTCCCTCTAAAAACTGAAACAAGACAGGGATGCCCTCTTTCACCACTTCTATTTAACATAGTTTTGAAACACTAGCCAGAGAAATTAGACAGATGAAAGAAATCAAAGGGATCCACAAAGGAAAAGAAGAACTCAAATTGGCACTATTTGTTGATGATATGACTATGCCTGGAAGACTCTAAAAGTTCCACCAGAAAACTTCTAGAACTTGCGAATGAATTCAGCAAAACAACAGTATATAAAAATCAACACTCATAAATTAAAGGCATTTCTGTATATCAGTGACAAATCCTCAGAAAGGGAAACAATGAAAACTATCCCATTCTCAATAGCCTCAATAAAATAAAATAAAATAAAATAAAATAAAATAAAATAAAATAAAATAAAATACTTGGGAATCAACAAAATAGATGAAAGATCTATATAATGATAATTACAGAACCCTAAAGAAAGAAGACCTTAGAAGATGAAAAGATCTACCTTGCTCTTGGATAGGTAAAATTAATATTATCAAAATGGCCATACTTCCAAAAGCACCATACAGATTTAATGCAATTCCAATCAAAATTCCAAAGATACTCCTCATAGAAATAAAAATAGCAATCATGAAATTCATCTGGACAAATAAGAGACCCAGAATAGCTAAAGCAATCCTTAGCAGGAAGAGTGAAGCAGGTGGCATCACTATACCAGACCTTAAGCTATACTACAGAGCAATAGTATGGTATTGGCAAAAACAGCATGGTATTGGCACCAAAACAGACTGGTAGACCAATGGTACATAATAGAGGACACAAGAGACTAACCCACAAAACTATAATTATCTTATATTAGACAAAAGTGTCAAAAACATGCATTGGAGAAAAGATAGCCTCTTCAACAAAAGGTGCTGGGAAACCTGTAAATCCATATGAAACAAAATGAAATTAAACCCCTATCTCTCATCATGCACAAAACTCAAAACGGATCAAAGACTTAGGAATCTAATCTTCTATTAGGTTAGATTAGATGCAGAGACCCTACGTCTAATAGAAGAAAAAGTAGGCCCTAATCTCCATCATGTGGATTAGGGATCATGTGGGATTAGGCCCTAACTTCCTTAATAAGACTCCTGTGGCACAAAAATTAAAATCAAGAATCAATAAATGGCATGGACATAAACTAAAAAGTTTCTTCTCAGCAAAAAAAAAAAAAACAATCTATGAGGTGAACAGAGAGTCTACATCTTTAGAGCAAATCTTTACTCCTCACACATCAGGACACTAATCTTTAGGATATATAAAGAACTCAAAAAGCTAAGCACCAAAAAAACAAATAATTCAATCAACAAATGGGCCAAAGACCTGAACAGACACTTCTCAGAAAATGATGTACAGTTAATTAACAAATACATGAAAAAACATTCACCATCACTAGTAATAAGGAAAATGCAAATCAAAATCACTCTAAGATTTCATCTCACTCCAGTTAGAATGGCAGCTATTATGTATGCAAACAATAATAAGTGTTGGCGAGGGTGTGGGGAAAAAGGTATGCTCACACACTGCTGGTGGGGCTGCAAATTGGTGCAGCCAATATGGAAAGCAGAATGGAGATTTCTTGGAAAATTGGGAATGGAACCACCATCTGACCCAGCTATCCCTCTCCTTGGGTCTATACCCAAAGCACTTAAGAACAGCATACTACAGGGACACAGCCACATCAATGTTTGTAGCAGCACAATTCACAATAGCTAAACTGTGGAACCAATTTAGATGCTCTTCAATAGATGAATGAATTAAAAAACGTGGCATATATAACAATAGAATATTACTCAGCAATAAAAGAGAATAAGATCATGGCATTTGCAGGTAAATGGGTAGAGTTAGAGAAGATAATGCTAAGTGAAGTTAGAGTATCCCAAAAAACCAAATGCCAAATGTTTTGATATAAGGAGGCTGATTCATAGTGGGATAGGGAGAGGGAGCATAGGAGGGACAGAGGAACTCTAGATAGGGCAGAGGGGTGGGAGGGGAAGGGAGAGGAAATAGGGTTATTAATGATGGTGGAATGTGATGGTCATTATTATCCAAAGTACAGGTATGAAGACACAAATTGGTGTAAATATACTGTGTGTACAACCAGCGATATGAAAAATTGTACCCTATAAATGTAATAAGAATTGTAATGCAATCCGCCGTCATATATAATTTTTTTTTAAAAAATGCCTTAGGCATGAGGTTTCTGCTTAGAACAGCAGTTTTCAGAAGCTCCTTCCAGATCTCAACCAGGACTTACATTGAAATGTAAATGGAAGAAGTCTGAAGGCTCAGTAGGAGACTGATCTGAGGCCCAAGGAAAAAAGTAAAAGTGTCTTTTACCTGAACTCATAGTAGACAAAACCAAAAAATAAATTGTATGATACTTCACTAAAATCATTACTTGTCATGTCATTTTTTTCTAGGACTTTTGTTTTTCTTCTTAAATTTCATATTTTTTGAGCTCATGATTTTGGTCCTATGCACCTAGGTTAGTGTTTTTCTGATCAGGCCTATTTTTTAATTTAACTATGGAGTTTTTAAACATCTGTAACATTGCTGGAGATTCACATGCAAAAAGCTACAAGGCCTTTAATTTTTTGTGTGCACACTGTGTGTTGTGCTATCTGTCCATGTGTGTGTGTCCATATGTCATGTATATGATATCAAGATTGGCAGATAGAAAATGAGTGCTCATAAATTTACAAAAAAAAAAATGGATCCAAATACCTTAATTCAGGTGATTTAAGAAGTATCAATTTAGATTGGGTAAACACCTCTCTAGGTGGTCAAAGAACAAATAAAATTTTGATGTCTATTAAATGTCTAATATCCATTGTTTCTAGGACTTTTCAACAAGGGAGAGATGGCTAATACTGCTCAATACACTTGTTTGATATCTTGGTAAAAATATGTAAAGTACATTTGACAAGGGATTACTCATGAATGTGTTTGTTAGACCTCTGATTAATTTACAAGGTTAAAAGACTAACTGTTAATATACCATCAAGTAATCTTAACTTCTTGAATTCCATTGGGTAACAATATTGATGTTTTCATAACTTGATTAATAGAAAAATGTCCATGTAATTGTGGTGCTATTACTCTTCTTTCTATATTAAATGTGTTCATATCTTCCAAGGTTTAAAGTCGCTATGCATCATCACTAAAAACAAAGTTACTAAGATTTTAAAGTCTCAATAGGTATAATTCTATATACTTGAACATTGATTATGTTCTCTTAAAATGGTGAACAGATGTGATTAACTGTAAATTATAAATAACAAGATATTTCTTATTAAAATGGAATAATTTGCCTAAATTCAGAAATTTACAACGATTATTTGAGAAAATGAACAACAAAGGGGGTTAACAGATGGAAAGAGAAACTAGAAAGTTTAAGGTATGGAAACCATATTTAATAGAAGAAAAAAGAAAGTGTTTCTGGTTTAAAAAAAGTTTTTATGTGATGATGTAAATAAGAGGGTTTACATAATTGATAAAGAAGGTCTGTGTAAGTTGGTTATATATGTATGTGGAAACAATCAGTCAAACCTATTTAAGGTTTTTCCCTAAAGTCAAATGTTAATGTACTGATACAAACCAAACTTTAATCTATGTGTTAAAATGAAAAGGATTTAAAACATCAATTTACCCTTAATATTGTGTTGTTTGGTTTTTTTTGTTTGTTTTTTTAGAGCAAATAATCTTAAAGTAATTTAGTATTACACAACTGTGGTTAAACAACAAGTGTTATTTTGAAGTATTGTGTTATTTCTATAAGAGCTAAACTTGGGTAATATAAAAACATCAATGAAATTGTGGTGAAATTACTTTTATTTGAATATTAAATGTGCTCATATCTTCCAGGTAGATAAGTCTTTAAGGTAGAAGGTTTAAAAGTGCATTATATCAAGCTGGTGTTCTTCAAACTAAAGTTGTATGGTAATTTGGGGCTTATAAGAATGACGAACTTTTTTGGAGATTTATTTATATCATTTAATGTTTAATAACTGGACCTGTTATCAATAAGATATAAAGTTTTATGTTACTTTTTACACTAGTAAAGTACAATTTAAGTGTATTTTAAGTTAATGAGAGCCTAAATTGTATAAAGTTTCTATTGTGAAATATGAAAGCATTTTGCTACTTTTCCACAAAAAGTTAAAAGCTCTCAGGCTTTTTTAAATTCATGTTTTAAATGTAATATCATATTGTGTTAGCTAATATTTATGTGAGCTCAAGCAACAACATATGTAAACTTTGTAAAATGATATTTAAGAAACAAAGATCAACTTCAGAACTAGAACACTTCGCCTAAGATTTGTAGAAGCTCTGCCTCACCTGAGATAAGGCTCTGCTTCTCACCTTAGTACATGTCAGAATGACTCCAAAGCTTCAGTTAATTTAAAGTTGTGTTCAAAAGATTGATTTTTGTTGTTAAGATTATTAGGATCTCAAACAGGGGATATAATGTATAACTCAGCCAAAATTCAAGATAGTTATTATACAAACTAAATATGTTTTTACTCTTAATTTTATTTTGTATTTTCCTTATAAACTGTCTAAATGTTGCCTGTTAATGTTTTGCAGAGGTACTGCTTCAAGAACACACAACCTGGGTTAATTTAAGATAATAAGCCATCACCTAAAGGACAGATAGGATAGTACAGAGCCCAATTAATAGAAAGGGGTAAATGACTAAGGTTATAGACATTAAAGTTAAAACTCAGTACTCTTAATTTAAGACTGGTGAGACTGACTTGCTTGATGTTTAAAATCAGGACTTAAAAATCAAAGTTAAATTAAAAGGACCAAGAACCAATATTTGGCTCTTTCCCTCAGAGTCAGGCTAAACCCAGGGAACAGGGGACTTCTCTAAAGAGCTTTGCAACTCTAGGGCACATAACCTCCCTATCAGGGTAATTTCCCTGAAATTAAAAAAAAAACTGGAAAACAGAAAGCGAGTTGATGCACTTGCCATGAAGAGGAGGGTTATTGGAGAAGGGAAAAAACCTTGATGCTTCCACAGAAGGCACGTGGTCAGCAAGACCTGGATCCATCCTAGCACAAATGGCACTAGCAGAATTAAGTAATTGCTCTCAAGTTCCCCCAAGAGTGACTCCTACGGAAACTCAGCTGACTCCTAACAATAGATAAAAACAAAAGTCAATTTGACTTTCTTCATCTTAAACACCAGTTAAAACCAAAACATAGCCATTCCTGGGCACTTAAAAGATAAATAATAATAGTTCAATATAACCTAAGATGTACACTTATGTTAGCTCCCCAAAATAAGTAAGGCTGGAGGTTACAAAGAGAGATTCTTAGAAAGGAATGCTTAATAACTAGCAAGTGAAACTTCCAGAATCAGAAGTTTTGGTCAGTTTAAAACCTATAGATCTTCCTAATCTCCCACACAGGTAAGATCAATATTTTCTAACACAATTACCTAACCCTAAGTAACAGAAATAAAGGGTTCTCTACTAGACATGGAGGTCATACAAGCAAAAATTTTACAAGATCAGATGACACTGAGTAGCTTCACTACATTTCATTGGGATGGACATCTGCAACCTTAAAAGTTAAATTTGTTTACATTCCTGATAACTCTAAAGATATTAAAGATTTATATTCCTATATAAAGGCTTTGTCCATTCTGACCTTATTATGGGGACAACTTCTCAGTCTTCACACCTTCTGGTGAAAAAATATTAACTTATGTCATCTTCATGATATTCATTGACATGTTCCAGAGGCTGCAATATTTGTTCAGTACTTATTTTTTTTTTGTTTCTCTCTCATAGAAGAGGACTTTCCAACCGGTTCTCCCCCAACCAGACTTCAATCCAACCTGATTTCTAAAAGGGAACTACAAACTTCTTGCCCCTTCTCAAATCACCTTCTATCAGCTCCAAAGCAGCCAGAATGATTGTTACCCTAGATAGGTAAATCAAGTCAGGTTGGATCAAGGAGGCCAATTTTTTAAAAAAATATTTATTTTTTTGTAGTTGTACACGATAACTTTATTAATTAATTAATTAATTAATTTTATGTGATGCTGAGGATTGAACCCAGAGCCTTGCACATGCTCTACCACTGAGCCATAACCCCAGCCCCAGCAAGGAGGCCAATTTTGAGTAAGTCAGGAAAGTTGGAGGCTGTCTCTTGAGGGATTAAAATTCCTTTAGAGCTCTTCATCCACCCTATCAAAGATTTAAAAGGGTCACATAAGACAAGGGGTGGGGGGATGATGAGCCCAGCAATTTCTAAACCTATTTATCATTCCTGCCCATGCCTTGAATTCACCCATGCCTGGCTTTCCCTGACCACATAACAACTCTCTCTGATACCTCAGTGGTGCCTTATAAATTCTGATGTTGGGATCTGAATTTACTCCCTACCTTGAAATATCATGCCATGTAGATTATTGACCTACTATCTGCCTTTGTAGTAGACTTGTCAAAATCCTGTTATCTGTAAGTTCTCAAGACACCACCCTTTGCAACTTTTTGTGCTATAAAACCTTGTTCCCAGAGAGCTGGGGTGCTGAGCTATAGCCCAGATTGCAAGAGACAGCCACTGATCAGCTCTTTTTTTGTACACAATACAAGCTTTCTTTAATTTGATTTAAAATTGGTATTGGTGGTCTTTTCTTTGCATCAGGGTTCAACACTTGTCACAGGAAAGCAGGAAAATGAAGCTCTAAACTTCCACTCTTGTGTTCCCATGAAAGAAAATTAAAGTCAGACACCAAAAGTCATACAAGGGAACTTTATTAGCAGTGAAAGTGAGGTCAGAATAAAGTAAAAAAAAAAAGTGAGGCTTAAGCAAAAAGCACTCTCAAGGGAGAGTGAGCCTCTCCAAGCAGACAACGACAAATGAGACAATGCTGTTTCCAATTTTATTACTGTTTGATGTTTATCAGGAGAACTGGGGATCACCTTCTGTACTCTTTGCCAATAAAGTGTTCAACTCCTTCTTCACATTGGGCAGTGGAGTTTTTGACCTTAGTTGGTCCTCTTCAGAACTGTCATGGTGACCATCCTATTTAGGATGGCCTATTCAACTACAAGTCAATCCCATGTTAATGTGGACACTGGGGTCAATAGCTGGTCAGAAGTTACCTTATTGTGCCTTCACTACTAAAGGAATCTTCCTTCCCAGAAACTTGGAGACAATTACAGCCATAATTTCTAGGTTTAGGTCAACATCAATGGACCCTGTTGAGAGTTAGTCCCATTAATCCTTTTCTTTTGACATTCTACTTTCCCAATTAGCTCCTTTGGCTTCTGATTATTTTCTTTCTTTTTTTTAATATTTATTTTTTAGTTGTAGTTGGACACAATATCTCTATTTATTTATTTTTATGTGGTGCTGGGGATCGAACCCAGGGCCTCGCCCGTGCTAGGTGAGCACTCTACCCCTGAGCCACAACCCCAGCCCAGCTTCTGTTTATTTTCTACAAATTAACTACCACCTTTGCTTTCTCATTTACTTTGGAAGTAGTTTAAAGAAGGACTCCAAAATAATTTAAAGAGCACTTGTGCTGATGTGGCCAGCCTAATTCCATCTCAAGATTCATAGCCATCTTGTCACAAAGTCATGAAAAGTTAATTTCTGTTTTACTATAAATTACTGTGATTTCTAAACTTGTTTGGAATTCCTGCCTGTGCCTTGAACTCACCCATGCCTGGCTTTCCCTGACCAGATAATAACCCTCTCTAAAATCTTAGGGGCACCTCATAAATTCTGATGTTGGGATATGAATTTACTCCCTACCCTGAAATATCATGCCATGTAGATCACTAACATAATATAAGCCTTTGTATTATGCTTGTCAAAATCCTGTTATCTGTAAGTTCTCAAGACATTCCAACTTTGCAACTTTTTGTGCTGTAAAAGCTTGTTCCTGGAAAGCTGGGGGCTGGTCTCTAGTCTGTGTTAGGGGAGACAGGAGACAGTTGCTGATCAGCTCTCTGCATACTCAAATACACGTTTGCTTTAATTTGATTTAAAATTGTAGTTTGTGGTCTTTTATTTGCGTCAAAGTTCAACTGTGCATTTCACTGCTTATTGCTAGCTACTACCTAACACTTGTGACTAAATCATGTACCTTGGTTTATAAATAAGTACTTACAATTTAATGAATGGACCCACATGCATCTCAGTTCACATGACTTAAATAAAACTTTAACAAAATGTGTCAATCTAAATTGGTAAGAGTAACAATGCCTTTAAATTACTAATCCACACATTTTTCTAGATTGTCAGGTTACTGAAAAGTCAGTCCTTGGCCTGATTCCAGTTAAAAATGATGGGAACACTGCTTTGCTATCAGAGGAAAATGTTTGGACAAGTGCATGGAATACTGCCTACATGGCATACATTAAGGGCATCTGAGTGGCAAATCACTCCCCTGTGCTAGGCATGTGAGCAGAACTTCATGTTTATGAAGTTCTATGTTCATTGAATCTAAGGATTTTTCTTTGTCAGGAATAACTGACATAAAGTGTTAACTAGATGAGTGACCAAGTCAGAAGTGAATAAATTAGTTTTAACACCATACACCATAGAAACAGCCCTGGGCATGAGGCCACATGCTGCAGTCCCGGTGCTTGCTCCAAGGCCCACTCCTTAATTGATTGCTGCAAGGACAGTTAGCAGAAATTGCATTGGTGGCTGCCTGTAATCTGCTTAGCTACTGCTTCAGTGTGTGTGTGTGTGTGTGTGTGTGTGTGTGTGTGTGTGTGTGTGTGTGTGTATATCGCAATAAAATCAGACCTGCTTCCTGCTTGGTCTCAGGAGGTCCTGATTAGTGACTCTGCAACCATACTCTCCTCTAGGAGGTTCTGTGGACCTCCTTGCTGGATGATAAAAAGCCCATGCAGGAAAAAAAACACTGGGAATTCCTGTCCCAGAGGCTATGATTCTGTGTTCAGGGGTGACAAAGAGTTCTTAAAGAAGCCATTCAAAGGCTTCATTCCAGGTGTACCCTTGGGAGGATTATGATTCACTTGTTAATTTGGGAGATAGTCATTTCTTTAGGTATATGCTCTGAGGCTCATCCTGTGATGGGAAAGCAGTGGTCCTATTACCTGCCCCCGTGTTGGGGAGAAAGAAAATGAGGGAAAAAACTGCATGTGTTTATTTTAAAATAAGCCTCAGTAGCAGAGCAACAAGGGCTGTATTCAGAGCATGAAATGAACTGCTGTCACAGCTAGCCAATCAGAATGTTGGGTTTCTATAAAATGTTTATGAAGTTCTATGTTCATTGAATCTAAGGATTTTTCTTTGTCAGGAATAACTAATTTAAAGTGTTAACTAGATGAGTGACCAAGTCAGAAGTGAATAAATTAGTTTTAACATAAATTGGATTAATCTTTATAAATGTGTCAATTAAGGTAAAATACTAAAATATTAACTAAGTATAAGTTTAAATATTTTTGGCTTTTAAATCCCATAAGGTAACATATATTTGGGTCTATTAAATGTATTTTTATATATAGGTAAAATTTTTAAAAAAGACTTTAGGAGTTCTCATTTCTATGTCTTAACCTAAAATCAGGGTTACCAAAAGTTAAAATTCTAACAGGTGTAATTTTATATGTGTACAAAAAGTTTCAGTTGTATTTTGATTACAAGTACTAAAGAATAAAGCATCTCATTTTGTTTAAAAAAAGTTGTTGGGGCTAATGGGTTGGTAAAGGATATGAAATTGTAAACCCCCCACATGGTATGTGACCTGGGAGAAGAAAGTGAGTGTTATGGTTTAGCTGTGGTATCCCCCAAAATTTCACATGTGAGACAATGCAACAAGGTTTGGTGGAGAAATGATTGGACCACAGCCTTAACTTAATCAGTGAATTAATTCCTGATGGCATGAACTGACTGGTAACTGGAGGCAGGTGGGTTGTGGCTGGAGGAAGTGATTCATTGGGCCATGGCTATGGGGTATATATATTTGTATCTGCTGAGTGGAATCTCTTTCTGCTTTCTGATCACTGTGATGTGAGCTGCTTCCCTCCACCACACTTTCCAGTCATGATGTCCTTCCGTAGCTTGATCCCTGAGGAATGAAGCCAGCCTTCTATACACTAAGACCTCTGAAAATGTGAGCCCTCAAATAAACTTTTCCTTTTCTACAATTGTTCTGGTTGGGTTCTTATTAGTCATAACAGTGAAAAATCTGACTAAAACAAAAATTGGTACCCAGAAGTGGTGACATTGTTGTGATTAACCTGACCATGTGGTTCAGAAGCTTTTTGAGTTTTTTGGAAATGGTGGGAAAATTTTTGAGGTGTTTAGCAGTACAAGCTGGAAATGCTTTAGATTGTTTTAAGTGGAGCTTATTGGCTCATTCTGTTGAAAGCTCAGAAAACCAGAATGACAATAAGATCATGGACAGTGGACAGTGAAGAAAGGGCTCAAGAGGATTTAGAGGTAAAGGAGGACACTATTGGTAATTGTACTAGAGGTCATTCCTGTTATGTTCCAGCTGAGAACAGAGACAGAGAAATCAAAGTTTTGATTCTTCCAAGAAATCATTTCTCAGTGACATGACAATGAAACTACACATTTATCTTGTCTCTGTGGCAATACAATGACCCCTGGAGGTCAAATGAGCACTGAACCCTGAACCCTGAATCTTTGCCCTATAAAAACACTTCTTAATTAAAAACCATGCCCAGTAAAACCAATTTCCAGATGTTTGCAAGTTTTGCCCACATCTTGTTAAAGTTGTGGGCACCCCCCAATGTAACCTGCATAACCCATACAGCCCCTGTAATCAGTATCATTTTCTACCCAGGAAGTGAGCCACCCAATACCTGACTCTGCTGCTGAATTCATGGGGTCTATTCCCATCCTGGTTATTTATACTTTCATAGAGTGCTGAAAGAATTTTGGTCATTTTTGCTTGCATAATGGTACTCAAACCTGGGAACAGAACTGAGGAAGTATTTCCCCATCCCCATTCTAATGAACTTCCTCCCTAACAGTCACATTAAATGATCAGCTGATGAGACCTGGGAAATGACCCTTGAGCATCTGGAATTCCTTTGGTCCTCTGAGGTTGGGAGAATCCCAGCCATGGCTCATGCAGCTATGGCTGAATTCCAAGACTGAATTCCCTCACCTCCCTCCCCACCCAACAGAAAGAGAGCCTTCATACTCTTTGAGTCCACTTTGTCTACTGGCTGCTAGTATGCAACTCATAACCAACCACCAACTCTGGGCTAGGTTTTTGTAGCTTTATGCTACATGGATGGAGCAAGGTTGTTGTTGTTGTTGTTGTTTTTTAATCAAACCCTTTATTGGTGCTGAAGGAATATTCCATTCTGACTCTATGTACTCACCCTTGCCACCCTCTCCCCTGTTCCTTCCTTCCACAATAACCTGCAGACCTCTGGTTTAAAGACCTCTCTGCCATTTTGTTCCTTCCTCCAACACTGGCCTCCCCATTCTCTAGAGAGGTAAGACTACTGTTTAGTCTCCAGCAGATAGGTACCTTATTCCAAAATCCCACCTATTGGCACACTAGGACCCAGGTATTCCCACCTTTTGGCACACTAGTGAAGCAAGAATTAGACAGGCACTCAGTATAGCTAGGTAAATCAAGGTTGGATCAAGGAAGCCAATTTTGAGTGAGTCCAGGAAGTTGGAGACTGTCCCCTTCAGAACCCTTCCTCCACCCTTATCAAGAACCTGCCCCTTCTTCAACCTGGTGTTAAGGTAACCTGCCCCAGGGATTTATGCCTCCCTACAGGGAGCTATAAAGTTGTTAATTAATGTGTCCTTGGTTGCACCATCCTGCTCTTCCCCCTTCAGCCCATATGTTTTCCACATTTTGGTCATCTCACCAAGCATTCCTGGGCTTAGTCATGTATAAGGAGGAGAAAGATAAGCAGAAGAGGGCAGGAGAACAAAGGAGACCTAGGATACATAAAAAGGGCAGAACACCTTGCTTCTTGGGATACCAGGATACAAGCTAGGGCCCCCTTCTCCCTCCCATGAGAAGTTATGTTACCCCTTTTAAAATAAACCCTGCTTTATATGTTTGCTTCTCTAACATTCAAATTTTATTGTGAGGGAGCAGAACTTGTTGCCAATAACTGGTGGTACCATATTTGGAGGTCCCACCAAGATCTACACCAAGGAAAACTCCTCTCCATGCACACTACATCATCTGTTTAATGTGCATCTATCTGTCTCTTTCATTTTGGAGGATGATGAGCACCCATCAGTTACTTAAATACAGTAAGTGTAGCCACCACTCTTCAAGACTCTGTATAAGGTTTCCAGATCTAGGCAGCTGTCAGTCACCTGTTCAACACAGAGCAGGCATGTTGGGTTCTGCCAAAGCCATTTTCTACTTTTGTGTATAGGCCCAGAGAGCAATTGGCATGAGTACTCAGTGTCCCTAGTCCCAATCTGCATTGGATATGTGGAGGTGGATGAAGGAGCTTGGAACAACTACAAAATTCTGGCTTGGGCTACACTCAGGTGAAAATCTTAAGGTTCCTTCTCTTGAACTGCCTCCTGGCCACCCTAAGGGGTATCTAGTGTGATCAGTGATGGTCACTTAGGGAAAGCCCCAATTACATTTGCCTCCGTGTGGGCCATGCAGCACTCCCCACCCCTGCATCCATTCCTTCTGGATGCTCCCCTTCCTTTGACAATCAGAAACACTAGTGATTCAAATTGTAGGACTGGGAAAAAGACATGAGCTGTTCAGTAAGAAAACATCCAGGTTCCCTTTGTTCACATAGTCAGCCTTCACAACCCAGTTTAAAATCTCCCATTACTGTTCTTGTACTCATATATACTCAATGTATTTCTTAAAAAAAAAATAAAATAAACGCTGCAAGAGGGAGTCATTCTATTTTAAACAACCCCTTCCATAAACTCCTTTGGAAAGGGTATTTGTTATGCACTGAACAACCAATAGATGTTCCCCTTGCCCTCTGGAGATTCCTTTAGTCTACAGGACAACAATTAGGGATAAAAGGTTAATATATATATACAATTATTTTATATTTTTCATGGGTTTTTCATCATCAGGGAGGAAAACAGTAATGCCCTTAAGTCTGACTCCTCCCAGTTTCACAAACTAGAAACAAACCTAATTATTCATCTAGAGCCCAGGAATTTCCCAGAAAGGATCCTGACTTATGAACAGGATGCTTGGAAGATAATACATTTCCAAATATTGGTCCTTGAAGCCCTCAGGAGGATCAAGCAAAAGCCCATTAACTCTTCCAAGGTCTCTGAAATGAAAAAGCCCTGCTTTTCATGGAGAAACTCAGAAAAACAATAAAAACACACCACTCTAAATCCTAAATCCATAAAGGGCCACCTACTTTTGAAGGATAAATTTACCAAAAAAAGTTTATACCTCCTCTGAGTTATGAACAGGTTTTGGAAGCCTTTAAGACATTAAAATGAGGCCTTATTTTGAGCTCCTGTCCTCAACTTACCTATGGAGCAAGATTTAACCTGTTTGTCACTGAGGCCCTAGGAATGGTCACACAAAATAATGGACCTGCTCAACAGCCAGTATTTAAGTAAGGAGCTTAACATCATAGCTTTATTCTCAAAATTAATGGAAAGTAAGGTATTATAATTTTCAACAGATAAACCTGTCCAATTACTAGCTACAAAAAAATGGTTAAAATGTAGGCATGAGGTTTCTGCTCAGAATAGCAGTTTTCTCTGCTCCTTCCAGACCTCAGCCAGGACTTACATTGAAATGCAAATGTAAGGAGACTGCAAGTTCAGGAGACTGAGCTGAGGCTCAAAAAAAAAAAAAAAAAAAAAAAAAAGTAAAAGTGTCTTTTACCTGAACTCAAACTACTCAAACTAGACTAAACCAAAAAGTAAATTGTATGGTACTTTACTAATTACTATCTGGACTCTTGCTTTTTCTTAGATTCTGTTTTTTTGGTTTTTTTTTTTTAGCTCATGATTTTGATCCTACAGACTGAGGTTAATGTTTTTTTTTTTTCCAATCAGTCCTATTTTTTATTCAACTATGAAGTTTTTAAACATTGCAATTGAGATTTCATTTGCTAAAAGATACAAGACCTTTACTATGGTGTTATGTGTGCACACTTGTGTTATGTGTTGTATGTCTATATGTGCGTATGTTCATATATCACATACATGGTATGAAAATTGGCAAATATATAAGGAGCATTCATAAAATTAAAAAAAGAATCCAAATACCTTTAATTCATGTGATTTAAAATGCTTCAGTTTAAATTGGGTAAACAGATGAAAGTAAAGATGGCTTTAAAATTAAACTTAACTCACAAGTCTCTCTAGGTGATCAAAGAACTAATAAAATGTTGATGTCTATAAAATGTCTAATATCCCTTGGTTCTAGGACTTTTCTTCAACAAGGAAGGAATGGCTAATACTGTTCAATACACTTGTCTGATATTTTAGTGAAATAGATTTGATGTGTGATTACTCATATTTATGAGTAATTCTGTTTGTTAGACATCTGATTAATTTATAAGGTTAAAATGCTAACTGTTAAATATACCATGAAGTACTCTTAACTCCTTGAATTCCATTGGGTAACATTATTAATGTTTTCATAAATTGGTAAATAAAGAAAAAAAGAGTTTAAAGTTGCTTTGTCATCATTAAAAAAGGTTACTAAGAATTTAAAGTCCCAACAGTTATAATTCTATATACTTAAAACATTGTGTTTTCATTAAATGGTAAACAGATGTGATTTTATATACAAAGATTTACAGAAGATTACTATATACAAAGGCCCAAAAATTTTAAGTGTTCCAATTAAGAGTACTGTAAATAACATAAAGTATTTCTTTTTTTTAAATAAAATAATTTGCCTAAATTCAAAAATTTATAAGGATTGTTTCAAAATGTGAACAGGAAAGGAGGTTAAAAGATGGGAAGGAGGAATTTAGAAGGTTGTAGGTATGGAAAACATATTTAATAGAAGAAAAAAAAAGTGTTTCTGGATAAGAAAGTCTTTATGTGATGTAGTAAATAAGAAGGTTTAAGTAAGTAATAAAGAAGGTCTGTATAAATTATATATAGATGAAACAATCAAAGCTATTTAAGGTTTCTTCCCTAAGGTCAAATGTTAATGTACAGATATAAACCAAAGTTTAAACTATGTGATAAAAGGACAAAGATTTCTTAAAACATTAATTTACCGATAACATTGTGTTTATTAAGCTTTGTGGTTTTTTAAGAGCAAGTAATTTTGAAGAAATTAAACAACTAGTTAAAGAACAACTGTTATTTTAGAACACTGTACTATGTTATTTCTTTAGAAGCTAAATTTGGTTAATATAAAAACCTCAATGTAATTGTGGTGCAATTACTCTTCTTTGTATATTAAATGTGTTCATATCTTCCAGGTAGACAAGTCTTTAAGGTAGAAGGTTTAAAAGTGCATTATATCAAGCTGGTGTTCTCCAAATTAAAGTTGTATGGTAATTTTAGGCTTATGAGAATAACATTGGAGATTTATTTATATTATTTAATGTTCTATAACTTTGTCCAATATGATATATAAAGTTTTATGTTACTTTTTACACTGGGGTACAATTTAAATGTATTTTTAAGTTAATGAAAGCCGAATCTATGTAAAGGTTAATATTATAAAACACAAAAGCATTTTGCTACTTTTCCATAAAAGGTTAAAAGCTCTCAGTCTTTATTTAATTCATGTTTTAAATGCTATATTATATTGTGTTAGCTAATATTCATGTGACCTTGAGCAACAATATATGTAAACTTTGTAAAATGGTATTTAATAAGTGAAGACCACTTTAGAACTAGAGAACTTAAGATTTATAAAGAACCCTGCCTTCTTACTACATGTCAGAATGACTCCAAAGTAAGCCAGTCTTCAGTTCATTTAAAATTGTGTTCAAAAGATTGACTTTTGTTAAGATTACTAGGATCTCAAACAGGGTATATAATATATAACTCAGCAAAACTCAAGATAGTTATTACAAAAAATTAATTAATTTTGTAATGTTAATTTTGTTTTGTATTTTTCTGTCTAAATGTTGCCTGCTAAGGTTTGCAGAGGTATTGCTTCAAGAACACACAACCTTGATTAATTTAAGTTAATAAGCCATCACCTAAAGGACAGATAGGATAGTACTCAAATTAATAGAAAAGGTGTTGAGAGCCACAGCCAAAGGGGCCCCAGCAAACTTCCAGCTGCCAGCAAGCTTCAGACTGCCCCAGCAACATCTAGCTGATTGGCTCCTCTGCGGTGATGTTCATTGGGCTGTTTCCCTGCCCTTCAGACTGCCAGCTGATGATTGGCTCACAGTGGCCCCAGCAACATCTAGCTGATTGGCTCCTCCACGGAGCTGCTCATTGGGTGACTTCTTTGGCTCTGCCCACGCAACCCAGCCAATCGGCCTCAAGAGAGGAGGATTGTGGGAGGTTGAGAGGCTGGTGTGGGGGAGAGAGGCTTGTGGAAGCCGGTGGTGGCAGTTGGGCTCTGAGGGTTTTTCCCTGGAGCTGTTTTGTTTGGCGTTTGTAGTTCTAAAAATAAAGTTAGTTTCTTTTTGACAAGTGGCTCCTGATTTGTGCCAAGCCAGACTTCGGCATTTGGTGGCTCGCACGGGGAACAACTGAGGGTAAGTAAACTGCTCGCCCCTGAGGGCAGGGCGAGAGGATGGGTAGCCATTCTAAGTTTCCTCTTTTGTTTTGCTTCGTTTTTGTTTTAACTTGCCTGTCCCTGGAGATGAGTGAGAGGGAAGAAAAACCACTCACATCTGAGGAAAAACTATTTGCGTTTGAGGAACAGATAGGGAGAAAGGACGGATGCATATGTCAGGAGGATAGAAAGGCTGTTATAATGATTTTGTGTGGTTCCCTTTTTATTGGATTCTGTCTCGGTTTGGTTTGGCGTCATCTTGTTGGGTTGTATTATAGTAGAAATACGGGATCAGCAATTAGTAAAAAACAAACCGAAAGAGTGTTAAGTAAATTGTTAGAGGAAGGAAGCTTCCCAGTAAAATCAAGAGCAGTCAGGGCATACGTTGATGTAATACAAGAATATAGCCCATGGCTTTTTAAGGAGGAGTTGTTAGATATATCACAATGGAACCATCATGGTGAAGATTTAAAAAGAATAGAAAAGAACAACCCAGGGACTCTGCCAGTTGGCACATTGTCATTGTGGACGTTGGTATCTAGTTTGCTTAGTCCAAAGCCTTCAGTTCAGACAGAGGTAGAGGAAGAAGAAGACATATTGATTCAAGTAGAAGAGGAAGTCTCTCAAGTTAGTCAGACAGAGGAAAAGATTCAAGTAAAAGCTCGAGCTAGTCAGAAAGAGGAAAAGATTCAAGTAAAAGAGAAGGTCTTTCGAGATAGTGAGACAGAGGAAGGAAGTTTAGAGCAGAAAAATCTATCAGGGGAAAAGTTAAAACAGGAGACTGCTAATAAGACCCTTTTATTAGAGAGCGTAAGTGTCCAACCAACAGCACCACCTCTACAGGAGACTGCTACTAACAGCATTCTATCACCAGAGGGCGTAAGTGTTCAACCAACAGCGCCACCTCTACAGGAGACTGCTACTAACAGCACTCTATCACCAGAGGGCATAAGTGTCCAATCAACAGCACCACCTCCATATGCTAAGAGACTCCCAACCCCCGCAGTTGATAGTTGGGATCCTGAGACAGGATCTCAAGTATGCCCTGTATTTGAGGTAGGAGGGCAGCGAACTTACCAGGGTTTAAATTTCAAATCAGTGAAGGAGCTAAAAGAGGCTGTAACAACCTATGGTCCTCAAGCACCCTTCACTGTAAGCTTGGTCGAATCCATTACCAACTTAAGCATGACGCCAGCAGATTGGGCTAGTTTGTGTAAAGCTGTGCTAAATGGAGGACAATACCTGTTATGGAAGGTTGCCAATGAGGAATTTTGCAAGGAGACGGCTAGTCAAAATGCAGCAGCTGGTTATCCTCAGAGAAATCTAGATATGTTGTTAGGAAAGGGACCTTATGAGGATCGGCAGCAACAAAATGCATATGATCCTGGTGTATATTTACAAATTGCTGTAGATGCAGTTAGGGCATGGAAGACTTTACAAGAACCTGGAGGTTTACAAGGTCAATTATCTAAGATAATACAAGGAGCTAATGAACCTTACGCTGAATTTGTAGATAGGCTTATTCAAACAGCTACCAGAGTTTTTGGGAATACAGAACAAGCAATGCCATTAATAAAACAACTGGCTTATGACCAAGCGAATCGTTGGTGTAGAGATATCATTAGACCATGGAAACAGGAAGATTTAAACACATATATTAAATTATGTAGAGACATTAATGAACAAGGGCAAATTGTGGCAGCTGCAGTAAAACAGGCTTTAGATGCCAGAGACATTAATGAACAAGGGCAAATTGTGGCAGCTGCAGTAAAACAGGCTTTAGATGCCAGAGACATTAATGAACAAGGGCAAATTGTGGCAGCTGCAGTAAAACAGGCTTTAGATGCCAGGCCAAGAACATGCTACAATTGTCAACAAACAGGACATTTTAAAAGGAATTGCCCCATAGGAGGAGGGTTTAACAAAACTAGGTATCAAACAAGTAGAATACCGGGTATTTGCCCACGATGCCGTAGAGGGAGACATTGGGCTAATGAATGCCGTTCTCAAACCACCATAGAGGGTACTCCATTATATTGGGCTAATGAATACCGTCCTCAAACCACCATAGAGGGTACTCCATTATCAAAAAACGAACAAGGACCAGGTGTTTATCCACAATATCGTGGACAAAGGCATCGGGCTCCGTTGCCAAAAAATGGACAGGGGGGCCCAATGCTCCGGGGCCCCAAACCACAAATATACGGAGCACTGGAGGAACCCAGCAACCCCAGCAACCCCGTCAGGGTAGTGCCCAGCACATCAGATCCCTCATCAGACAAACCAGAGGGAGCGCAGGGTTGGACATCTGCGCCTCCACCAAATCAGTACTAACTCCAGAGATGGGAGTTCAAATCATTCCCACAGGGGTAAAAGGACCTCTTCCCAAAGGAACAGTAGGCTTATTATTGGGACGCAGCTCTTCTACTCTAAAAGGACTTTTGATAAGTCCTGGGGTAATTGATTCCAATTATGAAGGTGAAATAAAAATTATAGCCAGTTCTCCAAAGGGTATATCAGTAATTTCACCAGGGGATAGAATAGCACAGTTACTAATAATACCAAGCCTACATGATAAATTTTCCAGTCATGTTGTAGAAAGAGGTTCCATGGGATTAGGCTCCACAGGTGTAGATTGGGCTATGCTTTCTTTAAATTTAGATTGTCGCCCCATGCTAAAACTAAATATTCAAGGACATGAATTTAATGGGCTACTGGATACAGGTGCAGACCTTAGCATCATCTCTCGTCAAGAATGGCCAAAACATTGGCCATAACAACAAGCCACTCAATCGCTTCGAGGCCTAGGAGTGGCGACTAATCCCGATAGAAGTGCAATGCTATTAGATTGGAAGGATCCTGAAGGATGTGAAGGAACTATACAGCCATATGTATTGGATCATCTTCCCGTAAATTTATGGGGACAAGATGTCTTAGATCAATTAGGTTTGACATTAACAAATAATATCAATCAAAATGCACCCACTATTATGGCTAGACAAGGTTTTAGGAAAGGAAAAAGATTAGAAAGACAAGAACAATGTATAGCAGCACCAATACAAATAGATCAAGGAACAGACAGACATGGGTTGGATTTTCACAAAGGGCCACTGAGACAATAAAAATTACATGGAAATCAGAAAGACCAGTATGGGTTCCTCAGTGGCCCTTGACTAAAGAAAAGACACAAGTAGCCCATGATCTGGTCAAACAACAATTAGCGGAAGGACATATACAACCTTCTGTATCTCCCCATAATACTCCCATTTTTGTCATCAAAAAGAAATCTGGTAAATGGAGATTACTGCAAGATTTAAGAGCCATTAACAATGAAATGGTCATTATGGGACCTGCTCAATCGGGGATTCCTCAATTGTCTGCTTTGCCAAAAACTTGGTATGTTTTAGTTATAGATATTAAAGATTGTTTTTTTTTTCAATTCCAATTCATCCTGAGGATAGTCCACGTTTTGCATTTACTATCCCTGCACTAAATCATGAAGGTCCTGATCAGAGATATGAATGGAAAGTACTCCCTCAAGGGATGGCTAACAGCCCAACTATGTGTCAAATTTATGTTAACAAAGTAATCCAGCCACTTAGAAATCAAAATCCTGAACTACAAATATTTCATTATATGGATGATGTATTATTAGCACACAAAGCTAAAAACACATTGCTAGAATGTTATGCCACACTTACAAACTTATTAAAAAATTATAATCTAGAGATAGCAATAGATAAAGTACAATTAAATTTTCCAATTAATTATTTAGGAGTTCTATTATCCTCAACCATGGTCCGTCCACCAAAAATTCAAATACGAGTAGATCAACTCAAATCACTTAATGACTTTCAAAAGTTATTAGGAGACATAAATTGGATAAGGCCTTATCTAGGTATTCCAACAGGAGAATTGGGACCTTTATTTGATATCCTAAAAGGTCCATCAGATCCAAATTCACCCCGAATGTTAACGCCTGAAGCAAGAAAGGCATTAAAAATCATTGAAACATATATGGAAAATATGCATTTGGATAGAATTGATATAAGTTTGCCTTTATTATTTATTGTACTACCAACAAAAAATATTCCTACAGGAGTATTTTGGCAAGAAGGTCCATTATTATGGATACATTTATCTTATTCTCCTAACACTATTCTTACTAGATATCCTGAGGCTGTAGGACAATTAATACTCAAAGGAATAAAAACAACAAAGGCAGTGTTTGGAATTTCTCCCCATAAAATTATTACTCCATATACTATGAATCAAATTGATGAATTAGCTAATGAGTTAAATACTTGGACAATAATAATGTGCAAATCTAATGTTTCATTTGATAACCACTTACCATCTAATCCTTTATTGTCTTTTTGGTCATTGCATCCTGTAATTTTTCCAAAAATGACAAGAAAAACACCTATCATGAATGCTCCAAATATATTCACTGATGGGTCAAATAATGGTACAGCAGCAATAGTTACACCTGATCAAACTTTTACATTTTTAGTACCCAAACAATCAGCTCAAAAGGTAGAGCTTAATGCAGTATTACAAACTTTTGTGATGTTTAAAGATTCTGTATTTAATTTATTTTCTGATAGCCAGTATATAGTTAATGCTATAGTATCCCTTGAAGATGCTGGTAGAATTTCCCCTTCTTCTACTGTTTTCTCTTTGTTTTCCACTATACAAAGTTTAATCTGGGACAGAAAAGATCCATTCTTTATAGGACATATCAGGGCACATACAGGATTGCCTGGAGCCCTTAGTTTAGGCAATGATTTAGCAGATAAAACTACACGTGACATACATATTTTCTCTGTACTAGAAGAAGCTATAAATTTTCATGAAAGATTCCATGTCAATGCTAATACTTTACAAAAGCGTTTTAAAATAACTAAGGAACAAGCTAGACAAATAATAAAACAATGTCAAAATTGTGTGACCTTTTTACCACAAGTTAATCTTGGAGTCAATCCTAGAGGATTGATGCCTAACCATATTTGGCAGATGGACGTCACACACTTGCCAGAATTTGGAAAATTAAAATATTTGCATGTTACAGTTGATACTTCTTCTGGATTTTTGATGGGCTCCCTTCATGCCGGCGAAAAAATTAAAGATGTTATAGCTCATTGCTTACAAAATTTTGCCACTGTGGGCATTCCAAAACAGTTAAAAACAGATAATGCCCCTGGTTATACGTCTACTTCTTTTAAACAATTTTGCTCATCATTTGGCATTACTCATATAACAGGAATCCCATACAATCCACAGGGACAAGGCATAGTTGAAAGAGCTCATCAAACTATTAAAATGTATTTATTAAAGCAAAAAGATGGAATTGGGAAGGGGTATATATTCCCCAAAGATAAACTTAAAATAACCCTTTTTACTCTAAACTTTTTAAATTTGGATTCATCAGGACTTAGTGCTGCAGAAAGGCATATGTGTCCAAAAAATGTACATAAGCCCAAGGTACTTTGGAAAGATATTCTAACAGGACAATGGAAAGGTCCTGACCCAGTAATTGTCTGGAATCGGGGGTCTGTTTGTGTGTTTCCACAGGAAGAACAGCAGCCAATTTGGATTCCAGAGAGATTAACCAAGGTTCTGACCCAGAACAGCAGCCGATTTGGATTTCAGAGAGATTAACCAAGGTTCTGACCCAGTGATTGTCTGGAGTCGGGGGCCTGTTTGTGTGTTTCCACAGGGAGAACAGCAGCTGATTTGGATTCCGGAGAGATTAACTAAAATCCTGACCCAGTGATTGTCTGGTGTCGGGGGTCTGTTTTTGTGTTTCCACAGGGAGAACAGCAGCCAATTTGGATTCCAGAGAGATTAACTAAAGCGATTTCTACAGACCAAAAAGAAGATGATTTAGCTCAAATCCATAATAGCTGATATCCAAAACTCCAATTTGGCTATCCTTACATCTGCAACAGAACCAGGATGCTTTTTTCAATATCTATTTTATTATTGCCCTTTCCCATATCATGAAGTTCTATTTTATTTTTTTGAGCTCATACAGACCTAGGTTAATGTTTTGCTGATCAGTTCTATTTTTTTTTGACTATAGAGTTTTTAAACATTGCAATAGAGATTTTACCTGTAAAAAGTTATAAGGCCTTTACTATTATGTTATGTGTTGTATGTATTATATTATGTATGCACACTTGTGTTTTGTGTTATATGTTTGAATGTACGTATGTCCAATGTACGTATTTCCATATATCATATATGATGAGCGCTCATGAAAAGATGGATCCAAATATTTTTTTTTATTCACGTGATTTAAATGGTTTAATTTAAATTGGGTAAATAACTGTTAAGAATTGTTTTAATATGTAAACAAAAAAGGAGGTTAACAGATCTGTTTATTTACCCTCACCTTTCATTTTCATTATATTTAATAATTCTCTTCACTATAATGTAAATTGTTAAGAAAATTGTTTTCTTTTAGTGCCTTCTGAAATGTTACCTAATTTTTTCTTTAGCCATTATTGCCAGAATTTCTATCTTCAGATGAAGATAATATAAATTGTTAAGAAAATTGTTTTCTTTTAGTGTCTTCTGGAATGTTACCTAATTTTTTCTTTAGCCATTATTGCCAGAATTTCTATCTTCATCCCAGTGCCGATGAAGATAATATAAATTGTTAAGAAAATTGTTTTCTTTTAGTGTCTTCTGGAATGTTACCTAATTTTTTCTTTAGTCATTATTGCCAGAATTCCTATCTTCATCCCTGTGCCGGTGAAGACAAAGAAAAAACTAATCTACAGTTTCTGCAATAGCCATCACTGAACTGCTTACAGAACTTGCACTGAACTGCTTACAGAACTATGTGTCACTTGTATGCATTGTGAACTATCTGTTGGTGCAGCGACTTGTGGTAGTGTTGGGGCATTTTTGCTGATGATATCATCGGTGGTACAATTTTCCCAAAAGGAGCCGTCAATTGACTTGGTATATCTTCCTCCCTTCTGCTTGTCATGATCATTCAGCTAAAATTTGGGGGTCAACAGAGGTGAGGCAAAGAACCTCACCACCCCCCCACCCCCACCCCCCCGCTGAGACCTCTCCACAGGTGTGGCTGTATACTGGACCGGTAGTCAATGACGGGTAAGATCCAATTACAATGGTACCAACCTAAGACAGGAGGCTGACGCCCTGAGGTCAGCTCATCCGAAGACGGGTAAGGACCATATGTATTGGACAACCTAAGGCAGGCACGGTCCCTAAGCCACATGCTTGTTGTTTAAACAGAGAGGGGGAGATGTTGAGAGCCACAGCCAAAGGGGCCCCAGCAAACTTCCAGCTGCCAGCAAGCTTCAGACTGCCCCAGCAACATCTAGCTGATTGGCTCCTCTGCGGTGATATTCATTGGGCTGTTTCCCTGCCCTTCAGACTGCCAGCTGATGATTGGCTCACAGCGGCCCCAGCAACATCTAGCTGATTGGCTCCTCCACGGAGCTGCTCATTGGGTGACTTCTTTGGCTCTGCCCACGCAACCCAGCCAATCGGCCTCAAGAGAGGAGGATTGTGGGAGGTTGAGAGGCTTGTGTGGGGGAGAGAGGCTTGTGGAAGCCGGTGGTGGCAGTTGGGCTCTGAGGGTTTTTCCCTGGAGCTGTTTTGTTTGGCGTTTGTAGTTCTAAAAATAAAGTTAGTTTCTTTTTGACAAGTGGCTCCTGATTTGTGCCAAGCCAGACTTTGTTAATTAACAAAAAATTAATTAATTTTGTAATGTTAATTTTGTTTTGTATTTTTCTGTCTAAATGTTGCCTGCTAAGGTTTGCAGAGGTATTGCTTCAAGAACACACAACCTTGATTAATTTAAGTTAATAAGCCATCACCTAAAGGACAGATAGGATAGTACTCAAATTAATAGAAAAGGTAAGTGACTGCAAGGTTATAGACATTAAAGTTAAAGCCCAGTACTGGGAAGGCTGATTTTCTAGATGTTTAAGATCTAGACATAAAATTAAAGTTAAATTAAAGGGCCAAGAAAACCAATATTTGGCTCTTGCTCTCTGAGTCTCTGAGTCAGTCTGCATCCATGGAACAGGGAACTCTATAAAGAATTTTGCAACTCTGGGCTAAATAACCTTCTGATCAGGGAGATTAACGAGACCCTTGGGGTACAGAAAGCAATCAGTGCACCTGCCATGAAGACGAGGGTCATCAGAGAAGGAAGACATCCCTGATGCTTCCAAGGGAAGCCACATGGCCAAGCAAGACCCATCCTAGCACAAATGGCATTAGCAGAACTAAGAAGCTTCTCTCAAGTTCCCCCAAGAGTGATTCCCATGGGAACTCATCTGACTCTTAACAATAGAAACAAAAGTCAGTTTGACTTGCTTTATCTTAAACACCTAGAAAAAAAAGTTAAAACCAAAACACAGCCATTTCTAGGCATTTAAAAATAATAATAATAATAATAATAATAATAATAATAATAATAATAATAATAGTTAAATATAAGTTATACATTTAACTATTATTAAGATATGCACCTTTTGTTAGCCCCCAAGAATAAGCAAAACTGGAGACTATAAAAGAGATTCTTAATAAGGAATGTCTAATAACTATCAAGTGAAACTGATAGAATTTTTTAGTTAGTTTAAGGCCTACAGATCTTTCTAACCTACACAGGTAGGCTTGATGTTTGCTAGTATGATTATCCAGCCCTAGGAAACAGAAATAAAGGCTTCTCTACTACACACAGGTCAAATAGTAAAAAGATTTTACAAGATCAGATGATATTAAGTAGCTTAACTGCATCTTATGAGGATGGACATCTATAATGTATATTAAATGTTGTATATACATTCCTGATAACTCTGAGGATGTTAAAGTTTCACATTCCCAAATAAAGTCCTTGTCCACTCTGGCCTTATTATGGGGACAACTTCTTAGCTCTCACACCTCTTGGTGAGAGATTATTGACTGCTATCATCTTCATTGTATACATTGATATGTCACAGATACTGGAACATTTTTTCAGTACTCATGTTTTTTTTTTTTTGTTTGTTTGTTTCTCTCATAGAAGGACCCATCTACAGATGACTTTAGAACCTTTTATTCCCCAACCAGACTTCAATCCAACCTGACTTCTAAAAGGGAACTCCAAAACTGCTTGCCCCACCTCAAGTTGTCCTCCTCAACTCAAAGCAGCCAGAGAAGTCATCGCCCCTTCTCCTTAAAGCAGTAATAAGTTTCTAAAATTAGAGTGGGGAATAATGCCAGAATTAGACAGTCAGTATAGCTAGGTAAATCAAGCCAGGTCAGATCAAGGAAGCCAATTTTGAGTGAGTCCAGGAAGTTGGAGACTATTCACTTCAGAGCCCTTCCTCCACCCTTATCAAGAACCTGCCCCTGCTCCAACCTAGTGCTAAGGTAACCTGTCCCAGGAATTGCCCCCTACCCCCACAGGGAGCTATAAAGTTGTTAATTGATGTGTCCTGGGCTGCACCATCCTGCTTTTTCCCCTTTAGCCCACCTGTTTCTCACCTTTTGGCCATCCCACTGAGGATTCTTGGGTCTAGTCACATATGCAAGGAGAGAGTCAAAGAGAAGAGGGTAGGAGAACAAAGGAAGCCTAAGACACATTAAAAAGGGCAGAACACCTTGCTTCTTGAGATACCAGGATACCAGCTACAGCCCCCTTCTCCCTCCCAGGAGAAGTCTATGTTACCCCTTTTAAAATAAACCCTGCTTTATATGCTTGCCTTGGTGTGCTTCTCTAGGGTTCAAACTTCAACATTTGAGGAAGCAGAACTTGCCACTGGTAACTGGAGGTATCACTGGGACCTCCCCAGGGGTCCCCCCAACACAAAGAAAAGACCACCAACTCCAATTGAAATCAAATTAAAGCAAGCTTGCAATTTCAACCGGCTGGGGCTCTCTCCTGAAACTGTGGGAATAGAAGACAGCCCTGCAGCTCTGTAGGAGTGCAGATTTATAGCACAGAAAGTTGCAAAAAGGGGAGGGAGGTGAACTTACAGATAACAGGATTTTGCAAGAACTTACAGATAACAGGATTTTGACAAGCAGAACACAAAGGCAGGTAGTATGTTAATGGTTCAGCATTTAGGGAGTAAATTTAGGTCCCAACATTAGAATTTATGAGGCGCCAGAAAGGGTTGTTATCTAGTCAGGGAAAGATAGGCATGGGTGAGTTCAAGGCACAGGCAGTCATTCCAAGCAAATTTAGAAACTGCAGTAATTTATAGTAAAGCTGAAATTAACGTTTCAAGCCTTTGTGATGAGGTGGATCCCAATCTTAAGAGGGAATTAGGCTGAGTTTATCACATTGAGACTGGGATGAAAATGTTCTGTCATTCTCTGGTGGAACCATCCAGTCCAGTGTTGGGAAGATTTGGAGGATGCTCTAGTCTCAAATCGACACTCCAGTCAGGCCTCTCCAATATGTGAATTTCTCAGTCCATCCCACTAGACTCCCATTTCATTATCAATTTTAAGGCCCTTTACTCTCAAACTGACCTCAAAATTAAATGCCTCATTAGACTCAGCACTCAAATTTTGCCACATACAAATTAGATAATCTGCATCCATGGCCCAAGTACAGAACCTTCAATAATGAAATTCTTTTTTTTATTATTGGTTGCTCAAAACATTACAATGATCTTGACATATCATATTTCATACATTTGATTCAAGTGGGTTATGAATTCTTATTTTGTGGATTGGTCTCTGTGTCCTCTATTCTGTACCATTGGTCTACCTGCCTGTTTTGGTACAGTACCATGCTGTTTTTGTTACTATTGCTCTGTAGTATAGTTTAAAGTCTGGTATTGCTATACCCCCTGTTTCACTCTTCCTGCTTAGAATTGCTTTTGCTATTCTGCGTCTTTTATTTTTCCAGATGAATTTCATGATTGCTTTATCTATTTCTTTCTTTCTTTTTTATTATTAGTTGTTCAAAATATTACAAAGCTCTTGACATATTATATTTCATACATTTGATTCAAGCGGATTATGAACTCCCATTTTTACCCCATATACATATTGCAGAATCACATCGATTACACATCCACTTTTTTACATCCCCTTTTTTGCCATACTAGTGTATGTTGTATTCTGCTGCTTTATCTATTTCTATGAGAAATGCCCTTGGGATTTTGATTGGCATTGCAATAAACCTATAGAGAACTTTTGGTAATATCACCATTTTAATGATGTTAGTTCTGCCTATCCATGAATAAGGTATATCTTTCCATCTTCCAAGGTCGTCTTCTATTTCTCTCTTTAGAGTTCTGTAGTTTTCATTGTATAAGTCTTTCACCTCTTTTGTTAGGTTGATTCCCAAGTATTTTATTTTATTTTTTGATGATATTATGAATGGGGTGGTTGTCCTCATTTCCATTTCAGAGAATTTGTCACTGATATACAGAAATGCTTTGATTTAAGCATGTTGATTTTATATCCTGCCACATTGCTGAATTCATTTACTAGCTCTAGAAGTTTCTTGGTAGAACCTTTTGGGTCTTCTATGTATAGGATCATGTCACCACAAATAGTGCTAATTTAAGTTCTTCTTTTCCTTTTCTTTATGCCTTTAATTTCTTTCGTCTGCCTAATTGGCCAGTGTTTCGAGAACTATGTTGTATAGCAGTGGTGAGAAAGGGCATCCTTGTCTTGTTCCAGATTTTAGAGGGAATGCCTTCAATTTTTCTCCATTTAGAATGATGCTAGCCTGAGGCTTAGCATAGATAGCTTTTACAATGTTGATGTAAGTTCCTGTTATACCTAGTTTTTCTAGTGTTTTAAACATAAAGGGATGTTGTACTTTGTTGAATGCTTTTTCTGCATCTGTCGAGATGATCATATGGTTCTTATCTTTAAGTCTATTGATATGGTGAATAACATTTATTGATTTCCGTATATTGAACCAACCTTGCATCCCAGGGATGAATCCTACTTGATCATGGTGCACAATTTTTTTGATATGTTTTTGTATCCAATTGGCCAGAATTTTGTTGAGGATTTTTGCATCTAAGTTCATTAGAGATATTGGTCTGTAGTTTTCTTTCTTTGAAGTGTCTTTGTCTGGTTTCGGAATCAGGGTGATGTTGGCCTTGTAGAATGAATTTGGAAGAGCTCCCTCTTTTTCTATTTCCTGAAATAACTTGAAAAGTATTGGTATTAGTTCTTCTTTAAAGGTCTTGTAAAACTCTGCTGTATACCCATCCAGTCCTGGGCTTTTCTTGGTTGGTAGTCTTTTGATGGCTTCTTCTATTTCCTCCATTGATATTGGTCTGTTTAAGTTGTGTGTATCCTCCTGGCTCAATCTGGGCAAATCATATGACTTAAGAAATTTACTGATGTCTTCACTATCTTTTATTTTATTGGAATATAAGTTTTCAAAATAATTTCTAATTATCTTCTGTATTTCTGTAGTGTCTATTGTGATATTGCCTTTTTCATCCCATATGTTAGTAATTTGATTTCTCTCTCTTCCTCTCTTCATTAGCATGGCTAAGGGTCTGTCTATCTTATTTATTTTTTCAAAGAACCAACTTTTAGTTTTGTCAAATTTTTTCAATTGTTTCTTTTGCTTCAATTTCATTTATTTCAGCTCTGATTTTAATTATTTCTTGCCTTCTGCTACATTTGCTGTTGTTTTTCTCTTCTTTTTCTAGGGTTTTTGAGATGAAGTGTGAGATCATTTATTTGTTGTTTTCTTCTTTTTTTGAGGAATGACCTCCAGGCAATGAATTTTCCTCTTAGAACTGCTTTCATTGTGTCCCATATATTTCGATATCTTGTGTCTGTAGTTTCATTTATCTCTAAGAATTTTTTTTGATTTCCTCCTTTATGTCTTCTGTAACTCATTGATCATTCAGTAACATATTATTCATTTTCCAAGTGATGTAGAATTTTTCCTTTCTTCTTTTATCGTTGATTTCCAGTTTCATTCCATTATGATCAGATAAAATGCATGGTATTATCTCCACACCTTTATAATTTCTAAGAGTTGCCCTATGGCATAATATATGGTCTATTTTTGAGAAGGATCCATGTGGTGCTGAGAAAAAAGTATATCCGCTTGATGATGGTTGATATATTCTATATATATTGGTTAAGTCTAGGTTATTAATTGTGTTATTGAGTTCTATAGTTTCTTTATTTAACTTTTGTTTGGAACATCTGTTCAGTGGTGAGGAGGTGTGTTGAAGTCACCCATAATTATTGTGTTGTGGTCTATTTGACTCTTGAGCTTGAGGAGAGTTTGTTTTACGAACATAGCAGCACCATGGTTTGGTGCATAAATATTAATAATTGTTATGTCTTGTTGGTGAATGGTTCCCTTTAACAGTATATAGTGTCCTTCTTTATCCCTTTTGATAAACGTAGGCTTGAAGTTGATTTTATTCAATATGAGAATGGTCACCCCTGCTTGCTTCTGAGGACCACGTGAGTGGTATGACTTTTCCCAACCTTTCACCTTCAGCCTATGTATGTCTTTTCCAATCAGATGAGTCTCCTGAAGGCAGCATATTGTTGGATCTGGTTTTTTAAATCCAGGTTACCAGCCTATGTCACTTTATTGGTGAGTTTAAGCCATTAACGTTTAGGGTTACTATTGATATATGGTTTGTACTTCCAGTCATGTTTGTTTATTTATTTATTTATTTTTAATTTGGTATGTTTTTCCCTCTTTGATTAGTCCCCCCTCCCATTTACTGAGGTAGTTCCCATCATTGGTTTTGGTTGTTGTTTTTCATTTCCTCTTCCTGTATTGTTTTGCCCAAAGTGCTTTGCAGTGCTGGTTTTCTGGTTGTGAATTTTTTTAACTTTTGTTTATCGTGAAAGATTTTTATTTTGTTGTCAAACCTGAAGCTTAATTTTGCTGGAAACAATATTCTTGGTTGGCACCCATTATCTTTCAGCGTTTGAAATACATTGTTCCAGGATCTTCTCGCTTTCAGAGTCTGTGATGAGAAATCAGCCGTTAACCTAATTGGTTTACCCCTGAATGTAATGTGCCTCCTTTCTCTTGTAGCTTCTAATATTCTCTCCTTGTTCTGTATGTTGGATATCTTCATAATAATGTGTCTTGGAGTTGGTATATTGTGGTTCTGTATGTTTGGCGTCCTGTAAGCTTCTAGGATTTGGACATCTGTTTCATTTTTCATGTCTGGAAAGTTTTCTAAAATTATTTCATTCAGCAGATTGCTCATTCCTTTGGTTTGGACCTCTATACCTGCCTCTATCTCAATGACTCTTAAGTTTGTTTTTTTATGATATCCCATATCTCTTGAATGTTTTGCTCATGATTTCTTACCAGCCTTTGTGAGTTGACTAGACTCTTTGAGATGATATATATATATATATATATATATATATATATATATATATATATATATTTTTTTTTTTTAAAGAGAGAGTGAGAGAGGGAGAGAGAGAAAGAGAGAGAGAGAATTTTAATATTTATTTTTTAGTTATTGGCGGACACAACATCTTTGTTGGGATGTGGTGCTGAGAATCGAACCCGGGCCGCACGCATGCCAGGCGAGCGCGCTACCGCTTGAGCCACATCCCCAGCCCGAGATGATATATTTTGTCTTCATTGTCTGATGTTCTGACTTCTACTTGATCTACTCTACTAGTAATACTCTCATTTTAGTTTTTAATTGGGTTTATAGTTTCCCTCATTTCTAGGATTATTGTTTGATTCTTTTTTATAACCTCTATCTCCCGGTAGAGTTGTTGATTTGCTTCTTGAATCTGTTTATGTCATTCGTTGTTGAGGTGTTCTTTCATTGTTTACATTTGCTGTCCAATGACCTCTTTAAGATTCCATTCCATCTGAGTCAGGTATGCCTTGAGTTCTTTATCTGACCATTTTTCTGATGCCTCTAGGATTTCCTATAGATTTAGGCTGTCCTGCATTGTTTGTAATCCTTTTATTCCTTGTTTTTTTCATGATGCTCAAATTACTTTCCGTCTCTGTTTGATTGCTATGTTACTATTTACTCCAATAAATTTGTTTTGGTTTTGTATATCTCTAGGATCTCTCCTTTGTGATGGGAGACTATGTCTAGAGATGTTGAGTTTTATTGTACTTTAAAGCAAATTCATTTGTTTCATAAAAGGCATACGGATTCTGATGGCATATAGCGATCTGTGGTTTGGCCTTGGGACTTTATGTTTAAGTCAGGTGATGTGATGGTATGGCGGTTGGTGTATCTTGGCAACCTTGGAAGATTGCTCTACTGAAGGGGGATATTAACAGGAGAATGGACCGGAGTATTTGGGGTAGCTAGGGACTTGGGAGCAGTATAGACCACCTTGGAACGTTCACCTATATGCATTTAGTAAAATACAAATAAAAGGAGTCGTAATACTTGGGAGGAAAGGTAGGAGAAGGGGAAGGAAGAAGTCACTAAAGAGATGAGAAAAAGAAAAAATAGGTTGAATAAAAGAAAAAAGGGGGATAAAATCAAAAAGAAAAGATTAATGCAGTCTTAGAGTTCAATTAACTTCTCTTCCAGTAGGTGGAGCTGTGCCCTCCTGGCCAAGCTTATGCCCTGAATATGCAGCACACAATCCCTGTGAGGCGGCTTCTCCTCCCCCACTGGGCGGCTCTCCAATCCTGGTCATCCAGGGCTGTTCCTGGTCTCCAGCCCCCCCCCCCTTCCTGCCAGCCAGGCCCCACTCACTGGTGGCCTTCTCCACAGAACTAGCTACATGCCTGGGCCTGCAGCACCCAGGGTACCCGGTTTTCTTGAACGACTGGGCACTTTCTCTGTTTTCCATTCACCCAGACCCCAACGTTGTGGAGCCTGGATCTGGGGTCTGTCAGCTTATTTTGCCTGATTCCTTCCCGGTAACCACGCCCCCGGGAGCTGGCAAAAAAGGCCTCGGTTGTCAGCGCTGGTGGGTGGGGGAGTTGGAGGCCAGGCGCCCCTCCTGACTCCCTGGGGTCCCACCATCACGCTCACGGAGAGCTGGGGAGGGACCCTTGAGATTTCCCAGCTGTATGGAGAAGGAGGGCTGAGGGTCACACACCTTCCATCTCGCTGTGGAGGATCCCATCTGCAGAACTCTGGTGATGTCAGTTCTCTGCCAAGGTGGACGCCTGTCTTTCTGCCGAGGTATCCGATAGGAAGGGTGTGTCCGGTCTGTCTCTCCCAAGTCCCACCTCAGCTCTCGGTCCACTGGCCCATGGAGGCTTGGTTGGCACCACATCCAAAGATCCAAAAAAGATCCTAAGATTTGTTTTCTACTCTGCTGGAGGGTCTCTGTAGCGCTGAGTCGTGGCCGTTGGCGTGGGGACTCCAATCACCCAGCCACTAACTTCTGCGGGGGGGGGGGGGGGGGTAGCCTGAGTTCACCCACGTCTGAGCTTGCTGGGGCCTCTGAGAAGCTCAAACTGCTCACTTAAGCTCCACCTCAGCCCTACATTGCTGGACGTTCCTGAGCAGACAGCATCCAGTGGTCTGAAGTCTCTCTTTGCAGGCATAGCTGAGGAGGTCACGGGATTGATCCCTCCACACCCGCCGCCACCTTGGACGATAATGAAATTCTTCAGCACTTAGAAAACTAAATCATGCCTTAACCCGATGCCCCATTCCAAGCTCTATCCAAACTGTGGGCAACGGGGACACTGGAAGGTGGACTGTCCCCCACTGAAAAAAACCTTCCCAGTGGCTACCAGCAGAGGGATGCAGCACTTGCCCTGATAGGGGGAGGGGCCTGAGTCTGGAAGAGTTGAGTTCAGGCCAGGCCTTTCCCCAGCTCCCTACAGTCTCACTGCCCCAACACACCAGAATAGATGGGCAATACCCTTGAGGGTCTTTAAACCTCTGACCAGGACATGTTAGGTACCTGGAGAGGGTGCTCCTCCTCTCAGTGCAGCCAGCTTCCCAAGTCCCATAATACATCTGAGGAGCCCCAGGTTGTAGGGATGGTGAATGGCCAAGCAGTAGGTGAATATTTACCTTCTGAAGAAATTTTAAGGGCACAACAAGCTAGTAAATATCCTCCCTTAAATTAAAATAATTTTCAAAATGTTGATTAGTACTCTCCATTGTGAGTGAGGTTCCAGCCTGAGGACATGGAAAAAAGAGGCCTTACTTCAAGCCCCTACTCTCAGCCTATCGATGCAGTAAAAATTCATCCTGTTTGTCACCAAGAGAGAAAAATAACCCTGAAGATAGCCATTCAAAAGAATAGATCAGCTCAACAGCTAGTGGCATATCTCAGTAAGGAAGTTGACACAGCAGCCTCATCCTCAAAGGTAATGGGAGATAACATTTTACAATTTTCTTCACCCAAACCTGTCTGGTTACCAACTGGGGGAAAAATGGTTAAAATGCCCTAGGCATGAGGCTTTTGCGGGAGACAGCAATTTCCCTCAGCTCTGGCCAGACCTGGCTGAGGCTTGCATTGGAATGTAAATGGCAGGAGCCTGCAGGCTCAGCCAGACCTGTCTGAGATTAAAGGAAAAAAAAAAAAAAAAGGAGGGGAGTGTCAGTTTAAATTCAAGTGGAAAACTGGCTGCAGCACAGGGAGAAAAATGATTTCAGGGCTCTTTCTCTCCCTCTCTCTCACTCTGTTTCTCTTTCTCCCTCTCCCTCTTTAATTTCAACACCTGAACTAACGGTAACCTGAGACTGTATGATGATTTACTAAAATATTTAACAGCCATATCATTTTTCTTTTTTCTAGGACTCTTATTTTTAAATTCTATTTTTCTCAGCTCATGGCTTTTATGGTGAATTTTTGATCCTGTGTGCCTAGATTATTTTTCTGATCAGACCTATTTCATCCAACTATAGAGGTTTTTTACACTCTGCTTTGTTCAGAGGCCAATTTGGAAGGGTTATTGTAAAGCAGAGAAGTGCTCGCAAGATCAGGAACCACGGAACAAGAATGAGGCACCAAAAGAAGGTTTATTGGGGGGCACTCCAGGCCAAGGTTCACTGGTCCATGAAAGGGTGAGGGCTGAGGGAAATAACAGGCAGGAAAGGCAAGAACAATGCTAATAAGAGAAACTGGAGGTAAGATGACCTATGCCATCTAAATTGCAGCTATGGACAGCAGGTTGATAGGGGGATCATGTTGGTCACGGGTTGGTAAATAGGGTTGATTGAATTGACAGGGCAATTGCTTCTGCTGGCAGGAACCCCAGGGTGGTTGGGGTCCATTGCCATGTCAGCTTCTGATTGGCCATTTTGGGTCTCCTCAGCCAGGTGGAAAGTCCCTACCCACATCCCGCATGAAAGGGGAGGGGAAAAGAAGCCTGCCGACCTAACATCTTGACCTCTTTGATGTTATAGGGCACCATTCTCAATTGGCTACTTCCTGCAGGTAGGGGGCATTGTTTAAGTAAGGTTGGAAGTTGGGGGCTCATTGGGACAACAGCTGTAGAGGTGGAGGAGCATCTGATTTACCCCCATCTCTGAGACTTCATTGATGCAATTTCAGGTCTGAGGAGACAAAGAACAATCATTAGCAAGACACAGATCATGAGGATGATGAGGCCAACAATTGGACCTAACCAATCAGTGAGGGCAGAGCTCCACAATCCTAGGACGAGTTATGTGGACTAACGCTGCCTTTATTTCAGTTCTTCACTCAGCCAGTGTAGCACATGGATGTTTTCTTCTACTAGGCTGATCTCATTGATGTGATAGCAATATTCTTTCCTGGAAATGCCAGTTGTAGGGATTAGGCAGCATCATTAGGGTTGGGGGCACCTGTAGGAACAGACTCAAGAGAAGAAGAAGTGGGAGGCCCACAGGTGATGTTGAGTTTAGTGGGTCCCACCAATTGAAATGACCAGGACTTAGGATCTGGGGCAAGCTTGAGGCGAGAAACATGACACCAAGAGGAGTGGTCTAGTAGTTTGACTGATGTAGGAGTGGTGAGGATCACCGTATGGAGTCCCATTCAGCATCGTTAGAATGACCAAGGATTGGGTTTCTTCAAGAGTACAGAGTCTCCTGGTTGGAGTGGACCCTCAGAAGTTCTGTTGGGGCAGGGAGGTGGTGGTTCACCTGTTCCTGGAGGAGGTTGCAGAGCAAGATGAGATAAGAGATATGAGGCCAGAAGTTCGGGTTGAATGGGAAGGTTGTGATTAATCAGGAAGGGGTGGCCATAGAGCAGTTTGAAGGGGCTAAGCCCTGTGGGAGCTGCAGGGGCAGCTCAGATTCAGGTAAGAACAAGGGGAAGCAGATTGGGCCAGAAGATTCGAAGCTCGATTGAGAGTTTTGTAAGGTAGATCCTGTGGGCCCACTCAACCTTACCTGAAGACTGTGGCCTATAAGGAATGTGAAGTTTCCAGGAGATATTGAGGCTTCCTGAGACCTTTGGATTATTTGAGAAGTGAAGGCAGGGCCATTGTCTGACTGGATGAACATCGGAAGGCTGAACCTGGGGATGATCTGCTCAATGAGGACTGGGGCCACAGGGTCTGCCATCTCTCAAGAGGTTGGGAAAGCCTCAAACCATCCTGAAGGGTATCAACCATGGTGAGTAGGTATCAGAACTTAATCTTCATCTGGTTGGTGTTCTTGCATCTGATAAGTGGGGACCTTGGGTTGTAGGCCCCCCTGAGGTGTAACAGAGGAACATGTCGATCATGTGGAATGGACCTGTTGAATGAAGTCACACATGCTGGGTAGGTAAAAGAGATGTTGGAGGAGTTGAACGAGAGGTTGGGGACCAATGTGAAGAGAGTTGTGAATGTCAGAGAGGAGATCTCAGGCTTGGAGTTGAGGAAGGGCAATCTTGTCTCCCAGAAGATCCAGCCCTTGTCTCTGATCTAGCCCCCTCATGCCAAGAAGTAAGTCTCTTCCTGTTGGGTGTAGGCCAGTTTGGTGGGCGTAATGAGAAAGAGAATGGGAGCCAGGGGTGGCTTGCTGGTTAAGCTTCTAGCCACCACATTGGCCTCGTTATATCCCTCAATTATGGGATTGGAAGTGGCTTGATGACTCCAGAAATGTATAATAACAACTTGGGAAAGGAGGTGGAGTGCCTCAAGGAGTTTAGAGATGAGAGAGGCATTAACTATAGGGGAGCCCAGAGTAGTTAGGAATCCTCTCTTCTTCCAGATGGCTGAATGAGAATATGCAATAAGAAAGGCATATTTGGAGTCAGTATTGATGTTAACTGGCTTGCCTTTTGAAAGATGGAGAGCTCAGATGAGGGCAAAGAGCTCTGCCCTCTGAGAGGTTGTACCTTCAGGGAGGCAGCTGGCCTCCAGAACCGACAGAAGAGTAACCACGGCATAGGCTGCTCTGCGGCAATTGTCTGGCCCAACAGATGAGCCTCCATCTACAAAAATTGTCAAGTCTGGTGCCTGCAAGGGGTGGTTGAAGAGGCCTTCCTGAGGTGTATTTAAGGCCTCAAGTACTTGAGGACAAGAGTGGGTAGTTGGAGAGGTAGAGCTGGATGTTGGGAGAAGAGAAGCCAGGTTAAGAGGTAGAGAGGCACAGAGAGAAATGGTAGGATTTTTGATGAAAAGTAAATGAAACTCCTGAATTTGGGAGGGGCCCTAGGAGAGTGAGAGAGATTTATGTCTGAGGAGGTACTGGAGCCTATGGGTAGAAAAAATGGTCAAAGGTTGAAGGAGGGTCAACTTTAGAGATTCTTTGGTAAGTTTGGTTGCCACCATGAATGCCCAGAGGCAGGGCAGCCATCCCCATACTGTAGAGTCAAGATATTTAGAGAGATATGATATAGGACTGTAGCTGGGTCCAGAAGACAATTCCTTAGCAATCCCTTGTTTCTTATCTATGAAGAGGTGGAAGGAACGGTTAGGGTTGGGTAGGGAGAGAGGTGAGGAGACCAAAGCATCTCTGAGTTTGAGGAAAGATCTAGAGACCAGGGCAGATGATGTCAATGGCAAGAAGAGCAAAATTGGGAACCTAATGTCAGAAAAATCCAGCAAGCCCCCAAAACGAGAGGATCTGGTCTGCTGACTCAGAAGGCTGCAAGCTCCTAAGAGCTAAGATTCTGTCTACAGTGGGTCTTTTGGAGGTATGGGTTAGAAGAATGCCCAGGTAGGTAAATGAGGGGACCAAGAGTCGAGCTTTGGTAGGGGAAACACGATATCCTCGGGGAAAAGTGGGCAGTATGTTCCTGAGAAGTCTCTAAAGATAGGCTGCATAAGAAGAGGTCATCTACATATTGTAGGAGGGTAGTGACTCTTGAGATCACAGGTAGCTAAATCCCAGGCCAGCGCTTGTTCAAACTGGTGGGGACTATCCCTGAAGTCTTGAGAGAGGTCCAGGTTAATTGAGGTGAGGGGAGGGTGTCAGGGTCTTCCCAGATGAAAGCAAAAAGAAGTAAGAATCTGGATGAAGTGAGTGGTTCTAGATCTTTGAGATCCAGAACTCTGAAATGAGAGGTTGGGGGCGGTATGTGAGAGAGGATGGTATAAAGGTTAGGGATCACTAGATGAAGGGGAATATCCACTTCATTGATTAAACAGAGATCTTGTAGTAAGCAGTATGATCCTGACAGTTTGCAGACAGGTAGGATTGGAGTGTTGCAGGGAAAGTCTATGGGAATAAGGAAGTTTTGATCTAGTAGCCACTTGATGATGGGCTTGAGTCCCCTGCAGTGAGGGAGAGAAATAGGAAATTGAGATCTAGAGGGGAACTTAGAGGCAGGCTTTAGCTGAATTTGCACTGGTTGATGTTGGGTTGCTATTACTGGTTTGGAGGTGTCCCAGGCTTGGGAGTCTACGAGGCCTTGTGGGAGGGGATGAGTGATGGTGGGGGTGGGGGTGTCTATAGTGGATTGAATAAGGGGAGGAGGAGTTGGGTAGTAGGGAAATGGGGTGAGAGCTGGAGGGTAGCCCCCAGTAGCTGGAGAACATCTTATGCTAGGAGGGGAATGGGACAGGAAGGGATAACTAAAAAGGAGTGGTTAAAAGGATGTCCCTCTAGGAAGCACATCAGACTAGTCATTTTCTTTGGGAAGGAGGGTGTTTCATCTATCCCTGTGACTGAGATATGGGAGGAATATAAAGGGATGGAGTAGGCAGGAAAGACAGAATAGGTAGCCCCCACATCCACAAGGAAGGTAATGGACTTACCCATTACCTGGAGGGTTACCCTGGGCTCGGCGAGGGTTATGGGGGTCCTTGAGTCTGGGCTTCTTTGGTCATCAGCTAGTCCCAGAAGCTCAAGAGAAGGGACTACCTGTCCAGCCATACCCCCACATTGAGGCACCAGGAGACAATCACTCTTCCAATGTCCCAGCTGCTTGCTCAGCCAAGAGAGGGGTTGCGGGTTAGGGCACTGGCAGGCCCAGTGGCCTTCTTGTCTGCATTTGAAGCAGGCTCCGGCAGGAGTGGTGGTCGTGGGGCAGACATCTGAGGAACCCTGGGAGCCCTGGCAGGGGCCAGGGCTCGCTGCAGAGCTGCAACCAGGGCAGTGTCTGGAGTGACACCTTTTGCTGTATGTGGGCCTGCTGGGTAAGTTCAGCTGTTTCCTCATTGGGCATTATAAACTTTAAAGGCCATTTTCACCAGATTTTGGATGGAGGTTTGGGGACCATCCTCAGCCCACTTTAGCTTCTTTCTAATATTGGGGGCTGACTGGGTGATAAAATGAGTGGCCAGAATGGTCACCCCAGAGGGAGATTCAGGGTCTAATCTAGTATAGAAAGCAAAAGCCTCCATTAAGTGGTTAAGGAACATTGCCGGGTTCTCATCAGGCCCCTGAGTGACTTCTGTTAGTTTATTAAAATTAACAACCTTATTAGAAACAGCCTGCATCCCTGCCAGCAGACATTGTATCATCTGGACACAGCAGCATCAGCTCTATTCTCCATTTGACAGTCCCAATTAGGATTGGTGTTGGAGACCATGGCCATGCCTGTAGACATGGTGTTATTGGTCAAATGAACCTGTCTGCATGATCTCATGCAGCTACCTGAACTCGAGTATATTCATCTGGGTTAAAGGTGGAGGTGGAGGATGACATGAACATCATACCAAGTAAGGTCATATGTGGGGAGCCACTCTGAATAATCCTCACCTTACAGTCCTGAAGCAAGAGGCTCTGACCAATCACTGCATTTCATGGTGACTTGGGCGTTTTTCTAGCTCAGATAGAGAGGAGGGTCTTCAGATGTAGGTGTTATCCCTGGGTTTGAGTTACACTCACATGTCCCTTGTAATCCTGCCCCTTCTGGTCTTTTTTTTTTTTTTTTTGGATAGAATTTTCTGAAGAACAAGAGTCCCCGAAATGAAAGCACACTTCTGAACATGCTCGCTCTCTCTCACCAGCCTCTCGTGACTTTCTCTTGCTCTCCCTTTTGGGAATACTGAAGCCAGGAGTGGAGAAGCCATCCTGAAGCTTGTGTAAAGGTAAATTGTGTCTGTGTTTTATTTGGTGTCCCTGCAAATTCACGAGTGGCCTTAAGTTCAGCTGCCCGTGAAGGTTGAGAGCAGCAGCCATAGGCTTGGGAAAAGTTTTTAAATTCTTTGATACAGGTAGTGGGGTCAGCAGAAAAGGAGCCTAAGCATTTTTTGATTTGGGAGAGGTCTTGTAGAGAAAAAGGGACATGAACCCAGACGATGCCTTCAGATCCTGCCAACTCACTGAGAGGACAGAGAAGTTCAGGGTCTTGATTCATTTGGTAGGACCTGGTATGGGTACTTACTGGGGAAGAGACAGGGAGGGAGGGTGGTCTAACTTAGGTGGAGCCAGTTCTGGATAAGTAGGAGGGTCAGGATAGGAGGGTCTAGAGGGTGGTAACCTCTCGGGAGGTTCAATAAGCAGAGAGGGGTCAGGGTGAGGAGCAGAGGGGGACTCAGAAGGAGGAGTTTCTTTAGGGAGGAAGACTTGGAAAGTGGAGCAGATAGAGCAGAAAGAGGGGCAGGAGCCCAAATCCCAAAAGACTTGAACATAAGGAATCTCTAACCACCTTTCCATGCGTTGGCAGAAATTGTCCAAATCAGTGAGAATTTAAAAATCAAAAGTCCCCTCAGGAGGCCATTTAGAGCCATTATCTAAAGTGTATTGTGGCCAGGCCATACTGGAATAGAAAAGGAGCCATTTGTGGCTTAAATCCTGAGAGAGTCCCAATTTGGAAGAATTCGGTATAAACACCCCAAGGGAGTTAGGGAGTCCAGAGTGGACTCTGTATTTCCCATGATGTTTAGACCAACTGGGTGAGCAGGAAGGTAAAAGGCGCCCCAATTACCTACTCTGCTCCCTGGAGAATGGAGTGGCCTGGCCAGGGACTGGGATGTCCACTGGAGGCTCAGACACTCGGGAGGAGAGTCTCTGACGTGGTCATGATTTACAGACAGAGTCCCCACAATCGGGAGGGAGTAAAAAGATCAAAGAGAAAGGGACTTATCCCATGTCTGCTGGATTGGATGAGGGCAAGTGGTCTAGAGGCCTCCAATTGTTCCAGTGGCAGAGAGGAGCAGCCTCAACCCCTAATGTAAAGCAGAAAGGGGTGCGTGAGATCAGGAACCAAGGAACAAGAATGAGCCACCAAAAGAAGGTTTATTGGGGGCGCTCCTGGACAAGGTTCACTGGTCCTTGAAAGGGTGAGGGCCAGGGAAGTCGCAGCAAGAAAGGCAAGAAGAATGCTAACAAGGGAAATTGGAGGTAGGAGGGCCATCTTAATTGCAGCTACAGACAGCAGGTTGGCTGAGGGGAGTTTGGGGGATCATGTTTGTCGCGGGTTGGGCAGGGCTATTGAACTGATGAGACGATTGCTTCTGCTGGTGGGAACCCATGGTGGTTGGGGTCCATTGCCATTTCAGTTTCTGATTGGCCATTTAAGGTCTCCTCAACCAGGTGGCAAGTCCCTGCCCACAGGCATGATGAAAGGGGAGAGGAGAGGAAGCCTGTTGACCTCACAGTTTTCTCTCCATCTAGTACTTTTTGAAAGCTACAAGGCCTTTATTTTTTGGTTCTGTGTTTATGTGTGTACCAGTGTACTGTCCTGTCCACTTGTGTTTGTGTATCAAAATTGTCCTGTAGATGAATGAGTGCTCATAAATTAAAATTAAAAAATGGATCCAAATACATTTAATTCACAGGATTTAAAAATTTCACTTTACATTAAGTAAACGAATGAGAATGAAAGATGTCTACAAATTTACTAACTCTTAAGTTTTTCCAGGTGGTTAAACAACTAATAAAATGTTCATGTATAAATCCATTGTTTCTAGGATTCTTTCTTCAACAAGGAAGTGGTGACTATTGTTCAACACATTTGTCTGATACCTTGGTTCTTACAGTTAAAAATCAGTAAATTCGATTTGACATATATGGGATTAATCATGAATGTGTTTGTTAGAGACATCTGATTAATTTTCAAAGTTTCTCTTAACTTCTTGAATTCCATGGGGTGATGTACTTGAGCATTGTCTGTGTTTTCACAAATTGGTAAATAATCAGATATGGTTCTATGTGCCAGGGATCCAAAAGTTTCCACTGCATTTCAATTAGAACATTGTAAAGGAAATATTTCTGGATAAGAAAGTCTTTGTGTGGTAAAGTCAACAACCAGAGGGTTGTTATATCACTGTTAGTTAAAACTATTCAAAGTTTATCTCAAGGCCCAATACTAATGTACTGATATAAAACCAAGGTTTAATCTATGTGTTAAAGTAACAAGGATTTCTGCTGGGTATGGTGGTGCACACCTGTAATCTCAGTGGCTTGGGAGGCTGAGGCAGGAGGATCGCAAGTTCAAACCCAGCCTCAGCAAAAGTGAGGCACTAAGCAACTCAGTGAGACCTTGTCTCTAAATAAAATATAAAATAGGGCTGGGGATGTGGCTCAGTGGTTGAGTACTCCTGAATTCAATCCCTGGTATGAAAAAAAAAAGTAAAAAAGGATTTCTTAAAACATTAATTTACTTTTAACATTGTATCTATTCAGTTTTATTATTTACAGCAACTAGCCTTAAAGAAATCAGGGTCTGTACAACTCCAATTAAACAACAACTATTATTTTACATTACAGAGCCTTGATTTTCTTTAAAAGCTGGACTTAATTTAATATAAAACATCAGTGAACTTGTGGTATTATTATTGACTTCTTGACATTCTAAATGTGTTCTTATCTTCCAGGTTTACAAGTCTTTAAAGTAGGAGATTTTAAAGAACATTTTTTATCAAGCTGGTGTTCTCAAACTAAAGTTATCTGCAGTGGTAATTTTAGACTTATAAGAATAGAAAATTTAATTAGGGATTTATTTATATCATTTAATGTTTTATAACTGAACCAGAACTTACGTTACCTTTTATACTGGGATAAAAATTTAAATGTATTTTATTTATTTATTTTTTTGATACTGGGGATTGAACTCAAAGGCACTTGGCCACTGAGCCACATCCCCAGCCCTGTTTTGTATTTTATTTAGAGACAGGGTCTCACGGAGTCACTTAGTGTCTCTTGTTGCCTGTGCCACCACAACTGGATAAAAATTTAAATGTATTTCTGAAAGATAATAAGAGCCTGATATGTTTAAAAGTTAATATTGTGAAATATAAAAGAGTTTTACCACTTTTCCACAAAAATAAAGTTAAAAGTTCTCTTAGCCTTTGATTCATGTTTCAGATGCAATGTTGTATTGTGTCATTTGTGAAGCACCCCCCCCCGCCGCCCGCCACCTTACCTGGGATAAGGCTCTGCCTCTACCTTACTGTTAGAATGGCTCCAAAATATACCAGAATTTAGCTTATTTAAAGCTGTGTTCTAAAGATTGACTTTTGTTGTAAAAATGTCTGTGATTCTAAACAAGGGATATAATTTATATATATATATATATAAAATTTATATAATTTATAATTTATAATTCAGCCAAGGTTCACAATTATATATAAACTAAATATGTTTTTACTCTTGTTAATTTTATTTGTATTTTTCTTGTAAAATACAAGAATATAAGGCAGATAGGATATAAGGCTGTCTTCTAGTACTAATACAGACCCCAATTAAATAAAAAGGAAGACTGTAAAAGTTAAAACCCTCTTTAAGACTGATAAAACTGGCTTGCTGGATGATTAAGATCAAGGCTTAAAGATTAATGTTAAGAATAAAAAAGCCAAGGAAACCAATATTTGACTCTTGCCCTCTGAGCTAGCTTGAACCCAGAGAACAAGGGGACTTCTTCAAGGGCTTTGAAATTCTGGATCACTTGACATCCCAATCAGGGAGACTAATGAGACCACTGGAGACTGAAAAGCCAATTAATCCAGGCATACTGCAAAGAGGAGGGTCATCGGAGAAGGGAGATATCCCTGACACTTCCAAGGGGAGCCACATTTTCAGCGAGAACTTGACCTGGCAAATGGCACTAGCAGAACTAAGAGGCTGCTCACAAGTTTCCCCAAGAGTGACTCCTGAGGAAACTCAGTTGACTCTTAACAGGAGACAGAAACAAGGTTGATTTGACCAGCTTTATTTTGAATATCTAGCAAAACAGTTATAACCAAAGCACAGCCATACTTGTGCATTTAAAAGAAAAAGAATAAGTTCTTTATTTTTTTTAATTTTTTTATTGGTTGTTCAAAACATTACAAAGCTCATGATATATCATCTTTTATACATTTGACTCAATTGGGTTATGAACTCCCATTTTTACCCCAAATACAAATTGCAGAATCACATCGGTTACACACTCACATTTTTACATAATGGCATATTAGTGACTGTTGTATTCTGCTACCTTTCCTATCCCCTACTATCCCCCCACCCCTCCCCTCCCATCATCCCTCTCTACCTCATCTGCTGTCGTTCAATTCTCTCCCTTGTTTCCCCCCCGTTTCCCCTCACATCCTCTTCTATGTAATTTTGTGTAACATTGAGGGTCTCCTACCATTTCCATATGCTTTCCCTTCTCTCTCCCCTCACTCGTCTTTGTTTAATGTTAATCTTTTCCTCATGCTCTTCCTCCCTGTTCTGTTCTTAGTTGCTCTCTTTATATCAAAGAAGACATTTGGCATTTGTTTTTTAAGGATTGGCTAGCTTCGCTTAGCATAATCTGCTCTAATGCCATCCATTTCCCTGCAAATTCTATGATTTTGTCATTTTTTATTACTGCTTAGTACTCCATTGTGTATAGATGTCACATTTCTTTTTTATCCATTCATCTATTGAAGGGCATCTAGGTTGGTTCCATGGTCTAGCTATTGTGAATTGTGCTGCTATGATCATTGATGTGGCAGTATCCCTATAGTATGCTCTTTTAAGATCCTCGGGGAATAGTCCAAGGAGGGCGATAGCTGGGTTAAATGATGGATCCTTTCCCAGCTTTCCCAGGTATCTCCATACTGCTTTCCAAATTGGCCTTACCAATTTGCAGTCCCACCAGCAGTGTACAAGAGTACCCTTTTCCCCACATCCTCGCCAGCACTTGTTGTTGTTTGACTTCATAGTGGCTGCCAATCTTACTGGAGTGAGATGGTATCTTAGGGTGGTTTTGATTTGCATTTCTCTGACTGCTAGAGATGGTGAGCATTTTTTCATGTACTTGTTGATTGATTGTATGTCCTCCTCTGTGAAGTGTCTGTTCAGGTCCTTGGCCCATTTGTTGATTGGGTTATTTGTTATCTTATTGTTTAATTGAGTTCTTTGTATATTCTGGATATTAGGGCTCTATCTGAAGTGTGAGGGGTAAAAATTTGTTCCCAGGATGTAGGCTCTCTATTCGCCTCTCTTATTGTTTCTCTTACTGAGAAAAAACTTTTTACTTTAAGTAAGTCCCATTTATTTATTCTTGTTATTAACTTTTGGGCTATGGATGTCCTACTAAGGAATTTGGAGCCCGACCCCTCAGTATGTAGATCGTAGCCAACTTTTTCTTCTATCAGACGCAGTGTCTCTGATTTGATATCTAGCTCCTTGATCCATTTTGAGTTAACTTTTGTGCATTGCAAGAGAAAGGGATTCAGTTTCATTTTGTTGCATATAGATTTCCAATTTTCCCAGCACCATTTGTTGAAGATGCTATCCTTCCTTCATTGCATGCTTTTAGCCCCTTTATCAAATATAAGAAAGTTGTAATTTTGTGGATTGGTTTCTGTGTCCTCTATTCTGTACCATTGGTCCACCTGCCTGTTTTGGTACCAGTACCATGCTGTTTTTGTTACTATTACTTTGTAGTACAGTTTGAACTCTGGTATCGCTTTACCTCCAGATTCACACTTCCTGCTTAGAATTGCTTTTGCTATTCTGGGTCTTTTGTTTTTCCATATGAATTTCATGATTGCTTTATCTATTTCTACAAGAAATGCCGTTGGGATTTTAATTGGCATCGAATTAAACCTGTAGAGAACTTTAGGTAGTATCGCCATTTTGATGATGTTAGTTCTGCCTATCCATGAACAGGGTACATTTTTCCATCTTCTAAGATCTTCTTCTATCTCTCTCTTTAGGGTTCTGTAGTTTTCATTGTATAAAACTTTCACCTCTTTTGTTAGGTTGATTCCCAAGTATTTTATTTTCTTTGAGGATATTGTGAATGGAGTGGTTTTCCTCATTTCCATTTCAGAAGTTTTGTTGCTGATATACAGGAATGCCTTTGATTTATGCGTGTTGATTTTATATCCTACCACTTTGCTGAATTCATTTATTAACTCTAGCAGTTTCTTTGTAGACCCTTTTGGGTCTGTTAAATATATTATTATGTCATCCGCAAATAGCGATAATTTAAGTTCTTTTTTTCCTATTTTTATGCCTTTAATTTCTTTTGTCTGTCTAATTGCTCTGGCTAGTGTTTCAAGAACTAAATTGAATAGAAGTGGTGATAGAGGGCATCACTGTCTTGTTCCAGATTTTAGAGGGAATGCCTTCAGTTTTTCTCCACTTAGGATGATGCTAGCCTGAGGTTTAACATATATAGCTTTTGCAATGTTGAGGTAAGTTCCTGTTATCCCTAGTTTTTCTAGTGTTTTGAACATAAAGGGATGCTGTACTTTGTCAAATGCTTTTTCTGCATCTATGGAGATGATCATATGGTTCTTGTCTTTCAGTCTATTGATGTGGTGAATAGTATTTATTGATTTCCGTATATTGAACCAGCCTTGCATCCCAGGGATGAATCCTACTTGATCATGGTGTACAATTTTTTTTATATGCTTTTGTATTCGATTTGCCAGGATTTTATTGAGAATTTTTGCATCCAAGTTCATTAGAGATATTGGTCTGTAGTTTTCTTTCTTTGAAGTGTCTTTGTCTGGTTTCGGGATCAGGGTGATGGTGGCCTCATAGAATGAATTTGGAAGAGCTCCTTCTTTTTCTATTTCTTGAAATAGCTTGAAAAGTATTGGTATTAATTCTTCTTTGAAGGTTTTGTAAAACTCCACTGTATACCCATCCGGTCCAGGGCTTTTTTTGGTTGGTAGTCTTTTGATGGCTTCTTCAATTTCTTCCTTTGTTATTGGTCTGTTTAAATTGTGTGTGTCTTCCTGACTCAATCTGGGCAGATCGTATGACTTAAGAAATTTATCAATATCTTCACTATCTTATATTTTATTGGAATATAGGGTTTCAAAATACTTTCTAATTATCTTCTGTATTTCTGTAGTGTCTGTTGTGGTATTGCCTTTTTCATCCCGTGTGTTAGTAATTTGAGTTCTCTCTCTTCTTCTCTTCATTAGCATGGCTAAGGGCCTGTCGATCTTATTTATTTTTTCTTTTTTTTTTTTATTTTTGGTCGTTCAAAACATTACACAGTTCTTAATACATCATCTTTCACAGTTTGATTCAAGTGGGTTATGAACTCCCAACTTTACCCCGTATACAGATTGCTGTATCACATCAGTTACCCTTCCATTGATTGACATATTGCTTTTCTAGTGTCTGATGTATTCTGCTGTCAGTCCTATTCTCTACTATCCCCCCTCCCCTCCCCTCCCCTCCCCTTTTCTCTCTCTACCCCTTCTACTGTAAATCATTTCTTCCATTTGTATTATCTTGTCTTACCCCTCCTTTCCTCTTATATATCATTCTCACTCCCTTTCCCTCCCACCTCTCATCCCTGTTTAATGTAAATCTTCTTCTCAAGCTCTTTGTCCCTACCCTGTCCTTGTTTACTCCCCTTATATCAAAGGGGTCATTTGGTATTTGTTTTTTAACGATTGACTAGCTTCAATTAGCATAATCTGCTCTAATGCCATCCATTTCCCTCCAAATTCTATGATTTTGTCGTTTCTTAATGCAGAGTAATACTCCATTGCTTATTTATTTTTTCAAAGAACCAACTTTTAGTTTTTTCAATGGTTTTTTTTTTGTTTCAATTTTGTTGATTTCTGCTCTAATTTTAATTATTTCTTGTCTTCTACTACATTTGCTGTTGTTTTGCTCTTCCTTTTTTAGGTTTTTGAGGTGTAGTGTGAGTTCATTTATTTGTTGGTTGTTTTTTTTTTCTTTTTTTGAGGAAAGAACTCCAAGAAATGAATTTCCCTCTTAAAACTGCTTTCATTGTGTCCCAAAGATTCCGGTATGTTGTGTCTGTATTGTCATTTGTCTCTATGAATTTTTTTTATCTCCTCCTTTATGTCTTCTGTAACCCATTGATCATTCAGTAACATATTGTTTATTTTCCATGTGATGTAGGATTTTTCCTTCCTTCTTTTATCATTGATTTCCAGTTTCATTCCATTATGATCAGATATGGTGCACGGTATTATCTCCATGCCTTTATATTTACTAAGAGTTGCCCTATGGCATAATATATGGTCTATCTTTGAGTAAGATCCATGTGCTGCTGAGAAGAACGTGTATTCACTTGATGATGGCTGATATATTCTATATATGTTGGTTAAGTCTAGGTTATTGATTGTGCTATTGAGTTCAATAGTTTCTTTATTCACCTTTTGTCTAGAGGATCTGTCTAATGGTGAGAGCAGTGTGTTGAAGTCACCCATAATTATTGTGTTGTAGTCTATTTGACTCTTGAACTTGAGGAGAGTTTGTTTTATGAATGTTGCAGCTCCATTGTTTGGTGCATACAAATTGATAATTGTTATGTCTTGTTGGTGGATGGTTCCTTTTAACAGTATATAGTGTCCTTCTTTATCCCTTTTGATTAACTTAGGTTTGAAGTTGATTTTATTCAATATGAGTATGGCCACTCCTGCTTGCTTCCGAGGGCCATGTGAGTGATATGATTTTTCCCAACCTTTTACCTTCAGCCTGTGTATATCTTTTCCTATCATATGAGTCTCCTGAAGGCAGCATATTGTTGGATTTGTTTTTTTGATCCAGGTTACTAGCCTATGTCTCTTGATTGGTGAGTTTAGGCCATTAACATTTAAGGTTACAATTGAAATATGATTTGTACTTCCAGTCATGTTTATTTATTTATTTATTTATTTATTTATTTATTTATTTATTTATTTTAGTTTGAATAGTTTTTACTTTTTGGTTATTTTCCTCCCCCTTTACTGAGATACCTCCTGCTGTTAGTTTGGGGCACTATTTTTCACTTCCTCTTCTTGTAGTATTTTGCTCAAAATGCTTTGCAGTGCTGGTTTTCTGGCTGCAAATTCTTTTAGCTTTTGTTTATCGTGAAAGATTTTAATTTCATTGTCAAATCTGAAGCTTAATTTTGCTGGATACAGTATTCTTGGTTGGAAACCATTATTTTTCAGCGTTTGAAATACATTGTTCCAGGATCTTCTCGCTTTTAAAATCTGTGATGAAAAATCAGTCATTAACCTAATTGGTTTACCCCTGAATGTAATCTGCCTCCTTTCTCTCGTAGCTTTTAATATTCTCTCCTTGTTCTGTATGTTGGCTATCTTCATAATTATATGTCTTGGAGTTAGTCTATTGCGGTTTTGAATGTTTGGGGTCCTGTAGGCTTCCAGGATTTGGCAATCCATTCCATCTTTCATCTCTGGGAAGTTTTCTAGAATTATTTCATTTAATAGGTTGTCCATTCCTTTGGTTTGATTCTCTATGCCTTCTTCTATCCAGATGACTCTCAAATTTGTTTTTTTTTTATGACATCCCATATTTCTTGAATAGATTGCTCCTGGGATTTAAGCATCTTTTCTCTGTTTACTATATTCTTTTCAAGTTGATAAACTTTGTCTTCATTATCTGATGTTCTGACTTCTACTTGATCTAGTCTATTTGTAATATTCTCGTTTGAGTTCTTAATTTGGTTTATAGTTTCCTGCATTTCTAGGATTAGTGTTTGATTTTTTTTTAAGATCTCTATCTCCTGGTAAAGCTCGTTCTTTGCAGTTTGAATTTGTTTGTTTAGTTGGTTTTCAAAATATACTTTCATTGCTTGGACTTGCTGTCTCATGTCTTCTCTAATATTCCTTTCCATCTGAGTTAGGTATGCCTTGAGTTCTTTTCCTATCCTTGTTTCTGATGCTTCTAGGTCCTCCAGTAGAATTAAGTTGTCCTGCATTGTTTGTACTCATTTTTTCCCTTGTTGTTTTCATGATGTTCACGCTACTTTCCAGCTCTATTTGATTGCTGTGTTTCTGCTCTCTTCTATAAATTTGTTTTGGTTTTTTATATCTCTGTTGTCTCTCCTTTGTGTTGGTAGACTATGCTTGCTAAAGTGGATTCCGTTGGGAAGGAATTCCGACGGCCGAGCTCCAGTGATGTTACCTCTCTGCTATGGCAGGCCCCAGGCTCCTTACTGGGGTGTCCGAATGGAGGGGTGGGACTGGACTGTCTCTGGTTGGTTTCAGCTACCGGACGCCAGCGGCCGGGCGGTCTCCAGCAGCCCAGTCGAGCTGGCAGCCGGCGGGTGTGCAGTCTCCAGCTGCCCAGTCGCAGAGGCAACGGGCCGGCTGTCGCTGGTGGGCGGGCGATCTCTAAGTGTCCAGTCGCAGGGGAAATCGGCCAGCTGTTGCAGGCGGGTGGGCGGGCGGTCCCCAGCTGTCCAGTCGCGCGGGCAGCCGGCAGGCGATTGGTCGCCGTCGTGCGTGCGGTTTCCAGCTGCTCAGTCACAGGGGCAATGAGCCAGCTGTCGCTGGTGGGCGAGCGATCTCTAGACGCCCAATCGCAGGGGCAATGGGCTGGCTGTTGCAGGCGGGCATGCAGTCTCCAGCCACCCAGTCGCAGGGGCAATGGGCGTGCTGTTGCTGGTGGTCGGGCAATCTCTAGCTGCCCAGTCGTGTGGTTGGTCACCGGCAGGGGGCGGACTCCAGCCGCGCATTTGCTCGGGTGGCAGGTGGAATTTCGCTGGCGGGCGTGCGTTTTCCAGCCGCGAGGGCCTGGCTTCTAGTCCCCTGGTTTCTCCTGCTAGTTCTGGTTTTTCCTGCTAGACCAGATTTCCCCTGAGTGATGCCTCTTGGCAGTTCAAACTGTACTCTGGGGCTGCCGTTTGTTGGGCATGGAGGGTGGCTATTGAGACACCCCCCCACACACACTCTATTGTTTTGATTTTTTCTGCTTGCTCCTCCCCCCACTCTGGCAATACAGGTTTCGTTTTCCCCGCTGATGAGAGGGGGAGTTGAAGGTCGGGTGTCTCTAGTTTTCCCTGCGTCTTTATGCAGGCTTGCTCTGATAATCCCTCCCCTGGAGAGCCTAGGAGAGATTTTATGCGAATTCCCCGCTGTATGGGAGATGAGCTGAGTAACATGCATCTGTTTTATTGTTGCAATCTGTCGGAGAGTGGCGGTGGTTACTTCAGCTCTCCAAGATGGTGGCTGCTGGTTTCCTTGGTGGAGTTTCCGTTGTGGGGGATAGAACTGTCCTGTTTCCTTCCCTGTCTGAAATCCCGAACTCAGCCCGGGGCTCTGTGAGTGCTCAGGAGGCAGGATTCCACAGAATCTGCAGCAATATCCCTGCTTGCTGGTCGCTTCTCAGCAGCTCCCCACCGTCTGTAGCCTCGGGGTGGGTGGATTAGTCAGCCCGGATCTTCGGTCGCACAGTTGGCTCGTGTATGAGACTCAATTACCCAGACCTGGGTGCTGGAAATCCTTCCTCTAGGTTTCAGTGCACCCCCATTTTGCTGTAAGTTCCTAACAAGATTGTTTTTTGTCATTCTAACTTGTTATTCACCCGCACAGTGGCACGGTACACAGGGTGTGATGCACTCTATTTGCGGCCATCTTGGGGGTAATTCGAATAAGTTCTTTAAATAGAACTTAAGATGTACACTTGTGTCAGTCCCACAGCCCCAATGGCCCCCACCCATTCTAAGGAATTTTTTCTTTTCAAAGCTTATATATACCCCTGCCTACAGAAAATTGGAGTGGTCTCTGTACCTTGGTATCCCTTACTCCTCAAATTGACATTTTACCTAAGAACCAAAAGTTTGCCTATGCCAATAATGGCACACACCAGACATAGGAGAGCCCTTCAGTGAATTCCATCACTCATAGGCCAAAGACCATCTGCTGGGATTGGTACAGGTGCAGCAGGAATGGGAACCTCAATTCATTACTATAAAATGTTATCAGAACACGTTATTAAAACAACCAATGTGTTGCCAACTGTTTTAGTCAGCTTTTCTGCTGCTGTGACTAAAAGATCTGACCAGCATCACTATAGAGTAGGAAAGGTTTATTTGAGGGCTCATGGTTTCAGAGGTCTTAGTCCATGGAAGGCTGGCTCTATTCCTTGGGGCTCGAGGTGAGGCAGAACATCAAGGCAGAAGAGTGTGGCAGAGGGAATTAGCTCTCATGAAGATCAGAAAGCATAAAGAGAGATAGAGGTCTTCACTTGCCTGATAAAAAATGTATACCCCAAAGCCACACCATAATGTCCACCTCCTCCAGCCACATCCTACCACTTCAGTTACTGCTCAGTTAATCTCTATCAGGGGATTAATTCATTGATTGGGTTAAGACTCTCACAATCCAATCATTTCTCCTTTAACCTTCTTGCATTGTCTCACACATGAGCTTTTGGGGGACACTTCACATCCAAACCTTAAAACAGACTCAGTACTGACTTTTCAAAATTGGATTCCCTGGCATCTGTCCTCCTGCAAAACCAGTCAGAGGAGAATGCTATTGCTATGTAAACCAATTGGGAGTGGTAAGAGACAAGGTAAAATGGCTTCAGGACCACTGGAATATGGAGGGTAGGTCTGACTCAGGAGCCTTTTCAGATCTGAAACGGTGATTCTCAATATGACAAGGTGAAAAATGTTCTCTCTCTTAACATTTCCTTTCAAGGAATTCTACCACACAGAATGTGTATTAGACCCCTATGTTTTATTGTCTGGACCCATTCAAATACAATATCATGCCTCACAAAGCATATATTATGTTAAATGTGAAAACTGTATGCTACAACAGTGTGAACTGAACTTACGGCAAAGTCCAGGACAAATTGTCAGGATTCTCAAAAGGCCAGTAGCCACCTGCCAAGTAGCATTGAGGAAAAAGAACCACGACTGTGGCATTTATGCATGAATTACTATCCCATCTGAAACACTGCTACATGCTTTATCTGGTGGCTGACATTTGTTGTTGTTGTTGTTTTGACTGGTATTATTGCCTCTGCCTCCATTACAGCAATAGTATTGCATCAGCAGGTCCAAACTACTCATTATCTTCAACAACTCCATAAAAATTATATTGAGACCTGGCAAACTCAAGTACATTTTTTGTTTATTTGGTGCTGGGGATTGAACCCAGGGCCTTCTGTATGTGAGGTAAGCACTCTACCAACTGAGCTATATCCCCAGCCCTCAAGTACATACTGATCAGGAAATTTTGAGTGAAGTTCAGCAACTAACAGATCCTATTATTTGGATAGGAGAATAAGTACAAGATTTATGGTGGGCTTCAATGCTATTATAACATTACCCCAATTTTGTGTTAATAGAGTTTCATATAATGATACAGAGATTCAATGGCACAACATATGTAATCTCCTGATGGGACTTGATTCTTTTCATAATGCTTCTTGGGATGTGTTAAAGTTACAATCTCAGGTTCTGGCTATGGTTAATACAAAAAACACCTACTTTAGATAATGAAGAGATTTGAGGCAGTTTAGCTGATTGGATTTCTTCCCTTAACCCCTTTAAATACTTTTCTACACATATAGCTGGTTACTAGCTATAACTATATTGTTAATCTCATCTCTGTTCTTGTTTTGCATACTCTGACAAGCAGGGTGGAGACAATCAAACCATCAGGAAAGTATGGTTTCAAGATTAATCATGCTTGCTGTGATTCAAAGGACCGAACTCCTGAAATCATGGAAAGTGCATCCCGAGTTTGATTAAATCACAATGGCCTTGATTAAGAAAAATAGGGTCCCCAGCTATATTACTTGCTAAAATTGTTTTCTTAGCACTAGTACATTAGTTAATCTTCACGTTTTTGATGCTAACATTGTTTTCCTAGAACTAGCAAATCAGTTAATCTTCACCTCTTCTTCTCCCTATAAGTGTAATTTTATAGAGAAACAGTTTTCTTAGTGAGATGATCTGTGCAATTTGAACTGCCTCTCAAAACACCTCAAGCCATGCTCTTTTCACACTCCTGGCCTGACTATCTGAGACCACAAAAGAGGACTTTACCTGAGCCTTCAATTTTCTTCCCATATATATACCCCTTAAGCACAAACCCCCAAGGCCCTCTGCCAGAACTGAAATAATAGAAAGTGCATCCTGAGTTCTCTTCCAGAACTCTGAAAGGAGGGGTCCCCATACATCACCCTTATCAGCAGGAAGTAGCCAGATTCAATATCATTGACTCCTATTCATTTTCTCTTTTCACAATCTGGAATAATGGCTATGGAATTAATAAATCCCCAAGACAGTGAGTTACCTGGGAAAAGGGAGGGAGAGAGAAATCAAAGCTTTGCTCCTTGCAAGAAACGATTTCTCAGGGACATGACAAGAAAACTACACATTGATCTTGATGCTATATCAATACAATGACCCCTGGAGGTCAGATGAGCACTGAACTCTGAATCCTGAACCCTTCATCTCTTTTCTGTAAAAACATACTTAATGAAAAACCATGCCTAGTAAAAACAAGTTCCAGATTACAATTGTAATCTTTTGCCCAGGTCTTGTTAAAGTTTTCAAGTTCTAAGACATGCCCAGTGTAACCTCCATTTTTCTGCTCTTATCTATCAAGATAATTTTTTTGTGTCTCTTAGGTTTTATTACTCAGGGAAACTAAGCCTTAAAGGAATTAGGTTTGTACAACTCTGGCAAAACAAACGACCGTTGTTTTAGGTTATTCCCCAACACTATGAATTCTAAATTTTTTTTAAAATTTATTTCTTTTTTCTTTTTTCTTTTTTTTATTGGTTGTTCACAACATTACAAAGCTCTTGACATATCATATTTCATACAATAGATTGTAGTGGGTTATGAACTCCCAATTTTACCCCAAATGCAGAATGCAGAATCACGTCAGTTACACATCCACAATTTTACATAATGCCCTATTAGTAATTGTTGTATTCTGCTACCTTTCCTGTCCTCTACTATCCTCCCTCCCTATCCTCTACTATCCCCCCTCCCTAAATTTTTATTTAAAAGTTAAACTTGGTTAATTTAAGAACATCAATGTAATTGTGATACTATTACTGGCTTCTTTGTGCATTAGGTATATTCATGTCCTCCAAGTAACATGTAAAGCTTAGGAGAACACTTACATCAAGTTGGTACTCTCCAAACTAAAGTTGTCTGTAGCAGTAGTCTCTTTCAGACTAATATAGAAATAACAAATTTAGTTAAGGATTTACTGGGCATGATGTTGGCAGAGTTTGAAGCACCATCTATTCAGCATGTCTACCTAGTGGCAAGTACTATACCAGAGTCTGTGACTGTGCCCAGGAGCACAGAATTTTGGTTCTGAGGAAAGCCAGACTGGCTGGTGAGTGGCATGATGAAACATGTGACAGAGAAAGGGCACTACAGCCAGCTTGAGGTGTAGCCCAGTTATGTCAAGAGAAGTTGACCCAGAAAAAAGGGCCAGGCCAATTGTCCAATACCAGTCTGCATTTTCAAGCTCCCCGGGGTGAACCTTTCTCCTTGTCCATGTGCATCAATGTGTAGGCCATTATGTGAGGACTAGTGGAATGGCAGCTCCTTCCAGTATTGCTCCTTCTTCCTAGTGCCAGTTCTGAAGTCTTGGCAATGCAGGACCCACAGTGCTAGCTTGGGAATCTAGTACTTGTGTGGGGCCAACATTGTTCTGTGGAGCAAAGAGATTGGCAAAGCTGGTGAGAGAGGGCCCTACTGGGAGGTTGGTGAAGGAATACTTGGGGCCAGGAGCTTGGTGCAGTGGTGCAAGTGGTGCTAAAAACACAGGACCAGGATTACTCAAGATCCTGCTAGGCACCTCCAGTGACCTCTCTATTTCCTCAATGCCATCTGGCTCAGATGAACCTCCTAGAACACCAGTGCAGACTCACTGCTGAGCCTGGGTTTCTGAGCAGTGTTCTGAGCTGACTGGATGCTGCCAACTGCTAAGCCCCTTCTGGGTTTGCAGGTTCCATTAAGTTGTTGGAAGATGTGTCCTAACAGCATAGTGAAGCCTGACACCCTTCCTTAGGTCAGTCACCTAGTAGTGGCTCAGCCAGGCCTTGCACCCAAGCTATGAAACTACAGAGCTTATGCTCTGCTCCCTGGTGCCTCCAACTGGTATAAATACGTCCTGTATTAATCACCTCCACTTTATGGTCTTGAGGCCCATGTGCTGTCAGTAAGGAGCATATTCACTGATCAGGAGGAGGTCAGCTCAAGTGCAGACCCAGGCCTTCACTGGGCTCCAGTCTCCTCAAAAAGAGTCAGGCCACCAGCCATCAGCAGAGCATCATCCATCTATCTCTCTGTTGTGGAGAGCAGTGACTTGGATCAGAGACTCTAATTGCCTCATGACTGCATTTGTGCTGGGAACTTCCTGTGCAAAGATGCACATCAAAATTGACCAGTTGCTATGGTGACACCCAGACTCAGGAAACTGTGCAAAGGCATTGAGTTACATCAGTTTCAACCTTGAGCTCAGGCACCAGCTCCTGGTGATACAGAATTCTGAGCATAACAAGATAACCCTAATGTCTCGCCAGTGCTGCATCCTTCATATTGCCTGCTTTGTAGAAACTTTCCCTCAAATAACCCTATATAATAAATGTGCTGAGCTAGCTCTGGGTCACTGTTCCTACAACAAAAGATCGTGTTCCACCTGGCTCCAACTTTTCTATGTATTTGTTGTTGGAAGCCACTCCTGTTCTATGTAACATTTTTCCCTGGGCCTTGAGTCAAGGAGATTTTGATCTAGCATTGCATGCTATTTTGTGACCTCACCCATTTAATGCATTACACAATACATGTGACTTCAAGGCTGCTCTGTAGTTCCAGAATTGAGCTTGACCCATTGGACCTGGAAAGCCCACCTCCTGCCTTATTTGGTGAAGAACATTCTGTAGAAAACCTTGAAGTTCCCTTGTATAAATAAACCAAATGTGGGTTTGCTTACTCTCTCTCCTCCCAGTGTGGAAGATGGACCCCTAAGATCACAGATCTGTCCCGCCTGCATTTCCCCAAATTATTTCCTGTGTAGTATGGTTTATTCTCCACTTCTGAGCTTACTTTCACAATATTGGTCCTTAGAATTTAAGACTGTATTTATATATATGGACTGTTGTTAAAATAGAATGGTTATTAAAATACAATTTTTCCATACAAGCCAGTTATTTCCACAGAATATCTACCAATATTTTACTGCCCCAATCATTCTACAATAAACTTTGGCATCTTTTCTAAATGAATGAAGTATACAAATGCTTTGCCAATGCAATATAAAATCCCTAGAGGTGATAGGTATGTTTTGGATTGATCTTCAAAAAACCGATAAAGGACAGTTATATCAAGATGCCAACTTTTATAGAAAGTCCAAAGCCAGGAGGACTCAATGTGGAAGTGCTCTCACTGAATGTTTCACTTCTACTTCTTAAAAGAAATTTGCAATCAACCATGTTTAATTTGGGTTCTTAATTTAACCAAAGATCTAAGAAGCTAGAAATATAATTGAGTTATAAAAACTATTTTTAGAATACAAAAATAAAATTAGATATACTATCATTTTGACTCTTTAAAAATCCATGATTTAAATTACTCCTTATTTGGGGGGTATTATTTATAGCTGTATAAGGAAGGCCAAATTAAAGCCTGGCAAACTGATTTACAACAATCATTTCTTATTTGGTGATAATTTGGGTCCTATATATCTTAATGTATTCTTTCAGGCTTATATCTGTCTCCATATTCACCTTATTTATGATCATAATCCATTCTCTCATGATGTTATGTCCCCTGAAAGTTTCATTGGTAATATTCTAACTTTCAGGAAAGACGATATTCAAAAAAGGATTATTGGCATTCAATTGTTGCCTCATTTTCTCCATCTTACAAATGGCTCCATATCCAACTTTATAGGCAGAAACTACAAGGAGGGTTCCTGCTGTGTCCTATGAGCCTATTTTAATCCTCTTATGTTTCAATTATTGGAGGCATAATAAATATCCTGTAAATTATAAAAAAAATGGAATCTAATTAAGCTCATTTTCTTAATAATTTGGTTCAAAATATTTCTAAAGTCCTATAGAATCAGATAAATATTGATAAGAGTTTGCAACTGGATTTAATATTCTAAAAGCCATTATTATAGATACCTATAATAAGCTTTCTGCTCTCAAATTCTAACAAAGGCTTAAATGCCATGCTAAAAATAAGTATGCCTGCATTAGTGTAACCAACTTTCATGCTTCCCAATAAAATTTGGAAAAAATTAGAAATCATCTGGTGGGTATTTGGCATAACAATAATAATGGCTTAAATCTCATGGGGATATGTCAAAGCACCCAGGCAGGATATCTAAGAAAGCAGGGCCCATCTCATGTACACTGCATTTCTAACTGGTTGAATATTTTGTAAATTGATTGACTCCCATCCTAAAAACATGCTGAAACATTTTGCATGGTATATTTTTGGAATGATATGTATGCTATTAATTTTCTTTTGTATTGTGACAATAGGTTTTTATATCCTCAGTACAAAAATCCAGAAACTTGAAATAATGGCTCATCATTTACACCTGCAAAGTGAAAAGTGGGAATATGTGGGAAGTCACTCCTGAGCTATTTAACACCTTCACTTGGCCTTGAAACAAGGAGATTTTGGTCTGGCATTGCATGCTATTCTGTGGCCCCCTCCCACACAATACACATGACTTCAGTCTTCATCCAGCTGCTCGTATAGCCTTATTTGGTAAAGAACATTCTGTAGAAAACCTTTGAAGTTCCCTTGAATGAATAAACAAAATGTCGGCTCACTCACTCTCTTTCTCTCTTCCCAATGTGGAAGCTGGACCCCCCAAGGTTGCAGAGCCATTCTGCTCCTGCTTTCCAAAATTACTTCTTTTTCTTAGCTTAATTTCACAGCCAGCCTGAGTCACACAGAGGAGACCCAAATTCCATTGCTTTTGTGGGACATGGGCAAGAGTTTGTCTTTTCTCAATCCCTCATTGCCCCTCACCTGTTTTCTGAATTAACAGCCACAGCAGAGCAGGTCCTGGCACTCTTGCCTATTGGACCCTGCAGTCCAGATTGCTTTTCCATTGAGTTCCAGGGACCCAAATTTGTAAAGGTCATATTCAATACTCATTGGGGTTTGTGCAGAATAAATCCAGCAGTGGCTGCTTCCCACAGAGTGATAAGAAGCCAGTTGATATGATCTTCCTTGAAATAGCCTAGAAAGCCAACATACCATGGGTTTTCAAGTGAATAGGGGAGCAATGTGTTGAATTCAAGCCAGGTCAACCAAAAGAGGTCATTGTGAACATTTCACAGGGCCCACTCTTCACCATGCATTGTTTCCTTAATGTCAGTTGAGATGTCTACGTAGGAGGAGATATGCTCTTGGGTATCAGGACAAAGGGCAGACATGCTATCATCCTAGGATCTGGGGGTTTAAATATGAAGAGAAATATTTGGAAAACTCTCCAACTGTCTATATCCAGCCTGACCCTGGTTTCCATTGCTTCCTTCATCACAGTGTTTTTCTCTCTCCTGGTGCGGGGGTGGGGGTGTGGCGGTGGACATGTATCAGACACATAAACTGCAGGAGTTTCAGAACCAGGAATCATGGTGTTTTAGTCAGTTTTTCACTGCTGTGACTAAAGGAACACAATCAGAACAACTATAGAGGAGAAAAAGCTTATTTGAGGGCTCACAGTTTCAGAGGTCTTAGTCCATCCATATAAGGGAGGCTCCATTCTTCAGGGCTCAAGGTGAGGCAGAACATCATGGCAGAACAGTGTGGCAAAGGGAAGCGACTCACAAGGTGATGAGGAAGCAGAGAGAGAGGTCTCCACTTGCCAGATAAAAATATATACCCCAAAGCCACACCTAAATTCCCACCTCCTCCAGCCACACCCTAACACTTCAGTACCACTCAGTTAATCCCTATCATGAGATTAATTCACTGATTGGGTTAAGATTCTTACAACACAATCATTTCTCCTCTAACCCTTCTTGCATTGTCTCACACATGAACTTTTGGGGGGGACACCACATCCAAACCATAACACATAGCTATCAGTAAAAATATTTCTTACCTTGGTTTTAGTATTTAAAAATCTTTAAACAATGATATTGGTCTATTCATATGTTTCAGCATTTGCTTTGGCTGTCTGACCTAAAGATCCCCTTTCTGAGCAAGTTTGGACTTCTGTTCCCGACAAACTTTGGGAATGAGTGAATGCAAAAGGTTTAGCTTAGACCTAAATCTGGTTTGAAAAGAGAAGACTCATTAGAAGCCCTATGGAATTTCTAAAGGAGCAGAAAGGTTCTACATTTGTGGCATTTAACCCTACTGCTTGATATCATTCAAAGAGATTTTAATAAGGAACAAAGTTTGGTTGAACAAAAATGAGCTAGTAGGAATTTAGGACAAAGATTTCCTACAGGAACACTGCAAAAGGTGACCCCATATGAGACTGGTGTGGAAAAAAAAAAGTAATAGTGGTTACTCCCATGACTTTTGGGGAGGTTTGTTTTGTTTTCATATTTTTTTTTCTTTTTGAATCAAAGAATAAAATTCATTAACTGTTTGGTAAATGTTGGGCTTCAGAAAAGTAAAAGGGAATCATGACAAGAACGTCCCAGCAATATCCCACTTCTGAATTTTCTTGTCAAAAATGTGTAGATGGACAGAGTGCTGTTCTTTCAGTCATGTGTGATAGATTCTTATTACTCCTTGCAAGACAAAAGAATGTTTAGTGGCATATGATTATTCTGTGATCATTTGCCTTTGAGGAAAAAGCCATGTTGAAATAAAAATTTTATTTACTAATTCATTTATTTTTATTTGTTCTTTTTAGATATACATGACAGTAGAGTATATTTTGACATACATATATGGAATTATAACTTAGGATCCCATTCTCATGGTTGTACATGTTGTGGAGTTTCTCTGGTCATGTATTCATATATGAACACTGGAAAGTCATTTCCATTATATTCTACTGTCTTTTCTATTGCCATCTCCCCTCTCTTCCCTTTATTTCCTTTGGTCTAATTCAATGAACATCTATTCCTCCCGTCCTAATTGTGTGTTAGCATCCTCATATCAGAGAGAACACTGGGACTTTGTTTTTTGAGGACTGGCTTATTTCATTTAGCATGATGGTCTCCAGTATTATCCAATTACTGGCAAATACCATAATTTCATTCTTCCTTGTGGCTGAGAAATATTCCACTGAGTATATGTACTACTTTTTAAAATTCATTTATCTGCTGAAGGGCACCTAGGTTGGTTCCAAAGTTTAGTTATTATTAATTGAGCTGCTATAACCTTAATGTGGTTGCATCACTGTAGTGTGCTGCTTTTAAGTCTTTTGTATATATATCAAGGATTGGGATAACTGGCTCCAATGATGGTTGTACATGACGTGGTGTTATACTGGTCATGTATTCATATACGAACATAGGAAAGTTATATCTGATTCATTCTGCTGTTTTTTCCCATTCCCATCTCCTCTCCCATTCCTTCATTGCCCTTCGTCTAATTCAATGAACTTCTATTTCCCTCCCCCCTATTATGTGTTAGCATCCACAAAACAGAAAGAACATGAGATATTTTCCTTTAGTAGGTGTAGAGTCTCTGGTCTTTGATCCACTTTGAGTTTTGTGCAGGGTGAGAGATGGGGATTAATTTTATCCTACCACATATGGATTTCCAGTTTTCCCAGCACCATTTGTTAAAGAAGCTATCTTTTCTCCAATGTATGTTTATGTGCCTTTGTCTCAGATGAGATAACTGTATGTGGGTTTGTCTCTGTGTCTTCTACTCTTTTCCATTGGTTTGCATGTCTGTTTTGGTGCCAATACCGTGCCATTTTTGTTACTATAGCTCTGTGGTATTATGATACTGCTGGTTATCAGTGATGAGTTCTGCTTCCCCACATGTTGAAGTTTGAACATTAGAGAAGCTCGCCAAGTAAAAAAAGGGTTAACATAGACTTTTCCCAGGAGGGAGAAGGGGGCCATAGCTGGTATCATGGTATCCCAAGAGGGAAGGTGTTCTGCCCTTTTTATATGTCCTAGGCTTCCTTTGTTCTCCTGTCTTCCCCCCTTATCTTTCTCCTTCCTGCCATGTGACTAGGCCCAGGAATGCTTGGTTGGATGGCCAAAGGTGGGAAACAGGGGGGCTGAAGGGGGAAGGGCATAGCCAAGGACACATTAACAACCTTATATCTCCCTGTAGGGAGGGGAAATTCCTTGGACAGGTTACCTTGGCCACAGGTTGGAGCAGGGACAGGTTCTTGATAAGATCCCTCAGGAGACAGTCTCCAACTTCCCAGACTCACTCAAAATTGGCCTCCTTGATCAGACCTGACTCCATTTACCTATCTACACTGACTGCCTGTCTAATTCTGGCTTCACTGCCTCATTTTTTTTTCACTAAGGATTTTTTTTTCCTATTCTGGGGTTCTAATTTTTCCAAATGAATTTCATGACTGCTTTTTCTATTTCTACGAAGAACATCATTAGAATTTTAACAAGAATTGCATTGACTCGATATAGTACTTTTGGTAGGATGACCATCTTGACAATATTACTTCTGCCTATCAAAGAACATGGGAGATCTTTTCAATTTCTTCTAAGACCTTCTTTAATTTCTTTCTATAGTGTTCTGTAGTTTTCATTTTAGAGGTCTTTCACCTCTTTTGTGACATTCTCAAAGAAAAAAGTTTTAATATTTTGAAGCTATTTTGAATGGGATAGTTTTTCTAATTTCTCTTTCAGTTGATTCATCACTGTTGTATAGGAACACAACTGATTGATGGGTGTTAATTTTATATCCTGCTACTTTGCTGAATTAATTTATGAGTTCTAGAAGTTTTCTGGTGGAGTTTTTTTTTAGGGGGGGAGTTCTTCTCATGTTATTGGCAAATAGGAATAGTTTAAGCTCATCTTTTCCTATTCATATCCATTTAATTTCTTTCTTTTGCCTAATTTCTCTGGCTAGAGTTTCAAGAACCTATGTTGAGTACAAGTAGTGATAGGAGCATCCCTGTCCTGTTCCAGGTTTTAAGGGAATGTTTTCAATTTTTCTCCATTTGGAATGATGTTGGCTTGGGATTAACATATAAAGCATTTACAATGTTGAAGTATGTTCCTACTATCCCTAGTTTTTCTAGAGTTTTACATGAATGGATGCTGAATTTTGTCAAATGTTTCTTTTTCATCTACTAAGATAATCATGTGTTTCTTGTCTTTAAGGCTATTGATGTCATACATTTCATTATTGATTTCTGTAAGTAGAATCATTCTTGCATCCCTTGGATGAACCCCACTTGATCATGGTGCAGTATCTTTTTAATATGTTTTGTATGTGATTTGCCAGTATTTTATTAAGAATTTTTGCTCATCAGGGATATTGGTCTGAAGTTTTCTTCCCTTGATGTGTCTTTTTCTGGTTTTGGTATCATGGTGATACTAGCTTCATACAATGACTTTGGAAGGGTTTCCTCTTTTTCTATTTCATGGAATAATTTGAGGAGGATTGGTGTTATTCTTCTTTGCAGGTCCAGTAGAATCAGCCGAGAATCCATCTGGGGCTGGACTTTTCTTTTCTTGGTAGGCTTTTGATGGCATCTTCAATTTCATTGCTTGAAATTGATCTGTTTACATTTTCTATGTCCTCCTGATTCAATCTGGGTAGGTCATATGTCTCTAGTAATTTGTCAAAGTATTTAAGATTTTCTATTTTATTGGAACAAAATTTTCATCTGTGTTTCTTTCTTTTAATTGGACATAACTTTATTTATTTTTTAATGTGGTGATTGAAAGGTGAGTGACTCACCCGAGACAGAGGTTCAACCAAGAGATGTATTGGGGGGCTGCCTGAAGGGGAAGAAAAGGAGAGGCAGAGAGCAGAGAGAGGACAGAAGGAGGGCAGAGAGGGAGAGGAAAAGAGCAGAGAGAAAGAGAAAAAGAGAGAGGAGAAAAAAGACAAAGAGGGCAGAGAGGAAGAGGGCAGACGAAGAGGGCAGAGAGCGTGAGCTTGCAAGCTTCAGCTTAAGAAGGATTGCATAGGTGACATGGCTGGTGCTGATTGGCAAGGTGACTCGGGAACAGGAAACAGACACTGTGTCCAGTGGGGATTGGTGGAGAAAACCTTTGAATTTGTTGCTCTTGGCTTGGCACCCTTTGGAGAGGAGGGGCAGGAGTAAGGGATTCCATGATATTCTCACCAGATGGAAATTTAACTTCATCGGGGAGTCTCCCACACACCCAATAGTGCTGAGGATTAAACCCAGTGCCTCACACAAGCTAGCAATTTGTCTATCATTAAACCACAACCCCAGCCCTCATCTGTATCCACATTGACATTTTTTATCATGAATTTTAGTAATTTGTTTTTTTTTTCTTTCTCTTCATTAGTTTAGCTAAGGGTTTACAATTTTATTTATTTTTTAAAGAACTCACTTTGCTGAGTTTTGGGAATTGTTTCAATTTCATTGATTTCAGTTCTGATTTTAAATATTTCCTACTTTCTACTGCTTTTGATGTTGATTTCTTTTCCTTCTACAGTTTGAAATGTAATGTTTAGATTACATATTTTATGAATTTCTATTTTTTCAATGAATGAGATCAATGCAATGAACTATCATCTTAGTTTATAGTGTCATAGAGATTATGATATCATTATTCTCATTTTCTTCTAAGTATTTTTTTATTTCATCCCTGATTTTTTCAGCTATCAATGGTCATTTAATAGCAAATTATTTAATCTCCAGGTGTTGGAGTAGCTTCTATTTTTAATTTTATAATTGATTTCTATTTTCATTCCATTATGACATGATAGAATGCAAGATGTTATCTCCAATTTGTTTTTTTTTTGTTGTTGTTGTTGTTGTTGTTTTTTGCTAAGAGTAGCTTTGTGTCCTAAGATATAGTCTACTTTAGAAAGGGATTCATGTGCTAATGAGAAGAAAGTGTATTCAATCATTGATGGCTGAAATATTCTATATATGTCTGTTAAGTCTACATTATTTAAATTTATTTTTTAGTTCTATAGCTTATTTATCTAGTTTTTGTTTGGAGGATCTATCCAGTGGTGAGAGAGGCATGTTAAAGTCACCCAGTTGTGGTCTAATTGATTCTTGAAATTGAGAAGGGTTGTTAGATGCTTCATTGTTTGGGGCATAAATATTTACAAGTGTTATGCCTTTTTAGTGTATAATTCCTTTTAGCAGTATGAAATGACCTTCTTTTTCCCTTCTGATTAACTTTGTTTTGAAGTCCACTCTGTTATGAAGATAGAATCTCCTACTTATTTATGAGAGCCACATAAATGATTAATTTTTGCCATTCTTTCACCTTCAGTCTGTGAATTTTTTTGCCTATGAGGGGATTTTCTTGGAGACAGCATATTTTGGAGTCTTGTTTTTTAATCCAATTTGCCAGTCTATGTCTTTTGATTGATGAGTTTAGGCCATTTACTTTAGTGTTATTATTTAGAAATGATTTCTATTCCTTGTCACAGTCCTTTTCATCCCTTATATATTCATTTTAACTCTTTCATGAGAACATTCATAACAGCTTCATCTTTAAGAATGGAAAACTTGCAAGTTAGATGATTCTAGCCTGTCATCCCAGCGACTCCTGTGGCTGGAGCAGGAGTTCACAGGTTCAAAACCTGCTTCAGCAATTTAGTGAGGACCTAAGAAACTTAGCAAGACTCTGTCTCAAAATTAAAAATAGAAAGGGCTGGGGATGTGGATCAGTAATTAACCATCTCTAGGTTCAATTCCTGGTACAAAAATTAAAATAAAATGAAAAGAAAGAAAGAAAAGAAAAGAAAAAGAAACAAAGAATCTGAAGACTCAGATATCCACCAAACCTGGCTGATGTTCATCCAGCCCTTCCATGACCTCATTCTGTAACAGTGGCGGTACCACGGGCTGGCTTTCCAAGTACTGCTGCCTCTGCCTCAGACTTCCCTAAAGTCAGCATACCTGCAGCAGGGCTGTGCCAGTTGGGTATCTCATAACAGCAAGGGCAGAAATTCCCAAGAGACACCTGAGCCCTCTCACCCAAGGTATTTCCCTCCTGAGACCCAGGATTGTGCTTCACCACTGTGAGTTCTCCCTGAATCTCCAGGGACTTGGCTGGTGCTACTTAGCTGATATTATTTCCCCCTTGCTAGGAGCACCCCTTTCCCCATCGTCTTGCTGTCTTCCCTCTCTTCCTGGCCCTGATCTACCTCCTCCTCTATTAATCTACCTTCATGCCAATGCCTTTTTTGGGCTTCTTTGGGGTCCTCACCTCTATTTCCTTGGGAGGAGGAAATGGGAGGTGAGCTGGCGGCATGGGTTCCACAGCCCGGTGAACCTGCTCAGGTGGTGTAGACAGGAAAATGTATGTGTGCCGGGAGAGATCCTTAAAGTTCTGGAGGGCAGAACGGGACTTTTTTCATGAGTGGTGAGTTGACAGAACGGGACTTTTTCCCGGGAGTCCGCCCATGACATCAACTGGAGGATCCCCATAGAGGTGTGTGTAGCCTGTAGGAGAGGAGTATTTTAGCTGCTTATTGACCAAAGCACATGAGGTCAGGGATCTTAGCGAAGAGCCTGAAGACGGGGCACATTGCAGATGCTGGAAGAGTAGGGGACAGGAGCTGGAATATCACAGACAGGCCAAAAGGTAGGTGATTCCTCGAGGGTAGGTGGCATGCAGACACCTGTGACCACGCTGATTGAGCAGATGGCTTATTCAGAACACTTACTCTAGGTCCGATCCCCACACCAGCCAAGACACCAAGGGAGCTCCACGGAGACCAACGTCCAGCGGAGACCATACTGTTCAGTTCAGCCTTTGTGATGTCTGGCTGGAACGAGTGACTCAGCAAGCTTGTGGCAAAATCTGGTTCCGTTAAGAAATGGTGACCCAAGATAAAAAGCGAGGCCCATTGTCCACTACTGGCTGATTTTCAAGCTCCTGGAGATGTTCTCCTGCTCCTTTCACGTGCATGTCCACATGTGGGCCACTTTGTGGGGCCCCATCCATCACTGATCGTATTTCTTGATTCCATTTCTGAAGGTCCCTCAGTGTCTTGCCCAGGGCATCAGTTTGGGCACCCGGGGCCTGTGTGTGGCCAACACTCTCTTCTGGGGCATGGGGGCCTGTGGAGCCCGGAGGGGGGCTTTAATGAGGAGGGAGGGAAGGCAATCTGTGAGGCTGCGACCTGGGAGATGGGTAGGACTTGAAGCAGCTATGTAGGTCCTGTTGCTCTCCTAGGTCAGAGCTACCTGAAAAGGAACTGGTTCCAAGGTGATATTGAGACACTGGAGGTGTCTCTAAACAGGCCTGGCAGTATCTGATTCACCTTGGCCCTATGTTGGCATCTGATTGTTTTACAATGTTAAAATATTTTAACATCAACAACATCAACTAAGTATAAATTTAAGTACTCTTGGCTTCTTGAATTCCGTAAGGTAACATATATTTGGATCTATTAAATATGTTTTTATAAATTGGTAAATTTTTAAAAAAGAGTTTAAGATTGCTCATCTCTGGGTCTTAACTTAAAAGCAAGGTTAGTAAGAGTTAACATTCTAGCAGGTGTAATTCTATATGTATACAAAAGTTTTCAGCTGTGTTTTGATTAAAGCCCTATAAAGAGGAAAGTATTTAATTTTATTAAAAAGGAGTAAAGTTTAAATGAGAAAAGATGGACCTCCAATAACACAAGTTTTTATAGTTTCTGGATAAAGGCATTGATCAGAGTCCATGCTGAAGTGATATTTTTAAAAGTTTTAGGGCTAATGGTTGAAGTCTGTTTTTACAGGCATTGGGCAGGTACCAAGGCTATGGGCCTGGCCCATAATTTTCTAATTTTCTAATCTATGCCCTGTTAGTTCTTGATTCTAAATTTTTCTGTAACTTCCATTTGGGTCCACCCTCACCTCTATTTGCTCACTGTTTAGGGACAAAGGAGTTGACTGGAATGTTTAACATGCCTTACCTGAGATAAGTCTGCCTTGTACCTTACTTCATTAGGATCACTCCAAGTTAGGCTAGATGTAAGCTTATTTAAAGTTGTGTTCAAAAGATAGATTTTTGTTATAAAGATTACTATAATCTCAAAATAATCAAGGGATATAATGCAAAACTAAGTAAATTATAAAAGATATGTAAAATTGTAAGAAAATTTTAAAAGAAAGTAAAATTTGTAGAGGGTCACATATGTGATTGACTTGATTGCTGCAGTCTGGCTGGGCACAATTCAGGAGCCACTTGTCAAAAGAAACTAACTTTATTTTTAGAACTACAAATGCCAAACAAAACAGCTCCTCAGGAAAAACCCTCAGAGCCCAACTGCCACCACCGGCTTCCACAAGCCTCATCACCTCCCACAATCCTCCTGCTCTTGAGGCCGATTGGCTGGGTCATGTGGGCGGAGCCAAAGAAGTCCCCCAATGAGCAGCTCCATGGTCTGAAAGGGCAGGGAAACAGCCCAATGAGCAGCTCCGTGGAGGAGCCAATCAGCTAGATGTTGCTGGGGCAGCTGTGAGCCAGTCATCAGCTGGAAGTTTGCTGGTAGCTGGAAGTTTGCTGGGGCCCCTTTGGCTATGGCTCTCAACACTTGATGAATTTATGGGTCTTTGTGGAGGCAAAAATATATTAGTGTTGCTATATAAATTATGTTTCTTGGTTTAGAGCTATTATACAAACTGAATATGCTTTAGGTATTCTTAATTTCATTTTATATTTTATAGAACTTTATAACTTTTGTGTGTTAGTGTTTTAAAGAAGTATTTCTTCTAACATTGAACATTCAAATTAACATGAGTTAATTTGAGATAATAAGCCATCATCTATAAGACAGAATACAACATAAGGCTGACTCCCATTACTAATACTAACTTCAGTTAAATGGAAAGAATAACTATAAAATTATGGACATTAAAAGTACTGGTGAAACTGACCTGCTGGATATTTCAAACCCAAACTTGAAAAATCAAAGGCAAGAAAATAAAAGGGAGCAAAAGTTAAAAAACAGTAGCCAGTATTTTGGCCTTAAAAACAGTAGCCAGTATTTTGGCCTTTGCCCTCTAAGGTCAGCTAGAACCTAGGGAACAATGGGACTGCTCTAAGGAGCTTACTCTGGTGAGTCAACTGACCTCCTGATAAGGGGGGATTGAGAGGATCCTAGAGTACAGAAAGATAATCAGTGCACATTCTGCAGAGGAGGGTCCCTGGAAAGGGAAATGTCCCTGATGCCTCCAAGGGAAACTACATAGGGTCAGCAAGATCCTGACCCATCCTGGCAGATGGCACTACTAATAAAGGAGTCAAAATGTTTCTCACATTTTCCAAGAGCGATCTCTGAGGAATCTCAGCTGACCCTATAGGGAGTAGGTCAATTTTGACCAACTTGGTGTTAAATTATAATCTGGGAGAACAAAGCACAGCCACTCATGGGCATTTAAAAGAAAAGATAATGGCTCTATTACTGGAGATGTGCATTTGTGTCAGCCATCCTGAAATTAAGTAAAATGGGAGATTATAAAGAAAGGGTTTTAATACAAGAGCACCTGATATACAAGTTTGTGCTAAGTCAATATGAGACCTATCTGTATATTTTTTTCTGATATGATTACTATGAACTCCTAATTCCATCCTAGAGTTTGTAATTTGTCACTTCCAGCCTGGAAATTTGTTTTTTATTAAGACCTAGAAAGAAGATAAGCTTCAGATGATCTGGAAAGAACATTATGAAGTGCTTCTGATCACTGAAATGGTTATCTGAACCGCTAAAATGGGGAGAACTCAATACCATGGCCAATTTCCACCTCAAAATTTAATAGATCTAGGATGGATGGCAATACCAAAAGGGTGCAATGAAAATAAAACCTAATGGTATAAAAAGAAAAAAAGGGGAATTTGTGAGAAATAAAGATTCTGGTGGTCCATTTTCAGAATATAGCATTCAGCCTTAATTGACTTTAATGTAACCATTTTAATTATAGCCTTGCCCATTGCCTACCCCAATTTTAAAATTAGACAATCGTGTATATTGTACCTAGGAGCTCTTGCATTCAGGGTGGAGGGCTGCACTGTATTAGGGATATATAATGGTGGACTTCCTGCCCTGGCACCCTCACATGCCAGGTTTCAAAGCGTACCTTTCTGGCAGAAGTGAAGTTTGCCTTGCCCATCCTCTTCTGAGCACGTGTTTGATTTCTTGTGGAACCTCAGGATTTGTAACAACCATCTCATCAAAGAACAAGGAAAAACATAGGATCCAAGAACTATTAACAACAGGATTTTAGGTCTATAATTGGGAAAAGAGGAAAGTCATTGAGACATTTGGGGAAGGGGGAAATGAACTAGCAGTGGATACCTGAGCCATGTCCAAGCCCAGAAAATGGCCCAGAGCTCAAAACACCCTGGCTAGTTGTCAAGCCAGGTCAATATAAGAGTCCACAAAGCTCTCCTCTGTGTTCTATTGTGGGATGCCTGAGATCAAGTGTGATCTAGATTGGGCTCCATCTTGCCCAGACCAGGCCAACTCCAATGCTCCCTCCACGTTGGGAGATACACGACACACAAAGGCCAAAGGACTGGGATGATGCTGGCAGAGAGTGAAGTACCATCCACGCAGCAGGTCCACTTGGTGACAAGTCCTACACCAGAGCACATGGCTACTTTCAGGTGCACAACACTTGGGTTCTGAGAAAAGCCTGACTGGCTGGTAATTGACATGCCAAATGAGGTCCAGGTGATGTCATATTCACAAGTCCTGGCTGCCTTGTGCTGTCCGAGTCATCCTGTACTGCTCAAATGGTGCAGAGCTGCACTCAGTTCCAGCTTGCACTGTGCACACCAACTGGCAAAGACAGGGGCCAAGACAATGATGCCATTTGGTGGGAGCTTCCCTGAACCAGGAATCTCCCTGGAATATGGGCCAAAGTGGTTGCAGGAGACAGGAGATCACTAGAAGTTGATAGCCTTGGAAGGAAGGGTGGTATTCATAGCACTGTTGGTGGCAGGGTTGGAGGATAGTGGTGCACAGGCTCTGCCTGCTATCAAGGAGGCCAACATGTGATTCAGGACCAGGAACATGAGAAGCAGCTAAGCATTGCATAGAAAGGCTTCCACTTGTTGCCCAATAGGTCTCCCTGAGTCAGGCTAAATGGTGGTTGCTGGGACAGTGGGATGTGGAAATTGTGATGGTTGAGGCAGCAGACCTTAGGTAGAGGTGGGTCTGTGGATACTGGTCCCTTTGGCTGTGCTGCATACACCAGTGCACCTGGGGTAATGGGATCAGCTCCCTGTGGAGCTGGGGACAAATCTAAAGATCACTGCATTAGAAGGTGGATTAGTGCCCATGGCAGTGTCCTTGGGCTCTAGAGTTGGCTGTCAGATCCAAAGCGCAGAGGCATTGACTAGTGTTGGAAGACCCGTTGCTAGAGTTAGGGACTGTCCAGTGTTCTTGGGGCTGGTGGTGGAATGACCAGAAGAGGAGTGGGAAAGGAAGTAGGACAGGAGAAAGAGAAGCAGCAGAATCTATGCACATGGGCATTAGGGATTTTATTCTGCAAGGCATAGGCTTGAGGGAGAAGGATTCTGGGATAGGAGGTGTGGGGAGATGGGAAGGAGGTGCTATAACTTTTTCCAAGTGAGTAAGATGTTGACTCTCACTGGCCAGAAACTCCACATTGAGAGTGGACCTAAAAAGAGGAAAAGGGCTAGTGGGAGGAGGCAAAGGAAGACAACTAGGTCTTCCCCCTTTTATCACTACTTGGTATGGGGGAAGGGAGTGAGAGAGACGGTGCAGTAGCCTGTTTTGCTAATAGGAAGGTGACAGGAATATCTGGCATCTGGAAAGTGTCATTGGGTTGGGATATGAGGGGGAACTGCACAAGTGGGGAGAAAGAAGGGGCAGGCTGTCTGGTGGTCAGGGTGTGTGGTGGTCCAGGCTGTGACAGCCCCTCCACTGTACCCCCCAAGACCTCTATGTCATCCTGTACATTTCTTATGTTCTTTAAGCCCAGGAATTTATTCTGCATGGTGCCAAACTCTTTCTCCAGACAAACAAGAGAATGCTTAGGAGGTTGATTCCTTGGTACTGGCAGTGATAGCAGCATCACCATTGGCCCAGGCCTCTTTCTCCTGTAGGGCCTCCTGCTAATGACTGTGGGTGGAGAACAGCTTCCCCATGGATTAAAAAAAAGGCTGTTCACACTGCACCCTGTTTCCTGACCCCTGGGAACCTGGACAGCTGGGCAGATGGTATTCATCCAACCCTTCCATTGTCCCCTTCTCTGACACCATGGGGCTACTTTAAATCTAGTTAAGGTGTTGGGAATGGCTACTGAATTAGTGTCCTTGAGCTGTCCTGTGACATAGGTGAAACCTCTTCTGGGAACTTTCAGTGTGAAGAAAACTGATTAAAGATTGCCCAGTTGCTATGGTGATGCTCTGTTCAATAGGAGGTTCTGTGCCAGCCACAGAGCTATCAGCTCTTGACCTTGAGGTGATGTAGGGACAAGTACATGAAATACTGCATACATGGCATACATTAAGGGCATCTGAGTGGCAAACCACTCCCCTGTGCTAGGCATGTGAGCAGCAAACCACTTACCCCATAGGCACAGCCCTGGGTGTGATGCCACATATTGCAGTCCTTGTGCTTGCTCCATGGCCTACTCCTCAATTAATTGCTGCAGGGACAGTTGGCCAGAAATTTTATTGGTGGCAGCCTGTAATCTGCTTAGCTACTGAGAGTATATATACATGGTAACTGTGCCATAAAATCAGTCCTGCTTCCTGCTTGGTCTCCGGAGGTCTTGATTAGCAACTCCACAGCCACACTGTCCTCTACCATGTTTCATGGACCTCCTTGCTAGACGAGAGAGAGCCCACGCAAGGTTCAGACACCAGCTTCCTGGGGTAGAAAGTTATCGGCTCAATTATAATTATTATCATAATGGGCTGCTCATACTTATGACCTTGGTTCTGCTTGTTTTGAAGAAACTCTCAAAATAACCCTTTTAAGGATTAAACCTATGTCATAAATGTGCTGAACTTGTTCTAGGTCACTATCTCCCTACCAAGGGGTAGTGAACCACCAAGCCCTAGCTTTTCTCTATTTGTGTGTCTGTTTGTCTTTCCTTTATCCCTTCATCACCCCATCTGGTCTCCTGAATTAATGGTTGTGCAGGTTGCGGTTGTTGGGACCGTGTAGTTGCAGGAACTTTCATTTTCAGGTGATTGGGATGCTCTTAAACAAGAACTAGGTCTCATAAAAGAAAGTGAGGAACAAGTTTACAGCTTGGTGTAAAACATGGGACAGTTAGGATCCACAAAAAGGGGGTGGTGTGAGGATCTCTATTTTACTTTGCTTATACTTAATTCTATGCTTAAATCAAGGAAGGCACAGTTGTTGCAATTTAAAGATTTGTTACTAAAACTTGCCCCTGGTTTCCTAAAGAGGGAGCAGTAAATAATGTAGAGACGTGGGCAATTGGTGCCCTACATAATAAGGAAAAAAAGGGGAAGTCTCCAGAGAAAACATAAAACAGCAGTCTTCCTTGCTTATGTTTTTTTCAGATCTCTCTCTCTCTCTCTCTCTCTCTCTCTCTCTCTCTCTCTCTCTCTCTCTCTCTCTCATTAGGCTTACATTTAAAATGTAAATTGCAAAGGCCTACAAAGCCTACAAGATCATGAGGTCTTCAGAGAACTGGTTAAATCAAAAGGAGAAAAGAGTCATGTTTAAATTCAAGCTGCTTCTGGCATGGCTATCTTTCCCTATCTTACTAACCTGTTCCTGTCTAGTGCTACAGCACAGGGGGAAAAATGGAGTAAATTCATACATACAAGTTTTCTTTTCTTTGAGAATCTTTACCTAAGGACCACACAGGCTCCCACATTCTTTAATTGTCTGAAAAAATTGTAATCTAAGTTAAAAGCAAAATCTGAACTGATAAAGATGTTTTGCATGCTCTTTTACTAAAATATTGTAGCTGTGTAATTTTTTATTAAATTATTTATTTATTCTGATGTGTTATACACAATGGCAGAATGCAATTCATTCCACATTACACATATAAAGCATAATTTTTCAAGTCACTGTACACAAATGATTTTCACACCATTTGTGTCTTTATATGTACTTAGGATAATGATATCTAACTTGTTCCACCATCATTCCTACCCCCTTGTCCCCCTCCCTTCCCCTCCCTCCCCTTTGCCCTATATAAAGTTCCTCCATTCCTCCCATGCCCCCCATCCCCCAATCACCATTATGAGTCAGCACCCTTATATCAAAGAAAACTTTCGGCTTTTGTTTTTTTGGGATTGGCTTACTTCACTTAGCTTTATATTCTCTAACCCCATCCATTTACCTGCAAATGCCATGATTTTTATTCTCTTTTATTGATGAGTAATATTCTATTGTGTGTGTGTGTGTGTGTGTGTGTGTGTGTGTGTGTGTGTATATATATATATATATATATATATATATATATATATATATATATATATAATTTTTCTTATCCACTCATCTACTGAAGGGCATCTGGATTGGTTCCACAATTTAGCTATTGTGAATTGTGCTGCTATAAACATTGATATGGCTGTGTCCCTGTAGTATGCTGATTTTAAGTCCTTTGAATATAAACCAAGGAATGGAATAGCTGGGTCAAATAGTGGTTTCATTTCAAATTTTCCAAGGAATGTCCATACTGCCAATTTACAATCCCACCAGCAGTGTATGAATGTGCCTTTTCCCCCACATCCTCGCTAACACTTATTATTGTTTGTATTCTTGATAGCTGCCATTCTGACTCATATAATTTTTTTAAGATTCTATATTTTTGAGCTCATGATTTTATGTTAAATTCACATTTAGTCTTGCACACTTAAATTAATGTATTTTCCTAATCAGTCTTATTTTTATCTAATGATAGAGGATTTTTACACACTGTCTTTGTTCAGAGCCCAAATTTTTCAAAGGTTGACTCTCAAATACATTAAAAAAAATCTCCATTTACTAAATCCTAACAAGGACAGACATGGTAATGTTGGGGATAGAACTAATAGCCATCAAGGACAAAATAGTTGGCTTTCTAAAACTTATCAGTTTATGTCATGGATGTTAGATTTTACACTTGGCATTTCCAACTGTACAGGCCTGTTCTATATTTAAGTCATAATGTAAAAGTCTGATGGGCTCTATTTTAATTTATAACAGGTTAAATCTAATAGAGACTTTAATAAACATCTGTAATATTGCCTCATACCTGTGGAGCTCCACTTACAAAAAGATACAAAATCCTTGTTTTATCTGTTTTGTGTATATATACACACCTGTGTATTGTATTTTCGTATATGTGTTTGTGTGTGTATATATACTATGTATATGCTATCAAAATTAATGTATAGATAATTGAGAACTCCCAAATTCAAATAAAAAATTGATCCAAATATTTTTTAGTTTACATGACTTAAAAAAAATTAGTTTAAATTGGGTAAACAGATAAAAATAAAGATGTCTTTAAAATTGCTAATTCATAAGTTTTTCTAGCTGGTCACACAATCAATAAAGTATTGGTTTCTATAAAATGTTTAAGATGTAATATCCATTGCTTCTAGGATTTTTCTTCAGCAAGAAAGAGATGGTTAATACTGTTGACTACATTTGTCTGATATGTTGACATTTACAGTTAAAAATGAGTAAATTATATGTAACATGAATATGATTCATCACAAATGTGTTTGTTTAAAAAACATCAGATGAATTTATAAAGTTAAAGTGCTAAAGTATCAACTATTAAATATAAAATCAGGCACTTTTAACTTCAATTTCATAAAAGTATATTTAAACATATATATTAAAAGGGTTTTCATAAATTGGTAAATAGAAAAGTTGCTTTGAGATTGCTTTGTTTCTGTGTCTTCATTAAAATTGGAGTAACTGGGAGTTAAGGTTCTGTCATGTGTGATTTATATACAAAAAATATGAGAAGTTTCAGCTGGGTTTCAATTAAAGTACTATAAAAACACAAAAGTATTTCATCTTATTAAGATGGAATAATTTGTTTAAATTCACAGATTTTATAAGAATTGTTTCAAATGTAAATATTAAATATAAATATATCTATATCTATATCTATATCTATATCTATCTATCTATCTATATATATATATATATACATATATAAATCAACAGCCAAAAAGTAAAATAAGAAGGTTTTAGGTATGAAAATATATTTACATAGAAAGTAAAAGAAAATGTCTCTAGATAAAAAGTCTTTTGTGTGGCAAAGTGAAAAGTTGTAAAATGTCTGAGCAAGTTATGAAAGATTTGTAAAGGATAAGTTTCAAAAAGTTTGTATGTAAATAAATTAGTTATTGGTAATTAATATAATCAAGTAAAGTTATTTAAGACTTTTTCCTCTTCAAAAAAAAGTTTCTAATCTATGAGGCTGAAAGTCTGGCATGGAGCTTGTTTACAGAAACAGATATGAAAACGTGGCTCTTTTCACAGGCATCTGTTACATTTCAAGAGGCTAATTAGGCTTCCTAAATAAATGACTAAGAAAGAAAAGAAAACTGACCCTTTCCCCAGACACAAGTCAAAAATTAATATATTAACATAAACCAAAGTTTACCCCTTTAGGTTTTAAAGTAATAAGAATTTCTTTTTTTTTTATTGGTTGTTCAAAACATTACAAAGCTCTTGACATATCATATTTCAAATATTAGTTTCAAGTGAATTATGAACTCCCATTTTTACCCCAAATACAGATTGCAGAGTCACATCGGTTACACATCCACATTTTTACATAATGCCATACTAGTAACTGTTGTATTCTGCTACCTTTCCTATCCTCTACTATCCCCCCTCCCCCATCTTCTCTTTCTATCCCATCTACTGTAATTCATTTCTCTCCTTGTTTTTTTTCCAACTCCCCTCACAACCTCTTATATGTAGTTTTTTATAACAATGAGGGTCTCTTTCCATTTCCATGCAATTCCCCTTCTCTCTCCCTTTCCCTCCTACCTCGTGTCTCTGTTTAATGTTAATCTTTTCTTCCTGCCCGTCCTCCCTGCTCTATTCTTAGTTGCTCTCATTATATCACAGAAGACATTTGGTATTTGTTTTTTAGGGATTGGCTAGCTTCACTAAGCATAATCTGTTCTAGTGCCATCCATTTCCCTGTGAATTCCATGATTTTGTTTTTTTTTTAATGCTGCCTAATACTCCATGGTGTATAAATGCCACATTTTTTTAATCCATTCATCCATTGAAGGGCATCTAGGTTGGTTCCACAGTCTAGTTATTGTGAATTGTGCTGCTATAAACATCGATGTGGCAGTATCCCTGTAGTACGCTCTTTTAAGGTCTTCAGGGAATAGTCGGAGAAGGGCAATAGCTGGGTCAAATGGTAGTTCCATTCCCAGCTTTCCCAGGAATCTCCATACTGCTTTCCAAATTGGCCGCACCAATTTGCAGTCCCACCAGCAATGTACAAGAGTATCCTTTTCCCCACATCCTCTCCAGCACTTGTTGTTGTCTGACTTCATAATGGCTGCCAATCTTACTGGAGTGAGATGGTATCTTAGGGTAGTTTTGATTTGCATTTCTCTGACTGCTAGAGATGGTGAGCATTTTTTCATCTACTTGTTGATTGATTGTATGTCCTCCTCTGAGAAGTGTCTGTTCAGGCCCTTGGCCCATTTGTTGATTGGGTTATTTGTTGTCTTATTGTCTAATTTTTTGAGTTCTTTCTATACTCTGGATATTAGGGCTCTATCTGAAGTGTTAGGAGTAAAAATTTGTTCCCATGATGTGGGCTCCCTATTTACTTCTCTTATTGTTTCTCTTGCTGTGAAAAAACTTTTTAGTTTAAGTAAGTCCCATTTGTTGATTCTTGCTATTAACTCTTGTGCTATGGGTGTCCTATTAAGGAATTTGGAGCCTGACCCCACAATATGTAGATCGGAGCCAACTTTTTCTTCTATCATACGCAGAGTCTCTGATTTGATATCAAGGTCCTTGATCCATTTTGAGTTAACTTTTGTGCATGGTGAGAGGAGGGGATTCAGTTTCATTTTGTTGCATATGGATTTCCAGTTTTCCCAACACCATTTGTTGAAGATGCTACCCTTTCTCCATTGCATGCTTTTAGCCCCTCTATCAAATATAAGATAGTTGTAACTTTGTGGATTAGTCTCTGTATCCTCTATTCTGTACCATTGGTCCACCCGCCTGTTTCGGTACCAGTACCATGCTGTTTTTGTTACTATTGCTCTGTAATATAGTTTGAAATCTGGTATTGCTATACCACCTGATTCACACTTCCTGCTTAGTATTGCTTTTGCTATTCTGGGTCTTTTATTTTTCCATATAAATTTCATGATTGCTTTATCTATTTCTACAAGCAATTCCATTGGGATTTTGATTGGCATTGCATTAAACCTATAGAGAACTTTTGGTAATATCGCCATTTTGATGATATTAGTTCTGCCTATCCATGAACAGGGTATATTTTTCCATCTTCTAAGATATTCTTCTACTTCTCTTTTTAGGGTTCTGTAGTTTTCATTATATAAATCTTTTACCTCTTTTGTTGATTCCCAAGTATTTTATTTTTTTTTTTTTGAGGATATTGTGAATGGAGTGTTTTTCCTTATTTCCATTTCAGAGGTTTTGTCACTGATATACAGAAATGCCTTTGATTTGTGCGTGTTGATTTTATATCCTGCCACTTTGCTGAATTCATTTATTAGTTCTAGTAGTTTTTTTGTAGACCCTTTTGGGTCTTCTAGGTATAGAATCATGTCACCGCAAATAATGATAATTTAAGCTCTTTTTTTCCAATTTTTATGCCTTTAATTTCTTTCGTTTGTCTAATTGCTCTGGCCAGTGTTTCGAGAACTATATTGAATAGAAGTGGTGATAGAGGGCATCCCTGTCTTGTTCCAGATTTTAGAGGGAATGCCTTCAATTTTTCTCCATTTAGAATGATGCTAGCCTGGGGCTTAGCATAGATAGCTTTTAAAATTTCAAGGTAAGTTCCTGTTATCCCTAGTTTTTCTAATGTTTTGAACATAAAGGGATGCTGTACTTTGTTGAATGCTTTTTCTGCATCTATTGAGATGATCATTTGGTTCTTATCTTTAAGTCTATTGATATGATGAATAACATTTATTGATTTCCATATATTGAACCATCCTTGCATCCCAGGGATGAATCCTACTTGATCATGGTGCACAATTTTTTTGATGTGCCTCTGTATCCGATTCGCCAGGATTTTATTGAGGATTTTTGCATCCAGATTCATCAGAGATATTGGTCTGTAGTTTTCTTTCTTTGAAGTGTCTTTGTCTGGTTTCGGAATCAATGTGATGTTGGCCTCATAGAATGAATTTGGAAGAGCTCCCTCTTTTCTATTTCCTGAAATAACTTGAAAAGTATTGGTATTAATTTTTCTTTAAAGGTTTTGTAAAACTCCGCTGTATACCCATCCGGTCCTGGGCTTTTCTTGGTTGGTAGTCTTTTGATTGCTTCTTCAATTTCATCCATTGATATTGGTCTGTTCAAATTGTGTGTGTCCTCCTGACTCAGTCTGGGCAAATCATATGTCTTAAGAAATTTATCGATGTCTTCACTTTCTTCTATTTTATTGGAATATAGTTTTTCAAAATAATTTCTAATTGTCTTCTGTATTTCTGTAGCATCTGTTGTGATATTGCCTTTTTCATCCCTTATGTTAGTAATTTGAGTTCTCTCTCTTCTTCTCTTCATTAGCATGGCTAAGGGTCTGTCAATCTTGTTTTTTTTCAAAGAACCAACTTTTAGTTTTGTTAATTTTTTCAATAGTTTCTTTTGTTTCAATTTTGTTGATTTCCGCTGTGATTTTAATTATTTCTTTCTTTCTGCTGCATTTGCTGTTGTTTTGCTCTTCCTTTTCTAGGGCTTTGAGATGAAGTGTGAGCTCATTTATTTGTTAGTTTTTCCTTTTTTTGAGGAATGACCTCCAGGCAATGAATTTTTCTCTTAAAACTACTTTCATTGTGTCCCATAGATTCTGATATGTTGTGTCTGTATTTTCATTTATCTCTAAGAATTTTTTGATTTCCTCCTTTATGTCTTCTATAACCCATTGATCATTCAGTAACATATTGTTCATTTTCCATGTGATATTGGATTTTCCCTTCCTTCTTTTATCATTGATTTCCAGTTTCATTCCATTATGATCAGATAAAATACATGGTATTATCTCCTCCCCTTTATATTTACTGAGGGTTGCCCTATGGCATAATATATGGTCTATTTTTGAGAAGGACCCATGTGCTGCTGAGAAAAAAGTATATCTACTTGATGATGGTTGATATATTCTATATATGTCAGTTAAGTCTAGGTTATTGATTGTGGTATTGAGTTCTATAGTTTCTTTATTCAAGTTTTGTTTGGAGGATCTGTCCAATGGTGAGAGAGGTGTGTTGAAGTCACCCATAATTATTGTGTTGTGGTCTATTTGATTCTTGAACTTGAGGAGAATTTGTTTTATGAACTTTGCAGCACCATTATTTGGTGCATGAATATTGATAATTGTTATGTCTTGTTGTTTAATGGTTACTTTTAACAGTATATAATGTCCTTCCTTATCCCTTTGGATTAATTTAGTCTTGAAGTCGATTTTATTCCATATGAGGATGGCCACCCCTGCTTGCTTGCGAGGACAGTGTGCGTGGTATATTTTTTCCCAACCTTTCACCTTCAGCCTGTGTATGTCTTTTCCAGTCAGGTGTGTCTCCTGGAGGCAGCATATTGTTGGATTTGTTTTTTTAATCCATGTTACAAGCCTATGTCGCTTTATTGGAGTGTTTAAACCATTAATGTTTAGAGTTACTATTGATATATGGTTTGTACTTCCAGCCATGTTTGATTATTTATCTCTTTTTTTTATTTAGTTTGTTTCTCCATGATTAGCTTTCCCCCCCTCCATCTGTCTTTACTGAGGTACTTCCCACTACTGGCTTTGGTTATTGTTTTTCATTTCTTCCTCGTGAAGTGTTTTGCTCAAGATGCTTTGCAATGCTGGTTTTCTGGCTGCAAATTCTTTTAGTTTTTGTTAATCGTGAAAGATTTTTATTTCGTTGTCATACCTGAAGCTTAATTTTGCTGTATACAGAATTCTTGGTTGGCATCCATTGTCTTTCAGTGTTTGAAATACGTTGTTCCAGGATCTTCTCGATTTCAGCGTCTGTGTTGAAAAATCTGTTGTTAAACTTATTGGTTTACCCCTGAATGTGATCTGCCTCCTTTCTCTTGTAGCTTTTAATATTTTCTCTTTGTTCTGTATATTGGATATCTTCCTAACAATGTGTATTGGGTTGGTCTACAGTGATTTTGTATGCTCGGTGTCCTGTATGCATCTACAATTTGTATATCTGTTTCCTTTTTTATTTCTGGAAAGTTTTCTGTAATTATTTCATTTAGTAGATTACTCATTCCCCTGGTTTGAATCTCTATCTCTTCCTCTATCCCAAGGACTCTTAAATTTGGTTTTTTTATATTATCACATATCTCTTGTATGTTTCTCTCGTGATTTTTAACCAGCCTATCTGAGTTGTCTAGACTCTTTTCAAGATGATATATTTTGTCTTCATTATCTGACATTCTGGCTTCTACTTGCTCCACTCTATTAGTGATACTCTCATTTGAGATTTTAATTTGGTTTATGATTTCCTTCATTTCTAAGATTATTGTTTGATTCTTTTTTATAATCTCTATCTCCTGATAAAGATGCTTAACTTCTTCTTTTATCTGTTTATGTAATTCATTCTCAATGTGGTCTTTCGCTGCTTGAATTTGCTGTCTCGTGTCCTCTTTAAGGTTCCATTCCATCTGTCTAAGGTGTTCCCTGAGTTCTTTATATGGCCATTTTTTTTGATGACTCTATGTCATCCTGAATATTTAGGCTGTCCTGCATTGTTTGTACTCGTTTTCTTCCTTGCTTTTTCATACTGCTCATTTTGCTTCTTGTTTGTTTGACTGTTGAGTTACTGTCTACTCCTATAAGTTTATTTGATGCTTGGGAGGAAAGGTATTAGCAGGGAAGGGAAGAAATCACCAAAGAGAATGAGAGTAAGCAGGTATAATTCAAGGAAGGGGGAATAAGAGAATTGAAAAGAAATGGAAAGACAGAAGAAAGGAAGAAAGAGAAAGAGAAAATAGAAAATTAAAAAGAATTTTTAAAAAATAATATTAATAATAGAGATGAGGATTAAAATTAAAAAATAAAATAAAATTAAATTAAATTAATTTAAAAAAATTTTTTTAAAACAACAACAAAAAAAAAAAAAAAGAAAAAGAAAAATTTAATAAATGCAGTCTTAGAGTCCGATTCACTATTCTTCCATTAGGTGGAGCTGTGCCCACCAGGCTAAGCTTCTCCTCTCAGTAGGCGGGAGCCTGTCACTGTGCAGCAGCTTTTCCTGCCAGACTGGGTGGGTCTGCTCACCAGTAATGCTCACCACAATACTGGCTACACGCCAGGTCTGCTGCTCCTGTGAGCCCTGTTTTCATGGACACCTGAGCACACTCTCCCTGTTTGCCATTCCCTTGGACCCTAAGTTTGTAGAGCTTGGGGCTGAGGACCCCCAGCGAATTTGCTTGCCCTCTGGTAGTCACGCCCCCAGAAGCTGGTGTAAGAGACCTCAGTTGTTATCACTGGTGGGAGCCGTAGCTGGGAGTTCTGCGCGGTGGGTCCCGTGCCACTCCTGATTCCCCCGTGCGGGCAGGGCTGTTCGAAGAGCCAGGTGGGCAGGGCACGTTTTTCCGTTTGCCATGTGGGTGAGGCTTTCACAGAGCCCAGTGGGCGGGAGTTGTTCACAAGAGCTGGGGTGGGGGTGGGGTGGTGGGGTCGTCGTTTGCAGCGCCAAACCGGCGGGGCGGGGCGGGGGGGTTTGTTTGCAGCGCCAAACCACCAGAGGCAGATACGGACTCAGGCCGGCGGGGGCCCAGTCAGGCCGCGGCCGTTCGTATTTTCACTGCAGTTCAGTGGCGGCCGGCGGGATTGTGTCCCTGGTCCGTGTTGCCGAGATTCACTCGCCTGAGACAAACTGACCCCTCAAACAGACTTACTAATTCCCGGCAGGTCTCCTTTCAGCGGAATTTTGCTATAAGTTCCTCAGCAGGTCGCATGTAGGTGTATTTATGGGTCTCTCTGATCCCGTTACTGTGGAGGTATTGAAAGTGCTGCCTGCTCGCCAGCCACCATGTTCTCTTCTCCAAGAATTTCTTAAGATATTAATCTGCTCTCATCCAACAAAGTAATTTCTTTATTTTTTAAATTTATTTATTTATTTTAATTAGGTATATATGACAGCAGAATGCATTTTGATTCATTGTACACAATTGCAGCTCAACTTTACATTTCTATGGTTGGACATGATGTAGCATCACACCATACATGCAGTCATATATGTACATATGGTAATGATGTTCACCTCATTTCACCATCTTTCCTACCCCACACACCCTCTCTCTCTTCCCTCCCCTTTTCCCATTCAAAGTTCCTCCCTTTTTCCCATGCCTCCCTCCTTCCTGTTATGGATCAGCATCACTTAACAGAACATTTGGCCTTTGTTTTTGTTTTGTTTTGTTTTGTTTTGTTTTAATTGGCTTATTTCGCTTAGCATGATATTCTCCAACTCCATTCATTTACCTGCAAATGCCATAATTTTATTCTCTTTTAATGCTATGTAATATTCCATTGTGTATATAAACCACAGATTCTTTATCCATTCATCTATTGAAGGGCATCTAAGTTGCTTCCACAGTTTAGCTATTGTGAATTGAGGTGCTATGAACATTGATGGGCTGTGTCACTATAGTGCCGAAGTCTGGCTTGGCACAAATCAGGAGCCACTTGTCAAAAAGAAACTAACTTTATTTTTAGAACTACAAACGCCAAACAAAACAGCTCCAGGGAAAAACCCTCAGAGCCCAACTGCCACCACCGGCTTCCACAAGCCTCTCTCCCCCACACACCTCTCAACCTCCCACAATCCTCCTGCTCCCTGAGGCCGATTGGCTGGGTTGCATGGGCAGAGCCAAAGAAGTCACCCAATGAGCAGCTCCGTGGAGGAGCCAATCAGCTAGATGTTGCTGGGGCCGCTGTGAGCCAATCATCAGCTGGCAGTCTGAAGGGCAGGGAAACAGCCCAATGAACATCACCGCAGAGGAGCCAATCAGCTAGATGTTGCTGGGGCCACTGTAAGCCAATCATCAGCCGGCAACTGGAAGTTTGTTGGCAGCTGGATCATCAGCCGGCAGCTGGAAGTTTGCTGGGGCCCCTTTGGCTGTGGCTCTCAACACTATAGTATGCTGATTTTAAGTCTTTTGGGTACAGACGGAGGAGTGGGATAACTGGGTCAAATGGTGGTTCCATTCCAAGTTTTCTAAGGAATCTCCATACTGCTTTCCAGATTGGTTACACCAATTTGCAGCCCCACCAGCAATGTATGAGTGTGCCTTTTTCCTCACATCCTCACCAATATTTATTGTTTGTATTCTTGATAGCTGCAATTCTGATGGGCATGAGATGAGTAGTTTTGACTTTCATTTCTCTAATTGCTAAGTTTTATTATTTAGACAAACTAGTCTTAAAGGAATTAAGGTTTGTACAATTTTGGTTAAACAAAAACTGTTATTTTAGAGTATTACACTACATTCCAGATTTTACGTTTTTCTTCAAAAGTTGAACTTGGTTAATAGGAGAACATCAGTGTAATTATAATGCTGTTACTGACTTTTTTGTATTCTAAAGTATTCATATATAAGTCTTTAAAGTATAAGATTTTAAAAAGACATTTTACCTAATTGGTGTTCTCCAAACTAAAGCTCTCTATAACAGTGGTCTCTTACAGACTTACATAAAAATAAAAAATTTAATTAGAAATTTATATATGTCATTTAAAATTTTTGTAATTAGATAAAAAATAATCTGTCATAAGTTTTAAAATTTTGTGTTATTCTTCACATCAGAATGGAAACTTAAATACATTTTTAAAAAAGTATCAGGAGAACCTGGTTTATTTAAAGGTTAATAACATAAGATATAAAAATATTTTGCCACTTTCCCACAAAAGGGGTTAAAAGCTCTCTTAGCTTGTTAACTAAATCACATAGACTCAAAAATGATACATAAAATTTTATAAAATAATATCTAAAATAGAGACAAAAATCGGTTTCAAAAATAAAGCACCTTACCTAAAAATTTGTCAAGAGACTACCTCACCTGAGTTAAGACTCTGCCTCTAACCTTATTTCATGTTAGGATAACCACTTAAGTTTATTTAAAGTTAAGTTCAAAAGATAAATTTTGTTATAAAAATTACTGTAGTCTTAAACAGGAAGCAAAATATATAGCTAAATAAAGGTTTAAAATTACAAAACTTATGCTTCTTGGTTCATACCTATTGTACAAACTAAATATGTTTTTACTCTTGTTAATTTCATTTTGTATTTTCTTTATCAATTTTATAACTATTATCTGTTAATGCCTTACAAAAGTACAACTTTCAATACAGCAACCTAGGTTAATTTGAGATAATGCCATCATCTATGGGATAGACAAGATGAAGGCTGACTTACAATACTTATATCGACCCCATTTCATAAATTCATTATTCAGCTTGTCATTGAAGACAAAAGTCAAGTCATACAATTTGTGGGAGCTGAGCTTTCTTTCATTGTGGTGTCCCTTTCAGCTCAACAACAACAACATTGACTTTGGCAATCCTTACATGCTTGATAGGTGACTTTTGTTAATTTTCATGGCCAAGTAAAACATACTCATTAAGTCATTTCTCACTGCTCATCTGCTTTTGCAGTGCTGGGCCATCATCTACAAATTAAAACTGATAATGATCCAGGTTATACTAGTTCTTTTTTTCAAAAGTTTTGTGATCAATAGCATATTGATCACTGAAGAGGCATTCCTTATAATCCCCAAGGCCAGGCTATTGTAGAGTGGCCTCACTTGTCACTCAAAGGGGGAGATAGACCCCCCACAAGATTTTTTGGATCATACTCTCTGTTATAAATTTTTTAAGTTGTGATGCTGAAGTTCACACTGCCACTGAGTGACACATGGCTCCTACTGCAATAGGTTCATCAGGCCTAGTCTGGTGGAGAGACTTACAAACTGGACAATGGAATGGACCAGATCCAGTGATAATGTAGGGTAGAGGCCATGGTTGTATCTTTTCAGAAGTTGCAGCTCATCCTATATGAATACTTGAGTGTGCTGTTCATCATCACCATGGAGGATGTTGAGCCGCAGTTCAAACGACTGAACTGGAGGTGTTGATCCGAACCTCCACCAGGATAAAGAACTGAGAAAGAAGAGGGGGAAGGCAAAGAAGACTTCTTGGACTCAGAATGCCAAACTTGCCAACATGGGGACAACTAATAAACTGACACATCAGGCTGAGCAGATAGTAAAACAACAGGGAAGTCCTAAATCTCCAGCCACCATGTTTGTGGCCATGCTGGTTTTATTGAGTTGTCACATAAGTAAGGTTCATGGGGAAACTTATTGGACTTATTTCCCAGATCCACCTTTAGTACACCCAGCTGTGTGGGCTGGAGAATCCATTCCAGTGTTTACCAATGATTCTCAAATGATGGGAGGTTTTTCAGATAAATATATCACCCCTGTTCATACATTTGGTTCATACATACTGGATAGAATGAAAGTCTATTTATATGTTAGTCCCATAATGAGAATACTGGCTGTTTAAAAATGGCCTCAAAGAACAAGACAGCATATGGGGGGAACCAGGGAAGCCAATATCACTGGCCCTGGGATTTAAAAATCATGTCCAGACAGTTACAAAAATGGGAGTCCTCCCTGGCATAACTGTTATTCCTTTGGAGTACCCACCAATACCTTATTGCTTTTGTCATACTACAACAGAATTAAGTGCAATTCCTAAATGGGTGAAGTATGCCAATATTTTGCCAATGTGACAAAAAGTCCCTGGCAGTAGTGGATATATTTTGGATTGGTCTCATAGATTTGACAAGAGAAAAACCACATCAGGACTCCTGGAGATCTTGTTAATAATGTTCTGACTTGCAATGATGGTAGCATGCAAAAAGATCAGTAGTGTTTAATACCTGCTTTAGATTTTATCAATTACACACAGTCAGCTCTCTAACAGATCTTGGGGACAGGAACTATAAAGTAACTCTCTGCTATGGCCTGTAGGCCTGTGTTCAATCTCCTTGTTTTAATTTCTGGGAAAATAAAAGTTAAAAAAAATGGACATAAGTACCAAAGTAACTTATCAAAAATTGTACTCTGACTAATTGCATTACTAGGTATAATAGAGGATAGGGAGTGCTTGTGTTACAGCAACCCTCCTTTTTTTTTTTTTAATCCCAGCTAATGTTTCAGAGCCCTGGTATTCGAATGCTGGAGTCCTACAATAGATGCATGTCCAGCTAAATAGACACTGTAGACACTGGCCTTCTATTGGTCTTATTCTACTTGGAGTAGTCACATTAATATCTGTTTTGGTCTCTGCCATGATTTCTGCCATAGCCTTATCAGAAAATATTCAAAATACTCATTTTTTAAATAATTTAGCTCAAAATACTTCCAAAGCCCTACAGAATCAGGTAAATATTAATGAAAAGATTAAGATTAAATTAAATGCTTTGGAAGCTACTGTCATAATTATAGAAAATGAGCTTATCAGTCTTAAATTTAGACAATAGCTTCAACACCATGGAGGCTACAAATTTGTGCTACAAATAGGATTGGGCAAAAAGTTAAAAATCATTTAATGGGTATTTGGCAGAGAAATAATGACCGTCTAGACCTTATCAAAGTACATCATTACATCCAGGATATTTGGAAAAGCAGGAATGATCTTGTGGATCCTGCATGGCTTGATAAACAAATACTTAGTGATTTAAATTGTTTTAATCCTTGAAATATTTTAAAACAATATATTTTAAAATTATGTGTTAGCTACTCTTTTGTGTTATAACAATATAATGCTTCATCTTCCAAGAAGAAATCTGAGAACTTCAGATCACAGCTCATCACTTGCACTTAAAAAATTAAAAAGGGGGAGATGTTGGGAACAATGACTGAATTAGGGTCCTTGAGTTGTTCTGCAACAGAGGTAACACCTGTCCTTGGATCTTTCAGTGTGAAGGTGCCAATTAAAGATTTCCCAGTTGTTATAATGATGCCCTGTTCAATACGGGGGTCTGTGCCAGCCATGAAGCGATTAGTTCTTGACATTGAGGTTCAGACACCAGCTTCCCAGGGTACAAAGTTATGGGTTCAAGCTGATAGTCATAAATGGACTGCTCATACCTATGACCTTGGCTCTGCTTGTTTTGAAGAAACTTTCTCACAATAACCCTTTTGATGATTATACCTATATAATAAATGTGCTGAACTTGTTTTAGGTCACTGTCTCCCTACCAAGGTGTAGTGAACTACTGAGCCCCAGCTTTTTTTCTATTTGTGTGTCTGTTGTCTTTTCTTCATCCCCTCATCAACCTGTTTGGTTTCCTGAATTAACAGCCATGCAGGTGGTGGCACTAAGGAGCACTGATGTTACTTCATCAGGCTGCCCTAGAGTCAGAATACCTATAGCAGGACTATGTGACTATGTCACTCAGGATTGAAGGGTGAGCAGAGCATAAATTTTCAGGAGACACCAGAACCCTCTCCCAAGGAAGTATTTTCTTTCTGAGGCTCAAGAGGGGCCTGTACAAAATTGAGGTCTCCCTATTACTTCCCCATTGCTTGGGGCCACTCTTCTCTCCATCATCCTGTCTAACTGTTGCTGGAAGCTGGCTGTATGAGAAGCAGCAAACAGCATTTGGAGAGTAGGAGAACTCAAATTTTATTGTATGCCAGTGGGCCCAGAGGAGAACAATCTCCAAATTCTGAGCACCATTCCATAGCTCCTCATAACATTTATAGGCTATTTGGTGCCATAAAATTTCTATTCTATACCATAGAAGGCTTTGTGGGAGGTTTCTAGCAGGAAGTAGATTTACAGAAGCAAAAATTACTATAAGAGAAATGGACTCTTTTCACAGACATCTCATAAATCTGGCCTTCCGTCTGAAGCCTCCTGTGGGGCAGTAAGTGGAGAATTACTTTTCAAAGGTGGGGATAGTCAGACTCCAAGATACAGTGATTTATAATCCAAATTGTAGGGATCTATGTTAATTAGGTTTTCTGAACAAAGTCTGACAGAAGGGGAGGGGAACTAACACTGTCCCCAGGCCATGGTCTTGTAATTTCATTTTACAATTGAGTCTAGTTTTGACATCTTATGACCTCTGTCTTCCTTGCCCTGCTCCTTTTTTTCCATGCCTCCTCTTCCTTGTCCTCAGCCTCCTCATCAGCCATCCCTGCATTGGGCTACTCTGGGATCCTTACCTCTGTTTCCTTGGGAAGAGAAAAAGGGAGGTGGGCTATTGTCATAGGCTCCACAGTAAAGTGAACCTGCTCAGGTAGTCGAAGAAGCAAAATGGACACATGCCGGGAGAGGGTGCGTTTGGAAGTTGATAAAGTGAGAGTTTTTCTAAGGGTCTGCCCAGGACACTGACTGGAGGGTTCCCAGAGAGGTGTGTGCAGGAAAGGGGCTTTGTAGCAGACGGTTGAAGGAGGCACATGAGAATGGAGATCCTGGTTGAAAAGTCTACAGGCAGGGCATTTAGCAGATGGTTAAAAAAAAAAAAAAAAAACAGGGGCCAGGAGCTGGATCATCGTGGGCCAGGACAAAGAGCAAGAGTTGGACAGGGGGCAGGCAACATGGAGGACAAGGGAAATAGAGCTGATTGAGCAGATTGTCCATTCAAAGAATGTGGTGAGGTCGGATCTCAACACCAGATGAGAAACCAAGGGAGCTTGTTAAGGTCTGTAAACAAGTCAAAATAACACCTGGTATTTTGCCAGGGCAATGTTGCAGTTCGTAAACAAGTCTGGATGGTGCCTGGCAAAATGCCAGAGGGAGTGGTTTGAGAAGTAACAAAAGCAAGTCATTAAGTGTGGAGATTGCTTATTGGTTGACTGATGTATCTAGTTTATGCTAATTAAGATAAGCTGTGCAAAATGTTTAAATACCTCTGTTGTCCTACAATAAACGGCTCCTACTCCTGCTGTATCAACGTGCACAAGTTATTTGTCACCTCCCGGTTATTTTGCTGCAGCCGGACCCTGGCAGATGGTGGCCCGTTACGGGGAGCCCCAGGACACTCGGGGGTAAGTGACGAAAAAAAGCTGCCCATCCATAGATAGGACGGGAGCAATCTGCTCGTCCCTAGGCAGATAGGGCGAGAGGAAAAATGGCCATTTCAAGAAAATGGAGAAGATTGATACAGTATGTTTGTGTCTTGTTTTGTCTAAGTGTATTGTATTGTCTTGTGATGAGAATATGGAAGGGGTGAGAAGTAAATTGATAAGGGAAAGAGGCACCCCAGTGGAACCAAGAATAGTTAGGGCATGTGTTGATAAAAGCCCAGGAACTCTAGTCAGAAAGAAAAAGAAAGTTCAGAAGAAGAAGGATTATCAGGAAAAAAGTTGCAGCAAAAGGCTATTACTGAATACTTTTCGTTACTGGAGGGTGTGAATTGTTGCGGTGGCTGCCACATGCACGAGCGGGTCACGGTGCAGCAAGTACTTTCCAAGTGGCGGCAGCTGGCTCTTCCACTACCGGGAGCCCAAATCCAAACCTGACTGGGAGGCACAGTCTCCCAGGCTCTTGCTCCCTGTGCTCAGTAGCAGTTTGAGTCCCGACACTCCCTGGACTCTCCCTGGGGCCATCTGGGGCTGCCCAGGATGCTACAGCCGGCAGAAGACACTACCAGCGTCCCTGATGTTTGGTTATTTTCAATGCCAATAACTAAACTACAATGGTTCTCCCACACCTGGAAGCTAATGAGTAATGAGCCCTATTAAGGCTTATTTCAAATGTAAAAAACCTTGAGATAATGTACTAAATTGTTCAAAAGGTTGTTTTCTTAGTGGAATGCTACAGGATTTTCTTTAGCCAGCATTGTTGGAGTTCCTGCCTTTGTCCCAGTGCCGGTGAAAATGAAAGTGGAAGAATTTCCAGTGTTGCTGAAAACCTGAAAACCGGAGGAGACTTCGGCTGAGAACCGGCGGAGACTTCGGATCAAGCTAGCTTCCTGCAGAACTTACCTGGACTGTGATTTAAGCTAGCTGCCTGCAGAACTTACCTGGACTGTGATTTACCTGGACTGTGAGTTAATCTATTGAGACACTGCTTTACCTGGACTGAGACAACAAACTGTAATCTACAATGAAATTTAACTGGGTATTTTTGCTAACGGTGTCATTGCTGGTATAATATTTCCAAGGGTTTTTTGCATGGAGCCATCAATTGGCTTGGTATTGTGGCATTTTGTATCCTCCCTTTCTGTTTGTAGCAGGTTATTTTATGGTGTTTCTGTAAAAACCACTATGGTCGTTATTTAAATTAAACAAAAGAGGGAAATGTTAAGGTCTGTAAACAAGTCAAAATAACACCTGGTATTTTGCCAGGGGAATGTTGCAGTTCGTAAACAAGTCTGGATGGTGCCTGGCAAAATGCCAGAGGGAGTGGTTTGAGAAGTAACAAAAGCGAGTCATTAAGTGTGGAGATTGCTTATTGGTTGACTGATGTATCTAGTTTATGCTAATTAAGATAAGCTGTGCAAAATGTTTAAATACCTCTGTTGTCCTACAATAAACGGCTCCTACTCCTGCTGTATCAACGTGCACAAGTTATTTGTCACCTCCCGGTTATTCTGCTGCAGCCGGACTGTGGCAGGAGCTCAACTTGGACACAGTTTCCAGTGGAGGACGAAATGGGGCTGTTCACATACTATTCAGCCTAGTCCTTGTGACATTTGGCTGGAACAGGTGATGCAAATGGGGCGTACAGCCAACTTGGTACTAAATTCTATTCTGCCAAAAGAAGGTGACCCAAAGCAAAGGGTGAGGCCCACTCTTGACTATTCTGGCTGCATTTTCAAGCTCCTGGGTTCATACCCCTGCCCCTTATATGTGTGTCTCATGCGTGGATTGCTAGTAGGGACTGATGGAACTGAGCCCATTCAGCATTGTTCCTGCATCTGGGTGCTGGTTCTCAAGGATTCTCAGTACCCTGTTCCCTGGGTACCCAGTGTCTCTGTGTTGTAAGCACTCACCTCTGAGCAGTGAAGTGTGGGTAAGAGGGGGGCTCAAATAGAGGCTTTGTGAGGAATGGAGGGTGCTGGAATTGAGTCAGCTGTGCAAGTGGTACCAAACTTAGGGCCAGGACTTCCGCAGTCTGGCTGGACACAATTCACGAGCCACTTATCAAGCAGAAACAAACTTTATTTTTAGAACACACACACACCTCACCACACGAGCTCTGCAGGAATTCCCTCAGAGCCCAACTGCCACCACCACCGGAGCCTCTCAAGTCCCCCCACTCCTCCTGCTCTTGAGGCCGATTGGCTGGGTCACATGGGCGGAGCCCAATGAGCAGCTCCGTGGTCTGAAAGGGCAGGGAAACAGCCCAATGAGCATCACCACAGAGGAGCCAATCAGCTGGCAGCTGGAAGTTTGCTGGGGCCCCTTCGGCTGTGGCTCTCAACACAGGACAACTCAAGATCCTGTAAGGCACCTCTAGCTACCTTTCCAGTGCTTGGATGACACCTCACAGCCAGAGCAGACTCACTGCAGAGCCTGGGCTACTGAAGAGAGGAAGCAGTGCCCTGAGCTTACTGAATGCTGGGAACAGTTCAACCTCTTCCATATCTACAGGCTCCATTCACTTGTTTGAGCACAGTGAAGCCAGGCACCCTTCCTGAGGTCAGTGGCCTAGCCAGGCTTTGCGGCTCCAGAGCTCATGCTCTGCCTCCTGGTGCCTCAGCCTGGTATAGATGCATCCTGTATTAACCAACTTCTTTCCATGTTCTGTCAAAAAGGAGCACATTCACTGCCCAGGAGGAGGTGTCCTCAAGGGCAGACCTAGGCCTACACTGAACCCCAATAACATTAAGAAAATGTAGATCCAGTTGTCAGCAAAGCCTCTTCCATCCTTCTGCCAACTGAATCCTGCAGTACAGATGACTTTTCTGTTGAGTTCCCAGAATAAAAATGTATTAGATGTATCACAGGTGTTCATGCTGAATGAAATCCAACAGTGCCTTATTCCACAAACTGATAAGAAGCCAGTTGGTGTGGCTTTACTTGAAGAGGCCATGAAAGCCAGTGAATAGTGAATAGGCAGCAGTGTGTTATTCAAGTCAGATCAACCAAAGGTGGTAATTGTGAGCATGCCACTGGGCTCACCCTCTACCATGCATTATTGTTTCCTTAATGTCAGTTGAGATGTCTAAGATAGGACATGCTCCTGGGTGTCAGCACAAGGGAAAGAAATACTATCATCCTAAGAGCTAGGGCTTTAGCATGATGAGAAGGATTTAGAAAACCCTACACATGACTTTATCCAGCCTGACCCTTGTTTCCATTTCTTCCTTCATCTCAGTGTTTTTTGCTCTCCTGAGGGAGATGTATATCGGACATATGGCCTGCAGAAGTTTCAGTACCAGGAATCATGGCTATGAGTAAAAATACATCTAATACAGGTTTTAGTATCTAAAAATCATTTTAAAATAATATTGAGCATATACCATAGGTTTCAAAATTTGCTTTGGCCCTCTGACCAAAAGATCCCTTTTCTGCTAAATCTGAGAAAGTTTGGACTTCTGTTCCCAATAACCTTTGAGCTTGGGAGGATGCAAAAGTTTTGCTCAGACTTTGCTGGAAACTCAAGAACAGCTCATTGGAAGCTCTAGAAAAACAGAAATAATCTACACTCATGACATTTCACAGTAGCTGCTTGGTATCATTCAAAGAGGTTCCAATAATGGGCCAAGTTTGTTTGAACAAAAATGAGCTACTAGGAATTTGGAACAAAGATTTCCAACAGGAACCCTGCAAAATATGACCCCATGTGAGATTCATTTGAAAACAATCAATTATAGTCTAGTTATTTCCATAGTTATCTTTGTTTTGTTTTAACCAAAGAATGAAAATCATTAACTGTTGAATGTTGGGTTTCCCAACAGTAAAGGAAATCAGGACAAGAATGTCCCAGAAATATCCAACTGCTGAGTTTTCTTGTCAAATAGGAAGAGATGAACAGGGTGCTTTTCTTCGGGTCCACAAGAGGATGCTTAGGAGGTTAGGGCAGCTCACCTCGATTCCTTAGTTTGGGCAGTGGCAGGGCTATTGGTATGGGCCTCTTTCTATTGAGGGGCCTCCAGCTAGCAGTTATGTGTGGAGGACGGCTTCCACCTTCTCAAGAAGGCTGCACCCTGTTGCCTGATCCCTGGGAACCTGGAGAGCTGGGCAGATGTTGTTCATCCAGCCCTTCCATGACCCCATTATCAGGCAGATGGGTGCTGTCTGGAACTGGCCGGAGGAGCACTGCTGCCTGCATCAGGCTGCTCAAGAGTGTCAGCACACCTGCAGCAGGGCTGTGCCAGTTAAAGACTGGGTAAGAGCCAGAGTAGAAGTTCCTGAGAGCACATGGTCCCATAGCACATGGTTCTCTGTTTGAGGCCCTGGACTGGGCAGTGAGTTCTCCCTGAATCTCCAGGGGCTTGGCTAATACTACTTTCCTGTTGCTAGGATCACCCCATTCCTCCATCATCCTGCTCTCATCTATCACTTCCTGGCCTTGATCCTGATTCTCCTCCTCCTTTATTTCTCCTCCTCCTCCTCCCTGACTGCCAGGGCTTCTCTGGGATCCTCATCTCTATTTCCTTAAGAGGAGGAAAAGGGAGGAGAACTGGTGTCATGGGCTCTACAACCCAGCAGAAGAGCTCCCCAGATGGTGAAGACAGAAAAATGAGCATGTACCAAAGAGGAGGGATCCTTAAGGTTCTGGACAGTCATGGGCTCTACAACCCAGCAGAAGAGCTCCCCAGATGGTGAAGACAGAAAAATGAGCATGTACCAAAGAGGAGGGATCCTTAAGGTTCTGGACAGTAGGAATATTCAAGAGAATCGACAAACCAGAACTTTTCTTGAGTCCCCTTAGGACACTAAATGAAGGATCCCAAGAGAAGTGTGCACCATCTGCATGAGAGGAGCTTTGTAGCAGCCAACTGACCAAGGTACACAAGGATGGAGATCTTGGTTGAAGAATGTACAGTCAAGGCAATTGGCATATGCTGGAAAAGAGGGGCCAGAGGCTGGAGTTCACAGGCCAGACCCAAGGACAGGTTACTGCTGGGCAAGGGCAGGTGGTGCAGAGGCACTTGCTACTGCACTGAGCAGATTGCCTATTTAGAGCACTTCAGACAGGTCAGATCCCTAAAGCAGAGAAGAGATCAAGGAGAGTCCTACTTAGACAAAGCATCCAGTGGAGGCCAAATTTACACTCTTCACACACTGTTCAGCAGCCCAATTTGGAATATGGGCCCAAGTGGTTGTGGGAGACAGAAAAAGACTGGAATATGATAGCCATGCATGGAGGGGTCTTATCCATTGCATTCTCAGTGGCAGGCTGGAGGATGATGGTGCAGAGGCTCAACCAGCTAGCAAGGCTGCCTGTGCATAATCCATGAGAGGGAGCACCAGAAGCAGTAGGGTATTGTGAAGAGAGGCCTTACTTTGTTGTTCAAGAGGACTCACACAGGTGGGCTGAGGAATGGTTGTTGGTACAGAAGTGCTAAGAGCCACAGCCAAGTAATATGATGCATGGCATTTTTGATTGAAAGGTGACGCCAGCTAGCCATTGAGATGATATGATTATGTTAAGATTTACATTCATATGGATATATTGGACTCCTGCTATCCACCTCGGCCTGCTATGGGACTCCTGGAGAGTTCCCATTGGTTGGGGAAGTGCGGTAGGAGGGAATTCCGGAGGAGGAACTTCATCTTGGGATCCGGGAGAACGCCGCGTGCATAGGTCGGCGATCTTTCCGGGGGCATATGGAACATTGGCGGCAGTTTCAAAAATAAAGTTTGTTCCTGCTTAAGTGGCTCGTGATTTTGTGCCCAGCCAGACTGCGGCACAGAAGAAGGGTGAACTGGTATGACTGGGGAAGAAGATCCTATGTGTAGGAGGGTCCATGGAGACTGGTCCTTTTGTTAGCTGCCTGTGATGCCTAGGCCAATACAGCTGGGGGAGTGGCCAGCACACCTCTTTCAAGCCAGGGACAGATCTGAAGGTTGCCACCTTAAAAGGTGGAGAAATGTCCATAGCAGTGATCCTAGGTTATAGAGTTGGCTGCTAGATCTGGAGCACAGATGCATTGGTTCTGGTGGTGGGAGAGACCCTTACTGGAGTAGGGACTGGCCATTGGGTTGTTGGTGGAAGAGACTAGAGATGGGATGAGGTAGCAAGAGGAGAAAAATCTATCAACATGAGTGTTGGAATGTCCTATCTCCAAGGCATAGGCTTGCAGGGCTCTTGGATAGGAGATATGAGGAGGTGAGAAATGGATATGCTGCAGCTCTTTCCAAGTGACTAAGGTATTGACACTCACTGGCCAGAACCCCCACAATTGGCCTGGACCTAAAGTGAAGAAGAGAGACAGCCAAAGAAGTCAAAGGAAGACAAATAGGGATTCCCCCCTCATCACTATTGGGTGTGGGGAAGAGAGAAAGGCAGACAGGATCAGGGGCCCAGCAGCCTGGTCTGCCAATTGGGAGGTGGCAGGAATAGCTGGCATCTGGCAAGTGTCAGTGGGTGGGGTTAGTGGGCCTGCAGTCCCTGCTGGGGTCCAGATAGGGAGAAAGAAGGGCAGGTTGAATGGTGGTTCAGGCTGCCACGCCTCCACTGTACCCTCTGAGTCCTCTTTGTCATCCTCCAAGTTCTTGCTGTTCTTTGATCCCAGAACTTTCTTCTGCAGGGTACCAAAGTCTTTCTCTAGAAAAACAATAAAAGACTTAGAAGGTGGGAGCAGCTCACCTCAATTTCTTGGTGCAGCAGGGCTCTTTGCATTGGCCTCTTTCTCTTGGGGGGGCAGGGGTGCTCAGGCTAGTATCTATGTGTGGAGAACAACTTCCAGTTAAACCTCAAGAAGGCTTTTGTTCCTGCATCCTATTGCCTGACCCTTTGAATCCTAAGAGCTGGGCGAGATGTTGTTCATCCAGCTCTTCCATGACCCCATTCTACAGCAGGTCTGATTTGGCTGGGGACCTCATGGTGGCCAAAGCATAAATTCTCAGGAGACACCTGGCCCCTCTACCACATGGTGTTTCTCTCCTGAGGCCCAGGACTGGGCTGCCCTGCAGTGAGGTCTTGCTGCATCCCCAGAGGCTTGACTGGTGCTGCTTCCCCTTTCGGAGGGGAATTCCTTTCCCACATTGTCCTGCTGTCTCTTCCTGGCCCTGCTCCGTTTTTCCACCACCTCCTCTTCCTCCTCCTTCTCCCTGGCCTCCTCCTCAGATATTCCTGGGTTGAGCTGCTCTGAGGTATTCACCTCTATTTCCTTAGGAGGAGAAAAAAGGAGGTGAGCTGGTGCGATGGGCTCAACAGCCCCCAGTACCTGCTCAGTTGGCAAAGGCAGGAGATGGTCTGAGCAGGAGAGGAGAAATCCTTAAACTTCTGGATGGTAGGAACACCCAGGAGTTGATAGTTGATAGCACAGGCTTTTCCTGGAGTCCTGCCAGGACACCAACTGGAGGATCCACAGAGAGGTGTGTACAGCCTTCAGGAGACTGTCTCTGTATCCAGCTGACCAAGGAACTTTAGGGGAGGGATCCTGGTTGAAGACCCTGAAGGCAGGGCACTTGGCAGGTGTTGAAGCAGCAGGGTGATGCCTGCCAGGAGCGGGAGCATCGGGGATCAATCCTAAGGGTCCAATCCTAAAGGTGGGCCCTGCCCCCTGACCCTGGTTCCTGCCCGCTGCCTCTCGCCAGCAAGGACCAGCAGCGCGGAGGCACCTACGACCTCGCTGATTGGGTGGATTACGCATTCAGAGCACTTAGTGCAGGTCTGATCACCATACCAATCAAGACACCAAAGGAGATTGACCTGAACACAGCGTCCAGTGGAGGCCAAATGCACACTGCCCACGCCCTGATCAGCCCAGGCTTTGTGACGTTTGGTTGGAACTAGTGACACAGTTCACAGTGTGCAGCCAGTTCATGGTGAAACGTGGTTTCGTCAAGAAAAGGTGATTCAGGACAGGGAGCGAGGCCCATTGTTCACTATTGGGCTGCATTTTCAAGCTCCGGAGGACGTGATCCTGCTCCTTGCTGGTGTGTGTTGCCACGTGGCCACTATGTCGGGACTATTAATACTGAGCCCTATCCAGCATTGATCCTGTGTCCTGGTTTCCGGTTCTGAAGGCTCCGGTGTCCAGCCAGGGCTCTAACTGGGCATGGAACAATTGCCTGTGTGTGGCCAACACTCTCCTATGCGCCATGGAAGCCTGTGGAGCAGGGGAGGGGCTTTACTGAGAATTGGGGGCCTGGCATGAGAATAGAATTGGTAAGGCGGGGACTTAGGGGAGGGGCAGGAACTTGGGGCATCTATGCAGGTCCTGTTGAAAGCACAGGGCCAGGGTGAACCAGATCCTACCAGGCCCCTTTAGTGACCTCTCCAGTGCCTTCATGCTACCTTGGAACCAGTGTCTTTTCTTCAAGGCCTGCAAGGCCTCATCCTCTTAGCCTGGGCTTCCAAGGAGAGGAATCAGTTCCCTGAGCTGACTGGACGCTGTGACAAGCTCCACCCCTTCCTAAGAGCAGAAGGAAGCGCCCCTGAAATCCCAGTGGCTTGGGAGTCTGAGGAGAATGGGGGGTTAAAAGCCAGGCCCAGCAATTTAGGGAGGCCCTGGGCAATCTAGTGAGACTCTGTCTCAAAATAAAATATAACAAGGGCTGGGGATGTGGCTCAGTGGTTAAGCACTCCTGGGTTCAAACCCTGGTAATCACTCCCATAAATAAATAATCACATGGAATCCCTACACCCTTCCTGAGGTCAGGTCACCTGGTAGTGACCCAGCCAGTCCTTGTACCCAGGCTATGTGACTCCAGAGCTCATGCTGTGCTCCCTGGTACCTTGGACTGCTATAGATTCATAGACTCTTATATTAATCACCTTTTTTTTTTTCATGGTCTTAGCACCAAGTCCTCTAAGTAAGGAGTATATTCATCACCCAGGAGGACACCCACTCAGACAGAATAGAGAGGCAAATGCTGGATCCCAGTCTCCTCAGGAAGATTCAGGCCACCAGTCATTAGTAATCTATCCCTCTGTCAAGGGGACCCTGCTGTCCAGATTGCTTTTCTGCTGAGTTCCAGGAATCCAAATGTGTAAAGATGTGTTCTAGACTCAGTGGGGTTCATGCAGAATGAAATCGAGCAGTGTCTTGTTCCATAGAGTGATGAGAAGCCAGTTGGTGTGGCCTTCCCTGAAGAAGTCATAAAAGCCAGTATGTCATGGATTTTCAGGCAAAGAGGGAGCAGTGTGTTGGATTCAAGTCAGATCAACCAGAGGTGGTCATTTTGAGCATGCCACTGGCCCACTTTTCACCACGTATTACTGTTTCCTTAATGTTAGTTGAGGAATCCAAGAAAGGGGACATGCTCTTGGGTGTCAGGACAAGGGAAAGACACACACTTGTCTTAAGAGCTGGGGCTTCAGCATGAAGGGATATTTTTGGAGAACCCTACACATGACAGCCTGACCCGTGTTTCCGTAGCTTCCTTCATCTCAGTGTTTTCTCTCTCTTGTGGGAGATTCGTATCAGACACATGGCCTGTAGGAGTTTTAGGAACAGAAAACTCGTAGTCAGTAAAAATATTTCTTATATAAGTTTTAGAATTTAAAATTTATTTTAAAATTATATTCAGAATATCATATGTTTGAACATTTGCTTTGGCCCTCCTTTTCTGCTATATCTGAGCATGTTTGGATTTCTGTCCCCAACAACCTTTGAAATTGGGAGAACACAAAAGTTTTTGTTTAGATCCAAATCAGCTTTGAAGAAAGAGATTCATTAGCAGCCCTTCAGAGCTCTATAGAAGCAGAAATGATCTACATTATGCCATTTCATAATAGATGTTCAATATCATTCAAAGATATTTCAGTGAGGTACAAAGTTTGGTTTCTTTGAACAGAAATGATCTAGTAGGAATTTGAGACAAAGATTTCCAACAGGAAACCCGCAAAATACAACCCCATATGGGATTTGTTAGAAAACAATTAGTTAGTCTTGTTATTCCCATGGATTTCCTTGGATTTTTTTTAACACCTTTTTTCATGATTTTTGTTTTGTTTGTTTTATACCCAAAGAATGAAATTCATTAATACATGAATATTGCTTTTCATGACAGTAAAAGGGAATCAGGACAGAAATATCCCAGAAATATCCAACTCCTGAATTTTCTTATTAATTAGGAATAGGTGGAAAGAATGCCTTTCTTTCAATCATGTGAGGTAGATTTTCATTAGTGGTGCAAGGCTAAATAATGTTTGGTGGCATGTGATTATTCTGTAATAATTTATTTTTAGGAAGCGACCAGTTTGAGGTAAAATTTATCAGGGCAAAATATTTTCCAACAAGAACCTTTAATTCACTAATTGAGGAAAAATATTTCACTAATTAAATTTATTCTTTCTGGTTTAGGTAACTAAATTTGATCAGTTTGAAAGTACCAGTCTCCTGTCATAACAAAGGAACATAGGATGGCCAGCACTGGACATCACTGCCATAGTGACAATCAAACAATATTGGACAACCTGTGACTGAACCTTCTCACTCCCTGTTTTTTTGTCTTCATTGCCAGCCACCCATGGTACATCCTATGCAAAAGGTGGGGACAGACTTAGGGGGTCTCTGAACCATTTTCTTGAAAGAACATTTGTCTCCTTGTTTTATGCTCCTCTTATCTCTTTTTCACTGTGACCGGGGCTCAGCCAAAGCAGACTGCCTCTGTATTTCATTTTCTTAAACAAGTCTTTTTCCTGAGGATTTTGTTCGTCAACTCTCCATTCCCCTTACTGTTTTTCAAGAATGAATAAAAACCTTTCTGTGGTTGAAGACTTCCACAATCTCTTGCTTTCACTGATCTACTCATTTGGGCAGGAGTTTACATTTATCAAATTATAGTTTTAGGAGGCACACAAAGTCAAACTGTGTCCCTGTTCTGTAATCTTAAAATTTAAAAATTCCAGTGGATTTTAGAAAAGGTGTTTCCATAGAAGAACAACAACCTCAGCATTCACAGATGTCAACATTCAGTTTCCTTAAGCAACCACTCAGGATTTAGGATGGGTATTAAGCTACAGGGAAATCATCCCTACCTGTGGGGTAGGTTCAAAGATGAAAAAAAAGTCTCCCAAAGGATTTATAATTATGAAGACTTACCAAAAAAAAAAGTAACAAAGAAAAGAAAAAAAGGGTCTACATTGTACATTTATTCTTGTCACTTTGCAGTTCACTGAGTTATTTTCAGGATTGCTTATATGAGGAAGTGCCTCTCCTGTCCATTGAAAAAGAAGGCTCTATCTTTCCTATCTTTGAAAGATAGCAGAATACAACAATTACTAATTGGGCATTATGTAAAATTGTGGATGTGTAACCGACGTGATTCTGCAATCTGCATTTGGGGTAAAATTGGGAGTTCATAACCCACTTCAATCTACTGTATGAAATATGATATGTCAAGAGCTTTGTAATGTTGTGAACAACCAATAAAAAAATAAAAAATTTAAAAAAAAAAAGAAAAAGAAGGCTCTATTTTTTTTTTAATAACTAAATGGAAATGGCATTGCTTGGGAAGGTCTGGATGAAGCCATCCAGACACATTTCCTGACACCTGTCATTTCACAACATTCTCATCTGACAAGCTGACTCATGGATTCCTCCCTCCAGTGGCGTTGAGAGCCTACTAGCACCACCCAGATGTTTTCCTTAGATACTGGGAGGATATTTGCAGTGTTTTCAATTCTTTAGTCTTCATTCTTTTGTCAGTTTCTTCTGTGTATCTTCAGAGAGCAGAAGTCACATATTTAAGTAAATCATGACTTTGAACCAGATATTGGACTTGCTGACCATGTCCTTGTTCTCCCACAGTCTCTCCTCAACACTGAGATAGATCCTGTTCAAACTTCAGTTAGTGTTATTCTCAACATTCCAAAAGGTCCTGTTCAAAAGGCAATCAGTCTTTCAACTTTCTCATTAGTGAGTAAATGTAGGAATTAGAAACTTCCTGTGCTGGTACCTTCCCTTCAGAGGTTAGTAAGTCTGCCCATTTAAAAGTGAAGCATCTACCTAGCATATGACACAGCCCTTCTCTTCCTTTATATAGTCATGCAAAGTCTTTCACGAGAACATTCACAACAGCTTCATCATTAAGAACTGAAGAGTCAAAGGGTGAGGTGGTGCCAGACTGTAATCCCAGCCACTCCTGAGGCCGAGGCAGAAAAATTGAAAGTTCAAAGTCATGCTTGGCAACTTAGCCAGAAACTGTCTCAAAAATAAAAATAAAAAGAGCCGGGGCTGTGACTCAGTGGTTAACTGTCTGTCACCAGGGGGCAAAATTTCAATGTATGCAGTCAAGGGGAGAAGAATGTCCATGCACTTCTGCCCCTTTTAATGCTTTATTCACTCAAATTACTCAATACAACTTCACTCTATAGGTTCTTAATTAAGAAAACAACAATTCTTTATGCTAGGCACTTCAATAGACATAATCAATTGACAGCAAATAATTCTAGATTAATTCTAAGCACTGCAAAACACATTTAATCATGACAGGCTAGTGACAGACATTCCCTCTGCATGCTGAGTTCAAAAGTCTTAAGCCTTAGGCTTTAGGTCCAGCAGATGCACACTCATTTAGACTGTGGTGACCTGGTCCAGAACCAAGGCAGGCTTTTCCTGGCGTGGACTGGACGACCGGTTGAGGAGAGGGTTGTAGGGAGAAGTTGTGGCTCTCACCAGGGTCCAGATGAGGCGGTAGAGGATCACGCAGAGGCTCAGGAAATGATGACAAGTGTTGGGATGTCAGGTCCTCATCAGGCTCTTCAGCTCCAGTGCATCCTTGTTTCAGCTGGCTGAATCCCTGTTCATCAGCTCTATTATCTATACTAAATCTTGGGGCTTTTGACCCCCCTTTTAATCCTTATCAGCTACCACCAGATTTCTCCATGACATCATTTACCCCGGGGTCAGAAACATCTGGTCTCGTGGTCTATACCCTGATCTTTTCGCCTCTCCCTCTTATCAGGCAAGGACACCCTGCCAGGGGCTTCACTGTTTATGAGGGTGAAGGGAAGTAACTTGTTTGAGGCCTTACTGGAGGGCTCTGTGGGTGTGCCTGGTGAGACTGCAGGTTTCTACTGGAGTTTTTAAAAATGGGGTTGCTAAGGCTCAGGCCTAAGGCCATCCTCACATCATCCCTGGGTTCAGTCCCTGGTGTATACACACACACACACACACACACACACACACACACACACACACACCCTAATGACTCTAAAAAGCCTGGCTGAAAAAACTCAACATGGTAGCTCAGAGAGTGAAGTGCCATCCACAGAGTATTTCCAACAGGGAATCCTACTCAGACAAACAAAAGACCTACTTACACACAAAATTGTGGCTTCTCTACAAATCATTATGCTTGGTGTGAGGAGCGAAAGAGACCACATTGTATTAACTCATTTCCATACCTTTCAAAAGAGTGCCATATCTCTAGTGATGGAAAGCAGATCAGGACCTGCTTGGGGACATGAAGAGAAAACTTGGAGGAAGGGTGGAAGACAGGGCACAGGATGGGGGATGGGGAAACTTTTTCCAGTAAAAGGTCCATTTTATTAACTGAAAAAAAAAGGTTTCATGGAAATGTGTAGACATAGAACCTGTGGAATCGTATTATTTAAGTGTATGAAACTCACGGTTTGTTCTGTTTTGATACAACATTTTCTCAAAACTCAGGCACTGTAGTGTGTTCCAACAAAAGTATGCCACTCAGGAGCAGAGAGCTTGATGTGTGTGGGTTGAAGCCCTGTCTGGCCCATTTCTGCACGCTGTCATATAGGTGGCTACTTCAAGTCCTCTTTCCTGGGATGGAGATTATTTACAGGTCTGGCACCACATGTCACTTCATATACATGCCACTTCTTCCCCCACTGTCTAGTCAGTGACCAAGGAAGACTCAGGAACTGAGATACATGAACTAGAAACAAAAAGAGTTCATGTCCTTCACTGGGGAAAGAGAAAGGCCATTGAGGTCGTCAGGTGAGGGGAAGGGAAATAGCAATGGACACTGAAGCCAGGTCCAAGAACAGAGAAAATGGCTCAGAGCTCAGAGAAGTCAGGCACGCCAGGGAGGCCAAACTGAGTGCTCACAAGGTTCTCTCTTGCCATCCACTGTGGGGTGCCTCAGTATTTCTAAACAGGGCTCTAGTCGTGGGCCTGGGGTCTGGTGTGGACAGGCCAAACACAAAGTTCCCTCCACTCCTGGGAGTCACAGGACCCAAGAAAGCCACAGGGCTGGGAGGGATGCTGTCAGAGAGTGAAGCACCATCCACAGAGCATTTCTACCTGGTACCAAGTCTCTAGCCTGACTTAGTGGTTGTGCCCAGGTTTATAGCCGCTGAGTTCTAGGGAAAGTACGGCTAGCTGTTAGTGTCATGCCAAATGGTGTCTGGGGTGAGGTGATATCCACAAGTCCTGTCTGTCTTGTACTTCCCAACTCATCTGATGAGCTGTGGGAAAGGTCAAGCCTGTAGCCTGTGCTGGGTTTCCCAGGCTGCCCAAAGAGAAAGTGATGTGCTGCTGCTGTCCACGAGGAATCCTGACTGTGGGCTGAAGAGTGGCTCTTGTGTTGCTTGGATGGTGGAGAGCTGTGTTAGGTTCCTGCATCCACTGTGCATATCAACTGGGGGAGACCAATTCCAAGGCAATCCTGCCACTAGGTAGGAGCTTCCCAGAACCAGGAAGCACCCTGGAATATGGGCCCAAGTGGTTATAGGAGACAGAAGAAGACTGGAGGGTAATAGCCTTAGAAGGAGGAGTGGTATTCATAGCACTGTTGATGTTTGGCTTGGAGGATTTTGAAGGAGGCCAGCATGTGACTCATGACTGAGAACATGAGAAGGAGCCAGTTGTGACAGACGGAGGCTCACCTTTGTTGCTCATGAGGGCTCCAAGAGGTGGCTCAGGAGTGGTTACTGGGACAGAGGAATGGTGAAATCTAGGTGTAGGTCAGCCCATGAAGACTGGTCCATTTTCTGGCTACCTGGGCTACCTAAGCCAGTGAACCTGGGAGAATAAGCAGCAGTCCCCTCTAGTGCTGGGGACAGCTCTGAAGTTCACCTCCTTAAAGCAAAGTAGTGTCCATGGCAGAGACCTCAGGCTACATAGTTGGCTGCTGGATTGGGAGTGCAAATGCACTGGCTCTGGTGGGGGGAAGGACACTTTCAGGGTTAAGAATGGCCAGTGCTCATGGAGTTGCTGGTAGAAATAACTAAAAAAGGAATGGGTGAAGAAAGAGGAGCAGGAGGCAAAGGAGGAGCATCTAGGCACCTGAGGGTTGGGATTTCCATTCTGCAGGGGTTGGCTTGAGGGAGAAGTTCTCTGAGATAGGAGGTGTGGGGACCTGAAAAACAGTTGGTGCTACAGCTCTTGCCAGGTCACCCACATTAGTATTAAACCCAAAAGGAACAAAAGGGCTACTGGGGGGAGGCAAAGGTAGACAACTAAGGATTCCCCCTCATCACAATGGGTGTTGGGGAAGGGAGAGAGACACACAGGATCAGGGTCCAGTAGCCTGTTTTGCTAATAGGAGGGTGGCAGGAATAGCTGGCATTGGGTGGGGTCATGAGTCTGCAGTCCCTTGGAGGACTTCACAAGTGGGGAGAAAGAAGGGACATGCTATGTGGAGGTGTAGGCTGCCATTCTTCACTGTACCCTCCAAATTTTCCTCCAAACTCCTGCTCTTATTCAAACCCAGAACCTCCTTTTGCATGGTGCCAAAGTCCTTCTCCATAGAAATGTTGTGAGCCATCTGTGGTTATGTGGACTACATTAGCATTGCAGCCTAATGGATAGGAGAATCTGGGGTCTGGGAACTTCCAGTGGACATTTCCTCTGGCTGACTGCCTAGATACATTGTGAGGCCTATTCAAGCTCTGCCAAAGAGATGGGGTGACCTGCTGCAGCCACATAGCCTCTCAAAGATGGGTGTGACCTACCAAGATGCCAATCAACCTGCTGACTGAAAGACACCATGAAACAAGACTCCGCCCCTGAAACCCTTATTTTTGTCTTTGATGTACCCCCTTAAATAAACCAGAAAAGCCATTTTCTAATTGTCTAGCTCCAGTTCCTGAGTGGACTTGACCTATCAGGGGCTCCATCTTTTGAAATATTTTTCTTTGTCTTTTGTTCTTCACTAATTATTCTATGCTTTAATTCCTTGGGTAGCTTACATCCTCCTGAGCAGGAATAAAAACCCCCTAAATAAATATTCTTATTTATCTATGGGGACTGCTTCCCCATAGATAAATAAGAATATTTAATTTAGTTTTAATCTCTTTATCAATACTTACCCAATTGCATAGGATTTGACAATATTTTGAGCCAAATTAAGAAAATTGACTTAGTTAGATTATACTTTTTTAAATTTACAGGATATCTATTATCTGGTTTTTTATCCTTATATCTCTAATAATTAAAACATAAGAGTATTGAATATTGGCTCACAGGCCATAGCAGGAACCCTCTTTGAGGTTCCTGCCTATAAAGTTAAGTTTGGGGTCATTTGTAAAATGGAGGAAATCTGGGGCAACAATTAAACGTCAGAGACTTTTTTAATATCATTCTTTCTAAAAGTTAAAATATTACCAATGAAACATCCAGGGGTCATAGCATCATGAGAGAATGGATTACATCCATAAATATAGTGAATATGGAGACAGATTAAAGACTGAAAGAATACATTAAGATATATAGGACCCAAATTATCATCAAATAAGAAAAGACTACTATAAATTCAAGTGTGAATGATTGATATTTCTAGTATAAGATCAATCAGTTTTCCAGGATTTAATTTGGCCTTCATTACATGGTTGTAAATTAATATCTAAACAATAGGGAGTAATCTAAGTCAACTAGAGTTTAAAGAATGAGAATGATTGTATATCCAATATTTTTATATTTTGAAAATAGTTCTAGATTACTCAATTATATTTCTAGCTTCTTAGATATTTTACTAAATTGAGAATCCAAATTAGGGGCTGGAGTTGTGGCTCAGTGGCAGAGGGTTTGCCTCACATGTGTGAGGCACTGGGTTTGATCCTCAGCACCACACAAAAAAATAAATAAAGATTGTGTCGATCTACAAATAAAAAGATATTTTTAAAAAAGTGGTCAGTTCTCAGAGGAACGATTAAAAAAAGAAGAAGAAGAATCCAAATTTAATATGGTTTCTTATAAATTCTTTGTAAGAAAAAGTAAAAGCAAAACACATTTAGTGGCTTCCTGGCTTTGGGATGTCTATAGGAAATGGAATCTTGATATAACTGCCTTTTATCAGTTTTTGAAAATCAACCCAAAACTTATTCATCACTTCTAGAGATTTTATGTTGCACTGGCAAAGCACCTGTATATATTTAGAGAAGACGTCAAATTCTATTGCAGAAAGGTCAGGGCAGTAAAACATTGGTGGATATTCTATGGAAATGACTGACTTGTTATGAGAAAATTCCACTTCAATAATCATTTTATTTTAAGACACCAGAACAAAGTGTTTCCCTCCTGAGGCTCATGTTGGGCTGCATCGGATTGAGGTCTCCCTGCTTTTCCGGGGACTTGACTAGTGTTACTTCCCAGTTGCCAGGGGCACTCTTTTCTCCATTGTAAGTGCCTGACATCTGTGTTTTCCTGGCCCTGTTCCTTTTTGTCCATCCCTTCCTCCTCCTTTTCTTCAGACTCTTCATCACTCATCCCTGCATTAGGATGCTCTGGGGTATTCACCTCTGGTTCCTTGGGATGAGTAAAAGGGAGGTGAGCTGTGGTCATGGGCTGCACAGTATTGTGGACAGCTCAGGTAGTGAAAACAGGAAAAAGGCTACGTGCCAGGGAGGAGATTCCTTAAGGTTCAGAGGTTCAAAAAGTCCATGAGTTGTGAATTGACAGAAAGGGACGGTTTCTGGAGTCCACCTAGGACACTGACTAGAGGATCCCCAGAGATGTGAGTGCGGGCTGCAGGAGAGGGGCTTTGCAGCAGACAGTTCACAGAGGCACAAGAGGACTGGGATCCTGCTCAAAAGCCTGCAGGCAGGGCGCTCAGCAGATGGTGGAAAAACATTTTGTCCAGTGGAGGACAAAATGGCACTGCTCATGCACTGTGCAGCCCAGCCCTTGTGACATCTGGCCGGAACAGACCAAGCACACAGCTAGCTCGTGACTAAGTCCCATTCTGCAAAGAGAAGGCTGCACTATTTACCACCAGGCTTCATTTTTTGACCTCCTAGGGACATGACCCTGGTCTTTGCACATGTGTTGTATGGACTACTCTGTGGGTACTGATGGGACTGAGTCCCATCCAGCATCGTTCCTGTGTCTGGGTGCGAGTTCTGAAGGCTTCTCAGTACCGTGGGTATCCAGTGTCTGTGTGTTGCAAGCACTGTTCTTTGGGGAGGAAGCTGGCACGTTGGGTAGGAGGGGACAAAAGAGCTTCTGTGGGGCACTGTGTGGGTGGGGTTGGATCAGCTGTCACCCTAGGACTGGATGACTCAAGATCTGCCGGGCACCTCCAGCCAACTTTCTGATGCCTAGATAACACCTCACATCCAGTGCCCCTTCTAGAAGGTCAGAGTTGGACTCACCACTGGGCCTGGGCTTCTGAAGAGAGGAAGCAGTGCCCTGAGCTGCTTAGATGCTGCAAGCAGTTCCACACCTTAGGACAGATGTTCAAAGAGCACACTGAAGCCCCACAGCCTTCCTTAGGTCTGTCACCTGGTAATGACCCAGCCAGGCCTTGTACCCAGGCTGTGTGACTCCAGAGCTCATGCTCTGCCTTCTGGTGCCTCCGCCTGGTATAGATGCATCCTTTATTAATATCCATCTTTTCATGGTCCTGAGCACCATATCCTGTCAGTAAGGAGCACATTCACTGCAGAAGAGGTCCACCCAGAGGCAGAGAAAGGCCATGCTGGGCTCTAGTCTCCTCAAGAAAATGCAGGCTGCCGATTTTCAGCAGAGCTTCATCAATCCCTCTGCAACTGAAGCCTGCAGTACAGATTGCTTTTCTTTTGAGTTCCAGGGATCCAAATTTATAAAGATTATAATCTAGACTTGTTGGGGTTCATGGAGAATGAAATCCAGCAATATCTTGTTCCACAGAATGATAAGAAGCCAGTTGGTGTGTTCTTCCCTTGGAGAGGTCTAGAAAGCCAATATATCATGGATTTTCAAGTGAATAGGGAGCAGTGTGTTGGATTCAGATCACATCTACCAAAGATGGTTGTTGTGAGCATGCCACTCTCCACCATGCATAATTGTTTCCTTAATGTCATTTGACATGTCTAAGAGAGGATATGCTCTTGGGTGTCAAGACAAGGGAAAGACATTCTATGTCCTAGGAGCTAGGGCTTCAGCCTGATGAGGAAGATTTAGAAAACCCTACACATTACTTTGTCCAGCCTAACAATTGTTTCCTTTCCTTCCTTCATCTCAGTGTTTTCTTGTCTCCTGGGAGGACTTGTATCATACATATGGTCTGCAGGAATTTCTGTACCAGAAATCATCACTATCAGTAAAAATATATCAAATATAGAATTTAGTACTTAAAATTTTAAAATAATTTTTTATATATTCCACATGTTTCAACATTTGTTTTGGCCCTCTTCCCATAAGATCCCTTTCCTGCTACATAAGAAGCAAGTTTGGACTTCCATTCCCAACAAACTTGAGATTTGGAGGACATAAAAGTTTCTCCTCAGACCTCAATCAAGTTTGAAAACAGGAGACTTATTAGAAGCTTTTCAGAAGCTCTAGAGAAGCAGAAATTAGCTATATTTATGGCATTTCACACAAGCAACTTGATGCCATTCGAAGAGATTTCAATAAGTTGGGACAAAAATGAGGTAGTAGGAATTTGGGGAAAAGATTTCCAACAGGAACTCAGTAAAATATGGCCCCATGTGAGATTCATTTGAAACAAACAATTATAGTCTGGTTATTCCCATGGTTTTCTTTGTTTTGTTTTCTTTTTTTCTTCTTTTTAAACCAAAGAATGAAATTCATTAACTGGTGAATGTTGGGCTTCCTGGCAGTAAGAGCGAATCAGGATAAAAATGTCCAAGAAATATCCAATTGCTGAATTTTCTTATGAAAGAAGGTACAGGGGAACAGAATGCTTTTCTTTCAATAATGTGTAGTAGATTCTTATTAGTCCTCATAAGACAAAAGAATATTTGGTGGCATGTGATTATTTTGTGATCATTTGCCTTTGAGGAAGCACCCAAGTTGAGGTAAAATTTATCAGGGTGAAATATTTTCCAAAAAGAACACTTAACTCACTAATTGAGAAAAATATTTTACTAACAGAAATCTTTACTTATCAGGTTACATACCTTTTAATTTGATCATTTTGAAAGCACAGCATCTGTTCATCGAAAAGCAACATGGACGTGGCCAGCACTAGCTGGAATTGCCACAGTGACAATCAAACCACATTGGACAACCTGTGATTGGAACTTCTCCCTCCCTGCTTTCTTGGCTCATCGCCATCCACCAATGGTACATCCTATGCAAAATGTAGGGACATACCGAGGGCTTCTCTGAGCCATTTCCTTGAAAGAATCTTTTGTCTCCTGGTTTCACATCCCTCCTCTTATTCCCTTCACTACAACCAGGGCTCAGCCAAAGCCCAGACTCACTCTGTGCTGCATCTTCTTAGACAAGTTTTTTCTTGGGGATCTTGTCTTTTGGTTCTCTGTCCCCCTACTGGTTTCCAAGAATAGATGAAAACCTGTCTGTGGTTGATGACTTCCACAATCTCTTGCTTTCACTGGCCTACTCATTTGGGAAGGACTTTTCATGTATTTAGTATGGTTTCACGATGAGCACAAAGTCAATCTGTGTCCCTAGTCTATCATCTTGAAATTAAAAAGTTTCTATGGATTCAAAAATCAGGTGTTTTCATAGAAGAAAACCCACCTCAGCATTCACAGATATCAACATTCAGTTTTCCTTAAGCAAAGACTCAGTATTTAGAATACAATGAGGAAATCATCCCTACAACATTGGTAGGTTCATAGATGAAAGAAGAAAACAGCCCACACCGGGCTTTATAAACATGAAGCATTATCAACAACAACCACAACAGAATCATTTACATTGTTTATTATTGCCTTGTCAGAGTTCACTGGGAGTTCTTTTTGTTAAGATATTTTTTATTTCTTCTAATTAGTTATACATGACAGTACAATGCATTTTGACACATGATACATAAATGGGCTATAACTTCTCATTCATCTGGTTGCACATGATGTAGAGTTACACAGGTCATGTAACTGTACATTCACATAGGGTAATAATGTTGGATTCATTTTACTATCATTCCTACTTTCATCCCCTGCCCCTTCCTTCACTCCCCTATGACTAGTCTAAAATACCTCCATTCTCCCTGCCCCCCAGCCCCCGAAACCTTATTGTGAATCACCATATGCATATCAGAGAAAACATTCAGCCTTTGGTTCTTTGGGATTGGCTTATTTCATTTAGCATAATATTCTCCATCTCCATCCATTTACTGGCAAATGCGATAATTTCATTCTTCTTTAAGGCTAATATTCCATTATGTATATATACCACATTTTCTTTATCCATTCATTTATTGAAGGACATCTAGGTTGGTTCCATAGATTAGCTATTGTGAACTGAGCTGCTATAAACATTGATGTGGCTGTTTCACTGCAGTACGCTGATTTTAAGTCCTTTGGGTATAAACCTGGGAGTGGAATGACTGGGTCAAATGGTGGTTCTATTCTAAGTTTTCTGAGGTATCTCCATACTGCTTTCCAGAGTGGTTGTACCAATTTGTAGTCCCACCAGCACACATGAGTGTACCTTTTCCTCCCCATTCTCACCAGAATTTATTGTTGCTTCTATTCTTGGTATTTGCCATTCTAACTAGAGTGAGATGGAATCTCTATCTAGTTTTGATTTATATTTTTCTAATTGCTAGAATGTTGAACATTTTATTCATGTATTTGTTGATTGATTATATTTCTTCTGTGAAATGTTTGCACAGTTCCTTTGTCCATTTATTGATTGAGTTATTTATTTCTTTGGTGTCAAGTTTTTGAGTTCTTTATATATCCTGAGATTAATGCTCTGTCTGAGGTGTGTGTGGTAAAGATTTTCTCCCATTCTGTAGGCTCTCTCTTCACATTATTGTTTCCTTTGCTGTGAAGAAGGTTTTTTAGTTTGAATCCATACCATTTACTGATTCTTGATTTACTTCTTATGCTTTAGGAATCTTATTAACGAAGTCAGTTATTAGGCCAAGGTGGTAGAGATTTGGGCCTATTTTTCTTCTATTAGGTGCAGGGTCTCTGTTCCAGTGCCTAAGTTTTTGATCCACTTTGAGTAGATTTTTATGCAGAGTGAGAGATAGGGGTTTAATTTCATTTTGTTACATATGGATCTCCAGTTTTTGCAGCATCATTTATTGAAGATGCTATCTTTTCTCCAATGTATGTTTTTGGCTCCTTTGTGTATTATGAGAAAATTGTGTTTATGTGGGTTCTCTCTATGTCTTCTACTCTGTACTATTAATCTATGGGTCTGTTTCGGTGTATAGGAATGCATTTGAATTATGGATATTAATTTTATTTATTTATTTTATTTTTTAGAGAAGCATATCTTTATTGTTTTTAAGTCTAATTTCCAGAGTTTCAAGCAGTTTTTCAAGAAAGAGCAATAATTGAGATTGAATCAAGTTTGTGGTTGCTGAAAACCACAGTATGAAAGTTTTCATGAGGTTTGGTAAACACTTGTTTAGTTTGCCTAAATAATCAGTTTGTTATTCTAAGAAAAGAGATGTTTGTCCATATCAGTAAGTCACTAATAAGGATAATTGAATTGCAATTATTTCCTAAACAGTGAAATTTTTGTTAAATTATTTATTTGTTCTAATGTGTTATACATGATGGCAGAATGCAATTCATTTCATATTACATATATAGAGCACAATTTTTCAAGTCACTGATTGTACCTGATGTATTTTCATACCATTTGTGTCTTTATACATGTACTTAGGGTAATGATGTCTAACTCATTCCACTATCATTCCTATCCCCTTGTCCCATCTCTGCCCCTCCTTCCACTTTGCCCTATCTAAAGTTCCTTCATTCTTCCCTTGCTCCCCCGGCCACCTTCGCCATTATGAGCCAGCACCCTCATATCAAAGAAAATATTCAGCTTTTTGTTTTTGGGATTAGCTTACTTCACTTAGCATTATATTCTCCCACTCCATCCATTTACCTCCAAATGCTATAATTTTATTCTCTTTTAATGCTGAGTAATGTTCCATTGTGTATATATATCAAAGTTTCCCTATCAATACATCTACTGAAGAGCATCTGGGTTGGTTTTACAATTTAGCTTTTGTGAATTGCACTGCTATAAACATTGATATAGCTGTGTCCCTGTAGTATGCTGTTTGTAAGTGCTTTGTGTATAAGCCAAGGAGTGAGATAGTTGGATCAAATGGTGGTTCCAGTCCAAGTTTTCCAAAGAATCTCCATACTGCTTTCCATATTGGTTGCACCAATTTGCAATCCCACTAGCAATGTATGAGTGTGCCTTTTCCCCCCATCCTCGCTAACACTTATTGTTGTTTGTATTCTTTTTTTTTAAGAGAGTGAGAGAGGAGAGAGAGAGAGAGAGAGAGAGAGAGAGAGAGAGAGAGAGAGAGAGAGAGAGAGAATTTTTAATATTTATTTTTTAGTTCTCGGCGGATACAACATCTTTGTTGGTATGTGGTGCTGAGGATCGAACCTGGGCCGCACGCATGCCAGGTGAGCGCACTACCGCTTGAGCCACATCCCCAGCCCTGTTTGTATTCTTGATAGTTTCCATTCTGACTGGAGTGAGATGAAATCTTAGAGTAGTTTTGATTTGTATTTCTCTAATTGCTAGAGATGTTGAACATTTTTTCATAGGTTTGTTGATTGATTTTATATCCTCTTCTGAAAAGTGTCTGTTCAATTCCTTGACCTATTTTTTAATTGGGTTATTTGTTTTTGTGGTGTTATGGTTTTTAAATGCTTTATATATCCTAGAGATTAGTGCTCTATCTGATGTTCTTGTGGTAGAGATTTTCTCCCATTCTATGAGCTCTCTATTCACCTCCCTTATTGTTTCTTTTGCTGAGAAGAAGCTTTTTAGTTTAAATCCATCCCATTTATTGATTCTTGATTTTAATTCTTGGGCTATAGGAGTCTTATTAAGGAAGTAGGGGCCTACTTCCTTAATAAGGAAGTTTGGGCCTACTTTTTCTTCTAGGAGATGCAGTGTCTCTGGTTTAATTCTTAGGTCCTTGATCCACTCTGACTTGAGTTTTGTGCATGGTGAAAGATAGAGGTTTAATTTCATTTTTTTACATGTGGATTTTCAGTTTTCCCAGCACCATTTGTTGAAGAGGCTGTATTTTCTCCAATGCATGTTGGTGCCTTTGTCTAATATAAAATAACTGTAATTATGTGGGTTAGTCTCTGTGTCCTCTATTCTGTACCATTGATCTGCAGGTCTGTTTTGGTGCCAATACCACACTGTTTTTGTTACCACTGCTCTGTAATATAGTTTAAGGTCTGGAATAGTAATGCCACCTGCTTCACTCTTCTTGCTAAGGATTGCTTTATCTATTCTGGGTCTCTTATTTTTCCAGATGAATTCCATGACTGCTTTTTCTATTTCTATGAGGAATATCATTGGGATTTTGATTGGGATTGCATTGATTCTGTACAGTGCTGTTGGTAGTATGGTCATTTTGACAATATTAATTCTGCCTATCCAAGAACAAGGTAGATCTTTTCATCTTCTAAGGTCTTTAATTTCTTTCTTCAGCATGCTGTAGTTTTCATTGTAAATGGTCTTTCACCTCTGTCTTTAAGTTTATTCCCAAGTTTTTTTTTTTGAGGGTGTTGTAAATGGGATGGTTTTCCTAGTTTCTCTTTCAAAAGATTTGTCACTGATGTACAGAAATGCCTTTGATTTATGGGTGTTGATTTTATATCCACCCATATAAAATTCATTGCTGAATTCATTTATTAGTTCTAGGATATTTCTGGTGAAGTGTTTTGAGTCTTCTAGGTATATTATCTGCAAATAGTGATAATTTGAGTTCTTCTTTTCCTATCTGAATTCCTTTAATTTCTTTCATCTGATTGCTCTGGCTAGAGTTTCAAGGATGATGTTGAATAGAAGTGGTGAAAGAGGACATTCCTGTTTTTAGTGGGAATGCTTTCAATTTTTCTCTGTTTAGAATTATACTGGCCTTGGGTTTAGCATAGATAGCTTTTACAATGTTGAGGTATATTCCTATTATCCCTACTTTTTCTAGCTAATTGAACATGAAAGGATTCTATATTTTATCAAATGCTTTCTCTGCATATATTGAGATAATCATATGATTTTTAACTTTGAGTCTATTGATATGATGAATTACATTTATTGATTTTCATATGTTGAACCAGCCTTGCATTCCCTGGGATGAACCTCACTTGATGATGGTGCACTATCTTTTTAATTTTTTTGTATATGAGTTGCTAGAATTTTATTGAGAATTTTTGCATCTATGTTCATCAGGGATATTGGTCTGAGGTTTTCTTTCCTTGATGTGTCTTGTTTGGTTTTGGTATCAGAGTGATAACTACTTCATAAAACGACTTTTGAAGGGTTCTCTCCTTTTCTATCTCATGGTATAATTTGAGAAGTATTAGTGTTGATTCTTCTTTGAAGATCTTGTAGAACTCAGCTAGAATCCATCTGGTCCTAAGCTTTTCTTAGTTGGTAGGCTTTTGATAGCATCTTCTATTTTTTTGCTTAAGATTGATCTGTTAAAATTGTGTATGTCCTCCTGATTCGGTTTGGGCAGGTCATATGTCTCTAGAAATTTGCTGATGTCTTCAAGATTTTCTATTTTATTGGAGTATAACTATTCAAAATAGTTTCTAATTATCTTCTGTATTTCAGTAGAGTCCATCGTGCTACTTCCTTTTTCATCACAAATTTTAGTAATTTGAGTTTTCTCTTTCTCCTCATCAGCGTGGCTAAAGATTTATAAATTTTATTTATTTTTTCAAAAAAAACAATTTTTTATCTATTTTTTCAATTCTTTCTTTTGTTTCAATTTTATTGATTTCAGCTCAAGATTATAATTATTTTCTGTCTTCTACTGCTTTTGGTATTGATTTGTTCCTCTTTTTCTAGGGCTTTGAGATGTAATGGTAAGACTTTTATTCATTGACTTTCTATTCTTTTGGGGAGGGCAGGGGGGTACTAGGGATTGAAATCAGGACTATTGAGCCACATTCCTAGCTCTATTTTGTATTTTATTATAGAGAGGGCATCACTGAGTTGCTTAGCACCTTGCTAAATTGCTGAGGCTGGCTTTGAACTCACGATCCTCTTGCCTCTGCCTGAATGAGCTCAATGCAATGAACTTTTCTGTTAGCACTGCCTTCATGGTGTCCCAGAGATTCTGATACACTGTATCACTATTCTCATTTACCTCTAAGTTTTTTTTATTTCATCCCTGATTTCTTCTGATATCCATTTTGTCATTCAATAGCATATTATTTAGTCTCCAGGTGTTAAAGTTGCTTCTATTTTTTTATTCTATCATTGATTTCTGATTTTATTCCATTATGACCTCATAGGATGCATGGTAATATCTCTATTTTTTTTATTTTCTAAGAGTTGCTTTACAGCCTAAGATATGGTCTGTCTTAGAAAAGAATCTATATGCTGCTGAGAAGAAAGTGTATTCACTCATTGATGGATGAAATATTTTAGATAAGTCTGTTAAGTCTAAATTGGTGATATTATTTAGTTCTATAGTTTCTTTGTTTAGTTTTTTTTTTTTTTGGAAGATCTATCCAGTGGTGAGAGAGGTGTGTTAAAGTCACCCAGTATTATTGTGTGTGGTCTATTTGATTCTTGAAGTTGAGAAGGGTTTGTTTGATGTATGTAGATGCTCCATATTTATGATTGTTATGTCTTGTTGATGTATACTTCCCCTAAACAATGTGAAATGTTCTTTTGTCCCTTATGATTAACTTTGGCTTGAAGTCTACTTTATCTGATATGAGAATAGAAAGCCCTGCTTGTTTACTTGATCCATGTGACTGACAATGTTTTTCCCATCCTTTCACCTTCAGTCTGTGAATGTCTTTGCCTATGAGGTGAGTCTATTGGAGATGGTGTATTGTTGGGTCATGTTTCTTAATACAATCTGCCTGCCTACGTCTTTTGATTGATGAGATTAGACCATTAATGTCAACATTGTTATTGAGATATGATTGGTGTTCCCAGCTATTTTGGTTTATTTCTAGTTTTTAATTTAAATGTTTCTCCTTTGATTGACTATTCCTTTGGTGTAGTTCCCCCCTTCACTGGTTTTTACTTTTCATCTTCATGGAATATTTTGTTGAGAATACTCTGAAGTTCAGGCTTTCTGGTTGCAAATTCTTTTAATTTTGCTTATCATGGAAGGTTTTTATTTCATCTTCAAATCTGAAGCTAGATTTTTGGATATAGGATTCTTGGTTGGCATCCATTTTCTTTCAGAGCTTGATATATGTTATTCTAGAACTTCCTAGCTTTGATGATCTGTGTTGAGAAATCAGCTGAGATCCATATTGGTTTCCCTCTATATGTAATCTAATATTTTTTATCTCACAGCCTTTAAAATTCTATTCTGTATGAAAGGAATTTTTATTGTAATGTGCATTGATGTGGGTCTGTTTTAATTTTGCACATTTGGAGTCTTGTAAACCTTTTGTATTTTATTTTCTATTTCGTTCTTTAGATTTGGGAAATATTCTGATATCTCATTGAAATGATTGTGCATTCCTTTGGTTGTATATCCGTGCCTTCATTTATCCTGATAAATCTTCAATTTTATCTTTTCATGTTTTCCCACAATTCTTGGAAGTTCTGTTCATGGTTTCTTAGCATCTTCCCTCCATGATCAACTCTGTTTTCAAGATTATATATTTTGTCTTCATTGCCTGAGGTTCTGTCTTTCAAGTAATCTAGTCTGATGGTGATGCTTTTTTCTATTGATTTTTTAACTTGGTTTATTGATTCCTGTATTTCAAGGATTTCTGTTTGTTTGTTTTCAGAATCTCTATATCTTCATTGAAGTGATCTTTTGCTTCCTGTATTTGCTCTCTTAAATCATCCTTTACTTTGCAGATCAGTTTAACCATGTACATTCTAAACCCCTTCTCTGACATTTCTTCCACTGTGGTGTCAATGGATTCTGGTATTGGAGTATCTTGATTTGTTTGGAATCATTTGTTCCCTTGTTTTTTCATGTTGTTTGTGTGTCTACCTGTCTAACAGTGTGGATCTGAGGCAGTAGAGTTTCTACTCTGTGGACTTATAGTGTCCCAGAAAGTTTCTAGTATCTCACTGGTTAGGGGAAGACAAATAATAATAACAACCAAAGCAAACAATATACAGCATTAAACCAAATAGTTCCTACTATGTTATCTACAATGTTAATTATCATAGTAAACAAAAGTTATATGATCAGTTATTGCCTATAATATAAATAGCAAGTCTGCAAAAAGGTTTACATTTTTAACTGGAGGACAGGGAAAGAATAGAAGTGATATAGAATGTGATGATTATGAGGAAGGAGGAGAAGACAGAAATAAAATATTAAAGGAAAAATGAAGGAGAACAATAGAGGTTGGCTGTTAACAGTAGAAAAGAGAATCAAGGGAAATAGGAGAGAAAAAGAGAGAAAAATGTATATATATAAAGCAAAATTTTTTTAAAAATTAAAAATAGAAAAAAAAATAAAACAAAACTAAAATATACTAATCAAACATCCTAGTTCATAAAAAACCTAATCCATGTAAAATAACTGGCTTCAAAAATTCTAGAGATGAGAAGAAAAAATGAGATTATATAAATGTCTGTGTACCGTTAAGGTCAAAATTAAACAGTGAAAAAGAATTTTTTAAAAAGAAAATTTAAAAAATCTTGACAAAAACTTAAATAATTCTTTCTGTTGGATTTCAAAATATTCTCAACTTCTCTTCTCAGCAGTGTTAGGTGGGGTCTTCTGGAGTGTGATACTCCCCCCTCTGGATTGCTGGAATGAGGAAGGTAATCCCCTAAGTGAAGTTCCTGGAGGCAGGGTTTAGGCTTAGGCAGGTTCCCAGCTCTTCAATAAATGCTAATTGTTCTGGAGATTTTAAATCAGCACACCTCCAGTACCCAGTACTGGCTGGTCCACGCTGGAAGATTTTACCCCAGGGATATCCCCTGGGTTCCACTAGTGTGGTAGGGGAGCCAATTCTTAGTTTCCTACATCACCTGCAGACGCCATGTTTCCACGTCTCAGGTTTAGTTTCACGCCCCTGCCCTTTCCACGGTATCTGGTTTTGCAAGCAGTTGGATTAGAGTGGGAAGAGTAGAACCTGGTGGGTTTCTGAGACCAGTTGTCCTCCCTGTTTAATTTTCTCCTGGTCACTTAAGTATACTGTAAGTTGTGCAGCATGTGTTTACTGGGCCTATATTTTGGGCCAAACTTGGGTTTACTAGGAATCAGCTTCCTCCGTTGTGGGACCCCATGACACAGTTGCAAAATTACTCCTTTCTATGTCCTCCACATGCCATACGGAGAGATGGTGGCTTCTTTCCCCACACATGGGTATTGTGCAACACGTCCTTCAGGTTTGTTGGGCAATGTCCTTGGTCTCTAAACACTCTGTACCCAGGCATGCCTTGGGCCTCCCAAAAATGTGGGTTCCTTTAATTCCCTTATCCCTCCACTATGTTCACAGAGGGACCTTCCTGGCTGGAGCTTCTGGCCAGGCTGTAGCAGCGACTGTGCCACTGGGTATTTTTTTTTCTTATTTTACTATATCCAATGTCCTGTATCCCCAGCCAGCTTTGAATGTCCAGTTTTAGATTCTAGTAAAGTCTCCATCCACTCCCCTTTCTTTTCTTTTCTTTTCTTTTCTTTCTTTCTTTCTTTCTTTCTTTCTTTCTTTCTTTCTTTCTTTCTTTCTTTCTTTCTCCTCCTCCTCCTCCTCCTCCTCCTCCTCCTCCTCCTCCTCCTTCTTCTTCTTCTTCTTCTTTGGTTCACCTACCTTGCAGAGAAGCTTCCTGTCTGCTTTCTTCTTTACACTCCACAGAGCAGCCAGGAACACAACCTCCTCTATTCCACCATCTTGGATCTCCTGAGAGTTCTTTTGGGGATTGTTTTTATGAGAAAGTGACTTTTGACAGCCCGTTGGAAAATAAGATTGTATTTTTCAGTAGCTCAATGGAAATGGCATTGTTAGGAAAAGTCTCCATGAAGCTATTCATTCACATTTCCTGACACCTGTCACTTCATAACATCTCATCTGGCAAATTGACTCATAGAGTCCTCTTTCCAGGGGCTTTGAGAGCCTACTACCACCACCCTGATGTTTTACTGTAGGTACTGGGAAGATATTTGCAATGTTTCCAATTTTAGCTTTCTCCATTCTTTTGCCAATTTCCGCTGTGTATCTGTGGGCAGCAAAAGTAAACCAGATCTTTGAACCAATATTGGACTGCCAATCATGTCCTCATTTTCCCACACTCCCTCCCCAACACTGAGATCCTGTTCAAAAGGCTGTCCGAGTCTTTCAACTTTCTCATTGGTGATTAAGTGTAGGAATTTAAAACCTTCTGTGCTGTTATTGGTATCTTTCCTTCAGTGGGCAGTAAGTCCACCCATTTAAAAGTGTAACCTCTAGTTAGTGTATGACACAGACCTTCTCTTCTTTTGTAAATTCATGCAAAGTCTTTCATGAGAACATTCATAATAGCTTCATCTTTAAGAACTGAAAGTTCACCAGATGAGGTGGTGCATGCTTATGAGGACTGAGACAAGAGGATTGCAAGTTCAAAGCCAGCCTCAGAAACTTAGTGAGAATCTAAGAAACTTAGAGAAACACAGCTTCAAATTTAAAAATAAAATGATCTGGGGATGTGGCTCAGTGGTTAATGGTCTCTGGGTTCAATCCTGCAAAAAAAAAAATCAAAATATAGCCCAGGATTCTAATGCATACATCTACCAAGCCTGGCTGAAGAAAAGAAATTCACCATGGGAAGCCTGAACCATGGAACCTTATTCCTTTCCAAATCTTTATGCTTAATATGATAATCCAAAAAGATCTCATTAACTCACTGACAAACAGTTCTTAAATGTGACATATCTTGATATATCTCTAGTGATATAAATCAGATCAGCACCTTTTTGGGGACATGGAGAGTTAGCATGGAGAAAGGGTGAGAGGCAAGGCACAGGATGGGGCATGAGCAATCTATTTTCAGTAAATAGAGGTTCATTTTCTTAATTGTGTAAAGGGTTTCATGGGATGTGCACATATAAAACCTATGAAATAATATTCTTTAAGTGTATAAAACTCATAGTTTGTCTATTCTATTTTGATACAACCATTTCTCAATACTCAGACACAGGAGTGTGTTCCAACCAAAGTATACAATTCAAGAATGGAGAGTCCTGTTTGGACCATTTCTACAGGCTGTTGTAAAGGTGGATATTTCAAGTCCTCTTCCCTGAGACAAAGAATATTTGAAGAAGTTCTGGCTCCACCCATCACCTCATATATTTGCCACTTCTTTCTCCACCATCTAGGCAAAGACCAAGGAAGACTCAGGAACTGAGACACATGAACTAGAAACAATAGGAGCTCCCTCTGGAACCAAGGGCAGATCTGAATATCACTGCATTAGAAGGCAGAGTAGCATCCATGGCAGTGACTTCAGGTTCTACAGTTGGCTGTGGATCTGGAGTGCAGATGCACTAGCTCGGGTGATGGGAGAGACACATGTGGGATAGGATTGGTCGATGCTCATGGGGTTGCTGGGAGAAGGGATTAGAGGAGAAATGGGAGAAGAAAGAGGAGCAAGAGAATCTATGTACATGGGGGTTGGGGACTTCTTTCAGCAGGTTGTAGGGATGAGAGAGAAAGGCTCCAAGATAGATGTGGAGAGGTTAAAAAAACTGGAGGTGCTGAAGCTCTTGTCAAGTGAGGAGGGTGTTGATCCTCACTGGCCAGTACCCTCACATTGGTGCTTGATCTACAAGGAGGAAGAGGGCTAATGGGAGGAGGTAAGGGAAGACAACTAGGTATTCTTCTCTCATCTCTATTGGGCTTGGGGGAAATAAGAGAGACAGGATCAGAGTCCAGCAGTACGGTTTGCAAATTGGGAAGTGGAGGAATAGCTGGCATCTGGCATCTGTCAATGAGTGAGGTTAATGCAATCCCTGCTGGGACCACAGGTGGGGAGAGGGAAAGAGCAGGCTGAGTGGTGGTCCAGGCTGTAACAGCCTCCACTGTAGCTCTGAGGTCTCTGTGTCATCCTCCAAGCTTCTGTTCTACTTGAGACCCAGAACCTTCTTCTGCAGGATGCCGAGACTTCCTCCAGAGAAACAAGAGGAGGCTTAGGAGGTGAGGGAAGCTCACCTTGACTTCTCAGTTTGGGCAGTGGCAGGGCTATTGGCATGGGCCTCTTTCTCTTGAGGGGCCTCTGGCTAGCAGCTATGTGTGGAGGACAGCTTCTGTATGAACCACAAGAAGGGTTTTTTTCCCCTGAACTCTTTTACCTGATTCCTGGGAACCTAGAGAGCTGGGCAGATGTTCATCCAGCCCTTCCATGACCCCATTGTCTGGCAGGTGGGTGCTGTCTGGGGCTGCCTAGGGGAGCATTGCTGCCTCTGCATCAGGCTGCTCAAGAGTGTCAGCACACCTGCAGCAGGGCTGAGCCAGTTAAGGACTGCATAAGGGCCAGAGCAGAAGTTCCTGAGAGCACATGGTCCCATAGCACATTATTTCCCTCCTGAGGCTCAGGATTGGGCTACACTGCAGAGAGTTCTCCCTGGACCTCCAGGGATTTATCTGATGCTACTTTCCCATTCCTAGGAGCATGCATTTCCCATTCTCCTGTCATCTGTCACTTCCTGTCTTTGAGCTTGATCTTTTTCCTCCTCTTTCTTCTCCTCCTCCTCCTCAACTTCCAGGGCTTCTCTGGAGTTCTCATTTCTATTTCCTTAAGAGGAGAACAAGGGAGGTGAGCTGGTGTCATGGGCTCCACAACCCAGTGGAACTGCTCAGGTGGTGAAGACAGGAAAATGTATGGGTGATAGAGAGGAGGGATCTTAAAAAAGAGAGGAGGGATCTTTAAGGTTCTGGAGGGTCAGAATATACATGAGTTGAGAGTTGACAGACAGGACTTTTTCCGTGAGTCCCCTTGGATATAGATTGGAAGTTGCCCAGAGACGTGCACAGCCTGCAGGAGTAGAACTTTATAGAAGCCAATTAACCAAGGCACATGAGGACAGGGTCTTGGTTGAAAAGCCTGCAGACAGGGTGCTTGGCAGATGCTGGAAAAGCAGGGGCAAGGAGCTGGAGTATCCAGGCCAGGCCAAAGGGTAGGCAACTGGTTGACAAGGGCAGGCAGTGCAGAGGCACCTGCAACTGCGCTGAGCACATTTCCCATTTAGAGTACTTCTTAAGGGTCTGATCCTTAAAGCAGAGAAGAGATCAAGGGAGTTTGACTTGGACACAGCATCCAGGGAAGGCCAAATGCACACTGTTCATGCACTGTTCCACCCAGCCCTTGTGACATCTGGCTAGAATGAGTGACACAGAATAAGCATGCAACCAGCTCACTGTAAAAGCCTGTTTTGCCAAGAGAAGGTGCCAGGGCTATAGGCTCACTACCGGGAACACCTGGGGATGTGGCTCTGTTCTCTGCTTATGTGTGTCATCTGGTAAGCCACTACGTGGGGACTGTTGGGACTGAGCCCCATCCAGCATTACTCCTGTGTCCTGTGTTCTGGTTCTGAAGGCTCCTCAGTATCACACCCACAGCACTAGCTTGAGCACTGTTTTAGTCTGCTTTTTCATTGCTGTGAGTAAAGAATCTCACCAGAATAATTGTAGAAGAGGACAAGTTCATTTAAGAGCTCATGGTTTCAGAGGTCTCAGTCCATGTACGGCCAGCTCCATCACGGCGAAAGAGTATGGCAAAGGGAAGCAGCTTACATGATGACCAGAAGCAGAGAGAGAGAGAGAGACTCTACTCCCTGGATACAAAATATAGACCCTATAGCCATGCCCCAATGAACCACTTCCTCCAGCCACATCCCACCTGCCTCCCGTTACCAGTTAATCCCATCAGGGATTAATTTACTGATTATGTTAAGGCTATATCCCAATTATATCTCCTCCAAACCTTCCCGCATTATCTCACACGAGAGCTTTTGGGAGATAACATCCAAACCATAATGAGCACACAGTGCCTGTGCATGACCTATGACTCACACAAAATTTTGGCTTTCTCTCCATATCACTATGCTTAATGTGAGGATTCAGAGATCACACTGTACTAACTCATTTATATATCTTTCTAAAGAATGACATATCTCTAGTGATAGAAAGCAGATCACCTGCCTGGGGACATGGAGAGGTAGTGTGAAGGAAGGCTAGAAGGCAGGGCACAAGCAAATTTTTTCCAGTAAAAGTCAGGTCCATGTTCTTAACTGGGTAAAAGGTCACATGGGAATGTTCACACCAAAACCTATGAAACCATATTCTTGAAGTATGTGGAGCTCATGGTTTGTCACTTCTATTTTGAAACAACAATTTTTCAAAAGCAAGGCACTTTGAAATTTGACTAACATCTAGAGCGTCTGGTGTGTATTCATTGATCTGTCTGGCCTCTCTGTGCCACTAGGGCAGCCACTTCAGCTCCTGGTCCTGGAACCCAGAACATTTGCTAAAGATCTGGCTGTCCATGTCACCACACACAAAAAAAGACCTCTTCTTTCTCCACTTCCAGGTCAACAAGGAAGGAAAATGCAAGAATAGAGACAGATGAAATAGAAACAACAGGATTTTATGAATCATCCAGGAAAGAGGAAGGCCTTTGAGGCAATATGTGTGGAGAAAGGGAACCCAGCCCAGGTCCAACCTTAGGAAAATGGCCCAAAGGCCGAATCATCCAGGGTAGTTGTCAAGCCAGGGTCAGTGTCGAGCTGAGCATCCACAAAGCTCTCCTTTGTGCTCCACTTTGAGATGCCTCAGATCCTGGACTTGGACACAGGACCTGGGTTGAGCAGGTCAAACCCCAAATTCCTTCAATCGTGGGATGGACAGTACCCAAGGCAGCCACAGGGGTGGGAGTGATCCTGGCAGTCAGTGACGCACCATCCATGGGGCCAGTCCACCTTGTGTCAAGTCCCTTCAGAGATCATGTTGCTGTGCTCATGTGCACAGGACCAGGGTTCTGAGAGAAATCTGGTCAATAATTGGGTGTACCTCAAATGGGGTCTGGGGTGACAGCATATCCCCAACTCCTGGCCACCTGTGCTACCTAACTCACTTGTTGAAACCCTGTACTGGGTTTCCTGATAGCCATAGATAAAGTGTTTTGCTGTCACTGTCCATGAGGAGCCCTTGCTATAAAGTAAGAGGTGGCCCCTGGGCTGCTCCCATGGTGGAGAGCTGTACCCAGTCCCTGAACCCACTATGCATGCCAACTTTTGGAGATGGGGGTGGCAGCTTCCCAGAACCAGGAAGCATCATGGAATATGGGCCCAAGTGGCTGTGAGAGACAGAAAAAGACTGGAATATGATAGCCATACAAGGAGGAGTGGCATCCATAGCATCCTCAGTGGCAGGCTGGAGGATGATGGTACAGAGGCTCTGCCCACTAGCAAGGCTGCCTGTCTGTGCCCATTCCATGAGCAGGAGCACCAGGAGCAGCAGAGCCTTGTGGAAAGAGGCCCTACATTGTTGCCCAAGAGGTGGGCTGAGGAATGGTCACTGGTATAGAGGGATGGTGAAATCTGGGATGTTGGGGAAGAAGACACTAGGTGCAGGTGGGTCAGTAGAGATAGGTCACTTTCCTGGCTGACTGTGCAGCTTAGTTCAGTGCACCTGGGGGAATGGGCAGTAGCTCCCTTTGAAGCCAGAGGCAGATCTGAAGATTACTACCTTAGAAGGTAGAGAAATGTCCGTAACAGTGATCTTGGGTTCTACAGTTGGCTGCCAGATCTGAAGCGCAGATGCATTGGTTCTGGTGGTGGGAAAGAGACTTACTGGGGCTGGGGATGTGGCTCAAGCGGTAGCGCGCTCGCCTGGCATGCGTGCGGCCCGGGTTCGATCCTCAGCACCACATACCAACAAAGATGTTGTGTCTGCCGAGAACTAAAAAATAAATATTAAAAAAAATTCTCTCTCTCTCTCTCTCCTCTCTCACTCTCTCTTTAAAAAAAAAAAGAAAGAGATTTACTGGAGGTAGAGATGGACAAATGCTTATGGGGTTACTGGTGGAAGGGACGGGAGTTGGGGTAAGGTAGGAAAGGAGGAGGAGCAAGAGGAAAATCTATCAACACTGGGGTTGGAATGTCCTATCTCTAAGCCACAGGTTTGTGGGAGAAGGGCTGTTGGTAGGAGATATGAGGAGGAGAGAAGTTATAAACACCCACTGGCCAGAACCCCCACAATTGGCCTGGTCCTAAAGGGAAGAAGGGAGCCAGTTGAAGGAGGCAAAGGAAGACAACTAGGGATTCCCCCCTCATCACTATTGGGTGTGGGGAAGAGAGAGAGGCAAACAGGATCAGGGGCCCAGCAGCCTGGTCTGCCAATTGGGAGGTGGCAGGGATATCTGGCAAGTGTCAGTGGGTGGGGTTAGTGGGCCTGCAGTCCCTGCTGGGGGCCAGGTAGGGAGAAAGAAGGGCAAGTTGAGTGGTGGTTCAGGCAGCCACGCCTCCACTGTACCCTCTGAGTCCTCTTTGTCATCCTCCAAGTTCCTGCTCTTCTTTGAACCCAGAATCTTCTTCTGCAGGGTACCCAAGTCTTTCTCCAGAGAAACAAGAAAAGGCTTAAATGTGGGAGCAGCTCACCTCAATTTCTCGGTTTTGACAGCAGCGGGGCTCTTTGCATTGGCCTCTTTCTCTTGTGGGGGCCTCAGGTTCTTCCTGCTCCTGCTCATTTTCCCCACCTCTTCTTCCTCCTTCTCCTAGGTCATCTCCACAGCCACCTCTGTTTGAGGATGCTCTGAGATATTCACCTCTATTTCCTTGGGAGAGGTGAGCTGGTGTGATGGGCTCCACAGCCCCGTGAACGTGCTTGCATGGCAAAGGCAAAAGAATGGGTGTGCTGCAGGGAAAGAGGGATCCTTCAAGTTCTGCGGGGTGGGAACCTCCATGAGTTGTTAGTTGATGGCACTGGCTTTCCCAGGAGTCCTTCCAGGACACTGACTGGAGGATCCCCAGAGAGGTGTGCACAGCCTGCAGGAGGGGGACTCTGTATTAGCCAGAAAACCAAGAAATTCAAGGACCAGGAATCTGGTTGAAGAGCAGGGTGATACCGGGGAGGAGCAAGAGTATCACGGGCCAAAGGACCAGTGACTATCAGAAAGAGGTAGGTGGCCTGGCACATTTGGAACCCACGGACTGAGTGGACAGCCCATTCAGAGCACTTAATGCAGGTCCGATCCCCACACCAGTGAAGACACCAAGAGGTCTTGACCTGGACACAGCCGTTCAGTGGAGGCCAAATGCACCACTATTTACGCGCTGCTCAGCCCAGCCCTTGTGACGGATGTCTGGCTGGAACGAGTGACGCAGAGGGCGAGGAGCCAGCTCACAGTGAAACCTAGTTCCATCTAGAAAAGGTGACCCAGAACCAAGGGTGAGGGCTATTGCTCACTACTGGGATATACACCCTGCTCCTCGCACCTGTGTGTCACCATGTGAGCCACTATGTTAGTACTGCGTCCTGGTTTCCAGTTTGGAAGTCTCCTCGGTGTCCAGCCCAGGGCGCTAGCTTGGGCATTGACCCATCGCCTGTGTGTGGCCATCGCTCTCCTCTGGGACATGGAGACCTATGGAGCGAGGGAGAGGCTTCACTGAGGGGGGGGCGGGGGGGACAAGTGGGAGTGAATTGCATAGGGCGTGGACTTAGGGCATGAGCAGGAACTTGGGGCAGCTCTGCATGTCCTGTTCAAAGCACAGGGTCAGGGCGAGTCAGATCCTGCGAGTCCCATTTAGCAATCTCTCTAGTGCCTCAATGCCACCTTGGAAACTGTGTCCTATCTCAAGACCTGGGCTGCCTCACCCACTGAGCCTGCGCTTCCAAGGAGAGGTAGCAGTGGCCTGAGTGACTGGATGGTGTGACCCGCCCACCCCTTCCTGAGAGCACAGGGAAGCACATCTGTAGTCCCAGCAGCCTGGGAGGCTGTGGCAGGAGAATCGTAGGTTCAGCCCTAGCCCTAGCAACTTAGCGAGGCCCTATGCAACCTAATAAAATCCTGCTCAAAATAATATATAAGAAGGGCTTGGATGTGGCTCAGCTCTTAAGCATCCCTGGGTTCAATCCCCTGTATAAATAAACACAGTAATCCCTACAACCCTCCTGAGGTCTGTTACCTGATAGTGACCCAACCAAGCCTTGCACCCCCAGATAAGTTCTGTTAATATATTGGAAAATGCCATAATTTTGTTCTTTTTATGGCTGAGTAATATTCCATTGTGTATGTATATGTGTGTATATAATATAATTTTCTTTATCTATTAACCTGTTTAAAACCTCCTCAGTTGGTTTTCATAGCTTTGCTATTGCGAACTGAACTGCATAACAGTGCATAAAGACTGATGTGGCTGAGTCACACTGTACTATGGTGCTTTTAAGTCCTTGGGTATATACTGAGGAGTGGGATAGCTTGGTCAAATGATGGTTCCATTCCAAGTTTTCTGAGGAATCTCCACACTACTTTCCAGAGTGGTTGCACCAATTTTCAGTCCCCCCAGCAAGATGAGTATACCTTTTTCCCCACATCCTTGCCAACATTTATTGTTACTTATTTTCTTGTAATTGTTATGCTGACTGGAGTGGGATGGAATCTCAGTGTAGTTTTGATTTGCATTTCTCTAATTGCTAGAGATGTTGAACATTTTTTAATATATTTATTTACAATTTGTATTTCTTCTGTCAAGTGCCTGTTTGGTTCATTTACCCATTTATTGATTGTGTTATTTGGTTTTTTGGTGTTAAGTTTTTTGAGTTCTTTATAATTCCTGGAGATGAGTGCTGTATCTGAGGTGCAGGTGGCAAAGACTTTCTCCCATTCTGTAAACTCTCTTCTTCACGTTCTTGATTGTTTTCTTTGCTATGAAGCAGCTTTTTATTTTGATACCATCCCATTTATTGATTATTGATTTTACTTCTTGTGATTTAGGACCCTTGTTGAGGAAGTCAGTTTCTAAGGCTTCACGATGGAGAGTTGGGCCTACATGTTCTTCTAGTAGTCGCAGGGTTTCTGGTCTAATGCCTAGGTCTTTAATCCATTTTGAGTTGAGTTTTGTGCAGGGTGAGTGATAGAGTAATTTCATTTTGCTATTTGTGGATTTCCAGGGTGAGAGATAGGAGTTAAATTTCATTCTACCACATATGGATTTCCAGTTTTCCCAGCACCATTTGATGAGGCGGCTGTCTTTTCTCCAATGTGTGTTTATGGCACTTTTATTTAGTATGAGATAACTGTGTTTATATGGATTTATCTTTGTGTCTTCTATTCTGTTCCATTGGTCTGCATGTCTGTTTTGGTGCAAATACCATGCTGTTTTTATTACTATAGCTCTGCAGTATAGTTTAAGGTCTGGTATTGTGGTGCCTTCTGCTTCACTTTTCTTGCTGAAGATTGCTTTGTCTCTTCTGGGTCTCTTATTTTTTCCAAATGAATTTCATGACTGATTTTTCTCTATGAAGAATGTCATTGGAATTTTAATAGGAATGTTATTAAATCTGTATAGTGCTTTTGGTATTATGGCCATTTTGAGAATATTAACTTTGCCTATCCAAGAACATGGGAGAGCTTTCCATCTTGTAAGGTCTTTTTCAATGACTGTCTTTAGTGTTCTCTAGTTTTCATTGTACAGGTCTTTCACCTCCTTAGTTAGATTGATTCCCAAGTATTTTTTTGAGGTTATTGTAAAGGGATAAATTTCCTAATTTCTCTTTTGGCTGATTCATCATAAGTGTATAGGAATGCAATTGATTTATGGGTGTTGATTTTATATCCTACTACTTTGTTGAATTTGTTTATAAGTTCTAGAAATTTTCTGGAGGAGTTTTTTTTTTGGTGGGGGGTCTTATAAATACAGAATCAAGTGATCATCCAATGGGAATAATTTAAGCTCTTCTTTTCCTATTCATATCCTTTTAATTTCATTCTTCTAATTGATCTGGCTAAATTCCAGGACTATGTTGAATAGAAGTGACGAAAGAGGGCATCCTTGTCTTGCTCCAGTCTTTAGAGGGAATGCTTTCAATTTTTCTCCATTTAAAAAGATGTTGGCCTTGGATTTAACATAGATAGCTTTTATAATGTTGCGGTATGTTCCTACTATCCCTAGTTTTTCTAGTGTTTTGAACATGAAAGGGTGCTGTGTTTTGTCAATGCTTTTTCTACATCTATTGAGATAATCATGTGGTCCTTGTCTTTAAGTCTATTGATGTGATGAATTACATTTATTGATCATTCCACAGCAGCCTTGCCCAGAAACCCTACATGGATCCAAGCTGTCTGGATTCGGTCACCTGTTTGAATAAGAAGTAAGCAAAAGATGGAAAAAGGAAAAGTGAAATTTATGCAATTTGAGCAGCAGTTAGGATTCATAAAAACAAAATCCAGATGATGCACATATGTAGATGAGCAGAGACTGAAAGATCACAGCCCCAATATTATCAGGGCACCACGAAAGTTGAGAATGGGGATGGCCCCTCTTACCTGCTCTTCAGGCCAACCACATCTACATATGAGGAAATTACTCTTGATTCAGAGGAGGGACTTCAAAATTCAGTCTGATTCATCTCTTTCTCTTTATATGTGCTTCTCCGCATCTCTGTCTCTGGGCCTCTCCGATGCTGAATTTCAACAAATTCAGAGATGATTCCTTTATAAATTTTGAGTGGAAGCATCTCATTCTCTGATCTTTTTTAGCAGTGAAAATGCAAGGGGTTGCAAGGCCACATATAGAATAAGAGCAATTTGAGAACTCATACAACCCCTACCTAAGACACTAAACTTTGCGGAGACAGGAGGAGTGCCCCTCCTCCCTCAAGTGAACTTCTATCTTGCCTTTTATTGAAATCACTGCTTTTTGTTTTTTAGGGTTTCTTTTTTAATACCAGAGATTAAACCCAGGAGTGCTTAATCACTGAGCCACATCCCCAGCCTTTTTAATTTAGTTTTTATTTTGAGGTAGGATCTAACTAAGTCCTTAGAGCCTCACTTAGTTGCTGAAGATGGCCTCGAATTTGCAATCCTCCTGCCTCAGCCTCCAAAGCCACTGAAATCACTGATGTGCCTCTATGCTGGGTTTGAAACCACTTTTTGTTTCATCCTTAGACTCTTACCACTTGTGTTTGCATTCCGAAAATTACAGTTTAACTACTTTTGAACTTTATATGATGGAATACCACTCTTCATATTTTTTATACATTATTTGATCTTTTTCTAGGGCTTTGAAATGTAATATTAGGTTATTTTATGTCTTTCAATTTTTTTATTAAATGAGCTTAATGCAATGAACTTTCCTCTTAGAACTGTCTTCATAATGTCCCAGACATTTTAATATGTTGTGTCGCTATTTTCATTTACCTCTAAGTATGTTTTTATTTCATCCCTGATTTCTTCTGCTGTCTGTTATTTAATATCATATTATTTAGTCTCCAGGTGTTAGTGTAGGTTGTATTTTGTATTTTACCATTGATTTCTGATTTCATACCTTTTTGATCTGATAGAGTGCAAGGTATTATCTGTAGTTTTTTGAATTTGCTACATTGTTTTGTTACTTAAAATGTGGTCTATTTTAGAGAAGGATCTGGGTGTTGCTGAAAAAAAAGTACATTTAGTCATTGATGGATAAAATTTTCTATATATGTCTGTTAAGTGTAATTATTAATTGTATGTTTTAGTTCTATAGCATATTTATTTTGTTTTTGTTTGGAGGATATATCCAGTGATGAGAGAGACATGTTAAAGTCACCTAGTATTATTATGTTGAGTTCTGTTTGATTCTTGAAGTTGTGAAGGGTTTTTTTTTTATGAATGTAGATGGTCCATTTTCTGGGGCATAAATATTTACAATTTTTATTTCTTATTGATATATAATTCACTTTAGCAGTATGAAATGACCTTGTCCCTTCTGATTAACTATGGCTTGAAGTCCACTTTATCTGATATAAGCATAGAAACCCCTGCTTGTTTACAAGATCCATGTGATTGACATGTTTTTTACCATCCTTTTGCCTTCAGTCTGGGATGTCTTTGCCTATGAGGTGAATCTCTTGGAGAAAGCATATTATTGGGGTCTTATATTTTAATCCGATCTGCCAGCCTATGTCTTTTGATTGATGAGTTTAGGCCATTTATAGTCAATGTTATTATTGAGATATGTTTTTTTATTACTTGTCCTTTTTATTTCTTTTGGGTTTTTAATTTGAATTAGTTTCTCCTTTTACTATTCTTCTAGTGTATTTCCTTCTTTTGCTGTTTTTCACTTTTATTTTTTATTTCTCTTCATGAAATATCTTGTTGAGTATGTTTTGTAGTGCAGGCTTTCTAGTTGTGAATTCTTTAACTTTTGTTTACCATGGAGGGTTTTTATTTTATCATCAATCCTGCAGCTTAATTTCACTGGGTATAATATTCTTGTTAGGCATCCATTTTCTTTCAGAGCTTGGTACATATTACTCCAAGACCTCCTAGCTTTGAAGGTCTGAGTTGAGAGATCAGCTGATATCTGGATTGGTTTCCCCTTTCAATGTTACCTGTTGGTTTCCTCTGATAGCCTTTAAAATTCTATCCTTATTCTATGTTAAGCATTTTCATAATAATTGGCTTTGTTGTGGGTCTGTTGTAATTTTGTGTATTTGTGGTTCTGTAAGCTTGCTGTATTTGATTTTCCATCTCATTCTTAAGGTTTCAAAATTTTTTGGATATTATTTCATTGAAAAAATTGGTCACTCTGTAGGTTTGTATCTTTGAGTCTTCATCTATCCCAATAAGTCTTATATTTGGCCTTTTCATGTTATCCCATATTTCTTGGAAGTTTTGTTCATGGTCTATTAACATCTTTTCTCCACAGTCAACTTTATTTTCAAGATTATATATTTTGTCTTCATTGCCTGAAACTCTTGTCTTCCAAGTGCTCTAGTCTGCTGGTGATACTTTCCATTTAATTTTTAATTTGGTTTATTGATTCCTTTATTTTGAGCTTCTCTGCTTGATTTTTTTTCCAGAATCTCTATCTCCTTATTGTGATCTTTCACTTCCCGTATATTCTCTCTGATTTTACCCCTTACCTCACAGATCAGTTTAACTATGAACATTCTAAACTCCTTCTCTGACATTTCTTCCACTGTGATGTCAATGGATTTTGTTATTAGAGTATCTTGGTTTGTTTGGGGACAATTTGTTCCCTTGATTTTTCATGTTGTTTGTGTGTCTACCCATCTAACAGTATGGATCTGAAGTAGGAGAGTTTCAACTGTGTGAACTTATAGTGATCCTGAAGGTTTCTAGTACCTCAGCATTTAGGGAGAGACAAATAATAACAACAAGCAATTAAACAATATACAGCAATTAAACATTAAACCAAATAATTCCTGCTATGACATCTTCAATGTTAATCGTCATAATAAACATAAATGATGTGATCAGTTATTGCTTGCAATAAAACAGTAAGTTTTCAAATGGATTTACAGTTTTGAATAGTGAAGAAGGAGAGAACAGAAGTGGCGTAGGATGTAGTGATTATGAGGGAGGGGGAAAGGAAAAGATGTAAAAAATTAGAGGCAGAGTGAAACAGAGATCAATATAGTTTGGCATTAGCAGAGATAAAGAGAGAAAAAATATGGAAAAGAAAATTTTTTAAATAAAGAATACAAGAGTAAAACTGAAATATTCTAATCCAACATCATAGTCCTCGAAATACTGATCCATGAAAAATGACTGCCTTCAAAAAAATTCTAGAAATGAAAAAAAAAACCATACACACATGAACATGTATAAGACTCCATGAACCAGTCAGGTCACAATTAAACAAAGAAAAAAGAAGGGGCTGGGGTTGTAGCTCAGTGGTAGAGCACTTGTCTAGCATGTGTGAGGCACTGGGTTCAATTCTCAGTACCACATATAAATGCCTCAGGCCAACTACCATGGTGAGTTTTTTCAGCCAGGCTTGGTGGATGTCTACATTATAGTTGTTCAATTTTTCGATTTTAAAAAGGAAATTAACCAGGAATTGAACTCATGGCTGGCTAACCACTGAGCTCCAGCCCCAGCCCCTTTTATTTTTAATTTTGAGATGGTGTCTATGTTGTTCAGGTCCTAAGTTGCTGAGGCTGACTTTGAACTTGCAATTCTCCTGTCTCAGCCACAGAAGTGGCTGGGATGACAGGCATGTGTCACCTCACCTGGTGACTTTTCAGTTCTTAATAATAAAGCTGTTGTGAATGTCCTTGTGAAAGACTTTGCATGGATATACAAAGGAAGAGAAAGGCCACGTCATATGCTAGGTAGAAGTTTCACTTTTAAATGGGCAGATGTACTACCCACTGAAGGAAAGTTACCAATAACAGCATAGAAGGTTTCTAGTTCCTTTACTTCCTCCACAATGAAAAGTTGAAATATATATTCTGATTGCTTTTTGAACAGGATCTCTTGGGATGGGGAGAGTGACACTGAAGTTTGAATAGGATCTTTTCTTAGCGTTGAAGAGGGACTGTGGGAGAACAAGGATGTGGTTGGCAAGTCCAATATCTGGTTCAAGTCATGGTTTACTTAAATATGTGACTTCTGCTCTCTGAAGAGACACAGCAGGAACTGGCAAAAGAATGAAGACTAAAGAATTGAAAATACTGCAAATATCCTCCCAGTACCTAGAGGAAAACATCTGGGTGGTGCTAGTAGGCTCTCAATGCCACTAGAGGGAGGAATCCATGAGTCAACTTGCCACATGAGAATGTTGTGAAGTGACAGGTGTCAGGAAATGTGTATGGCTGGCTTCATCCAGACCTTCTCTAGCAAGGCTTTTTCTACTGAGTTACTGAAAATAGATCCTTCTTTTCCAGTGGGACACTGAGAGGCACTTTCTTGTGTAAACAATCCCCAAAATAAGTTTCAGTGCACTATAAAGTGCTAAGAATAAATGAACAATGTAAACAACTTTCTCCTTCTCCTCCTCCTCCTCCTCCTCCTTCTTCTTCTATTATTATTATTATTATTATTATTATTAGTAGTAGTAGTAGTAGTAGTAGTAGTAGTAGTAGTAAGGCTTCATATCCACAAAGACAGTTTGTGACTTTTTTTTTCATCTTCAAACCTACTCCACAGGTAGGCCTGATTTTCCTGTTGGATATTACCTACCCTCTATCCTGAGCTCAGAAAAGATGAATGTTAACATCTGTGAATGCTGAGTTTCGGTTTTGTCCTATGGAGACACCTGATTTTTGAATATTTCTTTAATTTTAAGATGACAGACCAAGGACAGAGATTATCTTAGTGTCCATCCTAAAACCATACTTTAATAAATGTACACTACTGCCAAAATGAGTGGATCAGTGAAAGCAAGAAATTGTGGAAGTCTTCAACCATAGACAGGTTCTCATCCATTCTTGGAAATCAGTAAGGGGACAGAGAATTGATGACAAAATTGCCCATTCAGAGTACATCATGCTTGTCCAGTCCTAACATCAGAGAAGGGACCAAGGGACGGTCCAGTTGGGGCCAAAGGCACACTGTGCACTGTTCAGCCTAGCCCTTGTGACATCTGACTGGAATGAGTGATAGAGAGAGGACACACAGGCAGCTCACTGCTAAGCCGGATTCTGTCAAGAGAAGGTGACCCAGAACAAAGGGTGAGGCCCACTGTCCACTAACAGCCTTCATTTTCTAGCTTCTAGGGATGTGACCCTACTCCAAGAACATGTGTGGTGAAGTATGAGCCACTATTTCGGGACTGTTTGTACTGTGGCTCCATCCAGCATTGCTCTTGCATTCTGGTTGCAGGATCTGAAAGCTCTGTGGTCCCTGGTTAAGGCTCTACTTTGAGCACACAGTGCCTGTGTGTGGTCAACACTCTCCTCCTGGGCACAGAAGCCAGTGCAGGGAGTGTGTAGGAGGGGGCCTTACAGGGAGTTTGGGGAGAGGGCAGAGAATTGGGGCAACAATGTAAGTCCTGCTGAAAGCCCAGCAGTAGGGCAAATCAGATCCTGCCAGTCCCCTCCAGCAAACTCTCCAGTGTCTGGATGACACCTTTCAAAGAGGGTCCCTTTATCAAGGCCACCAACCACTGAGCCTGGGTTTTTGTGGAGAGGGAGCAGTGCTCTGAGCTGACTGGAGGCCGTGACCTGCTCCACCACTTCATGGTGAGAAGCTTCCATTTACTTTTTGGAAGGCATGTCCTAAGAACACACCCTTCCTCAAGTCAGTCAGCTGGTAGTGTGGCCCAGCCAGGCTTTACATCCAGACGGTGTGACTCCATAGCTAATATTCTTCCCCTGGTGCCCCCATATGATATATGGATGTATACTATATTAACTTCCCTCTTTTCATAGTTCTTCACCCCTGAGCATCAAGTTTTATCAGTAAAGAGCAAATCATTCATTGCCCAGGAGGAGGTCCACTCAGAACAAGAACAAGGTCAACATTGGGATTTTGTCTTCTCAAGAAGATTCAAGACACTGGATGGGGTGGCCCACACCTGTAATTCCAGTGGCTTGGGAGGATGAGGCAGGAGGATACTGAGTTCAAAGCCAGCCTCAGAAATTTAGCCAGGCCCTAAGCAACTAAGCAAGACTTTGTCTCTAAATAAAATATAAAAAAGTATTGGGAATGTTGTTCAGTGGTTAAGCATCCCTGGGTTCAATCCAAACAAAAAAAAAAAAAAGAAAATTTAGGCCACAAATATCAGCAGAGCTTCATCCATTCATCCCTCTGCCAAATGAACTCTGCAGGACTGTTCGCTTTTATGTTGACTTCCAGGGATCCAAATGTAGAAAGGTCATATTCTAGAACCACTGGGTTCATGCAGAATGAAATCCAGCAGTGCCTTGTTACACAAGGTGATAAGAAGCCAGTTGATGTGGCCTTCCTCGAAGACATTGTCAAAGCCAATATACCATGAATTTTCAAGTGAACAGGGGAGCAGTGTGTTGGATTCAAGTCAGATCAACTGAAGGTGGTCATTTTGAACATGCCACTGGGCCCACTTTTCACCACGCATTATTGTCTCCTTAATGTCAATTGAGGTATCCAAGAGAGAGGATATGCTCTTGGATATCAGGGCAAGGGAAATACATTCTATTATTCTAGGAGATGGGATATCAGCATGATGAGAAAGATTTGGAAAATTCTACACATACATGACTTTATCTAGCCTGACCCTTGTTTTCTTTCCTTCATGTCAGTGGTTTTTTTCCTCTCTCATGGGTAAGGACACATAATAGACACATGGCTTGCAGAATTTTCAGAACAAAAAAATGATAAGTTATCAGGAAAAATATCTCTTATATAGGTTTTAGTGTTTTAAAATTGTTTAAAAATGATATTGGGCATATTCCATATGTTTCAACATTTGCTTTGTCCCTCTTCCCAAAAGATCCCTTTTCTGCTACACCCAAGCAAGTTTGATCTTCCATCCCCAACAAATTTTGAGATTGGGAGGACCCAAAACTTTTTCCTTTGACCCAAATTGAGTCTTCCAAAACTACTAGAGGAGCAGAAATGATCTACATTTATGACTTTCACACTACCTGCTTGATATCATTCAGAGAGAGTTCAATAAGGGGAAAAAAATTGGTTTGTTTCTTTAAACAGAAATGAGCTAGTAGGAATCTGAGACAAGATTTTGAACATAGGCACTGCAAAACATGACCTCAAATCAGATTTCCATGAAAGCCATCAATTACAGTGAATTTTCCCCATGGTTTTGTTTCCCTATTTTTTGTTTTGCTTAGTTTTTCTTTTTTAACCAAAGAATTGAATTCATTTACTATTGCTTGAATATTGAGCCTCACAATAGTAAAATGGAGTTAGGAAAAGAATGTCCCAGGGCCACAACCTGCACAGCCCATTAATTCAGAAACCAGCTTGGGGTAATGGGAAATTAGAAAAAGCAAACAGACACACATAGAGAAAGAAAGCTGGGACCCAGAGCTAGCTTAGCATGTTTATTATATAGTTTTTATCACCAAAAGGATTTTCTGGGAGAAAGTTTCTTCATAGCAGGTAAGTTCAAGAATGAAGCCAATTATAATCATCTACTCACACTCATTCTTCTCTACCCATGACAGTTAGTGTCTGAACTCAGAAACTTCCCAGTGCAGGAGCAGACTCCTGTTGCTAGACAGTGAGAGACCCTAAGCCAAGTCACTACGATCCATAACTCCCTCCTTTTTATTACTTCAGCACAAGTGATGAGCTATTATTTGGAGTTGTCAGATTTCTTCTCAGAAGTTGCAGCATCCTATTGTTGTAACACAAAAGAATATTAGCAGCAAACACATAACTCCAAAAATGTACTACTTTGTATGTTTTAACATATTCCAGAGATTAAAGCCATTTAAGTCATCATGTATTTGTCTAGCAAGACATACGGGATCCATAAGATCATTTTTGCTCTTCTTAATATCCTGGATGTGATGATGTAATGTCATAATGTCTAGATTGTTTTTCTACCAAATGCCCATTAAGGGATTTTTAACTTTTTCCCGATCCCATTGAGAAGCATAATATCTTGCAGCTGTAACAAAAAATTTGTAGCTAGCATGGCAGTGAAGCTGCTGTCTGAAATTAAGAGCAACAGACTCATTTCCTATATTTATGACCATAGATTCTCAGGCATTCGATTTAGTTTCTGTTTTGTCATCAAATCTACCTGGTTTTGCAGGGCTTTGGAAGGATTCTGAGCCAAATCATTAAGAAAATGAGCATTTTGAATGCTTTGGGATAAGGTTATAATGGATGTCACAGCAGAGACCAAAACAGATATCAAAGTAACTATTCCAAAAGTAATAATAGCAAGAGCATGCTGGTGTCTTTTTCAGCTGGATATGTTGTAGGATGTGAACTCCAGTATCAAAATACCAGGGTTCTGAAATGCTAGCTGGGATTAAAACAAAGGAGGGCTGCTATAACACGAGCACCCTCCATCCTCTATTATACCTAGTAATGCAATTAGTCAAGTTAAATGGTACTTTTCTCCTGTCCTATGTACTTTTATATTCCCAGAAATTAAAACATAAGGGGATTGTACACAAGCCTGTAGCCCATAGCAGGGAGTCACTTTACAGGTCTTTTGCACAAGATTAATTAGGGAGCTGTCCATATATGCCGTTCCCTATCCACAGGGGCAGATGAACTTGAGGTCACTCATGTGAATTTCCAGGGACACCAAATAAAACACAAACACACACTTTACCTTTAAACAAGCTTCAGAATGGTGCCTCTTCTCTTGGCCTCAAGCTCCCCAAATGGGAGAGCGAGGGATAGTCAGGAGAGACTGGTGAGAGAAAGAGCGAGCACGTTTGGAAGTGGGCTTGTATTGGGAGGACCCTCATTCTTAGAAAGTTCCATCCAAAAAAGGTAAGAAGGGGCGGAGTTACAAGGGACATCTGAGTGTAATTGGACCCAAGGGCTGTAGGGCGATGACTAAGTCTGAAGATGCGTCTTCAAACTTCTGGAACCAGGGCAATGTCCAAGTCACTATGAGATGGAGTGAGTCAAAGCCTCTCCACTCCAGGAGGGAAAACATGAATCATTTGGAGTGGCTCCCCACAGGTATAATTGATGAAATCTAAGGAAGCTGTCAAATGCCACAGATTTCTTTGTATGCCACTGTCACTGAAGGTCAGAACATTACTTACAAATTCTCCAGGAGTCATAAATTCTGATGTAGGTGCCTCTTATCAAATCTACAAGACCAAGACCAGTCCAGGATATGTCCACTTATGATAGAGACATTATGTTACACTGGCAAAATATTAGCACACTCCACCAATTTAGGAAAGGCATCCAATTCTATTGTAGTATAATTAGGGCAATAGGGTATTTGTGGCTGTTTCATAAGAACCATGGTCATGTCATCGGAGAGTCCCATTTTTATCATTGTCTGGACATAATTTTTAAAATCCTAGGGGCCAGTGATTTGACTCCCCTGGCTCCCAGTACATTTAAAACCAATTGTATGAACAGGAATAATCTGTTTTATCTGAAAAGACCTCCCATCATGAATGTATCATTAATAAACACTGGAATGGATTCTCCTGTCCACAGCTAGGTGTACTAAAGGTGGATCTGGGAAATTAGACCAATAAGTTTCCCCATAAACCCTACTTACCTAACAGCTCAGTGAAGCCAGCATAGCCACAAACATGGTGGATGGAGATTTAGTACTTCCCTGCTGTTTGACCATCTGCTGAACCTGATGTGTCAGGTTCTTCAGTTGTCCCCATATTGGCAATTTGGCATTCTGGGTCTGCCAAGTCTTCTTCACATTCTTCTTCTTCGTCAGCATCTTGTTCCAGGTGGAGGTTAGGGTCTACACCTCTAGTGTGAGCTTCAGTAATTTGAACTGCAACTCAAGATACTCCATGGTGATGATGAATAGCATGCTCAGGTACCAGAAAGGATGAGTTGCAACTTCTGGAAAGACATAGTGCAACCTCTACCCTGCATTATCATGGGATCTGATCTGGTCCTTTCCATTGTCCTGTTTGTAAGTCTCTCCATCAGTCTAGGCCTGATGGACCTACTTCAGTGGAAGCCATGTGTCACTTAGTAGCAGTGTGACCCTCACATCACTGTTTGAAAAGGTTAAAACAAAGAGAGCATGATTCAATCAATTTTGTGGGGTTCTATCTCCCCTCTTTTTTGTAATTGTAATTTAAGGGATAAGTGAGCCTACTTTACAATGGCCTGGCCTTGAGGATTACAAGTGATAGCTGTTTGTGATCAGTATGATATTAATTACAAATATTGTCAAAAGGAGGAACTGGTATAAGCTGGAGCATTATCAGTTTTAATTTGTAGAAGATGGTCCAGCACTGTAAAAGCAGCCAAATAGTGGGAAATGACTTCATGAGTATTTTCTCTTGTTCAAGTGGTGGCAAAAATGGAGCAAAAGCAAGTTTCAGTACTAACATGAACATAACACTCTTTGTTAAATTCAGGGATGTGAGTTACATCCATCTGCCCACTGGATTGGCTGAAAACCATGGGGATTAACCCCAGTTGGTTGATAAACCCCATGTATTACACAATGAGGACATTGGCAAACAATTTGGAGAGCTTGTTCTTAGGTAACGTGGACTTCCTGGCACAAGCTGAGAACTTTTTATGATGTAAAATATAAGAGGTTTGAGCTCAGTCATAGGTGACAGTTGCTGACAGGCTGCAACAAGACAATGTTAAGAAATGGCCTGGAAGTTAGCCTTACATCTGGTTTGTCCCACAGATGATGGCCTATTATCTTAAATTAACTTAGGTTGTTATATTGAAAGTTGTACTTTTGTAAGGCACTAACAAACAACAGTTATAATAAAGTATTAAAAAATATAAAATGAAATTAACAAGAATAAAAATGTATTTAGTTTGTATAATAGCAATGAACTAACAAACATAATTATTATAATCCCAAATCTTTAAACTTTAGTTTGAATAATACCAGCTTGTTAAAATGTTCTTTTAAATCTTATACCTTAAAGACTTGTATGCTTGGAAGATATGAACACATCCAGTATACAAAGAAGCCAGTAACAGCACCATAATTACACTGATGCTTTTATGTTAACTAAGAACTCATCTGATTGCCCATTCAGATCATGTAGTGTGGGCCTCACCTGAGACCAGAAAAGAGACCAAGGGACTCTTGGTCAGCTAGACACAACATCTTCTGGAGGCCAAATTCACTCTTGTTCAGCTCAGCCCTTGTGACATCTGGCTGGAATGTATGTTTGGGATAGGACACTAAGTGAGGTGGTGGTGGTGAATCTCTGTTTTGCTAATTTGTCCAGTTCCTGGGACATACAGCTGCTTCTTGCAGTTGTGTGAAACCCCTTGGGCCAGTACTAGCAATTGTTGGAACTGTGGGCCAAAGGGACCTATAATTTTTTAAAATATTTTTTTTAGTTGTAGTTGGACACAATACCTTCATTTTATTTATTTATCTTTATGTGGTGCTGAGGATGGAACCCAGGGCTGCATATGTGAGAAGTGAGCACTCTACCACTGAGCCACAACCCAAGCCCAAAGGGACCTATAATTTTTGAAAGAAATTGTCTAGAGTTTGACTTTTCAGGCCTCAGATGGACTAAGTCATCAAGTGGCTCATTTGAGCAGAGTGTTGAACACCAGTCCTAGCTTCTTGGCCCAGCCTGGAATTCAGCTTGCTCACTGTAGAAAGAACAGTGAATTGTCATTTGTAAAACTTAAGGTGACTCTTTGGTTTCTTCTTCTCTTTAATCTGTGGTGTTATGTAATGCTTTCTATAGCTATAAATATCATTTATGAAAGGTTGGGTCTGTTTTAGTTAAGCCTCCTTTATCAATGATTGTATATGAAAACAAACTAACCAAGTCTTTCAAACAAGCACTTTTTTTCCCCATCAAGTAAATATTTCCAAATTTTGAAAATTTTAATAGAAAAGTTTTATGAAAGTGTGCTAAAATACACATAAGATAAAAGTTATCACTGGCCACTTTTAAATTGTACAGGTTCAATAATGTTTGGGGAGAAGTAATTTTTAAAGGAAAACATACACAGAATTTAGTTTGTACTGGAAGGACTTACGTATTTTGTCATGAGTGTGTTTGACGATATACACCAAAATATTTGTTTAATGTACTTCAATTCATATTAGCTTGCCAGAATAATATTAACATTATACTAGACTTACAAATGTTTCCTTTGTAGATAAAATTAGAATCTGTGGTAACTATTTAAAATATTTTAAAAATTAACTTATTTTTCTCCCACTTACTTAAGAGCCATTTGGAATTTAAAATAAAGTATTGTAATAACATCTAAGCAATCCCAACTAAATGCCCATTGTTTCTTGAGAGAGAGAGACAAGATACCAACAGTATGAGCGACAGAAAACACCCACATTAACATCTCAGATATATTTATTTGTTCTCTGAATAAAAACTTAGGCACGCAGCTTTTCTATACAATAACTGGAATTGTGTACGGACCCCCTCCACACTGCTCTGAAAATGAACTTTTGTTTTACACAGATGTAGGCGAATTAGAAAGAACAAAGGCCTACAGTTTAAGGCTAGAACAATTAACTCAAAACAGGGGTCTTTCTTCTCTTAGGAGACCAAATGTATATGTTTATAACCAACAGGTTAAGGCAGACTTGGCATCTTTTAGTTGTGTCCCTTTTGAAAGTGGCAAGTCCTTTCTGAATACTACTATCAAGGGACCTGGAACAAATAGGAAGAAGCCCAAACCTCTTCCTGGTCTCCTGTGCCCCAGTATCATCTGTGAAGGGGACCAAGTTCTTCCCACACTCACTATTGTAGTAGCTAGTTCATTCCAAGGTCCACTTGCTAGAGGATTGGGCCCACCAAGACTTATTACACAGATCTGGGAAACTGCCCCAGATCCTTAAGCAGAATTCTTACACAGGAGGAGGCCCTTCTTAGGAAGGCTGATGAAAAGATGCTGGTTACTAAAGAATGTTGAGTGTCAGGTCGGTGACTTAGAATAAAGCAGCCCACTCGGGAAAGAAACATCAATCAGGCGCCCACAGAAACGCCTGTACATCAGCGGGATCTCCTGGTTTATACCTGTCAATCAGCAAGACCTCCTGACCAATCCTGGATCTCAGCCAGTTCCCTTTGACCAACTCCAGTGGGACAAGGGACTCTAAAAAACACCTTTTCCTGTCCCAAGCCCTTCCCTTCCTACCATGAGCCCCATAAAATTCCCATCTGTTCAAGCTCCCATGTGGTTTCTCCTCAGACCCTTCTCCTATCCACTCTGTTCTGATGGAGTTCTGCCTGGGAGTGATATCTCAAATAAAGCCCCCGTTAGGTGGCCTTTTAAAATCTGCCTCCTTTGGTCCCTGCTCGCCTTGCCTGATCTCACAGCGAGGTCTAGATCCCTGAGCCTGGGCATGGAGGAAACATCAAAGACCCTTCATCCCCACTCCCTGCACATATATGCCACGATATTAATTCTTTAATCCAATAACAGCTCCACTGAGATCTTCACAGCAGCATAACTCTCCAGTGTCTTCCATGGCTGTAGCGATTGGTCACAGCCCAGAATGGACCACACTTCTGCTTGACTCGAGTTTTCTCCTCCATACTTACCTTAGCTCTCAGTGTTCTTATCCACCCCTAAAACATTGATTTAATGAATTTTGCAGTTTCCAACCAGATGTATGGTATCCTGTGGCCACATCCAGGTCATTTAGCATTTCCTCCTAACCCTCTTAGCCTCACTTGGATTTAGATTACTCCTGCAAAGAATGACTCTTCAGCTGCTGCTATGTTAAGTGCAGCTTGCTTTATTCATTGCCCAGCCATTAAAAATAACTCATTAGTAAGAGTTTTTGATTACAAACAACCAAAATAGATTCTGGCTAACTTAAGCATAGAAGGAGTTACTGAAACTAAGAGGGGGCCCATGAACACAGTGGGATGAGAAAGACCCAGCTGGAATGGGCCAGGACCAGAGAATTCCAAATCAGTTCAGGAGTTGTAAGAAGAGTCACATTGCTAGCCTCACCCACAGTGCCATAGTGACACTAAGATTGCCCCCTGAAAGCTCTCCACTGCCTTGGGAATCAAAGTTTCTTGGTTTCTGTGAGAGGAGGATGTGAGCTAAAAACTGCCCTGCACACAGAGGGAGAAAGATTATTGCCACGAGAAAACCAAGATTTTATAAGAATGCAGGATAATGCTGGACTCCCCAAACCCTATATATGTCTGCTATAGATAAAATGTACACTGGATATACTGGTGCAGGTGTATAATCCCAGCTATTCATGAATCATGAAGATCACAAATTCAAGAGCAATCTGGGCAACTTAGCAAGACCCTATCTCACAATAAAATAATAATAATAATAATAATAATAATAATAATAATAAAAGCCTTTTTGTGATATAGTTCAGTGATAGAGTACCCCTGGGTTCAATCCCCAGTAATGCAAAAAAAATTATAATAATATGTTTGTGTATACGTATATATACACAAATAAATACATAATAATAATAATAATTAGAGTTTATTTAAATCATAATACATGCTCATTGTGCAAAATATTTTAGCATAGTTTTTTTATATTTTTTCTAAAATTGGGATTATATTGTATTGGTATTTTTATCATAGCCAACTTTTTTTACTTAATATCTTGTGATCATTTTTGAATCATTAATTATTTGCACTGTGATTTTATCTCATGATACTATGGTATTTCTTCTCTGTATTTATTTTAAATCACTTAAAGAATTTCTATTTAGTTTTAACCATTATAAATAATGCTGGGTTGAATATATTCTTCTTTCTTTTCTTTTTTGTTCAAGTACATTGAAACCTTTCCATATTTCAGGCACTAAGCTAGAAGTGCTTTATGTGTACTTTTTCATTAATTCCTATGAATATTCCCATGAGGTAAGTTCTATTATTATCTCCATTTTACGGATGAGGAACATGATGAATGGTGGCTGTGAATAACTTGCCTAAGCTCACACAGCTGCTGACAGTCCCATGTTAACCCAAGGCCACCCAGCTAGAAGGTGGCAGAACTGGCTCTAGTGTAAACTCAGGCTTGCCTGACCCAGGCTCCGAGCCTCTTATCCTCCTTCTCAAGCAGAAATCATTGGGTGATCCAAGAACATTTCCTTAGGGTAAGCTTGGAGAAGTGAAATTGAGGGAGTAAAGGCTTTTGATACGCACTGTGGATCTGCCCTCTAGAAGGTCTGCACCAATTTACACCAACACCCAGAAATCTATTTGAAGTGCCTGTTTTCTATGCTCTTGGCCCATATCTGCTACATATGCTCTTCAGAAACCCTTTGCTCAATGCCAAAAAAAGGTGTGTATCTTGATTTAAAATTTTTTCATGTTTAATATTATAATACAATCTGCCTTTTATGATTGCCTACTGTGTATCAAGGGCAAAGATTATTATTTGTTTTGTTTACTGCTGATTCCCCAGCACCTATCAGCAAATTGTGTGGCATACAGTAGTCACTAAATAAAAATCTGCTGAATAAATAGATGAATAAGTGAATGTGCTGGGCACTGAGGTCAGCCCTTAACACAGATTATCTCATTTAGTCCTCACAACACCTGGATGCCTTCACTAGTATGAATACAATGAATTCAGGTCTGTCTGACCATCAGGTTTGGATCTTCAAGTAGGACTGCCCATCTCTCTCTCAGTTTTCCCTAGAATCCCCCCCCCCCACATACAAATTCTCTGTACAACAAATAGCCTGTATTTTCAATGTCAGATCACCCCAAATACATCTACAAATTTGTTAAAAATATTTCCATTAATTTTCCCATAATGTCATAACAGACAAGCTATCTTAGTTCATATTATGCTGCTATAACAAAATATCACAGACTGGGTAACTTATAAACAATAGGATTTTATCACAGTTCTGGAGACTAGGAAGTCCCGATTGAGGGGCTGCATCTGGTGAGGGCCTTCTTGCTATATCATAACATGTTAGAAGTTATCTCATGGCCACAGAGCAAATGAGAGAGAGCAAGTGGCCACCATACTCATGCTTAAAAGAAACCCACTCATTCATAACAACATTAACTCATTTGTGAACACCTCATTAGGCCCCACCTCCTGACACCGAAGCATTTTAAGTTTCCAATACATGAACTTTGCAGGGTATATTCAAACCAGAGCACAAGCCCTTTGATATTGTTGGTGGTGGGTTTTTTGTTTGTTTTGCTTTGTTTATAATACTGGGGTTAAAATCCAAGCATGCTCTACCACTGAGCTACACCCCAGCCCTTTTCATTTTTTTTTTTTTTTGAGACAGGATCTTGCTAAGTTACCCAGGATGGCCTTAAATTTGCAATTGATCCTCCTGACTCAGCCTCCCAAGTCACTGGAATTACATGTCCCATGGTGCTGGCAAGCCCTTGATTTTTAAAAATTATTCAAAATGAGCTTTATTTATAAATTTAACTTTGTGATTGAGCTTGTGCCTTTGATACTTAAAACAACAGTTTTGCTCCTCAATAAGAAAAGCATGCTTGATCTTGTCACAGACACATTTAGGGCATGTAGGTACCACTGGCCCTGCTAACATATGGTTTTGTTTTAAACAACCCCATGAAAACTTCAAGGCTCATGACATTGTTACCAAAAGCTCAATCTTTGTCCCCAATGCCAATCCAATAAATGATTTTGAGAAAAAGGAAAAAGAAATTTTATTGCTTTGTGAAAAAAAGGAGAAGCAAAGGAGACTCCTGTCCCAGAGGCTGTGATTTGGCCCATCAAAGGGAATGGGGTGAGGGTGGGGCTTATAAAGAGATGATTCAAAAGCTACATTCCATATGTTTTCTGTCAGAACTTCATTCATTTGTTAATTTGGGAGATACTCATTTCTGAGATCTTCTGGTATCGAGGACCCCAATATGAATTACTTCTTCATATAGTAGTGGGTAGATGCTCAAGGACAGATAACTCTGCATAGCATGAGGAATAAAGATAATTCTGTTTCTCCTGAGATTAGGAAGAGGAAAAGATTAGGGCGAGGAGGGGAAGAGGAAGAGAAACACATCCTTTCAAAAATAAGTCACACTGGCAGAGCAGCAAGGAATATATTAAAAGCATAAAATGGGCCACTGTTTACAACCTGAACCCCTCATGCTCAGCCGGGGGAACACAACACATCTGGATATTAGTCCTGTCCCACTCTAAGGTACAATTCTATTACCAGATATTCAGGCCAACCTAGTTTTATTACAGTTGTATAGGAAGATAACCATGATGGAATGTCAAACACTGGACTATTGGGAATGCCTCTAGACATCATCTTCAAAAGAGGAAAAAGAAATAAAAATTTTACTTATAAACTTGGAAAGAATTCTATGTATCAATGTTGGCTTTGACCTTTTGTTATATATTTTGCAAATATCTTCCATTATTTTCATGTACTTGTTTATTTATGGCATTTTAAAATTTGCAGATGTTTTATCGATTTTGGTAGACAATCTATCACTCTTACCCTGGATGGTTTCTTTCTTTGATATTTTCTTTCTTACTCTAAGTTGGCTAATAAGTATGTAATCGTGGTCTATTTCAACTTTTGAGTATATAACCCTACTGCTCTCAGGCTTATTTTAAAAGGGAGATGTTTTTCTTATCCTCTTCTCCCCCTTCCATTCTCTCCCCTGGGGGTGAGAAACAAGATAACCTTTTCCCTACTAGGCAAGTTATCTGTCCTTGAGCACACACTCACATAGGAAGGAGCTATCACTGGAAGATCTAGGAAGGGAGTATCTCCCAAATTAACAAGTAAACTTCAACACACCATCAGGGAATACCTGGGGCCCTCACTTGGGGCACACCTGAAATATAACCTTTGAAGAGCTTCTTTAAAAACCCTCTATTTTCCCTTATGGGGAGAACCATAGTCTCTGGGACTGGAATTCCCTGTGGTTTCCTTTTCCTTTTTCTCAAAACCATGTCCTTGTTACTAAATTGGCATCAGGGACAAGGACTGAGTTTTGGTAACAAAATCGGGTGACAATGAAGGGAACTGATAGCAGCCCTTTCTCCAGCTTTATTGGGCATGCCTGGCACTCCAAGTAAACTCACTTCCATGCTGAGGATGTAAGGACTTATTGAGAGCTGACTGTTGGAGAGTTAGAAAAGGATGAGTTTGCCTGGGTTATGCCAGAGAATCATTCCTGTGAGTAAAGGGGGGGGGGGTGCTGAGGGACCATCCCAGTGGTGGGTGTGTGTGTGTGTGTGTGTGTGTGTGTGTGTGTGTATAAAGAAAAGGCTAATGCTTTACTGTAACAATCTGGCCTCTGAATGGTTTTCTGAATTATTGAGCAATCCAGTAGTTGGAGTTGGTCTGTCAGAGATAAAATAAGTGAAAGAAATTCTGTATGTATAGGTATTTATGAAATTACATAAGGAGTCTGAATAGTCAAAAACTAAGTTGAGGATACAAAAAAGCATTGCCTGTAATGTGTGAGGATGACAGGACACCAGAAGAAAGGATTTAAAAAAACTAAATCCTTTTAACCCATTGCTGACAATCCCAGCATTGCTTCTCTGCTTGGCCTCAGGTGTTATGCTCGAATTCGAAACCTCCAAAAGACCACCAGAGACCAAGATCCATGTAAGCAGTAAAGAGGTGTTTATTGCGAGATAGTCCTCCACACTCACAGCAACTGGAGACACTGGCAAGCCCCGAGCCCAGGGTTTGCAGCAGTTTTTTTACACTCTTTGGGGAAGGCAGGGACTTCCCATACATCATAGCATCTCTTAGCAAATCATCACACACCACGGGAAAATCAAACAACAACTCTAAAACATGATTAGCACATTCACTGGTGGGAACATGTTGGGTAAGTGTGATTGGATAGTACAAGAGGGGGATTCATTTGAACTGTTTGTTTTAAGCCATGAGGGGTGTATGTGCTAAACTACATGGTTTCCCAATATGTTATCAACCACCATAAACCACTGGGAGGGTCATCTGGCATCCCAGGTATTTTCCCTGTCTCATGCTGATTGGTGGTTGCTAGGGAGTTGCTTTGGGTCCTCACCTAGCCTGACTGAGTCAGGGACACCTGGCTCTGAAGATCTCTCCTGTTACTTGTAGATAACAACTCAGCAGGGTAGGTACACACCTAGGAGTGCTCTGTGGGGTTTTTCCAAGGACAAGCGTCAAGCCCCCTTCCTTGGACAGGCTTTGCTTTGAGGTAGAGGCTGGTTTCTCACAGGCAGTTGCAAATCATCCTGCTGTGGGTCAGAGATGCCTCCTGGACTAAAGGAAAAGAAGAGAATCCCAGGAAAGCTGCCTGCTCTGTAGAGAAATGGGCAAAGAGGACCTGGCCTCAACCCTGCCTTCCAGCCACTATTTGCCCAGGGGATTAAAATCAAAGTTTGAGAACAGGGCTCAGTTCGCACGCACTTTTGCAGACAAATGAAGTCTATGTGGGCTGTAGGCCTCACTAATTTTCTTTCTGGGTTCTTGTCTCATGGGTTCACAGAATGAAAGTCACAGATGGTGACAGAGGACAAAAATGAAAGAAATAAATTTTGTTTTGAATGAGAGGAGAAAAGATGGAACTCCCTGTGATACAAGGGGGAAACTGGCGGAGAGCTTTTCCACTTGAGTGTTTTTTCTAGTCTGGAGACTTAAGATTCTGGATAAAGAATCTGGCATTGATAAGAGTCCACGCTGAGCAGACATTAAAAAGCATTGGGGCTAATTGTTGGAATCTTTGCTATTTAGATGTTGGGAGGATACTAAGGCTATAGGCTTGGCCCATGACTTTCCAATTGGCAATGTGCTGTTGGTCCTTAAGTCTGATTGCTTCTGTAACCTCCATTTGGGTCCACCCCTCATTTCATTTTCCTGAGCTCTGGGGTAAAAGAGTGGACTAGAATAATTAACCTCTAAGGGTTGTCCTTCCATTTGGAAAAAAACTTAATTGGGGCCCATTACTCCCCCCCTTGTTTGATGATTAATTAGCCTGTCTTATGAGGATGGGTACATGAAAACTGCCAGGCAGAAAGACAATGGCCATGGGTTCTAGTACTACAAAATGACAGCCTGGGGACAAAATAATCTCCCATTTTTAAGATCTGAGAGGATGCCCCATTTGGCCAGAGGATCTTCTTAGTGTAGCCCTACCTGTTGCCTACAGAGCTAAAATACAAGGGTCTCCTGGAGTCCCCATGTATGCAGATACCTGTGTCTTGACCCTGCTGATTTCCACAGAGAGGTCCCTAATAGTCTCTGTATGGACAACGTGCCTGCCCTTCAATAGAGTGCCCTGGAGATAGATAGATAAACGTATATGAGAGAGTCAGTCTCTGGTACAATTGACATTGAAGAATTCACTAAGATCTTAAATTTGATGGCATTGTGATTGTTGAACACCAACACAAAGAAAAGACCACCATCTCCAAGTTTAAATCAAAGCAAGCTTATATTTGTGTATATACAAAGAGAGCTCATCAGCAACTGTCTCCTGTAACATGGGCTAGAGACCAGCCCCTCAGCTTTCCAGGGACAAGGTTTTATAACACAAAAAGTTGCAAAGGGAGGGTGTTTTGAGAACTTACAGATAACAGGATTTTGACAAGCAAAATAATACTAAGGCAGATAGTAGGTTAATGCGTTATATGGCATGACATTTCAAAGTAGGGAGTAAATTCAGATCCCAACATCAGAATTTATGAGAGGTCGCTGAGGTTTCAGAAAGGGTTGTTATCTGGTCAGGGAAAGCCAGCCATAGTGAGTTCAAGGCATCAGCAGGAATTCCAAACAAGTTTAGAAATCACAGTAATTTATAGTAAAACAGAAATTAACTTCTCATGACTTTGTGATGAGATGGCTCCCAATCTTGAGATGGAATTAGGCTGAGTTCATCAGTGATGATAAGGAAGATTGGTCAAACAATAATATCCTGTGCTCCAACCCCTTGGTTGCAAATTGAGAAGAAAAAAGAAAGAAAGAAAGATTCAGGCATGGGGTTTTATTTTTGTTTGTTTGTGATATTTTGTTTGTTTTGTTTTTTGTATATGTAAGTCTGATCCCTCTTCTGGGATAAAATTTGTTATGTACTGCAATCTGCATTTGGGGTAAAATTGGGAGTTCATAACCCACTTCAATCTAATGTATGAAATATGATATGTCAAGAGCTTTGTAATGTTGTGAACAACCAATAAAAAAAATAAAAAAAATTTGTTATGTAAATTAAATGTACCAATAACATACTCACCCCAAAACCAACAACTTCATTTGCAAGTGCCTCTTAGGAAAAGAAAACAGAGTCTGCTCTGCCAGAGGTCCACTGAAAGTGAGTAAGGCCTTTTAGGCCAAAGAGGCCCCAAAAAAGGTGATCAGTATCTTAACCAAAATTTTGTTTTAGGAGGAAATAACTTGCCCCAGGGGGAAAATAACTCCTTAAGCGAGAAGCATTAATGAGGATTCATTCTCTTTTGCACAAATTTTTAAAATGTGAATTGAGTCAACTTTGCCAGACACCCTACAATATGCCTGTTCTGCCTCTAAATAACCTCACACTAATGAATACCAATTTGACTTGACAGCTATAAAATATTTATTAAAATGTAATATCTATTGATTTTAAGATTTTTCTTTATCAGAGAAAAAGATGACTGAAAATTTTGATCAGGCTTAATTTTCATGAAAAACCTAAACATATGTGACTAGAAATTATATAACTCTGAAACTAAATATGTTTGAACCTTATCCAAATGTTCTGTTAAAGTTTATAAAATGAAAGTTCATGTAGGTTTAACCAATAAGTGCTCTCTTTAATACATTTTGCATCTGGGATAAAAGAGCCATACTGCCATTTGAAAACTGGCCTATATCTATTTGCTTTGGCTAAATCTATTTCTGCTTATTAATACTGCTTCCTAAATATATAAAAGATTGAAGGCTATCCTTAATTTTTACTTGAACTGCTAAATTCTGTAAACCTCTACTTTTCTGTGGATTCTGAATTTTACTGTGAAAGTTAAACCTAGTTAATATAAGGACACCTTTGTTATTGTGACATTAACTATTAGTGGCTTCTTTGTATATTGAATGTATTCATGTTCTTCTAGTATACAAGTTTTAGAGTATAAATCTTAGAAGAGTACTTTATCAGGCTAGTGGTCTCCAAACTAAAGTTGTCTGTAATGGTAATCTCTTTTAGACTTATATAAATATAGCAATTTTAATTTTAATTGTAGATTTATTTATGCCATTTAATATTCTGAATTTGGATGGGGGTAATATATATATATATGTTACACACACACACACACAATTTTGTGTTACTTTTTATACTGGTGTGGACATTTAAATGTATTTTTGAAAGATAATGAGAGCCTGATCTGTTTCAAGGTTAATATTGTGAAACATGAAAACACTTTGACACTTTCCCACAAAAAGGGGTTAGGATCTCTCTTAGCTTGTTTGATTCATATTACAGACATAATGTTATGTTGTGTTAACTAATATGCATACAGACTTAGGAAACAATAATGAGAACTTTATAAAATGATATTTAAGAAAGAAGCGAAAAATCAGTTTCAGAAATAAAACACCTAAGATTTGTCAAGAGACCCACCTCATCTGAGGAAGGACTCTGCCTCTCACCTTACTCCATGTTAGGATAGCTCCAAAGTAGGCTGGGCCTAAGCTCATTTAAAGTTACATCTAAAGGCTGTGGTTGTGCTTCAGTGGTAGAGCGCTTGCCCAGCCTGTGTGAGGCACTGGGTACATTCCCCTGCACAGCATAAAAAACTAAATAAACAAAATAAAGGTATAGTGTCTATCTACAACTAAAAATATACTTAAAAAAAAATAAAGTTATCCAGAGCATCAGAGTAGGTCTCCCAACTACTTGCCCACTCAGCACTACCAATTACCCAAGTGGGACCATCAACACCCATGCACAACTTTTGGCCACCCACCAGAGAAGAAATCACCCACATTGCTCCCATGCAGGGCATCAGACAGTTTCCCACACAAAGGAATTCCAGCTGCCACTCCTGTGTGGATCCCCATCTACCAATATGGGGGCTTCCACAGTCACCACCATCTTGGGACTCTGCAGCAGCAGACATAGTTGACTATGCACAGTAGCCTGCCTGCACCCAGGAACTTCACACAGGCTCTGAAGTTAGCCAGCACTGAGAGCCACAGAGCTCATCTCTGAACTCAACATCCAACTCCATTGCTTAGCACTCACCATCATACCCAACACCCCACCACTGAAAGCAGGAGCCTCCATCTTGGGTCATCTTCATCACCATCTTCCAGGTACCCAGTTTCTAACCCCACCCCTCCCCAGCAGCCACTAACCCGACAGAGTGACACCCAGGTTACCTTCACCATCCTGAGGGCGGAGATACCAGCTAACAATAGACAACCTCACCTATTGGATGAAAAGGGAAGTAGGAAAGTTACTGATCTCCAACCAAAACAATCCCTGTGTCTTCCTTCAAGATTTTTTTCCCCATCCGTCTCCTTTCTTCTGCCCTCACATGCCCAAATTATGTGAAACCAAGTACTTTTCATGAATTAGGATTTTGAAGACTGGGACATCTGAATAGTATATTATAGTTGTGTTGGATATTCTATTTATTCTTTTTTTTCTTTTTTCCCACCAATTTCTATTTTAATATTTTTTATTTTTCTTGATATATGTGTTTGTTTTATGTACTCTACTGTCTTCCCACTTACTTGTCTACCCAAAATTACTTCCTCTCCCTTCTTGTGTTACTAATCTTCCTCTTTAGATTTCTCTTTCACACTTCCTAAGATATAATAACTCTATATCAACTACTGTCTCCTTAGCATATCATCCTAATCCTCATCCCCAGTTTTTTGTTCATGATCAGAAACTGTAAACCCTTTTATAAACCTATTGAGAATATTGTAGATAATAATTGAATTCACCATTTCTGTATACTGTGACCAAACTATAAATGTCTTATTAGCAAACATTTGTTTTTAGGGTGTATATTGTTTATATTGGGATCTGATAACATTGCCCTTCCCCTCAAAGGAGAGGTATTGTATCACTACCAGGCCCTATAAGCCTATAGGGTAAAAAAAGTAACACCTGGGATCCACAGTGTTAGAAGGGAAGACACACAAGCAATGTGAAAAGACAAGGGAAGAAAGTCTCCCAAACACATCAAGATACCACATTATTAGAATCCATGACCAACATAGCAGAAGAAATCACAGAGAAGGAGTTCAGGATGTATATCATTAAAATGTTCTGCAAATTAAAGGATGATATAAGAGAGAGTAAATACAGGCAGCAAAAGATCATTTTGACAAAGAGCTACATAAACAAATACAGGAAGCAAAAGATTACTTCAATAGGGAGACAGAGGTTTAAAAAACAAACAAACAGAAATCCTTGAAATGAAAGAAACAATAAATCAAATTAAGAGTTCAATTGAAAGCATTACCAACTGATTAGACCACTTGGAAGACAGGACCTCAGACAATGAAGACAAAATATATAATCTTAAAAGAATGTAGACCACACAGTGAAAATGATAAGAAACCAAGAGCAGAACATTCAAGAAATATGGGATAGCATAAAAAGACCAAATGTAAGAGTTATTGGGATAGAGGAAGGAATAGAGTTCCAAAGGAATGAACAATCTATTCAGTGCAATAATATCAGAAAAGTTTCAAACAGGAAGAATGAATTAGAAAACCAAATTTAAGAGGCTTACAGGATACCAAATGTACAAAATCACAACAGATCCACACTAAGGCACATTATAATAAAAATGCCTAACATGCAGAATAAGGATAGAATATTAAAAGCCAAGAGAGAAAGAAATCAGATTACATTTAGGGGGAAACCAATTAGAATATGTGCAGATATTTCAACCCAGACCCTGAAAGCTTGAATATCCTAGACCAAGATATATCAAGCTCTGAAAGAAAATGGATACCAAACATGAGTCTTACATCCATCAAAATTAAACTTTAGATTTGATTATGAAATTAAAAGCTTCCATGATAAATAAAAGTTAAAACATTTTACAACTCAAAAGCTTGCACTACAGAACATCCTTGGCAAAATTTTCCATGAAGAAGACTTGATAAACAACAATGAAAATGAGCAAAGGGAGGAATTACACTAAAGGAAAAACTAATCAAAGGAGAAACCAAGTCAAGTTAAATACCAAAAATAAACAAAAGTGGTTGGGAATTTCAAATCATGCCTCAATAATACTCACCAATCAAAAGACACAGAGTGGCAGATTGGGTTAAAAAAAAAAAGACCCAACAATATGCTGCCTCCAAGAGTCTTATCTCTTAGGAAAAGAAATCCACAGACTGAAGGTGAAAGATTGGGAAAAATCATGCCACTCATATGGAAGCAAGCAGGAGTTTCCATCCTCATATCAAATAAAGTAGACTTCAAGTCAAAGTTAATCAAAAGGGATAAAGAAGGATATATCATACTGCTTAAGGGAAAAATTCATCAATAAGACATAATAAGAATAAATTTATATGCCCCAAACAATGGAACATCTACATTCATCAAAGAAACTCTTCTCAGGTTCAAGAGTCAAATAGATCACAACACAATAATTCTGGGTGACTTTAATACACCTCTTTCACCACTGGATAGAGCTTCCAAACAAAAGCTGAACAACAACAACAACAAAAAAAAACTATAGAACACAATCAATAACTTAGACTTAACTGATATATATAGAATATTTCATCCTTCAATGAACAAATACAGTTTCTTCTCAGCAGCACATGGATCCTTCTCTAAAATAGAGCATATATTATGCCACAAAGCAACTCTTAGCAAATATAAAAAAGTGGAGATACTACCCTGCCGCAGTCTGGCTGGGCACACTTCAGGAGCCACTTGTCAAAAGAAACTAACTTTATTTTTAGAACCACACACGCCAAACAAAACAGCTCCTCAGGAAAAACCCTCAGAACCCAACTGCCACCACCGGCTTCCCACAAGACTCTCACCCTCCCACCAGCCTCTCCACCTCCCACAATCCTCCTGCTCTTGGGGCCGATTGGCTGGGTCGTGTGGGCGGAGCCAAAGAAGTACCCCAATGAGCAGCTCCGTGGTATGAAAGGGCAGGGAGACAGCCCAATGAGCATCACCACAGAGGAGCCAATCAGCTAGATGTTGCTGGGGCCGCTGTGAGCCAATCATCAGCCGGCAGCTGAAAGTTTGCTGGGGCCCCTTCGGCTGTGGCTTTCAACATCTCCCCCTCTCTGTTTAAACAACAAGCATGTGGCTTAGGGACCGTGCCTGCCTTAGGTTGTCCAATACTACATATGGTCCTTACCTGTTATTGGATGAGCTGACCTCAAGGTGTCAGCCTCCTGTCTTAGGTGGGTACCATTGCAATTGGATCTTACCCTTCACTGACTACCAGTCCAGTATACAGCCACACCTGTGGAGGGGTCTTTGTACCAGCGAGGGGTGAGGTTCTTTGCCTCACCTCTGTTGGCCCCCAAATTTTAGCTGAACGATCATGACAAGCAGAAGGGAGGAAGATACACCAACCCAACTGATGGCTCCTTTAGGAAAAATTGTACCACCAATGACATCATCAGCAAAAATACCCCAACACTACCACAAGTAGCTGCACCAACAGATAGTTCACAATGCATACAGGTGATACATAGTCCAGGCAAGTTCTGCAAGCAGTTCAGTTATGGCTATTGCAGAAGCTGTAGACTGGTTTTATCTTTGTCTTCACCGGCACTGGGATGAAGATAGGAATTCTGGCAATAATGGCTAAAGAAAAAATTATGTAACATTCCAGAAGGCATTAAAAGAAAACAATTTTCTTAACAATTTACATTATCTTGAAGAGAATTATTAAATATAATGAAAAGGAAAGGTGAAAGTAAACAAACAGATCTGTTAACCTCCTTTTTTGTTCACATATTAAAACAATCCTCAACAGTTGTTTACCCAATTTAAATTAAACCATTTAAATCACGTGAATAAAAAAAATATTTGGATCCATTTTTTCATGAGCACTCATCATATATGATATATGGACATACGTACATTCAAACATATAACACAAAACACAAGTGTGCACACATAATATAATACATACAACACATAACATAATAGTAAAGGCCTTATAACTTTTTACAGGTGAAATCTCCATTGCAATGTTTAAAAACTCTATAGTCAAAAAATAGAACTGATCAGCAAAACATTAACCTAGGTCTGTTTGAGCTCAAAAAACAAAATAGAACTTCATGATATGGGAAAGGGCAATAATAAAATAGATATTGAAAAAAGCATCCTGGTTCTGTCGCAGATGTAAAGATAGCCAAACCGGTGGTTCTGGATATCAGCTGTTATGGATTTGAGCCAAATCATCTTCTTTTTGGTCTGTAGAAATCGCTTTAGTTAATCTCTCTGGAATCCAAATCGGCTGCTGTTCTTCCTGTGGAAACACACAAACAGACCCCCGACTCCAGACAATTACTGGGTCAGGACCTTTCTATTGTCCTGTTAGAATATCTTTCCAAAGTACCTTGGGCTTATGTACACTTTTTGGACACATATGCCTTTCCACAGCACTAAGTCCTGATGAATCCAAATTTTAAAAGTTTAGAGTGAAAAGGGTTATTTTAAGTTTATCTTTGGGGAATATATACCCCTTCCCAATTCCGGCTTTTTGCTTTAATAAGTACATTTTAATAGTTTGATGAGCTCTTTCAACTATGCCTTGTCTCTGTGGATTGTATGGGATTCCTGTTATATGAGTAATGCCAAATGATGAGCAAAATTGTTTAAATGAGGTAGAAGTAAAACCAGGGGCATTATCTGTTTTTAACTGTTTTGGAATGCCCACAGTGGCAAAATTTTGTAAGAAATGAGCTATAACATCTTTAGTTTTTTCTCCAGCATGAAGGGAGCCCATCAAAAATCCAGAAGTATCATCTGTAACATGCAAATATTTTAATTTTCCAAATTCTGACAAGTGTGTGACATCCATCTGCCAAATATGGTTAGGTATCAATCCTCTAGGATTGATTAACTTGTTGTAAAAAGGTCACACAATTTTGACATTGTTTTATTATTTGTCTAGCTTGTTCTTTAGTTATTTTAAAACGCTTTTGTAAAGTATTAGCATTGACATGGAACCTTTTATGAAAATTTATAGCTTCTTCTAGTGTAGAGAAAATATCCACGTCATGTGTAGTTTTATCTGCTAAATCATTGCCCAAACTAAGGGCTCCAGGCAATCCTGTATGTGCCCTGATATGTCCTATAAAGAATGGATCTTTTCTGTCCCAGATTAGACTTTGTATAGTGGAAAGCAAAGAGAAAACAGTAGAGGAAGGGGAAATCCTACCAGCATCTTCAAGGGATACCATAGCATTAACTATATACTGACTATCAGAAAATAAATACAGAATCTTTAAACATCACAAAAGTTTGTAATACTGCATTAAGCTCTACATTTTGAGCTGATTGTTTGGGTACTAAAAATGTAAAAGTTTGATCAGATATAACTATTGCTACTGTACCATTATTTGACCCATCAGTGAATATATTTGGAGCATTCATGAAAGGTGTTTTTCATGTCATTTTTGGAAAAATTACAGGATGTGGTGACCAAAAAGACAATCAAGGATTAGATGGTAAGTGGTTATCAAATGAAACATTAGATTTGCACATGATTATTGCCCAAGTATTTAACTCATTAGGTAACTCATCAATTTGTTTCATAGTATATGGAGTAATAATTTTATTGGGAGAAATTCCAAACACTCCCTTTGCTGCTTTCATTCCTTTGAGTATTAATTGTCCTACAGCCTCAGAATACCTAGTAAGAATAGTGTTAGGAGAATAAGATAAATGTATCCATAATAATGGACCTTCTTGCCAAAATATTCCTGTAGGAATATATTTGTGGGTAGTACAAAAAATTATAAAGGCAAACATATCAATTCTATCCAAATGCATATTTTCCATATGTTTCAATAATTTTTAATGCCATTCTTGCTTCAGGCGTTAACATGCGGGGTGAATTTGGATCTGATGGACCTTTTAGGATATCAAATAAAGGTCCCAACTCTCCTGTTGGTATACCTAGATAAGGCCTTATCCAATTTATGTCTCCTAATAACTTTTGAAAGTCGTTAAGTGATTTGAGTTGATCTACTCGTATTTGAATTTTTGGTGGATGGACATGGTTGAGGATAATAGAACTCCTAAATAATTAATTGGTAAATTTAATTGTACTTTATCTATTGCTATCTCTAGATTATAATTTTTTAATAAGTTTGTAAGTGTGGCATCACATTCTAGCAATGTGTTTTTAGCTTTGTGTGCTAATAATACATCATCCATATAGTGAAATATTTGTAGCTCAGGATTTTGATTTCTAAGTGGCTGGATTACTTTGTTAACATAAATTTGACACATAGTTGGGCTGTTAGCCATCCCTTGAGGGAGTACTTTCCATTCATATCTCTGATCAGGACCTTCATGATTCAGTGCAGGGATAGTAAATGCAAAACGTGGACTATCTTTAAGATGAATTGGAATTGAAAAAAAAAAACAATCTTTAATATCTATAATAAAACCTACCAAGTTTTTGGCAAAGCAGACAATTGAGGAATCCCTGATTGAGCAGGTCCCATAATAACCATCTCATTATTAATGGCTCTTAAATCTTGCAATAATCTCCATTTACCAGATTTCTTTTTGATGACGAAAATGGGAGTATTATGGGGAGATACAGAAGGTTGTATATGTCCTTCTGCTAATTGTTGTTTGACCAGATCATGGGCTGCTTGTATCTTTTCTTTAGTCAGGAGCCACTGAGGAACCCATACTGGTCTTTCTGATTTCCAAGTAATTTTTATTGTCTCAGTGGCCCTTTCTGAAAATCCAACTCATGTCTGTCTGTCCCTTGATCTATTTGTATTGGTGCTGCTATACCTTGTTCTTGTTTTTCTAATCTTTTTCCTTTCCTAAAACCTTGTTTAGTCATAATAGTGGGTGCATTTTGGTTGATGTTATTTGTTAATGTCAAACCTAATTGATCTAGGACATCTCGTCCCCATAAATTTACGGGAAGATGATCCAATACAAATGGCTGTATAGTTCCTTCACATCCTTCAGGATCCTTCCAATCTAATACCATTGCACTTCTATGGGGATTAGTCGCCACTCCTAGGGCCTCGAAGCGTTTGAGTGGCTTGTTGTAATGGCCAATGTTTTGGCCATTCTTGACGAGAGATGATGCTAAGGTCTGCACCTGTATCCAGTAGCCCATTAAATTCATGTCCTTGAATATTTAGTTTTAGCATGGGGCGAGAATCTAAATTTAAAGAAAGCATAGCCCAATCTACACCTGTGGAGCCTAATTCCTTGAAACCTCTTTCTACAGCATGACTGGAAAATTTATCATGTAGGCTGGGTATTATTAGTAACTGTGCTATTCTATCTCCTGGTGAAATTACTGATATACCCTTTGGAGAACTGGCTATAATTTTTGTTTCACCTTCATAATCAGGATCAATTACCCCAGGACTTATCATAAGTCCTTTTAGAGTAGAAGAGCTGCATCCTAATAATAAGCCTACTGTTCCTTTGGGAAGAGGTCCTTTTACCCCTGTAGGAATGATTTGAACTCCCATCTCTGGAGTTAGTACTGCTCTGGTGGAGGCGCAGATGTCCAACCCTGCGCTCCCTCTGGTTTGTCTGATGAGGGATCTGATGGACAATGTGTCCTGGGCACTACCCTGATGGGGTTGCTGGGATCCTCCAATGCTCCATATATTTGTGGTTTTGGGCCCCAGAGTAGTGGCCCCCCCTGTCCATTTTTTGGCAACAGAGTCCGATGCCTTTCTCCATGATATCGTGGATAAACACCTGGTCCTTGTTCGTTTTTTGATAATGGAGTACCCTCTATGGTGGTTTGAGAACGGCATTCATTAGCCCAATGTCTCCGTCTATGGCATCGTGGGCAAATACCCGGTATTCTACTCCTTTGATACCTAGTTTTGTTAAACCCTCCTCCTATGGGGCAATTCCTTTTAAAATGTCTTGTTTGTTCACAATTGTAGCATGTTCTTGGCCTGGAATCTAAACCCTGTTTTACTGCAGCTGCCACAATTTGCCCTTGTTCATTAATGTCTCTGGCATCTAAAGCCTGTTTTACTGCAGCTGCTATGACTTGCTCTTGCTCATTAATGTCTCTACATAATTTTATATATGTGTTTAAATCTTCATGCTTCCATGGTCTAATGATTTCTCTGCACCAACGATTCGCTTGGTCATAAGCCAGTTGTTTTATTAATGGCATTGCTTGTTCTGTATTCCCCAAAACTCTGGTGGCTCTTTGAATAAGCCTATCTACAAATTCAGTATAAGATTCATTAGCTCCTTGTATTATCTTAGATAATTGACCTTGTAAATCTCCATGTCCTTGTAAAGTCTTCCATGCCCTAACTGCATCTGCAGAAATTTGTGAGTATACGCCAGGATCATATGCAATTTGTTGCTGCTGACCCTCATAAGGTCCCTTTCCTAACAACATATCTAGATTTCTCTGAGGATAACCAGCTGCTGCATTTCGCCTAGCCGTCTCCTTGCAAAAATCCTCATTGGCAACCTTCCATAACAGGTATTGTCCTCCATTTAGCACAGCATTACACATATTAGCCCAATCTGCTGGCGTCATGTTCAAGTTGTTAATGGATTCCACCAAGCTTACAGTGAAGGGTGCTTGAGGACCATAGGTTGTTACAGCCTTCTTTAGCTGCTTCACTGTTTTGAAATTTAAAGCATGGTAAATTCGCTGCCCTCCTACCTCAAATACAGGGCATGTTAATACTTGAGATCCTGTCTCAGGATCCCAACTATCAACTGCGGGGGTTGGGGGCCTCCCAGCATATGGAGGTGGCCTTGTTAGTTGGACATTTACATCCTCTGGTGATAGAAAGGTGTTAGTAGCAGTCTCCTGTAGAGGTGGCGCTGTTGGTTGGACCCTTACACCCTCTAGTGATAGAAAGGTGTTAGTAGCAGTCTCCTGTTGTAACTTTTCCCCTGATGGCTTTTTCTGCTCTAAATTTTCTTCCTCTGTCTGACTATTTTGAGAGACCTTCTCTTTTACTTGAATCTTTTCCTCTGTCTGAGTAACTTGAGAGACCTTCTCTTTTACTTGAATCTATTCCTCTAACTTGAGAGACCTTCTCTTTTACTTGAATCTTTTCCTCTAACTTGAGAGACCTTCTCTTTTACTTGAATCAATATGTCTTCTCCTTCCTCTACCATTGTCTGAACTGAAGGCTTTGGACTAAGCAAAAAAGATACTAATGTCCACAATGGCAATGTGCCAACTGGCAGAATCCCTGGGCATTTCTTTTCTATTCTTTTTAAATCTTCACCATGATGGTTCCATTGTGATATATTTAACAACTCCTCCTTTTTTTTTTTAGCAAGCTTTTATTTATTTTTTTTTAATTTTTTTTATTGGTTGCTCAAAACATTACAAAGCTCTTGACATATCATATTTCATACATTAGATTCAAGTTGGTTATGAACTCCCAATTTTACCCCATATGCAGATTGCAGAATCACATCGGTTACACATCCACATTTTTACATAATGCCCTATTAGTAACTGTTGTATTCTGCTACCTTTCCTATCCTCTACTATCCCCCCTCCCCTCCCCTCCCATCTTTTCTCTCTACCCCATCTACTGTAATTCATTTCTCTCCTTGTTTATTTTCCCATTCCCCTCACAACCTCTTCTGTGTAATTTTGTATAACAATGAGGGTCTCCCTCCATTACCATGAAATTTCCCTTTTCTCCCCCTTTCCCTCCCACCTAATGTATCTGTTTAATGTTGACCTTTTCTTCCTGCTTTTCCTCCCTGCTCTGTTCTTAGTTGTTCTCATTATATCAAAGAAGACATTTGGTATTTGTTTTTTAGGGATTGGCTAGCTTCACGAAGCATAATCTGCTCTAGTGCCATCCATTTCCCTGCAAATTCCATGATTTTGTCATTTTTTAGTGCTGCATAATATTCCATGGTGTATAAATCCACATTTTTTTTTATCCATTCATCTATTGAAGGGCATTTGGGTTGGTTCCACAGTCTAGCAATTGTGAATTGTGCTGCTATGAACATCGATGTGGCAGTATCCCTGTAGTACGCTCTTTTAAGGTCTTCAGGGAATAGTCTGAGAAGGGCAATAGCTGGGTCGAATGGTGGTTCCATTCCCAGCTTTCCCAGGAATCTCCATACTGCTTTCCAAATTGGCCGCACCAGTTTGCAGCCCCACCAGCAATGTGCAAGAGTACCCTTTTCCCCACATCCTTGCCAGCACTTGTTGTTTGACTTCATAAAGGCTGCCAATCTTACTGGAGTGAGATGGTATCTTAGGGTGGTTTTGATTTGCATTTCTCTGACTGCCAGAGATGGTGAGCATTTTTTCATGTACTTGTTGATTGATTGTATGTCCTCCTCTGAGAAGTGTCTGTTCAGGTCTTTGGCCCATTTGGTGATTGGGTTATTTGTTTTCTTATTGTTTAATTTTTTGAGTTCTTTGTATACTCTGGATATTAGGGCTCTATCTGAAGTGTGAGGAGTAAACATTTGTTCCCATGATGTAGGTTCCCTATTTACCTCTCTTATTGTTTCTCTTGCTGAAAAAAAACTTTTCAGTTTAAGTAAGTCCCATTTGTTGATTCTTGTTATTAACTCTTGTGCTATGGGTGTCCTATTGAGGAATTTGGAGCCCGACCCCACAATATGTAGATCGGAGCCAACTTTTTCTTATATCAGACACAGAGTCTCTGATTTGATGTCAATGTCCTTGATCCATTTTGAGTTAACTTTTGTGCATGGCGAGAGGAGGGGATTCAGTTTCATTTTGTTGCATATGGATTTCCAGTTTTCCCAGCACCATTTGTTGAAGATGCTATCCTTCCTCCATTGCATGATTTTAGCTCCTTTATCAAATATAAGATAGTTGTAGCTTTGTGGATTAGTCTCTGTGTCCTCTATTCTGTACCATTGGTCCACCTGCCTGTTTTGGTACCAGTACCATGCTGTCTTTGTTACTATTGCTCTGTAATATAGTTTGAAATCTGGTGTCGCTATACCGCCTGATTCACACTTCCTGCTTAGAATTGCTTTTCCTATTCTGGGTCTTTTATTTTTCCATATGAATTTTATGATTGCTTTATCTATTTCTACAAGAAATGCCATTGGGATTTTGATTGGGATTGCATTAAACCTATAGAGAACTTTTGGTAATATCACCATTTTGATGGTGTTAGTTCTGCCTATCCATGAACAGTTTATATTTTTCCATCTTCTAAGATCTTCTTCTACTTCTCTTTTTAGGGTTTTGTAGTTTTCATTGTATAAATCTTTCACCTCTTTTGTTAGGTTGATTCCCAAGTTTTTTTTTTTTTTTTTGAGGATATTGTGAATGGAGTGTTTTTCCTCATTTCCATTTCAGAAGTTTTCTCGCTGATATACAGAAATGCCTTTGATTTATGTATGTTGATTTTATATCCTGCCACTTTGCTGAATTCATTTATTAGTTCTAGTAGTTTTTTTGTAGACCCTTTTGGGTCTTCTAGGTATAGAATCATGTCATCCACAAATAGTGATAATTTAAGTTCTTCTTTTCCTATTTTTATGCCTTTAATTTATTTCATCTGTCTAATTCCTCTGGCCAGTGTTTCGAGAATTATATTGAATAGAAGTGGTGATAGAGGGCATCCCTGTCTTGTTCCAGATTTTTGGGGGAATGCCTTCAATTTTTCTCCATTGAGAATGATGCTAGCCTGAGGCTTGGCATAGATAGCTTTTACAATGTCGAGGTAAGTTCCTGTTATCTCTAGTTTTTCTAGTGTTTTGAACATAAAGAGATGCTGTACTTTGTCGAATGCTTTTTCTGCGTCTATTGAGATGATCATATGGTTCTTATCTTTAAGTCTATTGATGTGGTGAATAACATTTATTGATTTCCGTATATTGAACCATCCCTACATCCCAGGGATGAATCCTACTTGATCATGGTGTACAACTTTTTTGATGTGCCTTTGTATCTGATTCGCCAGAATTTTATTGAGGATTTTTGCATCTAGGTTCATCAGAGATATTGGTCTATAGTTTTCTTTCTTTGAGGTGTCTTTGTCTGGTTTTGGAATCAGGGTGATGTTGGCCTCATAGAATGAATTTGGAAGAGCTCCCTCTTTTTATATTTCCTGAAATAACTTGAAAAGTATTGGTATTAATTCTTCTTTCAAGGTTTTTTAAAACTCTGCTGTATACCCATCCGGTCCTGGGCTTTTCATGGTTGGAAGTCTTTTGATGGCTTCTTCTATTTCATCTATTGATATTGGTCTATTTAAGTTGTGAGTATCCTCCTGACTCAGTCTGCGCAAATCATATGACTTAAGGAATTTATCGATGTCTTCACTATCTTCTATTTTATTGGAATATAGGTTTTCAAAATAATTTCTAATTGTCTTCTGTATTTGTGTAGCATCTGTTGTGATATTGCCTTTTTCATCCCGTATGTTAGTAATTTGAGTTCTCTCTCTTCTTCTCTTTGTTAGCATGGCTAGGGGTCTGTCGATCTTATTTATTTTTTCAAAGAACCAACTTTTAGTTTTGTTAATTTTTTCAATAGTTTCTTTGTTTCAATTTCATTGTTTTCCGCTCTGATTTTAATTATTTCTTTCCTTCTCTACACTTGCTGTTGTTTTGCTCTTCCTTTTCTAGGGCTTTGAGCTCATTTGTTGGTTTTTCCTTTTTTTGAGGAATGACCTCCAAGCGATGAATTTCCCTCTTAAAACTGCTTTCATTGTGTCCCATAGATTCCGATATGTTGTGTCTGTATTTTCATTTATCTCTAAGAATTTTTTGGTTTCCTCCTTTATGTCTTCTGTAACCCATTGATCATTCAGTAACATATTGTTCATTTTCCATGTGATGTAGGATTTTTCCTTCCTTCTTTTATCATTGATTTCCAGTTTAATTCCATTATGATCAGATAAAATGCATGGTATTATCTCCACCCCTATATATTTACTGAGGGATGCCCTATGGCATAATATATGGTCTATTTTTGAGAAGGATCCATATGCTGTTGAGAAAAAAGTATAGCCACTTGATGTTGGTTGATATATTCTATATATGTCAATTAAGTCTAGGTTGTTGATTGTGATATTGAGTTCTATAGTTTCTTTATTCAACTTTTGTTTGGAAGATGTGTCCAATGGTGAGAGAGGTGTGTTAAAGTCACCTACAATTATAGTGTTGTGGTCTATTTGATTCTTGAACTTGAGGAGAATTTGTTTTATGAACATCGCAACACCATTTTTTGGTGCATAAATATTGATAATTGTTATGTCTTGTTGGTGAATGGTTCCTTTTAACAGTATATAATGTCCTTCCTTATCCCTTTTGATTGAGTCTTAAAGTCGATTTTATTCGATATGAGGATGGCCACCCCTGCTTGCTTACGAGGACCGTGTGCGTGGTATATTTTTTCCCAACCTTTCACCTTCAGCCTGTGTATGTCTTTTCCAATCAGATGTGTCTCCTGAAGGCAGCATATTGTTGGATTTGTTGTTTTAATCCATGTTACCAGCCTATGTCGCTTTATTGGAGAGTTTAAGCCATTAACGTTTAGAGTTACTATTGATGTATGGTTTGTATTTCCAGCCATGTTTGATTATTTATCTTCTTTTAGTTTGTTTCTCCAAGGTTAGCTTTCCCCCCACCCTCTGACTTTATAGTGGCACTTCCCACTGATGGTTTTGGTTATTGTTTTTCATTTCTTCCTCGTGTAGTGTTTTGCTCAAGATGCTTTGCAATGCTGGTTTTCTGGCTGCAAATTCTTTTAGCTTTTGTTTATCATGAAAGATTTTTATTTCGTTATCGTACCTGAATCTTAATTTTGCTGGAATCAGAATTCTTTGTTGGCATCCATTGTCTTTCAGTGTTTGAAATATGTTGTTCCAGGATCTTCTCGCTTTCAGCATCTGTGATGAAAAATCCGTTGTTAACCTTATTGGTTTACCCCTGAATGTGATCTGCCTCATTTCTCTTGTAGCTTTTAATATTTTCTCTTTCTTCTGTATATTGGATATCTTCATAACAATGTGTCTTGGCGTTGGTCTACTGTGATTTTGTGTGCTCGGTGGTATGCATCTACAATTTGTATATCCGTTTCCTTTTTTATTTCTGGAAAGTTTTCTATAATTATTTCATTCAGCATGTTACTCATTCCCCTGGTTTGAATCTCTGTACCTTCCTCTATCCCGATGACTTGTAGATTTGGCTTTTTTATGTTATCCCATATCTCTTGGATGTTTTTCTCCTGATTTTTAAACAGCCTTTCTGAGTTGGCTAGGCTCTTTTCAAGATGATATATTTTGTCTTCATTATCTGATGTTCTGCTTTCTACTTGCTCCACTCTGTTAGTCATACTCTCAATTGAGTTTTTAATTTGGTTTATTGTTTCCTTCATTTCTAGAATTATTGTTTGATTTTTTTTTATAATCTCTATCTCCTGATAAAGATGCTTAACTTCTTCTTTTATCTGTTTATGTAATTCATTTTCAATGTGTTCTTTCACTGTTTGGATTTGCTGTCTCGTATCCTCTTTAAGGTTCCATTCCATCTGTCTAAGGTATTCCTTGAGTTCTTTATTTTACCATTTTTCTGCTGACTCTAGGTCCTCCTGAATATTTAGGCTGTCCTTCATTGTTTGTAGTCCTTTTCTTCCTTGCTTTTTTATGCTGGTCATGTTACTTCTTGTTCTGTTTGACTGCTGAGTTGCTGTTTACTCTTATAAATTTATTTGATGCTTGGGAGGAAAGATATTAGAAGAGCAGGGAAGACGTCACTAACGAGAATGGGAGTAAGCAGGTAGAATTCAAGGAAGGGGGAATAAGAAAATTGAAAAGAAATGAAAAGACAAAAGAAACACTAACAAACAAAGAAACAAAAATTAGAAAATAAAGAAAGAAAGAAAAGAAAAAAAATTTTTTTACAAAAATAATAATGACAATAAAAAATTAAAATTAAAAAAATAATAATAAAATAAAAAATTTAAAACAAAAAATTAAAAACATTAAACAAGTTAAAGAACAACAACAACAACAGAAATTGAAGATGAAATAAAAAGGAAAAAAAAGGAAAAGAGAAAAAAATGATAATAATAATAATAATAATAAATGCAGTCTTAAAATTTGATTAACTTCTCTTCCAGTAGGTGGAGCTGTGCCCACTGGGTCAAGCTTCTCCTCTCAATAGGTGGAAACCAATCACTGTGCAGCAGCTCTTCCTCCCAGACTGGGTGAGTCTCTAATCCTGAGTGCCTAGGACCTTCTCTTGTGGTTCCTCAAGCCAGGCTCCGCTCACCTGTGATGCTCACCACAATACTGGCTACACGCCAGGTCTGCTGCTCCTGGGAGCCCTGTTTTCATGGATGCCTGGGCTCCCTCTCCCTATTTGCCTCCCTCAGACTCTAAGTTTGTAGAGCTTGGAGCTGAGAACCCCCAGCGAATTTGCTTGCCCTCCGGTAGCCATGCCCCCGGTAGCTGGTGCAAGAGACCTCAGCTGTCAGCACTGGTGGGAGCGGTAGCCGGGAGTTCCGCGCCGCGAGTCCCACACCACTCCTGATTCCCTCAGTCTGGCTATCAAGCTCACAGGAGAGCTGGGAGGGGCCCTTAAGATTTCCCCTGCGGTGTGGAGAGAGATGGCTAGGGGATTACACACCTGTTTCGCTCGTGACATCAGTTCTCTGCCAAGGTGGTATCCTATGCAAATGGTGACCGTTCGTTCCCTATGCCGGGTGACCAATGCAATGGGTGGGTCCTGACTATCTCTCCCAATCCCCATTTCAGTCCTGTGGCCACTGCCTATGAAGGCTCGGTTGGCTTTTACCTTTGTAAGTTCAGAAGGGCCGACCAGTTATTTCAGCGGGATCGTTAGTGCTGAGTCACGAGAAGCAGGCGAACCGGAGCTTGAATGCAGCTGATTCGTGCTCAGTGTGTGTTTTCTGAGGGGCCCAAACTATACGCCCCAGATCCACGTCAGCTCAGTATTGCCTAGTGATCCTGAGCAAACAGCCTTTAGATAATTTATAGTTCCCTGTGCCCGCGCAGTTCAAGAGGTCAGAGACTTGATCTCTCCGCGCCTGCCGCCATGTTAGACCTCCTCAATGATATTCATGTTACTCTTACAGCTTCCTGGCATAAGCAAGATCTTGGGATTGTACAAACTGCTGCTTCTGTTTCCAGTCCAGATTTCTAGAAATGAAACCCTGCTGCCGTCGCCTCCACCTCTTGGCCGCGCTCACGGGCACCGCGCTTGTCTGCGACCTCAGCAGTGCCGCCGCGGCCTCCGCCACTCCTTGGCCCAGTGCCCAGCTTCCAGGGCCCAAGCAGTTGCCGCCACGGCTCTCCAGCCCCCTCCTCCAGAGCACGGGTCCCCTCACAGGGGTATGCCGAACGACCCCAGAGCAGGCTCTGCCCGAAGGTGCAGCGGCGAACAGGCGACCGGGGCGCTGGAGGCCGTGGTCCAGCCTTCGAAGGGCAGGGCTCGGCACGCAGCCCAGTTCCAGCCTCTAGATGCGGCTGCTGTACAATGTAGACAGAGCCATCAAGACAGCAAGCAGAAAGAAAATGGCAGCTCCCGCAGAGTGGATTTTCGGCCCTGAAACCACAGCCCAGCCAACAATCCCAATCCACTAACTCTCCCTGTATAGAAAATATTCAAAAAAAAAAAAAAGGGGTGGGGTGCACTGAGTTTTCTTTGCCTCAGGTACTTACAATCCACTGCTGATTACTCATTCAGCTTCTCTGCCCAGAGCAAAGTGAAAGAGGAAGCAGATGGGCGTAAAGCGCCCGCGGCTCTGAGCAAGAAAGCGTCCGGGAGCCAAGTGTCTCTTTTCCAATCTCTTTGTTCTTTCTGCTGCTTGGCAATGTGGTCCCCTACAGATTAATGGTGAAAGGAGCTCTAACAAGCTGCGCGAAATCTTGATTAAAGCCGATGCTCTGAGCACCACCAACAACTCCTTAAAAAGCCATGTGCTACATTTTTGTATTGTATCAACGTATGCCTTGACTGCTCTTGATTTTACTGGGATGTCTCCTTCCTCTAACAATTTACTTAACACTCTTTCGGTTTGTTTTTTACTAATTTCTGATCCCGTATTTCTACTATAATACAACCCAACAAGATGACGCCAAACAAAATGAAATAAAATTAGAAATAAATGATAAAATAAAAAATAAAACCTACTCCAACACATGGAGAATAATATGCTACTGAATGAACAATGGTTTGCAAAAGATATCAAGAAGGAAATTAAAAGATTCTTAGAGGTGAATGAGAATACAGACACAACGTATTGAAATCTCTGGGGCACTATAAAGGCAGTACTAAGAGGAAAGTTCATTGCATGGAGTTCATTCCTTAAAAGAAGAAAAGTCAACAAATAAATGACTTAGCATTACATCTCAAAGCCCTAGGAAAAAAAAAACAAATCAACACCAAGAGCAGTAAAAGACAAAATAATTAAAATCAGAGCTTAAATCAATAAAATTGAAACAAAAGAAACAATTGAAAAAATTGAACAAACAAAAAGTTGTTTTTTGAAAAAACAAATAAAATTGACCAGCCTTTAGCCATGCTAATGAAGGAGAGAAAAAAACTCAAATTACTAACATATGTAATGATAAAGGAAATATCACAACACAGTACAGAAATACAAAAGATAATTAGAAATTATTTTTGAAAACTTGTACTCCAATAAAACAGAAAAATCAAAGGCATTCACAAGTTTCTAGAGACATATGATTTGAAAAATTGAATCAAGATGATATACACAATTTAAACAGATCAATTTCAAGTGATGAAATAGAAGATGCCATCAGAAGCCTACCAACAAAGAAAAGCCCAGGACCAGATGGATACACATAAGAGTTCTCCAAGACCTTTAAAGAAGAACTAATACCAATACTCTTAATTTTATTTCAGGAAATAGAAAAAGAGGGAGCACTTCCAAACTCATTCTATGAGGCCAATGTTACCCTGATTCTAAAACCAGGCAAAAACACATGAAAGAAAGGAAGCTTCAGACCAATATCTCTAATGAACATAGATGTAAAAATTCTCAAAAAATATTCTGGCAAATCACATATAAAAACATATCAGAAAGATAGTGTACTATGATCAGGTGGGGTTCATCCCAGGGAAGCAAGGTTGGTTCAACATATGGAAATCAATAAATGTAATTCATCACATCAATAGACTTAAAGATGAGAACCATATGATCATCTCAATAGATGCAAAAAAAAAAAGCATTTGACAAAATACAGCATCCCTTCATGTTCAAAACACTAGAAAAACCAGGGATAACAGAAAAATATCTCAACATTGTAAAAGCTATCTATGTTAAGCCTGGGCCAACATCATTCTAAATGGAGAAAAATTGAAAGCTTTCCCTCTAAAAACTGGAACAAGACAGGGATGCCCTCTTTCACCACTTCTATTTAACATAGTTCTTGAAACACTGGCCACAGCAATTAGACAGACAAAAGAAATTAAAGGGATACAGATAGAAAAGAAGAACTCAAATTAGCACTATTTGCCAACAATATAATTCTACACTTAGAAAACCCAAAAAATTCCACCAGAAAACTTCTAGAATTAGCCAATGAATTCAGCAAAATAGCAGGATACAAAATCAACACCTGCCAGGGACCAAAAGGGAGTTCTCCTTCAAAGAATAGCCTGACAGTGCCAGGGACCAAAAGGGAGTTCTCCTTCAAAGAATAGCCTGACAGTTACAAGAAACAGCCCCCTAGGAGACATCTCGCCTGGGAGACACCCTGCAGCCATCCATCTCCCTGAGACATCCTGCGGCCATCTGTCTTCCTGAAACATCCTGCTCTATCTCACCTTGTGAAGACTTCTAGCAACTACCGATAAGAGAGCTCCCCCCATCCCCAGCCCATAAATACCCCTGTGTGAACAATAAAAGTTTGCAGCTTGATCAGAACTTTTGTCTTGCTGTCACCTTTCGTGTCTCTTGTCCCTTCATTCCTCCCCATCTAGGTTCGCTGCCCACGTTGATGTGTCCTGCCGGATGGGACAAACATCCATAAATCAAAGGCATTTGTGCATATCAGTGACAAATCCTTTGAAAGGGAAACGAGGAAAACTACCCCATTTACAATAGCCTCAATAAAATAAAATAAAATACTTGGGAATCAACCTAACAAAAGAGGTGAAAGACCTCTACAATGAAAACTATAGCATGCTAAAGAAAGAAATTAAAGAAAACCTTAGAAGATGGAAAGATCTACCTTGTTCTTGGATAAGCAGAATTAATAGTCAAAATGACCACACTACCAAAAGAATTATACAGATTTAACACAATTTCAATCAAAATCCCAATGAAATTCCTTATAGAAATACAAAAAGCAGTCATGGAATTCATCTAGAAAAATAAGAGACCCAGAATAGCTAAAGCAATCCTTAGCAAGAAGAGTGAAGCAGATGGCATTCCAGACTTTAAACTACACTACAGAGCAATTGTAACAAAAACATTGTGGTATTGGCACCAAAATAGACCTGTAGACCAATGGTACAGCAGAGGGGATGCAGAGACTAATCCATATAATTACAGTTATTTTATATTAGACAAAGGCACCAAAAACGTACATTGGAGAAAAGATAGCCTCTTCAACAAATGGTGCTGGGAAAACTGGAAATCCACATGTAACAAAATGAAATTAAACCTCTATCTTTCACCATGCACAAAACTCAACTCAAAGTGGATCAAGAACCTAGGGATTAAACAAGAGACCCTGCACCTCATAGAAGAAAAAGTAGACCCAAACATCCATCATATCGGATTAAGCCCCTACTTCCATAATAACACTCCTATAGTGCAAGAATAAAACCAAAAATCAATAAATGGGATGGATTCAAACTAAAAAGCTTCTTCTCAGCAAAAGAAATAATCAGTGTGGTGAATAGAGAGCCTACAATTTGGGAGCAAATTTTTACCACTTGCACATCAGATAGAAGACTAATCTCTAGGATATATAAAGAACTCAAAAAGCTAAACACCAAAACAAACAAACAAACAAACAAACAAAAAACAAATAACCCAATCAATAAATGAGCCAAGGACCTGAACAGACACTTCTCATAAGATGATATACAATCAATCAACAAATATATGAAAAAAAATGTTCAACATCTCTAGCTATTAGAAAAATGCAAATTAAAACTACTCTAAGATTTCATCTCACTCCAGTCAGAATGGCAGCTACTGAGAATACAAATAACAATAAGTGTTGGTGAGGATGTGGGGAAAAAGGCACACTCATATATTGCTGGTGGGACTGCAAATTGGTGCAGCCAATATGGAAAGCAGTAGGGAGATTCCTTGGAAAACTTGGAATGGAACCACCATTTGCCCCAGCTATCTCACTCCTTAGTCTATACCCAAAGGCCTTAAAAACAGGATACTACAGGGATATAGCCACATTAATATTTATTGCAGCACAATTCACAATAGCTAAACTGTGGAACCAACCTAGATGCCCTTCAACAGATGAATGGATAAAGAAAATGGGTTATATATACACAATGGAATATAACTCAGGAATAAAAAAGAATAAAATCATAGCATTTACAGGTAAATGGATGGAGATGGAGAACATAATGCTAAGTGAAATTAGCCAATCCCAAAAAACCAAATGCCCAATGTTTTCTCTGATATATGGAGGCTGATTCATAGTGGGCTTGGCAGGGGGATTATGGGAAGATTAGACAAACTCTAGATAGGGTAAAGGGGAAGGAGGAAAAGGGAGGGGACAAGGGGTATAAAAAAAAGATGAATGGAATGAGATGGACATCATTATCCTAAGTACATGTATAAAGACATGAATGGTGTGAATATACTTTGTGTACAGAGATATGAAAAATTGTGCTCTATATGTGTAATATGAATTGTAATGCATTCTGCTGTCATATATAACAAATCAGAATAAAAAATTTAAAAAAATAAAGTTATATCCAAAGGATACATTTTTGTTGTAAAGATTACAGAGATCTTGGGGCTGGGGTTTTGGCTCAGCTGTAGAGACGTGCAAGGCCCTGGTTCAATCCTCAGCACACATAAAAATCAATAAATAAAATAAACAAAGGTATTGTGTCCAACTACAACTAAAAAATAAATGTTAAAAAAATTTTAAAAAAGATTACAATGATCTCAAAATAAACAAGGGATATAACATATTTAAATAAGGTTTGGGATTATGAACATTATGTTTCTTGGTTCATAGCTATTATACAAACTGAAGATATTTTGCTATTGTTAATTTCATTTTGTATATTCCTCGTAATCTTTATAATTGTTCCCTATTACTGTTTTGTAGTACTCCTAATAAAACAACCCGAGTTAATTTGAATAATATGCCATCACCTGTAGAACAGACAGGATATAAGGCTGCCTTCCAGTACTAATACAATTAAATGGAAGAAGCATAGCTTCTGGGACTATAGAGTTGCCTGTGCTTCTCATTTGCTAGCAAATCAATAAACCTTTTTTCTTTTTCTCAAAACCATGTCTTTATTATTAAGTTGGCATGAATTGGCATCAGGGACAAGGACTGTGCTGTCAGTAACAAGTACACAAAAGTAAACATTTATTTGGGGAATTACTTGGATTTAGAATACAAACTTTTATTTTGTGCATATATGAATATATAACAACAAATTCCATCAATATGTACAACTATAACGCACCAATAAAAATTAAAAAAAAAAAAACAACAGAATACAAACCTTGACTTTCCCATGTAAACTTGACGTGATATATGGAAGCACTCCAATTCTAAACTTCACCAGACAAGCTTTGCAAAAGTTCCAGAGTGATCAAAACCACTCAGGCCCGGGGCGTCAAACTGATTGGCTCCAGTAGGCTGCTCTGACATTCTCTAGAGAGCATCTTCTATCACAGATACTACCTTAGTCGCTTGCAGCCAATAACTCTGGGTTTAAGCAAACACTAGGTAATAAGGACATATTTGTGTGCATATTCATGCAGTTTTTCACTTATAGCTTCAAGGAACTGACAACAAAAACTAAATAGCTTCAAAACAGTCCTCCTGTTTGGCGTGGTAGCAAGCTTCTGTAATCCCAGCTATTCAGAAGTATCATAAGTTCAAGGGTAGCCTGGGAAACTGCGTGAGATTCTGTTCCAAAATAAAATCTGTAAAAGGGCGGTGGATATGGGTCAGTGATAGTGATGGCAGGCCCTGGGCTCAATTCCTGGCAAAAAAAGAGAAAGATTCCTCTACAGTAGTAGAAAACATACAAAGAAGGAAAATTAAAGACTCAAATGTAATATATGCTAAAGCCAGAATTTTCTATGTACAGGAGAGAGAATTGGTTAAAATGAAGGAATCTTAATATACAAATGAATTAACTGGCAATGAGCGGTAATGCATTCTAAGTATTTATTGAATTCCAATAAATTCAAAGTAAAAAACTCTGCTTTCTGTCCCTTGCAAGAAAATCTGGAGCTTCCAAGAAGGAGAGAGGCATATTGGGTTTTACATTGAGTTCACAAACTGTCTGCACACAGTTATATCCTAGAGAAATGCTAGCAAATATAATATTGCTTTGTACTATGTAATTATCAAAAGCACCCTCAGGACTTGTTGAAGGCTGCCACTGTCATATCAGAAGATGTAAAGTGACAGCAGCAGTGTAAGGGATGTATGACGATGAGGTGGGAGAGTAATTAGTTCCTAATTAAACTTATCTGAAATATGAAGGAAATTATCATAGAAAAATTCCACTCACATTACATGTAAGTTAAAAATGCTCCAGGGTATCTATTAATTTCCAAAAACAGCAGCAAGGTGTGAGCACTTTGGTTGAGGTTAACCAGCCTTTCTACCACCTACTCAGTTTGCAGAAGTTACAACTTAAGTTTTTTATGAAGCTACATCATTCTGCTATTTATACTCAGATGATATGATTTATAAATATAAAAATACCTTATTTTATTATGAGCTGATGTCAAAAAACCAAGATTTTAAAGGAAATTGGTTTTATACAACGTTTTTCTTACATTGGATGTAGTCCGCTTTCTTTTTCCCTCGAAGGTATTTTTAAACCTTTCATTAGGGAGCTGTAGTCATGTAATCTACAACCATAGAGAAACAGTTTGCAAAGACAAAAATCACATTTTCCTAAATGGACTTTTACTTCATGGTAATATGTTTCGGATTTTTAAACAATTAGTCAAAGTAAACTTGGTGACAATTTCAAATTACACTTGAAAATCTCATTGAACCAGTAAAAAATAGAGAAACAATTCTAAACACAGCCATCATGTAGTCTATATTTACCTTGTTACAAACTGCCATTATTGCTATATCTTTATTTAAAATTTATATTTAGTAAGATGCAATGCAGCTAGTTAGTAATGAGTTTACTCAAGGATTAAAATAACACCCAATAATTACATCTAGGGAGAAAAAATTATATCACATTCAATAGAGAAAAAATTGAAACATACCACACAAGTAATTTCTGACATTTTAATAGATGTGTTTGTCTGGTCTTGTATGGATTTATCTATTTTGGGTCATTTCTACATAAAAACATAAATATTTATCAAAAAGAAATCAGAAAAGTTTGAGAAAATTGGTTTGACCTGATTTAAACATTATACAGTGTATCTATGTATCAAATTATCACATCATACCTCATATATCAGTTAAAAATATATTTGATTTGAATATTTAAAACCATAATATTGCCTTATTTATGTTTTCCAGAGCAAACATTCAATAATGAACATTTGCTGGGTGTAGTGCATGCTTATAATCCCAAAACTCAGGAGGCCGAAGCAGGAAGATTGCAAGTTTGAAGCTATCCTCAGCAATTTAGCAAGGCCCTATGCAACTTCATGACACCAGTTTCAAAATAAAAAATAAGAAAGTCTGGGGATACAGCTCAGTGGTGAAGCACCCTGGGTTCAGTCCCCAATATCCCACTCCCCAAAAGAATGAACTGTCCAAAATAAGCCAGAAAAGTTAAAAGCATCCAAGACACAACCCACAGTCTTTATGACTTAATATCAGAAGTGACATATCATTGTTTTTGCCATATTCTTCTCTTTGGAAGTTAGTCCAGTGCTCATAATGAAAAGGAGGGGGTTATACAAAGGCATGAATACCAGGGGACAGTAACATAAGGAGTCATCTTATAGACTGCCTACCACAACAGGAAGTCAGTCAGTCTGAGACAGTTTTACATATAGAGGAAGAAGCTAGTCATTTCTTTTCTTTTCTTCCTTTTTTTTTTTTTTTTTGTCTGAGCACCATCTATTTGGGAAATGACTCTTTGATTCTTGTTTATGTAGTTCTGGGAGGCTGACTTCCCCGCAACACACCCAATTCTGGCTCCTGGAGTAAGCAACTGGGGTGTCCTTGGCCTGCCCATGAATAATACTTCAACTTTCTGAGTAAAGTAAGTAAGGGATGAGCCATTCAGAGTATTTTTTTCAGGAATTAATATGGGCACTGAGTGGAAAACAAAGATCTCCCAATATCACAGCTGCTATGGAACACAGAAAACTGAAATTTCTTCCATTTTTCATGCTTGCACATAGGCCATCTTTGTTCCATGTGGGAAAAAAAAATAGTCTTCGATTGAAATCAACATAAAATAAAACAGCTGAAAGATGAAGATTTAGTGAGTTATACCAACTTCTTATAATATCTATTGCCTATCTGTGCCCAGTTGTACCTGAAGCTAGTCTTGCCATTTTTATCTTTAAATTAATTTTGATTTTTATCACTTATAACAAAAGTGGTCCTTTAATATATCCAGGTGTTAGGAATATATCCTCTTAATAAAACTATCAGAGCAAGGCCCTCTATAAAATTATCTAAATATGTTGAAGTATATTTACAGTTTTTCTGCCGTATTAGTTTAACACTTAGAAAACTAAATGGGATAGATTTCCTTTTGTGTGAATAATTTCCTTAAATTTATTTTTTTCAAGATTCAGAAATTATTTTTTGTTCCAATTTACGTTACCCATAAGCTGGGAGAAATGCTGCCTTATTTACGTCCTCCCCAAATGAAACATAACATGGAATTACATGGTAGATCCTCAATAACTGTCTGATGAATGAATGAGTAAATGAATCTTCTAAATATAATTTAGATTACTTTTCCCTAAGTTTATTTTGCTTATGTGAACACCATTTTAATTTTTTCTGCCTATTCACATAGCATCATACTCACCCCGGGTTATTCCCATATACTTGGGCTTTTTCATAATCAGAAGAACTTAGTGTCATTGTGCCTTCTCTCCTCCAAATAATTCATAAAAATCCTAAACAAGGAGAGTCACAGGGGAATGTCAGAGTTTACACGCCTCCCTCCAAGAAGCCTTTTCATCCTAAACCATTGTTTCTTGTCTCTGAGCAACTTCCCCAGGCATGACACCAGTCCCCATCCTACCATGATGATTCAATTTTGAAAACAGCCTTTTGTGTGGAACTTTGTGAAAGGCTTTTTGAAACTCTAAATAGACACCATTCATAAGCCTTTGTCCATATGCCTATGTGCCTTCTAAAAGGGCTTTAGTAGATTGATGAGACTCAATTTCCTCTTCCTAAGGCATACATTCTCTTCTAGTTCCTTCCTTGATTCATATGTAGTATTGGCACAAAATTTATCTTTTTCAGGAAAATGGCTCAGCCCTTCCCTGATGATCTGCTTTGACTGGGTTTTTAGTTGGTGGAATAATGTAGTAGAATCAGTAGAATAGTGTAGGATGAAGATTACCAAAATCAATTCTTAGAAAGAATAATAACTATGGTTAAGTTAGCATTCTGAGGTTAGAAACAGAGAAATACGGACTCAGATATGGTCAATATGAATAGAAAAAGTAAAGTAAGGTTAGAAGTATATGAAGTTGGTAGTTGCTAATCAAGGGTCAGGAATGTTTTAAGTTCTTTAGGTATTTGATAATGTTATTGATTTTCTTTTAAATTTTCCCTTTTGATTTCCTCAACATTATACTCTCTCATCCTGCTTTTGAAGACATTCCGTCTTGGATTGTGTCCCTAGATCCTCATATTTTTGTCTCTCTAATGTGGCTTTTGTCCAGGTGCCAGCCTCGGCTTTGTTTCTGTCTACATTGTCATTTTCTCTCACTGTCCATTTCACATACTTCCTAGGTGGTACCTAGAGATGAAGAGAATACAAATGTACACTTGGGGTACATGTATGTTCTCTGAACTTCAGATGCCTAGTGAACCTTTCTATATTGATAGGCCATGGACATCCCCAAGGTATAACAATGTTCAAAATTAAATGCTTATCTCTATACAAACTAAGCCTTTTTATTTTCTGTGGAAAAAAAATAACCACAACCTTATTTCATGGAATTTAAGGAGCAGCTTAACAAAAAAACTGGAACTAGGACCCAGAAAACTCAATAATTTATCTTTCCAGATTGTATGTGTACTTTCCTCTGTATGTCTTATCTATTTCCCCTGTTACAAACTGACTTCTGCTTCTCAGTCTATATGGTGGGAAACCCAAAGATTTTTATGTTCCTGCTTCAGTCTCCCAGAGCAAAGCTAGCTTTATTCCCTCTGGATTCTAAATTCAAAATCCCATGGAAGAAATTCACTGGCCCATCCATAATCAAGATATCTATCCATAGACCAATGTGCTATGGTTTTGATGAATGTCTCCCAAAGGTCCATATGTGTAAAGGTTTGGCCTCCCAATCTTGGACCTGAACCTCCAAAATTATGAACTAAGGAAAAATATTTTTGTTACAATTACCCTGTCTCAGGTATTGCATTATAATGATACAGAGGTGACAAACCCACAATGCGACTTGAACTTGCCCCCAAACTCACTGATGCTCTCTTCATTTTGTTTTTGACGTTTTTTCCTCCGTTCATTTTGGATTATTTTAATTGCTAAGTATTCAGCTTTACTCCTTGTTTCTTCTGCTGTGTCTATCTGTTACAATTCCATCCAGCATCTCTTTCACTATAGGTACTACATTTTTTTAATTGAAATTGTTTTTTTTAGATCATCAATTTCTCTATTTAACATTCTCAAAGTTTCTTTTAGATTGTAAAACTTTAGAAATACAGTTATAATTATAGTTATGGGGCTGGGGTTGTGGCCTAGTGGTAGAGTACTTGCCTGGCATGTGTAAGGCACTGGGTTTGATTCTCAGCACCACATAAAAATAAATAAAATAAAGGTTTATCGACAACTAAATACAAAAACAAAAAAACTATAGTCATGTCTTTCCTACTAATTTGATCTTTGTCCAATTTGTTTGTCATTTCTGGGTTGTTTCTATTGGTCTGTTTTTCCTAATTGTCATTGAATTTTTCTGCATGTGAGCACACCCTGTATTTTTTCTTTTAAATTGGATGCCAGCTGCTGTGAATTTTACCTTCTGAGGTGTTGGATATTTTTCTATTCCTACAGCAATTTTCTTGAGCTTTATTTTGGGAAGCAGTTATATTACTTGGAAATGATTTAATCTTTTCAAAGCTTTTAAAAAGTTTCATTAGGCAGGATGAGTGCAGCCTTTATTCTAGAGCTAATTTTTCCATACTCTAGCAGCAATGTTCTTTCGATGCCCTGTGAGTGACATTGTTCTTTATTCAAGGATTGTTCCTTCCACTCTGAACCTGTGATTATGCTCTTTTTCTCTAGGAAGTTCTCCTCTTCTTCTTACTCTGCCATGTAAACTTGAGGTGCAATGGCCTGCCCAGACACCCAAGCTCCACCTGAGTTCCCCCTTTCTAAATCACACCATGGAAGCTCTCTCCAGGCAGTGGGCTAAGAGAATCACACAGATGACCTCATTTGTTTTCCCTCTTTCAGGAATCACTGAACCCTGCTTCTGGTACAAAACCCATTGTTTTATATATATTTGTCTCTCTCTTCATTTTTCATATTTTTATTGGTACATTATAAGTGCACATACTAGTAGGATTTGCTGTTACATATTCATATGTATTAATACATTCACGGGATATAGTAATATAATTTGATCCATATTGTACCCCAGTATTTCTCTTTTCAGTCCTCTCCTCCCTTCCCTCACTCCCTTTCCTCTCCTCTACTGATGGAGACCAGACTTTGATTTTTATAAGATCCTTTCCCCCAACCCTTTCTTTTCCTTTCTCCCCTCCAGCTTCCACATATGAGAGCAAACATATGATCCTTGATTTTCCAAGTTTAGTTTATTTCATTTTCATGCTCTCAAATTCCATCCATTTTATTTGTCTCTTTTCATTTATTTCTGATGGAAGAACAAATCCAATCCCTGTCACTCCATCTTGGCCAGAGTGAAATTCAGGTCAGTCTTTCAGAACAATCTGCATTCTGTTAAACTCTGTTGCATGTCTCTGTGCTTTTGTGTCAGCTTGAAATGCCTTCCCTCCCACTCTGTCTGGCAAGACTTGGGTCCAGCACTATCTTTTCCCAAATCTTCCCATCCCTATCCCTACTTCAGCATCCCTCACATGGGTTACCTGGCATCCCAATATGATGTAAAGCTCTGTTCCATTCATAAAAACCTAAGTCCTTGTATGCACAGGTCATAATACATTCATCCTGGCATCTCCCAACTTAGCACAGTAGCTGAAACACAGGTTTTCTACACACATTTGATGAAATGAATCACTTCTTAGATTTCAGTGGACTCCTTAAATGTAAAATTGAGCTGGACACAGTGGTGCACAGCTAAAGTCCCAGCTACTTGGAGGTTCAGGCAGGAGGATCAATGAGGATTATTCAAGAACAGCCTGGGCAACATAGTGAGAATTCATCTTAAAAACAAATAAGCTGGGCATGGTGGCACATATCTGTAATCCCAGAGGCTTGCGAAGCTTAGGCAGGAGGATTGAAAGTTCAAAGCCTGCCTCAGCAATTTAGTGAGACCCTTTCTCAAAAAATAAAAGGACTGAGAATGTGGTTAAGTTAACCCCTGGGTTCAATCCTCCAGTTTAAAAAAAAAAAGAATGAAAAAGAAAATTGTAAGGTGAAATATTACATATAATAACACCAAAATGGAGGATAATCTTTACTGTTTCAGAATATTTCATAAATGGTTATCCACTGAACTTACTTATCATTCTATATTGCAACTACTGATATCGCATTTCTTTGAATTGAGTATGTCATTAGCAAAATCATTAGGCATGAAAGAGTGATGATTCTGAACCAAGTACTTATGTGTAGCTTTCCTTTTAGGAGGGTTCCAGATTTATTGGGCATATGTTTGTACAGTTTGCTTTGGTTACTATGCTGAGGATGAAATCTTTTCAAATCTTTTCAGTGTGTCACAGATTTTGAAAAAGGACTTGTGTACTGACAGTCATGCTGAGCAGAATTCAACTCTAAACTGCCAAGCAAACATCCTCATCATTTTGTTTCCATGTAGTGAAACGTTTCCCTCATTCAAAACAAAGTCACAGCACAATGTCAAACAGTGCGTTATATCATGTTTAAGATCAATCGCCTGCTTAGGGGAAATTAATGTCAAACTTTTACTTTCCATTTGTCAGGAGTTAGATATCTGTGATTCCATTATGCATCCTTTGTGGACTGCATATGTTCTCCTCTGCTAAAATGTCTCCCAACACCCCATCTCTAGAACACTTTGTTTATGCAGCTTGTGCTCCAACCTACTTGAGAACTCAAATTTTATTTTTTTGACTTATGTAAAAATTGAAGCTGGGCCCAGGAGCAGTTGCCTGTATTCTCAGATACTCAAGAGGTTGAGGCAGGAGGATCACTTGAGCCCAGGAATTTGAGTCCAGCTGGGACAACATATCAAGATATAATCTCAAAGGAGGAGCGCTAAGTAGTAGAGTACATGCTTAGCATGCACAGCTCTGGGTTTAACTTTCAGTATGTGTATGCACACATGTATACACAGAAACACCCACACCCCCACAAACACACTCATATAATAGGTATATAATACCACTATACAATAACACTATAAAATAGGACACAAGAGCAGTAGAAAACTCCCAAAACACATGAGTGCATGCATTGTGTCTATGTTTTCATGAACAAATGGATGTATTTATATCACCTATAATCATACCACTCAGAGTATCATTAGAGTCTTTTGATGTATGTCTTTTCAATATTGCACCTCCTATTTTTTAAATTGGAATCTGCTCCACCCCATATCTTTCCAAGTCATCTAATGTCTTTTCTAATTCCCCAAAGAAAGCTGTAAAATGTAAAATAGAATCTTTTACAAATGTTACTTTTTGTCATATTCCCTCTCTCTCTGTTCTATCTACATTTTAATAAAGAATTTTTGAAGACATAATGCCTAACCCAAAAGAATTACTGTCAATTGCTAGAATTTCAGGTATAATGGAGGTAAATATTTTGAGTGTTTCTAAATTGCCACATGCTGCTTCACTCATGCATAAGGTTAGCCCTGTCATATGATGAACAACATAGATAGTGTCACAAAATAGGAAGAGTAGGACTGGAAGAGATCATTTTAAAAAGTTCCAAATGTGATGTTTCAGTGGTGTTCTACCTCTGAGCTATATCCTCAGCCTATTTTACTTTTATATTTTGACACAGGGTCTTGTTAAGTTGCCAAGGACGACCTCAAACTTGGGATTTTCCTGCCTCAGCCTCCTGGGTAGCTGGATTAGGTATGTGCCACCATGCCTGCCTTCATTTAATTTCATTTTGTATTTGTATCTTGAGTTAAGTCAATTTATTTCCCCATTTTTATTGAAAACAATCATACTCAGAAGTAGTCTAATTTAGGCTATGTGTTAGTCAGCTTTTCATTGCTATGACAAAAATACCTGAGACAAGCCGCCAGGCATGTTGATACACACCTGTAATCCAAGTGACTTGGGAGGCTGAGGCAAAAGGATTGCAAATTCATGGCCAGCCACAGCAATTTAGCAACACTCTGTCTCAAAATAAAAAATGCTGGGACTGTAGCACAGAAGTAGAGCACTTGCCTAGCATGCATTACACTCTCAGGTCAATTCCTAGTACTGAAAAGAATTAATATTCCTTGATAATGACATTCTTGCTTTCTTAACCATGAGGTGTGCATGTTTAAGGAGTCACATCTGGGTTATCCTGGATCTACCAATGACTAGTCATATGATCTTGTTTATCGACTCAGGGCAAGTTCTTTCTTTTCTTTTTTGTACTGGAGATAGAATGAAAAGGTGCTTTACCACTAAGTCACATTCCCAGCCTTATTTATTCATTTATTTAGAGACAGGGTCTAAATTGCTGAGGCTATCCTCCAACTTGTGATTCTCCTGCCTTGGCCTTCTGGGTTGCTGGGGATTAAGGGCATGCACCACAGTGTCTGGCTTTCGATTTCTTCATCTGCCAAATGAAGATGATAGTAGAATCTACTTCTAGATGACGTGTTCTTGATACCAAAGGATTCATACTTTTATTTCATTTTCACACATCATTTTTGGTGACTCCATTCCACCACATTATACTAAGCAAAGCTAGATAATTTCAGGATTAATTTACATAAAATATAATTGGGCATACACAGCTGTCTCACTATTCTATTTATAAATTATTCTTGTTACTATAAGTGAAATTTGACCAGTATTGCTATTCATTTCTATTAATATTAAGTGAAAATTCAAGGATTTCTTGAGAAGAGAAAAAGAATGATTTTAATAAATTCTTAATTTATCCCCACATAAAAAAATCTATTTTTGATTCATGTTTCAGGTAATTATTTTTTCTATGTGAATCACATCAACAACAATAAAAAGTACTTACATGGTATTTATCTTTGCCAGGCACTATTTTAAGGAAATCACTTAATCCTCAATTTATAAGGTAAGTAATTTTATTATCTCTATATTAAAGGTCAGACTACATTTAGCTAATAAGCAGTAGAGCTTAGATAAGAGCAAAATAGTCTGGGCCTAGGGTTGTCCTTAGAAGACTGTAGGAATGTAAAACTACAGCAGCAACAAAAACACATACATAGGACTAGGAGCTCTGTTCCTTTTGGATTTTCTTTCTTTCTTCCTTTTTTATGGGGTGGATGGGGAGGGGAATTGAACTCAGAAGTACTTTACCTCTGAGCTACATCCCCAGTCCTTTCTATTTTTTATTTTGTATTGCTCTGTTGTGTAGGCTGGTTTCAAAGTTATGATTTACCTGCCTCAGGCTCCAAAGCAGCTGGGATTACGGGTATTCACTACTGCACCCAGTTTCCCTTGAACTTTCTTTATTTTTTGGTACCTGGGATTTAACCCAGGGGGCTTAACCACTGAGCAACATCTCTAGTCCTTTTTTTTTTTAAATTTATTTAGAGACAAGGTCTCACTATGGTTGCTTAGGACCTTGCTACATTGCTGAGGCTGGCTTTGAATACTCAATCCTCCTGCCTCAGCCTCCCAAGCTGCTGGGAATACAAGGGTGTGCCACTGCACCTGGCTTGAATTTTCTTAATGTTTGTTTTGTATTAAAATCATGATTTCCCATTATCACTATGAAATTGAATGATAATATCCCAATTCAATTATTTTCTAGCAATTGAAATAGTTAAATAGGTTTGAGATGCAGCAAAGTTAGCAAAATATACTCAACCTAGAAAAGTATGTTGCATTACATTTTAAAATAAAGGTTTTCTGGGTGTGATGGTACACACCTTTAATCCCAGTGTCTCAGGAAGCTGAGGCAGGAGGATCATGAGTTCAAAGCCAGCCTCAGAAATTTAGGGAGACCCCAAGCAACTCAGTGAGACCCCATCTCAAAAAAAAAAATTAAAAGTTCTGGGAGTGTTGCTCAGTGGTTACTGCCCCTAGGTTCAATTTCCAGCACGAAAATAAATAAATAAATATTCAGAGGGTTGGATATTACAAGATAATGGAATAGGAGGCCCCAGCTCCTGTTCTCTTACAGAGACACTGACTTCATAACAACAACACGGATCAAATTGCTTTTGTGGAAACTCCACAAATCAATTAAGAGTTTGCAGCACAGAGGCAAGTGCCAACACAAAAAAAAGAGCTTCAGGAAAATTTGTTGCATTTTGGCTGCTCTAACTTCTTAATGCAATGCTGTGTAATTGGGAGAAAACTCACAGCTCCTTACTATTTCATCAGAGGGAAGTAAAAAATTCAAATATGCCTCTAATATTATTGGGGCCTTCCCAAGGGAATGGTGTCCATCTTTCTTGGCTCAAAACACTGAGATACAACAGAATAGTTGGGCTGAGGATTTCCCAAAACAAAGGTGAGCTCAATAGCACTCTACACACCAGGAAGACTAAAGAAGTGCAGAAAGACAGCCAAAGGATGAAGAGATTTTATGATCAAGAAAAGAAATGGGCAATCCTCTCTAACTGGGAAATTATATGCGCAAACTCAGAAAACATGCATGCCAAGAAAACATTTAAGAGGTCCTAGAATCTCTAGAGCTAATTAGGAAAGATCTATTCCTGAATGAAGCCAGTCTATAAAGACAAAGAGATAGCTATTTTACAAAAGATCATAGGCATACAAAGAAATAGGAAAACATGGCTAAATTAACAAACAAAATAAATCTCCAGAACTTCAACCTAAGGAAATGGAGATCTATGGACTATACAAATAAGAATGTAATATAACTATTTTACAGGTACCCAATGACTTCCAGGCCTGGTGGCATATGCCTTCAATATTATCTATCTTAAGCCGAGGCAGAAGAATTGTACGTTGGAGGTAATTCTGGGCAACTTAGAGAGGCCCTGACTCAAAATTAAAATTGCAAAAGGGCTGAGGATGAATGAGCTCAGTGGTAGAGTGTCCTTGGGTTCAATTCCCAGTACCATAAAAAAAAGATAGCCAGTGACCTAAAGAAGAACATAAAAAATTAAATAAGGTCAGGAAAATAATTAAAATTATGATTACTAAAATTATTAGAAGATTGGGGCTGGAGTTGTAGCTCAGTGGTAGAGCATTTGCCTCGCATGTGTGAGGACCTGGGTTCAATCTTTAGCAATACATATAAATAAATAAAATAAAAAGATCCATTGCCAACTAAAAAATGTTTAAAAATTATTAGAAGATTACAATATCAACAGAGAGAAAATTAACAAAGAACCAAACAGAAATTCTGGAATTGAAGAATATAATAACTAAATTGAAAAATTTACAATAAGGACTCAAAAGCCGACTTGATCAAGCAGAAAAATCAGCAAAGTTGAAGATAGTTCATTTGAAATTATTAAATTGGAAGAACAAAGAGAAAAAAAAATTAATGAACAAAAGTGAAGGGACCCTAAGGGACTTATGAGACATAATTAGGCATAACAATATATGCATTTTTGGTCATAAAAGAAGAAGGAAAAGATAAAGGGATAGAGAGCTTATATAAAGAAATAACAACCCAACTATTCTGAAATTTAAGAGCAGAAATGAACATATAAATTCAATAAGCTCAATAAATTCCAAATAGGATGAACCCAAAAAGATTCACACTGAGACACATTATGGTCAAATTACAAAGTGTTATAGATAAAGAGAATTTGAAAGCAGCAAAAGAAAATGATTCATGCAAGGGAGTATCTATCAGATTATCGGTAGAATTCTCTGAAGAAACCTTGTAAACTGGAAAGGAGTAAAATGATATATCTAAAGGGCTGAAAGGAAGAAAAAAATAATAATACTATATCTGGCAAAATTATCCTATGAAAATGAAGAAGAAATTAATTTTCCAAGATAAGAATCTGAGGGAACTCATTACCATTAGACTTACCTTGTAAGAAATTTTTAAATAAAGTTCTTCAAACTGAAATGAAGAATGATACATCAACATGAAACCACAGAAAAACATAAAAACTTCCTGGTAATGTAGAATCCTATAGTATTACAATGTTGTACATAAATCATAAATAAATCATTTTTAATTCTCATATAGAATTTATAGGACAAAAGCACATAAAATAACTATAAAGCTGTTTATATATATATATATATATATAAAGCTTTATAGTTATTTATATATATAATCAATCATAAAGACATGAACTTGTGACAACCTCAGAAAGTGAATGAGGTAGAGATGTAAAGGAGTCAAGTTTCTGTAAGTGATTAAAGTTGTTAACTGTTTTAATTGGTTTTTATAGTGCATGGGGTTACAAAAATAAAACAATATTGGCTTTTATGACATTAAAATGATTTATGTAATCTGTTTAGGTTTGGACATGAGGAGGCCCCCCAAAGCAGGTGAAATGATTAGATCATGAAAGCTGTGACTTAATCATTGAATTAATCTATTTGATGGGTTAGTAATTTGAATGGATTACTGGGTGGTAATTGAGTGAGGTGTGGCTGACAGAAGTGGGTCATAGGGATTATATATTTTGTTCCTATATCCTCTTGCTCTTCCTTTCTGCTTCCCATCTGCCATAAACTGAGAGCTTTCCTCTCCACACCCTTCCACCATGATGTTTTGCCTCACTTCAAACCCATCTCTGAAACTGTGAGCCAAAATAAACTTGTGGTTCTTTTTGGATATTTTGGTCATAGTGATGAAAAGCAGACTAACACATAATCCCCATGATAATGACTTAAAATATCTATAGGCACAAAAGGAAATAAGAGTCTTTTGATTTCTAAAGAAGCATCTAAGGACATTAAAAGTCATCACTCTAGCCTAAAAATGAATAAAAAGCTGAGAAAACTTGTTTTTTCCCCTCAAGTACTGGGGCTAAACCCAGGGGCACTCTACTACTGAGCTATATGGCCAGCCCTTTTAATTTTTATTTTGATACAGGGTTTCACGAAGTTGCCCTGGCTGCCCTCAACCTTTGCCCCTCCTGCCTCAGCCTCATAAGTAGCTTGTATTTCAGATGTGTGTCACTGTGCTTAGCCTGAGCAAACTGAGCCAATAATTCTTAGATCTATCAGAAAAATGAGGATGTAAGGCAAAATGGTATGCATTTGACATGCACATAGAGAGAACTGTTAATAGAGCAAAATTATACATACACAAACGTTAGCATAAACCAGCGATGGGGTAAGAAACCAAAAGTATAATTATAATAGATCATTCGAGGTCAAGAGGTGCAATGTTGACAAGCCTGAGAGTTATAAACTCCAGAGGAAGCCAACCACAGAGGGGTCTCAGGCTTTTGTGAGTTCTATCTTCAGGAGCTCTACCAGGTTTTCACAGTGAATATAAGAACAAATAAGTAACAACAACAATAAAAATAAAAACGTCATATTTCTTGCAAGGGGAAGGGGAAAGTAACCATTTAGAATACATCAGAGAATTCTGGTTCTTCACAAACCTGTCCTCAGTTTCTGGGGTCTTATCAGATCCTAATTAACCAGGGAAAGGGAAATTCCAGTCAGCTCTAACCTTCCATGTGGTGTAAAATAAATATTCAACTTGAGCTACCTCTAATCATCCTGCCCCACCTTGGTGGACAGAGAACTTATAGAGGATAACAAATATGGGGAAAAAACATAGATGATCTTGTGTATGACAGTGATTTTTTTAGATACAACACTAAAGATATCATCTCTGAAATAAGAAATTAATAAACTGGACTTTATTTAAAAAAAAAAAAAAGTCTGCTCTATAAAAGACAATGTCCAGAAAATGAGAGTTTTCAGTCACAGGTTGAAAGAAAATACTTGCAAAACATACATTTGATAAAGGTCTACTATGGAAAATATACAAAAAATACTGAAAATGTAACAATAACAAAATGAAACCAGGCGTGGTGGCATAGGCCTGTAACCTCCGTGGCTCAGGAGGCTGAGACAGGAAGACTGCAAGTTAAAAGCCAGCCTCAGCAATTTAGCGAGTCTCTAAGCAACTTAGCAAGACACTGTCTCAAAATAAAAATAAAACAGGGCTGGGGATGTGGCTCAGTGGTTAAGTGCCCCTGAGTTTAATCCTTGGTAGAGGAAAAAGGAAAGGGGAAAAGAAAGGAGGAAAGAAGGAAGGAGAAAGAAAGAATATAAATGAACAACCTGGTTTTAAAAATGGACTAAAAACAAATATCTAACCAAAAGAGTTATAAAGATAGGAAGTAGCCTATGACAAGATGTTCAACATTATGTGTCTTTAGGGAATTCTGTATAAACATCAATGAGCTCTCACAAAATACCTTTAATTTTGTCAATATCCAAAACATTAACACCACCAAATACTGGTGATTACGTAGAGGATCGTGGACTTTTGAATTTTGCTGGTGGGATGTAAGATGCTAAAACCACTTTAGAAGAAAATTTGGTAGTTTCTTATAAAAATAAATATGGTCATTAAAATATGCCTAGCACAACAAAATACCATATACCAGGCAGCATGTAAATAACAAAAATGAATTCCTTACAATTCCAGAGGCTGGTAGGTCCAAGATCAAGATGCTAGCAGACACAGTTGTCTGGTGAGGGCCTGTCTCAATGCAGCAATATTCAGAGGTCTGGCCTTTGGGAAGTGATCAAGTCTTAAGCACTCTGTTCTCATAGATAAGATTAGTAAGTAACCTTAGAAAAGGGTTTAAGGCCAAAGGAAGTGCTCTCTTACTCTTCTGCCATTCTGACCAGTGGGTACACAATGTTCCTCCTTTCCCGAGGATGTAGCAACAGGCACAATCTTGGAAACAGGGAGCAGTCCTCAGCAGATACTCATCCTGCCAGCACCTTGATTTTGGATTTCCCGAACCAAAAACTGAATACATTTTTATTGTTTATAAATTACCCAGTCTGTGGTATTTTGTTATAGCAGAACAAATGGACACTAATCTGATCTAGGCACTAATCTGATCCATGACTGTTATGGATTGGATGTGAGGTGTCTCCTAAAAGCTCACATGTGAGACAATGAAAGAAGATTCAGAGGACACATGATTGAGTTGTGAGAGTCTTAACCCAATAATCCCCTCACAGGGATTAACTGTTAATGAAGTGATATGGTGTGGTTGCAAGAGGTAGGAATTAGGGATATGTATTTGGCTTTGGGATATATATTTGTGCCTGGCAAGTGGAGTCCTTTCTCTCTGCCTTCTGATCACTATGTGAGCTGCTTCTCTCTGCCACACTCTTCCTCCATGATATTCTGCCTCACCTAGAGCCCCAAGGAATGGAACCAGCCTTCTATGGAATAAGACCTCTGAAACTGTGAGCCTTCTTATAAACCTTTCCTTCTCTACAATTGTTCTGGTTGGGTCCTTCAGTCACAGCATTGAAAAAGTTGACTAAAATAATAACCAAATCACCTCCCAAGGCTCCATCTCCAAATACCCTCACAAAGGATTAGGGTTTCAACATATGAATTTGGGGGGACTTTAACATTAAGTCTGTAGTTCCCTATGATCCAGCCATTGTACTTCCTGGTATTCCGTCAAAAGAACTGAAAAGTCTACACAAAACCTACATGTGGATTTTTATAACAACTTTATAAATGCCAAAGCTTGGAAGCAACCACTATGTCTGTTAGCAGGTAAACAGATGAATTAACTGTGACACATCCAGAAAACAGAATATTAGTATTAAAAAGAAATGACCCAGTAAGTCATGAAAAGACATGGAGACAACTTGAATGAATATTACTAAGTGAAAGGCTACATGGGATACTAACCATAAGACATAAAACAGTAAGAAAAGATAAAACAGTAAGAAGGTTAGTGACAGCCAGGCACAGTGGCACATGCCTGAAATCCCGGCAGTTTAGGAGACTGAGGAAGAAGGATCATAAGTTCAAAGCCAGCCTCAGCAACTTAGTGAGGCCCTAAACAATTCAGTGAGACCCTGTCTCAAAATAAAATATAAAAAGGGCTAGGTATGAGGCTCAGTGGTTAAGCACCCTTGGATTCAATCCCTGGAACCCCCACCCACCAAAAAGAAGGTTAGTGATTGCCAAGGGTTAGAGGAAGGGAGAGATGAATAGGTGAAACAGAGGAATTTTAGGGCAGTGGAACTATTCTGTATAATACTATGATGGTGGATATATGTCATTAATCTTTTGTCAAAACCAAAAGTTTGGGTGTTTTGGACAATATCAATAGTGAATCCTAATGTAAATGATGTACTCTGAGTGGTAGCTTTACAGATTTTAACAATTCTACCAGTCTAACTGAGGACTGTTAATGGTAGGGCAGACTAGGCACCTGTGGGAGAAGGCATATATATAAATTTTCTGCCCTTTTCACTCAATTTTGCTATGAACCTAAAAAGAAAAACTGTTCTAAAAATAATATTTACTAAAAACAAAAAAGTAAAATCTGAAACAAAGAAACAAATAAGCCCCAGAACAACAACTACCCCTAAACAAACAAATGAGATAGGAATCAATGACCAGATTATTATTTAAAACAAAAAAATAAGAAAACCTGTATTATAATAATTTTGGTATACAGAACTTACATAACAAAAAGTATTTTTAAAAGCATAAATATACATTAATGGGAATATAATATTAGAAAGATGTAGTTGGTGGCATTGATAATATGAGTGGAGAGTATAGGAATGAAGAAATAGAGGTTTTTTGTTTCATTGATTTTTGGTACTGGGAATTGAACCCAGGGGTCCTTTACTGAGCTCCACCCTCAGCCCTTATTTTATTTTTATTTTTTTATTTTGAGGCAGGTTGCTTGTAAGTTTCTTAGCACCTCTCCAAGTTGCTCGGGCCTTCACTAAATTCCTGAGGTTGACCTCGAATTTGCAGTCCTTCTGTCTCAGCTTCTCCAGTGGCTGAGATTAGAGGCATATGTCTTGATACTTGGCAGCACAGAGGTTTTGTATGTGGTTGAAATGATTATCAGTTTCATTCAAACTGAATGCTATATAATTTAAGATATTTTATGTAATTTCATGATAACCACAAAGAAAAAGTATGCAGAATATATACAAAATAAAGAGAAGAAAAAAAAAGAAATGAGAAAAGAGGCAGGGCATCTCACTGTAAAACAATAAAATCAATAAAACACAAAGGCAGGCAGAAAAGGAGTAAAGGAGGAACTAAGAAAGCTACAAAATATACAGAAAGTAATGAACAAAATGGCAATAGTAAATCTTTCCTTATGGGTAATTACTTAAATACAAATGAACTAAACTCCAAAATCAAAAGACATAGATTGGCTGAATAGATACAAAAATAGGATCCAAATACATGCTGTCCACAGTGGCTCCATTTAGATCTAAGGACCCAGATAGAGGAAAAGAGCAAGAGTGGCTAATATCAGATTTTAAACCCAACAGTGCTACAAGAGAAAAGGTAGGACATTATGTATGGATAAGAACCAACTCAAAAAAAAGATATCACAACCAACAGGTAAAAGAAGAAATCATAAAGGAAACTAGAAAATGTCTTTAGATAGATGAAAGTGAAAACACTGCATGCCCAAACTTATAGGACCCAGTAAAGAAAGTTAAATAAAAAACGGGGGTGAGGGGAGTTTATGGTTACAAGTGTTTATGTTAATAAAGAAGAAAGAGCTCACATCACCACCTAACTTTACATCTAATGGAAATATAAAAATAAGAACTAACCTCCCTGCCCCCCTCTCCTCCTTTCCCTCCTTCAAGTTTTATGCCATGATCATCTGCTCTGTGCTCTGTTTCAGCTGTGGCCTCAGTCGCCTGCTGTGGAGAACATGAGCAGCTGTTCATGCAGCAGTTCTTCAGACAGGCCTACGCCTTCACTGTGAGTCAATGACACAGGGGTGGCCCACCTCCAGCAGCATCATCTCCAATGACTAGAGCTCCAAGTACTGTATGCAGATCACCAAGCAGAAGCTGATGTTCCTCAAGCCGAGGGCCTCGTCCTGTTCCTTGGGGCCATCTTTTCGTCAACCGAAGGCTCCAGTGCTGCCCCAACCCATCACAATAGCTAACTTGGGTGAGAGGAAGGTCAGGGAGAACCTCAAAGTGTGGATCATCCCTAAGGGCATGTGCAATGAAAACAGGGACCTGCTGTCCTTCAAGAAATGTGCCTTTTACCTGGCAATCCAACCCGTTCTACCTGTGGTATATTCTTCTTTTCCCTCCTTTTATAAACTCAAGACCAGGTTCTTCACCTCAGGGACAATCAAGATGCAGGTGCTAGATGGAATCTCCACCAGCAGCCTCTCCGCGGTCAAGTTCATAGATACCTGCCATGCCATGAAGAGCACCTTACTCCATGTATCCACGATGCCTCAGGAGAACTGGCCAATGAAAGGCCTGATGTCCAGCCAGCCCAGTAGCTTCCGCCACTAGGTAGGGGACCTGGGGCAGGTTAGGAGGGAAACAGAAGGTTAGAAATGGACAGAGGGACACTGTCTTCCAGGCTGCCAAATATCACTGTGTCTGGCTCCCTGGCTCTCACTTTGTCCCTGGAAACAGAAGCCCCTTCTGTCACTGGAGATCACTAATGTCTCCTCCAATAGAGTCAGCTGGACTCTTCCACCCCTGGGAGCAGGGAACTTGACCTCATGCCTATGCCTCCAGGATCCAGTGTATGGTTTCAGATGGGCTGAACTGGAAGGCAATGGGGGAACCTGGGAGCCCCTGAAATGTCCAGAGCTGAGGCCAAGCCCCTGTGCTGGCCCCAGGCTGTCTGGTAAGGCTGCCTAAGGCCCACAGGGTACAGAGTCAGGCTCTGGTGTGCAGGAAGAGAAGGAGCTTGGAGACCAGTACTGCACAGTTTCATCCAACCTGTGCCACAGGCAGCTAAAGGGCAGGGTCTCAGGCTCCCACAGGGCTCAAGGAAGCCTGTGCCATCAGTTTTGTGCTCAGTTCCTTAAAAACAAAACAAAACAAAACGAAATAAAACAAAACAAAACAAAACTCTTGGGGCAAAAAGAAAGAATAAGGATTATAGCACAGGTAAACTAGAGAATAAGAAAATAATTTTAAAACCAACAAAATTTCTGGGTGCCATGGCAAATGCCTGTAATCCCAGAGACTCAGGAGCCTGAAACAGGAAGGTAGGAAGTTCAAAGCCAGTCTCAATAATTTAGCAAGGTACTAAGCAACTAAGCAAGAACCTGTCTCAAAATAAAAAATAAAACAGGCTGAGGATGTGGTACGGTAGTTAAGACCCCCTAGGTTTGATCCCTGTTACCAAGAAAAAAAAATTAAATTTTTAAAAAAATCAACAAAATTAACAATTTTTCCCCTTAGATCAGTAACTAGATTAAGGAGAAAAAAGAGACATCAGACCCAAAAAACTAAAATAAAACAGGGGACATTACAACTAATGCCACACAAATAAAAGGGATTATAAAAGACTGCCATGAATAAAATCTATAACAACAAGTAGGACAATCTAGAAGAAATGGATAAATTTCTAGGAACACAAAACAACTGAATCAGGAATAAACAAAATATCTTTTTTTTTTAGAGAGAGAGAGAGAGTTTTTTTTTAATATTTATTTTTTAGTTTTCGGTGGACACAACATCTTTACTGTACTTTTATGTGGTGCTGAGGATCAAACCCAGCGCCCCATGCATGTCAGGCAAGTCCACAACCGCTTGAGCCACTTCCCCAGCCCAAAACAAAATATCTTAATGGTCTTATTACTAATAAAGTGATTGAATCAGTAATTAAAATCTTTTAACAAAGCAAAGTCCAGGACCAGATGACTTCACGGGAGAAATATAACAAACATTTAAAGAATTAGTACCAATTCTGCCAGGTATGGTGGCACATACCTGTAATCCCAGTGACTCAAGGTGCTGAGGCAAGAGGATCCCAAGTTTGAAGCCAGCCTTGGTAACTCAGTAAGACACTAAGCAACTTAGCAAAACCCTGTCTCAAAAAATAAAAAGGACAAGGTATTTAACTTAGTGGTAAAGTGTCTCTGGGTTCAATCCCTAATACAAAAAAAAAAAAAAAAAAAAAAAAAAAGAATTAATACCAATCTTCTTTACACTCTTTAAAAAAACTGAAGAGGAAGACTCATTCTATGAGGACACATTTCTGTCATCCCAAAGCGACAAAAAGATATTACAAGAAAACTACAATATCCTTTATGTATACTGATACAAAAATCCTCAAAAAAATATGAGCCTGTGAATTTCAGTGGCATAATAAAAGGATTATACACCATGATCCAGTGGGATTTATTCATGAAATTCAAGGATGGATTAATATACAAAATCAATCAGTCTAATATACCAGTATAAGGAGGGGGAACTATATGATCATCTCAATCCATGTAGAAAACACATGTGACAAAATTCATCACCCTCTCTTTTTAAAAACTCTCAACTAGGAACAGAAGGAAATGACCTCAGCATAATATTAAAAGGCTTATGTGAAAAGCCCACAAGTAACATCAAACACAATAGTGAAAGACTGAAAGCTTTTCATCTTTAGTAACAAGTGATTAGTAACAAGTGGGTCTGTATATGGTCCCTAAAGGCCCATGAGTTAAGTACTTACACCTGGCCTGTGGTGCTATTGAGAGAAGGTGAAACCTTCAGGAGATGAGGCCTAGTAGAAGGAAGTTTTCCTCCCTGCTGCCATGAGAGGGAATCAGTTTTCTCAGCCATGCCTTCCAAACCTGATGCACTACTGCCTTATCCTAGGCAGAAAACTGGGATAAAAAAGCAAAGGAGAAAACTGACCATGAACTGAAATCTAAGAAACCAAGAGCCAAAAGAAAACTTTCCTCCTTATAAGTTGTTTAGCTCAGATATTTTGTCACAGTGACAGAAAGCTGTCTATCCTTGTCACTTTTACTCAGTACTAGAAATCCTAGTCAGTACTAGAAATCCTAGTCAGAGCAATAAGGCAAGAAAATGAAATAAAAGGCATTTCATTGGGTTTATAATTATAGGTTGGCTGTGTTTTACATTTCTTACTTTAAAGATATTGTTTTGCTTTTTTCTGGTTTGCACTATTTGTAATAAGAAATTAGTGGACTGAATGGGTCTTTTCCCTTGCTTGCTTTTAAGATTTCTCTCTTTATAACTAATTTTAAGTAAGTTGATTAAAATATCATGATATAAATTCCATATAACTAGTTTTAAGTAAGTTGATTAAAATGTGATGGTATAAATTCCATTGTATTGTATATGTGGGGAATTCATTGAACTATTTGGATCTTGTAAGCATATAATTTTCATCAAATATGGAAAAATGTTGGTCAATATTTCATTTGAAATAGTCTTTCTGCTTCTACCCTCTCACCTTCCCACATCCTCTACTTTTGGATCTCTATTTATATTATATTGTTCCATGTTGCCCCTCAGCTCATTCAACTCTATTCATTTCTATCTCTAGTCTTTCTTTACTTTGTGCCTTACTTCCGATGGTTTTTTATTGCTAATTCACTAATTACTTTTTCTCTGGTGTCCAGTCTGCTGTTATACCTATCTAATGTATTTTTTTTTTGTATTTGAAAGATTTAGAAGTTAATTGTTAGTTATACCTTCTGTTTCTTTTTTTTTGTCATGATTCTTTAACATGTGAAGTGGATTTATAACTACTTTAATATCTTTGTCTATCACCATATGTGCCATTTCTAGGTCTATTTCTTTTGACTTGACTTTTCTTCTCAGTATTGGCTGTGTTTTCCTTCTTCTTTGCATGCTATAATTTAGTTAGATTCCAAACATTGTAAATTTTATATTGTTTGATTGGTAGAGGACATTTTTGTTTGTTTGGTATTCTTTAAAATATCTTTTGAACTTTCTCCTAGGATGCAAATAAGTAATGTCAAAATTTTTGTGTGTGGAGATTGAATCCAGGGCCTTAAACATGCTAGGAAAAGTAAATGCTCTACCACTGAGCTACATTCCCAGTCCTTTTCATTTTATTTTGAAACAAGTTTTCCTTATGTTGCCTAGACTGTAGGATCCTCCTGCCTCAGCTTCTGGATTGAGTAGCTGGGATTCCAGGCATGCACCATCACATCCAGCTTCATTTGATTTTTCAAGGTTTACTTTGAAACTTTGTTAGTTTGAACCCAAGTAGTCTTTGGTTAGCACTCATGTGGCCCCTCCAAATGACATTACCCTTCAATGTCTCATAGTTATTCTAGTTGGTGAGCACACAAATTATTCCCAGCCTAATGTGACTGCCAAGGATTATTCCACTTCCTTCCTTCTCATGGTATTTTCTCTAGTTTCAGGTAGTTTCTTTCAAGTATGTGCTGATCAGTACTCAGATGAGGACCTAAGGAAAACTCTCTGCAGTTCTATAAAACTCTTTCTGTATAGTTATTTCCTCTCCTGTACTGCAATTCTACTAGATCATTTTCAACTCCATTTTCTCCACTTGTAATCCACTGGGCTCTATTTGGGTTTTCCTCTCCATGAGCTGCAACTCATACACTCTCTAGTAAACAGGGACAGAGGTAGGGCCCAACTCATTTGAATTCCTGTTTCTAGGGAAAACTATCCTGAGCTTCCTGTTGTCCAATGTGAGCAAACCAGTGTTTCATATATGCTAATCAGTTTCTTGGTTAAGGTGGGAGGGTAAAATCCAATTCCTGTTGTTCCGCCATGGCTGGAAGCAAAAACCACTTAATACCTTTTGATCCTACTCAATGACCTTATTCATGATCTGACATCTAGTAATAAGGTAAACAGGTCTATAATTACAGTAATGCACTGAGTCAATTATCTATTTTATATCAGTGACATTTCTGATGTTGTTATTTTTGGTGCTGGGGATTGAAAACAGGACTCATGTATACTAAGCACACTTTCTGAGTTACAATCCCAGTCCAGTAATATTTTATATTATGTTCAAAGAATTTCACCCCTCTTGAATATTTTTTAAAGACCATTATCTTTTTGTATTTTCCTCCCAACTTTTTTTTTTCCAAAAGGAGGAAGCTTATGTAAGATTTGAAGAAATTGAACAATGGAATATGTGTAAGCCCTTCACTTAGATTCATTGATTATTACTATTATGCCACATAGGGCTTATCTCTTTTTTACATTTTCCCACCAATTAAAAGTTCAACACCTAAATATTCATCCTGCATCTTCCATGAAGATGAAATTCTCTTATACAATAACAAAATAACATTATTCTTCCCAAGATATTTAATATTGATATCATAACATTAGCTAATATACCATTTATATGAAAATTTCTCCAATTATCCTTCATAGCTTTTCTTTTTCTAGATCACAGTCCTATCAAGAATCACTTACTTTATTTGGTAATTATGTCTCATTAGTTTATTTTTATCTGGAACCATCCCTGTTATGGTCTAAATGTTTGTCAGTCCCCAAAATTCATATGTTGAAATTCTAAACCTGAAGGTAAGCTCTCATGAATCAAATTAGTGTCCTTATAAAATAAGCCCTAAAGAGCTCATTTGAGTCCCTCCCATCATGTGTACATACAATATCATCTATGAATCAGAAAGAATCCTCATCAGATACTGACTTTGCTAGCACCTTTACCTTGGACTTCTCAGATTCTAGAACTTTGAGAAATTAATTTCTTATTTTTATCAGTTACTCAGCTTTTGTTATTTTGTTGTCACAGTATGAACAGGCTAAGAAGAACTGGCCTCCCCCCCCCACACACACTTTTTTATGATGTTGGCAGTTTTCAGAAGCTTGGCCTGCTATCTTGTTTGTTTATATATTTATTTATTTTAAAGCATTATGATTCTATTACTAAATTTATGACAACTTTGGAAAGAGAAACTCATTATTTTGGATTTATACTCATCCTATCACTTTGAAGACTATTCTAAATTTTGAATATGAATAAAACTCATTTAAGATCTAAAATTGCTCAATGATCCAAGAGTGCTATTATCAAGCTTAGAAGTAGAAGATAGCTAATACTGAATTATTTTTAAAAAAAATTTATTTTTTGGTTGTAGTTGGACACAATACCTTTATTTTATTTATTTTTACATGGTGCTGAGGATTGAACTCAGGACCTTGCACCTGCTAGGCAAGCGCTCTACCGCTGAGCCACAACCCCATCCCCTAATACTGAATTCTTTTTCCTAGCAAGGTGAGAAACAATTGAGACACTTTAGTGCTATTTTTTGGTGACATTTTTGTTTTAGGATAACAGGTTGCTTAAAAATGTGGCTCAACTTTTTCACAGGCGCTATTCTTGTGTGGTATTTATGTAAAATCAATTCTGTCATCTATTCAGTAGCTGCACTTGCTATGTACTTCCCTAAGTGAAATGAAATGGAAGCATGCTTCTCGTTATAGAACCCTGGGATATGCAAGAGAGAAATAAATTATTTTATTTTTCATGGAGGAAAACACTAACTTCACTTCCGGAAAATTTTCATAACTACCATCTGGTAGTCAACCCGGTTTTTCCACCAGATGGCAATAACCCATAAAGGGTGAGCAGGGTGAATGGAATGTGCACAAAAGTGCAGGGCGTGAGCATTAAAAGGGCTATGAGCTCGCAATGTGGTAATGTGGGGGAAATGATGAGTCCCAGGAGAAGAGGATAAATAATGGATTGCTAAATCTGGCACACTAGGAACTAATAACATCCATCATAAAGGAGTCATGTCGTTCATCTTTGATTTATTAATGTAAAAGTTAAGAGCAAAAAGGATTGCACCATTTGTTACATTTCTTGGTTTTGTTTTTAGAATTACATATTACAGAACAGCTGATTAGAATGGAAAAGTTTTTGATATTCAAATAGAATTAATCAGATTCAGTACCAAAAAGACATTGCATGTTCCTAACAGAAGTAATAAATTCAGAGAGAGTATTTTAAGACAAAAGAGGGGGAAAGAAAGCTGAGGAATTGCTGATGAAACATGCAGGTCATTTTTCTTCCCTCTAACATGACTACAAACACTTCACACTTCTCTCTCAAAATTGGAGCATACCCTCTTGGTTTTGCTTATAGGAATATAAAACAAATCCAACCCAATGCTACACTACCTCATTCAAATAATTTAGTGTACTATAACTCAATATTATTGAATATTTTCTGTGATAAGGTTTTATGCACAAAGACTTTCTCCCATGAATTGTTGGCCATTTTCTCAGGCTCTGGGTTTCATTTCTAGGAAGTACAAATCCCTCTGATAAAGGCCATCTGCACTTAAAAACCACCCCCTCCCCCGATTTTTTTTTTTTACCATTTTCCTTTCTTTAATTTTGAAAAATAACAATATGTCACTCAATTAAAATTTTTAAAAATATTTATTTAGTTGTAGATGAACCCACAGCATCCTTATTTATTTTTATGTGGTGCTGAGGATTTCGAGGGAAGCACTTTATCACTGAGCTACAGCCTCAGCCCCATCAATTGAATTTTAAAAAGAAGTTCTAGTTTATCAGATAAAGATTAGAATTTTATTTTATTTTAATTATTTAGGTACTGGGGATTGAACCAGGGGCATTTTACCACTGAGCCACATTCCCAGACCTTTCTTATATTTTATGTTGAGACAGGGTCTCACTAAGTTGCTTGGGGTCTTGCCAAGATGCTGAGGCTATCCTTGAACTTGCCATCCTCCTGCATCAGCCACTCAAGTCCCTGGGAATACAGGCTATTCACATATTAGTGCAACCCCTCCCCCCCATAGTATTATTTCTAAAAATAAGTGGGGTTTTTTCTTCACCTTAAAAAAAAAAACAACTTTATTTTCAAGGTTGTTTTGTGGTTTTTATTAGCTGATTTCTCACATTGCATAATAACATGCATTTTCCTATGTGATTAGAAACACTTCATAAAATAATTTTAATTGCTTCACAATGTGTTAGGAGGAGGAACAGTATTTTATTATCAGATATTAATTTCTTCTCTTGCTATCACAAATAGCACTGTATGAACTCTTCAGTTTATACAAAATATTTTCCATATTTAGAGTTTCTTAGAATGAATTCCCAAATGTGAAAATACTAGTTTAAAAAGCTTAAACTTTGTGCTTTAATTTTGCTTTATATCACTTTAAATTTTCTTTTAATAGAACTGACTCTATAGGGCTACTAGCAATGTATAAGAAAAGAGCTTTCACACTGGAGCTATTACAGAACATTATCATAAAAACAAACCACCAAACACTTTGGGAACTGGTCTCTCATTAGTGTTTTAATTTGCACATCTTTGCTAGTGAGATGGAACCTTTTCCCACTATTTGTCAAACAACCGAATTTCCTCTTTTGTAAATTGTCCAGTATGTCCTTTGTCTGTTCATCTCTTGGTGTCTTTGTTATCCCTATTTACATAAAGAGCTAACAAGCACTGCCCAGAGAAAAGGCATTCTGTATGCAACACCATGGAATTCTTCCCCTTTTAAGTTATTCCAGACTCAGCATTCAAGCAGCAGTATGAAGGGGAAACCAGGAAGAGCAAGAAAGATAATTGACATATTTTTCTCAGCTGTACAAATGAAATAAAAAGCTAATGTTACTGTGATAAAATAGCTATTTCTTTCCTAACTCAAAACTCATTTTAGTACTGCACATTGTTAAGTTTGGACTGTTTTCAAACCACTCATCATATATCATGTAATACCAGGAGTACATCTGAGCCTAAGTTGGCACATGGAAGCCATGGCGATTCCATAGAATGTTGCCATTCGAGGTTCATCTTTTAAAATAATTAAGTTAAATGAGATTTCAATTTAATTAAGATGGAGCATCGTCCTTTTTTCTGTAACCACTTCCTAAAAGGGCAGTACTTCCATAGGTAAATTTTCTTCTGGATACAATTAGAGCAAGCACAAGAAGGATACATAAATACAGACTCCCTGGCTTTGATGTAGAGATGGATGAGCTGATGTGCCCTCACTCTGCACTGGTGAGCATCTAGACTCAAGCTCAAATAACAAGCTCCACTGGCAGTGGCAGGGTATAAGACCAGTCAATAGGACTCATGTGCTGACCCTGATTCTGTGATAGCTTTTGTTCCATTTCATCAATTAAGGAACTTTCCTAAGCTTCTCTATTAAAAAAAATAAAATAAAATAAAATAAACCCAAAAAAATGGGGTCAGCTAGGAGCAGTGGGTTCACTCTTATATACCCAGCTACTGGGAGGCTGAGGCAGAAAGGTCACAAGTTTGAATCCATCCAGGAAAACTTAGCGAAATCCTGTTTCAAAATAAAAACCTAAAATTGCTGGGGATATAGCTCAGTAGTAGAGTGCTCCTGAGTTCAATACCCTTTATCCCCTCACCCCCCAACACAAGTAAATAAATAAGTAATAATGATGCATGCACAGTGGTGCATGCCTGTAATTTCAGTGATTCAGAAGGCTGAGGAAAGAGGATCACAAGTTCAAGGCCAGCCTCAGCAACTTAGCAAGGCCCAGAGCAACTTAGCAAGACCTTGTCTTAAAACAAAAAATAAAGTGGCTAAGTATAACTGGTTTCAATTCTTGGTACCAAACAAATAAGTAAATGGAATAATAATTCTTCTTCCCGTGCAAAGGATATTTGTAAGATTATGTTATAGTGCTGGGATGTAGCTCAGGGGTAAGGCCTAGTTTTGATCCTCAGCACCTTAGAAAAAGAGTTTGAGGACAAAGAGTATTAAGTATTATTATATTGTTATCAATGTTATTTTAAAATATAAGCTAAATACCTAAATTACCTCCTTTGTCAAACATCTTGAGGTCATAAAGAGAATCAGGCAATATTGGGACTGAATGAGATTTAGAATCACTCAAGTCGATCTTCTCATTTGACAAAGGAGTAAACTGAGGACATCCAAGCTGATACTTGTCCAAGATGGCCCTGATGAGCAATGGCTGAGCTAGAATGTTCATCTGGGAGTCCTGAACCCTCCTCAGAAAAACTTTTTACTGCCTCCCTCCAAGACTATAGTGAATGGAAAGTTAGAAAGGACCATCAAGTAAAGAACTCCACGTTATTTCTTTTTAATGTTTAATAAAAACTGCTTTGGGCAAACCTTCCTCCTTTATTCCATGATTATAGTAAAATACCTTCTTTGTTTCTTTATTTTTGCAATACTGGAGATTTAACCCAGAGACATTCTACCACTGACCTATATCCCCAACCCTTTTAATTTTTGAGTCATGGTTTTGCTAAGTTATTAGGCTGGCTTTGAATTTGTTATCTGCCTGCCTCAGCCTCCTAAATAGCTTGGATTTCAGGTGTGTGTCACCATACTCTGCTAACTTCTTCTTTAAATAGGCTAAAAATGCATGTGTATGAGAGCCAGGCATGGTGGCGCACACCTGTAAACCTAGCAACCCAGGAGTCTAAAACAGGAGGATTCCAAGTTCAAGGCCAGTCTCAGCAATTTAGCGTGTCTCTGAACAACTTAGTGAGACTCTGTCTCAAAAAATAAAAAGGGCTGGGGATGTGGCATAGTGGTTAAGCACCTGTAGGTTCAATCCCTGGTTGCCTTCTCCACCACACACACACACACAAAAAAAAAAAAAAAAAAAAAAGCTTAAAAATACATATACAGAAAAGTTTCTGACAAGAATGTGAATTTATGAAAACTTAAAACATTACATGTTTAAAAGCTTGAGAAGAATCAAGAGCAGATTAGCAGATTTTAACCAAACTGAAGCCTCGTTTTAGAGTCATATTTGCAATGTAATATCACTCTATCAGCCAGTGTACTGCAAACACACAGAACGAAGGTCACTAAAATGAAGTGGAACCAGTTTGACAGAGAGTGTGCAATCTCATTTCACCAGATTGATTAATATGGGCAAAAATGAAATTCTTAGCTACTAAGGAGACAGGTCTGGAATCTTAGCAATTTAAAAGAAGTTCATCACAGACAAAAATCTACCCTTCTTTCCAGCTAACCATTTAAGAGAAAGTGAATGGAACTGTCTATATAAATAATATGGATTGCAATAAGGAAACTTGTAATCAATACATTACAATATCTTACTCATAAGAGACTGGGAAAACAGGCAGCAAGTTGGTTTGCATAAAGCTATAGGAAACTGCATCAGTATTCCTCAAATTATTGTGTTCTTTTAATGGCTAAGAATTCAAAAGTGTAAAAGTTCACATGGAAAGTTGACACAATCATCCTAATTAAGGATGAGGGCTTTACTCCTTCAGTGTCTTTCACTATTACCCAACTTTTGCTTTCGTTCATATATTTTCCCACAACCTAAGGAGAATTTAATATGTATGTAGACACACAAAGCCCTCTCTATTTCACTGTAAACATGCACATGAAATAGTACAAAAAAGTTAAACAGAAACATGTTAAGAGAGTTCTACATGGCAAGAATTTTTCTAGTGCTTTTTCAAAGTAGCCAGATTATTTGCTTATTTTTATTACTTTTGTTAAAATAAATCTTTAATTTAGCACACTTTGGATGCTCAATAGATGCTTCAGAGTCAAGAAAAAATTCACTTGGATTGCACAGACCTTACAAAATAGGTACAGTATAGGAGTTTCACAACTCTAGATTTTAATTTGGTAGTCCTGACAATTCTCCATTCTGTGACATTACCCCAGAAAGTGAACAATAAATATATCTCATTTTAGCTGTTCATTTTGATTTCTTCTCTCACTAACCTTCAAACAAAACCAGTTAAGTAGTAAAAAGAACAAGTTTTACATTCTCATTGACCTTTTACCCCAAAAGATGAAAGTGAAGATTATATTGTGATTTGTCTAAAAGACAAAAGAAGGAAGAGTCATTACATTAGGCACACAGCAAAAATTTATCTCAAAATCAATGCAAATAGACAATACAGGAATATTTAAAGAAGCCCACACTATGCTGTGGTAGAAATTGTCACAGATCACTTAGTGGCTGTGTCTTAACATCTTATATAATGGTGCCTCTAGCAACGCTGAGTGAGCGCATTGGTATTTTCCTGACTCACAGGGACAAGAGTGTGCTCCTGACTCACCCTCCTCGCTTCCTGGGGTGCCTGGGTGTTCCAAGACTCTAAGGGAGGATTAAATTAAGGTTGCCATGACAGCTACCTAAATGCTGTCATGATAACATCAACAGATGTAGTACAGAGTTCCCTGGAAGTTGAACATTTTCTTTTCCAAAACTTCAATAATTTTAATAATTAAATTTCCTCAATAACTAAGCACAGTTGATTTAAAGAATGGTAAAGTGCTTTTTTCTTAAGTAGGTAGGCTGCCACATTAAGATATGGCCTACAATTTATTTCTTTACATAAAGTGTATTCCTTCGAGTCAATGGAAATTGACACATGATATTGCTTTGTATTTTTAGAAATTAAAATGAATAATATCAAAGTTGAAATGGTCAGGCACTATGGTGCATGCCTGTAATCACAGCGACTCAGCAGGGAGGAAGACAAACTAGAAGCCAATCTGGGCAATTTAGTGAGACACTGTCTCAAAAAAAAAAAAAAAAAAAACCCAAAAAACAGAAAGGAGTAGAGATACGGCTCAGCAGTAAAGTTCCCCTGGGTTCAATCCCCAGTACCAAAAGAAAAAAAATGAACTGAAAAATAAAGAGTTAACAATTGGTTCTTGGTTTTTATTTATATTTATTTATTTATTTGGTACTGGGGATTGAACCCAGGGGTGCGTAACTACTGAGCTACATTCCAACCCTTTTTTATTTTTTATTTTGAGACAGTTCTAAGTTGCTTACCCCCTTGCTAAATTCCTGAGGCTGGCTTTGAACTTGTGATCTTCCTACCTAGACCTCCTGAGTTGCTGGTATTACAGGCGTGTGCCACCATGTCCAGCAAATGTTAACAGTTTTGTTTTTTTAATGTGAAAGTTTGGGGAAAAAATATGAACACCTTAAGCACAAGCCATTAGTCAGTATCTTGTGGTAAGAGGTCTGTTTTTGTATGTGCCAGTGTTTATGCCAAGTACTACCTGTGGGAATCTGCCTATGATAAGGTGTGGTGTCCTGGTCTTCCCTACATTCCAATGCCTACAGACATCAGTGAGAGCAGAGGCAGGGCAGAAGAAGATGTTCCTAGAAAACCACTATTTTTATTTTGAAAATCCCACATTAGGGAGGTTTACAGTACTTTTTAGGCAGATTTGCTTTATATCTCAACTACTGAAGAGTAGGCTGAGTCATCAAAATGAACATCACAAAAAATTCAATGACCTCAGGGATTATTTAAACTGGGCAAGTCTTGACACTTGATGATTTTTAAATAGTGATTTTCTCCTTTTGGTTTCATTTGGCCTCATGATGTTGGTATGAACTTTAAGAAAAGCTGAGTCTTCAAGAAGGTACCCAAGTGGCTAACTGGGCTTTAATTCACAATGGAGCCTGGTAGCCATTTGCTCATTGAGGAGTCCCTCATGTACACTATGTTTCTGGAAGGAACCACAAACTAAACTTTGTGGTCCTTGCCTGGGCATGTTCCTGTTTGAACTGCCAAGGTAAACAGCCCTTGGAAAGTCTAATTTTGCCACTGGGACCTGACCAGTGAGCTGTGATCTGTAATCAGTTAGGACTGAATACTTCTCTTGCATTCTTCATTTTTATATAAGGGACTGAGTGGGAACCTGGGTGGGGTTTTTCTCTATATAAGGCAGTTCTTTTGGAGTATACATTGGATTTGTGGGGAAGGCTGCTTCTCCCTGTTTTTGAATTATTTTCTTATTTTGAAATAAAGCCTCCCCTTCCCTTTACCCCTTTTCTCTTGAGTTATTTTCTGGTGAATTTTTGTGGACATTCTTTGGTGTTGGAGGTGGAATCTGAAGGTGGACATTCCCTAGTGTTAGAAGTGGAATCTGAAGAAACTTCTAGTTTCTTCCTGGTATTGTCCTATACCAAGGTTTCAAAGCCTGCCAGAGCCCCTTGAGCTCCATTTCCTCCCCATCAGTGCTGGGGCACATTGGAAAGTCTTCTTGGCTCCAGCCTCCCCTCAGGTAGAGGTTTTAGAGACTTTATTTCAAGTTAGGAGCAGACTCACTTATTCAAGGTATAAGGCTCAGTCCATAAAGATTATGGTGGGGACTCTCAGAGTTGTCTCACATTGCACAGGAAGGGACTTCTCCATTAGATGAGTGCAAAATAGGTAACCCATGTTCTAAGACTTCTGTGGCTCAGTCACCTCCTGAGAGTCTAACTGACTTTATGAATAAAAATCACGGTAGGAAAAACTGTAATTGGTAAGTGCCTAGACCCAGCTCAAGGCGACCAACAAAGGGCTTTTTTTGAAATTACAAAAACTTGTCTATTTTCACAATTACAACAAAGAATATAACTCTCAGAGGCAGTGAGAGGCATTCCTTTATTGGTATTTTGAAATTTCCAAAGGAGCCCAAGGAAACCCTCCAGGAAGTGTTGTCTTTTTCAAAGGGAATAATTCCAAATTAAGTGTGACCCAATAAATTAAAAAAGAAACTTGTGCTAGTAATAACAAAACTAAAACCACAGGTACACAGCCACTGCTTTCCCTGTTTGTCATCTGCCCCTTCCCTGCGGCCTCTTTGCTACCTCCACTTCCCTCTTAATCCCCTTCCACTCTCCCCAAGCTCCTCTTCTTTAGCCCCAACATCCTCACTCCTTACTTCAATCCCTCAGGTACTTGTCTAATATATCTTTTAAGATCCCAAACTCCTTGCATTAAATCAGACATCTAAGCTATTTTCCAGGATTTCTTGAACCCCTAAACTAACTACCTTGAGTTTAAATGACAATTCAGCCTCATCTTTAGCACCTACCAACCTGGATTTTCAGATCTTTACTAATTCATTTGTATGTTTGTAGGGAATGCACTGGTTTGGGTAGTTGTCACCAGGAAAGCCCCAGTAAAGACTTTAAACGAGCTGGAGGCCTAGGATACATGATAAGGCACAAGGACTAGCAGTCAGTTTACCAAAGGCCTTTGATTTTCCCCCCAATAAGGCAACCTTGAAAGCTATATGAGCTGGAAAGTCATACAATGTTGCACCTAAAAAAGGATAAGTCAGGGCCAAGTGCAGCAATGTACACCTGTAATCCCAGCTACTGGGGAAGGCAAGGGTGTCAAGGCAGGAGAATTGCAAGTTCAAGGTCAGCTTCAAAACTTAGCTAGATCATGTCTAAAAACAAAAACAAAAACAAAAAGGCTCAGATGTAGTTCAGTGGTAAAGTGCTCATGGAATCAATCCCTAGTACCAAAAACAAAACAAAACCAAAGACAAGTCAGTCCTTGATTACTTTGATAGATTTGAGTAAACTTTTCAGCAAAAAGGCATTAAGGAATTGAAAGATGAAACCCTTAACTTACTTAACTCAATCTTTGTGGCTGGACTTTCTGAGGTTCTTGGCACATTGGTAAAATCTCTATTGGGCAGCAAAAGGTTCCAATGAAGTAGCCTTCCTAAGTAACTAACTGTTAAAGATCCTGGAAAAAGATGAAGAATCTAGAGTCACCTGAGTCTTAGATTGTCAGGAGAAAACTGCCAAACTAACGGTCTTCCGATTATAACAATTAAAGAGGGACACACCTCAACTGATTCTTCATCTCAGAATCAAAGGGCCTGTTTGTGGTTTTTTTTTCCTTCTCTCTCTCTCTCTCTCTCTCTCTCTCTCTCTCTCTCTCTCTCTCTCTGTGTGTGTGTGTGTGTGTGTGTTAAACATACAGGCAATTTCAAAAAGGACTAGTTGCTTTTTGTTAATTTGTTTGCTTTGATTTTGTACTGGGGATTAAACCCAGAGATGCTTAATCACTGAGTCACATCCCCAGCCCATTTTATATTTTATTTTGAAACACAGTCTCAGGAAGTTGCTTAGGGCCTCACTAAGTTGCTGAGACTGGCCTTCAACTTCGAGATCCTACTGTCTCAGACTCCGGAGTTGCTGGGATTACAGGTGTGCACTACCACACCGAGCATCAAAAAGGACTCTCTTGGGGCTGAGGTTGTGGCTCAGTGGTAGAATGCTTGCCTACTACTGCATGAGGCACTGGGTTCGATCATCAGCACCACCTAAAAATAAAATAAAGATATTGTGTCTACCTAAAAAACTAAAAAATAAATATTTTTTTAAAGGAATGTCTTTAAAAGAAGAAAAGAAAGAACTGTCTTAAATACAAATGCTGGCTACAACTAAACCTGATAGGGTTACTTTATCCTTCCCTTTCATACAAAATGAGGGGTGATCAAAAGATGTTTTACCTACTTAAAACAAGCCAACTAAGAGAATTAGATATTAAAATTGGGAATAAACTAGTCAGAGCTCTGGTTGAATTGACATAAGACTACTCTGTCCTTAACTTTGACACACTTTCAACATCCCCTCCTCAGAGCTCTGAATTCATCCAGATGGTTTAGGCTTCTAACCAACTTATGACAGTTCCCAAATCTCTACCCACTTCTTTCCAATAAGGCCCTGACTCAGGAAGTCACTGTCTTATTCATCTGGTTGGGTACCATACTTTTGGGTAAGGATTTTCTGGAAGTATATGAAACCTAAATCTTTTTCTCCCCAAAGGGGGAAATCACCTCACCAGAAGGCTCTGGACTTATAAAAGTACTTCCTCTCCAAGCACCCATCTATTTGTCAGCCTCATTAACCCTACAGGAATTGCCCAAGAGCCTCTGTGGTATATTCCAACACTGACCTCAGCCATATACATTAACACCTTCAGTTAAAATCCAGGTGGATCATAACAAGTCTCTTCCTCAAATCAAGCAACGGACCCTCAAGTCCCAAGGTGTTGGCTGGCATATAACCCAGGGTGGAGGACTTTATACGTAAGAAACTTGTTCCTAGGCGGGCATGGGGGTGCATGCCTGTAATCCCAGTGGCTTGGGAGGCAGAGACAGGAGGATCTTGAGTTCAAAGCCAGCCTCAGCAACAGTGAGGTGCTAAGCAACTCAGTGAGACCCTGTGTCTAAATAAAATACAAAATAGGACTGGGGATGTGGCTCAGTATCTGAAGGCCCTAGAGTTCAATCCCTGGTACTCCCCCACGCCCCAAAAAAGAAACTTGCTCTTTGAACCAGCCCTTGCAATATTTCCATCCAACCTGTGTGCAAACTTAATGAAAGATGATGGAGATTTGCACAGAATCTCAGAACCATTAACATCATAGTAATTCCCTGACATCCAGTGTTTCTGACATTCTGATGTTCCCTGAGAGCAAATACTTTTCAGCTGTTGACTTCTGTTGCACTGTTTTTCAGTATACCACTCTGACATTCAAAGCCTCTTCACTTTCACCTGGAAAGGTCAACAATATACTTGAGCAGTCCTTCTCCAGGGGTATTCAAAAAGCCTCACCTATTTTTCTCAAATTCTCTGGACTAAATTAGCTGTTTTCTCCTTCAATATGATTCAACCTTCTTCAATATGTGGATGATCTGTTTTATGTTCCCCATCCCAAGAGTATCCTAACAGTCAACAAAATTCACTTTTTCCAAAGTCTGTCCTCCATTGGGCATTAGGTCTCAAAGGAAAATTTCATTTCTGTCAGATTTATATCAAATTTTGGGGTCACCTGTTAACACTGGAGGGTCTGGCTCTTGACCATTCCTGACTTCAAAGAACTTGAGCTTTCCTTCGTCCTCATGCTAAAAAGACAAGTTACTACTGGAACTATCTACCAAATTTTTCTTTGATGTTCTAGCATCTTTAAAACTTACAAAAAAATTCTTCTCCTGAACCTATCCAATGGACCTCTGGTAATCCTTTGAGTATATAGAAAAAAAACAATTGACCTTAGCCCCCATGTAGGACACTCCAATTATAAGCTCCCTCTCCATCTGTTAATGAATGGGAAGGAAATGCTCTAGGTTCCTAATTCAACTAAACAGAGAACAGAATAGGCCAAAATGGTACTAGAGTTAGCAACTAGACACAGAAGTCCAAGGATAAATTCCCTCCCTTAAGGGAGGTGTTACCACTGTTATTTTCACTGAAGCCATAACAAAGATTGTCATGGGATCTTTCCTTACCATGTATGTTCCTCACTCTGTGGAAGCCCTCCTTAACACTCACTTCCCAATACCTCCCTGCTAGCTGCATGACTAATTATGAGATCTTCTTCCTCTCCTCACTTCAACTCACAATTATCATTGAAAGTTTCTTAACCAGGCTAACCTACTTCGTATCACAGATGATGATCTTCCTTATAAGTAGATTGCCTCTACAAATCAACTCCTTGCTTCCTGAGTAGATCTACCTGAAACTCTTTTGTCTAATACCAAATAAAACTGGTTTGCAGATTGTATTAGTCAGATATCCATCACTGTGACAAAATACCTGAGAAAATCAACTTCAAAGGAAGAAGGGTTTGTTTTGGCTCATGGTTTCAGAAGTATTATTCCATGGTCAGCTGACCTTATTATTTTGAGTATATGGCAGGATAATAGATGATGGCGGGGGTGAATAGTGGAAGAGGCCTGTTGAGCTCATGGTTACCGGAAAGCAGAAATAGCAAAGAGCCAGGGTCTCCTTCAAGGACACACCACTAATGGACACGTCTTCCCAGGAGGCCCTAACTCCTAAAGTTCTGCCACCTCCCAATAATGCTACAGACTGGTAACTAAACCTTTAACACATGAGCCTTTGAGAGACATTTAATATTCAAACCATAGTGATAAACAAGACAAAGTCAAGCAGAAAGCATTTATTGAGTCATATTTTAAAGATGATGAAAGGCAGACTAGCTTGTGAAACTTTCCTTATATCAAGGTGATTCAAAAAGAAGAAGAGAGAAGAAAATTGCCTGGGCACATATGTAAGGAATATGAGATTTATTATTCAGAAATACTGGCAGGAGAAAAAGAAAAGTTAGCTTCCTGCTCAAGACAACGATTTCACTATATACCACCCAATACACCAGAGAATTTCTGGGAAATTGGTTTTCTTTTCACACAGACTTGTATGGAAAGAGATTACATTAAGAAATATCTTGATCTTTGCCCTCCTCCAAAAAGATGGCAGCCTTACAATGCAATGTTCTCTCCAAAAGGCAAGGAACAGAAGACATGGATGTTAAAGAAAACAGAAGATTAGACGATGTTTTTTCCCCTTTTAGTTATTTGAAGTTGATATTAAACATTGATTTTTAAAAATCTTTTCTAAATTTATGAATTAGTTTTCCATCACAAAACTAACAATTTAAAAGGTGAATATGTTTATATTTTCTTGCTTTGGTACCTTTAAAACAATAAGGTACTTGCAAGGCACAGTGGCACACTCCTGTAATTCCAGCCTCCAGACTTGGGAGGCTGAGGCAGGAGGATTGCAAGTTTAAAGCCAGCCTTAGCAACTCAGTGGTAAACAACTTTGGGATACCCTGTCATAAAAGAAAAATTAAAAGGGCTGGTGGTGTAGCTCAGTGGTAAAGTAACTCTGGTTTCAATCTTCAGTACCAAAAACAAAAATAAGAAGGTGCTTTCATTTTGCATTCTCACTTAAGAGTTGTTTATTTACTTTGTTTGGTAATTACAGTTTTGAATACACACACATACACACACACCCATGACATTGTTCAGCCCTGCTACCCTGCTTCCTCTCCTGGAAAATGACCTTCTTCATGACTGTACTTGATCTACAAGAACACCCTGGTCTAATAGTCTATAATTGGTTTACAGATGGATCTTATCTAAGAGGACACAGTGGTCACTATCAAGTTAGATATACTACAGTCTCCTGTGACAAGGTTATAGAGCCTAGGCCCCTTACTGAAGCCAGATCTGCACCAGCAGCTCATCTCCATACCTTCTCCAGAGCACGCCTCCTAGCTGAGGACAAGACAGACCATCAACCTTCATACAGACTATAGATTGCCTTTGGGGCAGCACGTGGGCTTTGGCACATTCTGGAAGCAAAGAGTGTTTTTCACTTTCTCAGGAAAACAAATATAAAATAAAACCATGTCCTTGTCCTCTTGGAGAGCATCCAGGCTTCAAAGCCTATAACTGTCATTAAAGTCCAGGGTCACTTCTCTACAGATGGAAGAAAGCAAAGGAAGCAGAAGCTCCAAGGGCTCTGGTTATGATTAAAGTCCAGGGTCAATCCTCTGTGCATACGGAAGAAAGTAAAGTTCTTGCCAAAGAACTTACAAGAGGCCCATGTGTGACTGTCTCTAAAATGTTTCCCATTTCTATCACCTCCCAGACTCCAGATTTATACCATAGTCTATAAAGGGCTCAAGCCACTTCTCTGATGGCCAAAAGGGGAAATAGGAAAACCAGGGATGTTCATTTGATAAAAGTTAATATCCTTGGGTGGGCCCAAATTGTCCTGTCCTCTCAACCACCCTGTAAAAGGGAATTTTGACCCTCCCCGTTTTTTGGTGGTGGTGGGGATATTATCCTTTACTCTTGACTTGACTTAATGGAATACTAGCAAGATAATCCAATGGGGAAAGCAATATTATTGGAGACCTTCACACATTGTTGCTAAATAGACGTATCAACTTAAAAAAAAATGTCTGTAATATAACCTCAGGAAGCGACTTCATGTTTCTATGGGTTATTCTCCCTTGGTAAATGGTTCTTTAAAATCTGGCAATTAGATTTTATTCAACTCCCTACTTTACAACACAAAACATGTCGGTCATTATTTCCATGTTTCACATTGGGTTGAAGCTTTCCCTTGCTGGTAAGCTACTTTTGTTCCACCATGTGTTTCTGCCATGATGTTCTGCCTTGTCCTAGGCCCAAAAGCAATAGAAACAAGTGACCATGGATTTAAACCTCTGAAATCAGCAGTTAAAATAAACCATCCTATTTTTAAGTTTATTTTTCATCTGATTTATTTGTTACAGTGACTGAAAGCTGACTAACACAGAAACCTTCCTTCATTACTGCAAGGGATTCATTAACATTCTACAACATAATGCTAACTCTGTTAAACATCCCTCAACATTGAGCTCCTAAGAGGTGAAGATGACTTTTACAAGGCCTTGAGATTACATTTATTGGAAAAGACTCTAGCTTAAAGATTCCCTTCATTTCCAGTGGAAGGGACGTTAGTAGGAACTCTTAACTATCCTATATATAGTTTATTTAAAGGGTACAGACTTGGGGACTAACACTTCTCATTTTAAAAAGCTCTTGATTTCCCCGCCAAGTCAACTCCTCACCCCATCACTGATACAAAAACTCAAGTTGAACAGAACCAGATGCTGAGGATAAGAAGCAGATGATAGCTGAGGGGGACAGTGAGCCTAAGGGCCCCGAAATGATTTTGCTTATCCTGATCCTTTTTATTAGGATTCTTTTTTAAAAACATATATTTTTAGTTGTAGAAGAACACAATGCACTTACTTTACTTTATTTATTTTTATGCGGTGCTGAGGATTGAACCCAGTGCCTCACACAAGCTAGGCAAGTGCTCTACCACTGAGCCACAACCCAGCTCCTATTAGGATTCTTTGGTTCTTCCCTCACCAGTCTGTACTCATAGAAGGACAACATCATCATTCAAATATCTCAACACTGGCTTCCATAGCAATCTTACCAATTGCTGGATTTGTCATGTGTTGCCTTTTGATTCTTTCCCAAGGGATAATGACCCAAATGTTACAGCTATAACTAATTTTCCTCAGTTTTCCCCTTTTATGTATCTCAAGAGGTCACCTAATGAATTCATCTGTATCCCCTCATATCCCCTGTGTTTTTTTCCTTACCCTTCCTGACTGCCTTATATGCAGCAATCCCATGGCCTACAATCAAAAAATTGCAAGACTGAGTGACAGTAAGAGGACTCTCATCTGCCTGCTCAACATTTTTCTACCTGTCAGCACTCATTTCCACTAAATTCTTACCAGAGACTTGTTTTAATAGGAGAGAGCCATTACACCAAATCCCCTTGTGTACAACTCATTCAGGTTCTTGTCTCTGGAATACCTTCACATTCTTTTCAGATTTTTCTGTCTAATTTTGCCTCACCTCTGGGATATCTCTAATTCTAATCATTGGTTTTACAATCTCACCATAATTTTATCTAAAAATGAGCTCCTAACTTCTGGAAAATGTCTAGACAAAGATAAAATCCTTCTGGTTACATCTTTGTATATGGCTACAATAAATACCCTTGAGCATGTGACTGCTTAAACTCCTGGAAGATTAGAAGGATAACATTTATTGGGGTGCTTGACTTCCCCATTTTTCATTCTTTCATTAATGGTTCAGTGCCACCCTATAAGAATCCACATTCTTGTCAAAGGAGGGACCATTCTATCATAAATTGTTATCCAGACAACTTCTCAGATTATGAGAATGACAGCTGTTGGCATTCCCAAGGATGAGATTTACCAGGAGAGGTTAGTTCTAGAGCTGGCTTAGATTTAGAAGAATGTCGGTATCCTGGCTAGGAATTGGCACAGCCTGGGATGAATACATGATCAGAAACTTTTCCTATGCTGTGAACAGAATCATCCATGACACCACAGAGGCCATGAGAGCCCAGCAAAGGTCTTTAGATTTCTTTTTTGTTTTGTTTTCTTTCTTCTTTCTCTCTCTCTCTCCCTCCCGCCCCCTCCCTCATACCAGGGGACTAAACCCAGGGGCACCTAACCATTCCAGTCCCTTTTTAGTTTTTTATTTTGAGGCAGGGTCTTGAAAGTTGATTAGGGCCTAAGTTGTCGAGGCTGGCTTTGAACTTGTGATGCTTCTGGCTCAGCTTCCCAAGTCTTTGGGATTATAGGAATGTGCCACCTGACCCAGCAAAGATCTTTAGATTCTTTTTTTCACACTGTCCTGGATAACTACGTTGCATTAGGCTACCTCTTTCTTGTGCAGCATGGAGTCTGTGCTGTCCCAAATACCTCATGTTGAACTTAGATAAATACTGCTAGCCAGGTTGAATTGGAAACTTCCAAAATCTTAAAATTGGCTAACTCCTCGAAAAAAGAATACCATCATTTTTAGCTGAACACACTCCCATTTCTCAGATATTTTCAGCTGGCTACTCCAGCATTGGTTCTCTCCTGCAATCTGCCTGGCAGTTTCTCCCCACCTAAACTAGGACTAAGTATCTGTCTCCTTTTAAAGACCATTCTAGTTGGGCACAGTGGTGCATGTCTGTAATCCCAGCAACTTGGGAGTCTGAGGCAGGAGAATCACAGGTTTAAAGCCAGCATTAGCAACTTAGCAAGACAATGTCTCAAAATAAAACAATAAAAAAGCTGGGATGTGGCTTAGTGGTTAAATACCCCTGGGTTCAATACCTAGTACAGAAAGAAAGAACAGAATCTCCAAGAAGGAACCTACATGGCTTCCTGGGCCTGAATTCATAATGGACTCTGGTAGCCATTTGTTGATTGTGAAGTCACACAAGTACTCTGTTCCAGAAAGAACCACAAAGTAAACTTTTTAGCACTTGCTTGTACATATTCTTGTTTCAATTGGCAAGATAAACAGTCTTTGGAGTCCTATTTTGTCAACTGGACACCTAACCAGTGAGCTGTGATTTGCATTTAACCAATCAAGACTGAGCCCTTCTCAAATATTTGCATCCACATTGATGTAAGTGGACCACAATGAGAACCTAGGTGGGAGCTTTATATAAGCCCCCTCTCTCTGTTTCTTTGAGTACCCTTTTCTTTTGTACCAAAGACTACATCTCCCTGGTTTGCAAATTGGTTTCCTTTTTTGAAATAGAGTCTCCTCCTACACCTTTTATTTCTTGAATTCTTTCCTAGTGAATTTTTGTGGACATTGGCTACTACTTTTTGGCTAAGGTGTTCCTTGGAATCCCACTCATTTCAGTTGTGTAAACATTTATCAAAGACCTGTTATGTTTCTGAACTGCTCCTTGTTTGAAAAACACTTAACTAAATGCATCCATTGGGATCTTGTCAGGAAAAAAGCCCACTCAAATGAATTTAATGGAAGAGAACTAAAGGATGGGACTAAGAGGTATGGGCATGGTTACAGAAATCAGTAACGGGATGGTGAAGCACACAGAGACTATGATAGTCAGGAGCCATTTCTACTCCTGGGCCTCCAGTTGTAAGAGGAAGGATCAATGTTACAGAGTCAGGAGGAACAGATATCATAAAAGAAGGGCTTCCCAGTGGGAACAGCATCTATGGAGGTTAAACAGCCACTTTCAGAGGCTTGGCAAGGCAGGGAGTGGTGAGGAATAAATTCCCTAAGCTTTCTGTCCTCCTACCTCTATCTCCCATCAGGCCTCCCAATCAAAAGTTACAGCTTAAGATGGCCTGGTTGATACAATTCCTAGTAATTAGCCTCCAGGGCACAGAGCAGCACAGAGAAGTGTGGAGAATAGATCTGGGAATGACTGAAGCCTATGGAACTCATCAGATTTTGGAGTAAGTAAAAGTTTTATGCATGAACTCTGTTCTCTCTGAGTACCAATGCTTTGTTCGTTTCTCTCTCTCTCTCTCTCTCTCTCTCTCTCTCTCTCTCTCTCTCACACACACACACACACACACACACACACACACACAAACACACATATATATTTATATTTTTCTTAGCTATTTGGATAGTCTATTGCCATATATCTGACTTACAGCTTTGTAGTCATCTCGTTTGCATTGATTGGGAAATGACAAGGTTATGCTTTATATAGCCATAAAGATGACAGCATACATTCTAATATTCTAATATTGTTAACATCAATCTGACAGCACAAAATCAAATGTTTCTTCCTAAATATGGAATAGAGAAAATTCTCCAAGATTGCTTACTCAATACAATTTTATATACCATTATAAAGGCAAATTGGCAGTACATATATTGTGTGCAATATAAATTTCCCATGCTCAACTAAAAGTGGCATAGGCCTCTGCTATTGTAGAGTTGAAGAAATCATTCAGCATTTCCAGGAAAATAAAATTAGGATACCTGACTTCATCCTGCACAAAAATCCCACAAAATCAAGTTTGTGTTTCAAAACAGAAGAAAGGTTATTTTCTCTCTGCTGTCAGAATTTTCGTATTGGGCTTAAGCTCATTTGACTTGATTCTGCTCCCTTTATTGACTGCATACTTCCCTATTTCAGTTCCTCACTTCCATTACTGGTGCTTTCTTCTCCTCCCAAATAAATTTCTTGCATTCTAATTCTTGTCTCAAGGTCGACTTGTGGAGGAATCTAAATTAAGAAAGGCGGTTTCAATTACTACTTGCACAGATCTATAAAAGTCTATCTTCCAGTACTTTTTAACAAATTATTTTTTACTAAGAGTTGGAAATCGCCATAGAATTTCAACTTGATCACTTACTGACTACCTACCATTTGCCTAGATTTTCTTCTGACATTATTTTAGCTGTGTGTTTCTGAGGCTCTTTCCCGTATATTTCTTTGTTTTCTCTTTCTAAAACTAAACCAAGGACAGACTGCAAAAAGGAAACTGTACCCTGATAAGAATGTGCTGAGATACGTTATTTAATTTAATCCTCCACCCATCCTGATAGACAAATCATATGGATTTTAGTAATGATATTTGTTTGGATGTTTATCTACTATAACAAATTACATACATTTATAGAAATTTATAGATGTTTCTAGAACCTCCACTACTATTTCCTTGTCTTGTTTCATTATTAAAAAATAAAAAATATGATTTCTTATCTTAGCTATTCTTCTAGAAACATCGCTCTACTAATTATGACAAGTAGTAAATAGATTTTATGAAAGATAAATAGTCTTAAATAATGAGTTATCAATTACTGCATAGTGCCTGTATCTGAGCTCTATTGCAAACCATATCAGTGCATTTTAAATTTAAAGGATAATAGTAGAGACAATTAACAATTAAAATATATCAAAATTATTGACTGGTAATAACTTATTTAAAGGTCAATTACTAATTTTCTTTTCTTGGGCAAATCAGGTTGGGTGGCAATTTATAAAACTGATCATGTGAATAAATATAGTAAAAATAGTGAGATATCATTATAAAATATTAATAATCCTTAAAGAAATTATGTTTTTAAAATTTGATTAGTATTGTAGTCAAAATTCTTTCTGAGGTTTCTGAAAACTAAACACACAAATAAATGTAACCAAATACTGAAATATAACAGTCAAAATAATTCACAAAAAATAATTTGTGTAACTGTTGGAAACAGGAGGCAGTTGACATTACAAAGTGGGCAAGTGCACAAATACACATAGAAACACATGCCTTTAGTGTTTTTTCCAAAATGTATTTTTTTCTTTCTTTTTTGGTACTGGGGATTGAACTCAGTGGCACTCAATCACTGAGCCCTAGCCCCAGCCCTATTTTGTATTTTATTTAGAGACAGGTTCTCATTTAGTTGCTTAGCACCTTGTTTTTGCTGAGGCTGGCTTTGAATTCACCATCCTCCTTCCTCAGCCTCCTGAGCTGCTGGGATTATAGGCGTGTGCCACAGCACCTGGCCAAAATGTATTTTTTCTTGATTTTAATTAGCAGGCAATAAATGGTCTATAAAATTCTAATTTTATTGTTTAAAACAGAGGTACAACCCATTAAAACCTTTTCAGGCAAAGTTCTACTTCAAGAAAAATAAAGCACCTTTGAATATTCACATACATTTGGTAAAATGTATGGTAAATCCCTAACTGCAACACTTGGAGCTTAAATTATTACTGTCAGGAACAGATTGTGTCAATCTGAACTAAAGGTAAAGAACTCTAAACTTTAAAAAGTTTGCTGGATATGTGTGATAGTTTACCTGATATGTGTATGCTACAGGTAAATTTAATAAAATAATGGAAACCTATAGTTTTAATAATAAAATAAAGAAAATTTTTAGTTTGTTTTATTATTAATATTTGTGGTAATGGGGATTGTACCCAAGTCCGTCACAGAGCTGGGCTAGAAAAATTTTAAATTAAACATTTTAAATAGGTTATTCTCATGGTTCAAATATCAAAACATTTAAATACAAGTGGAGTGAAAAGTCCACCTCCTATGCCTCCTATTCATTGAGTATGCATATTTAATATAAGTTTGTCCTAGTTTTACATACATATAAGCTAATAAATTATTCTATATCATTTTATGCTGTTTTTCATTTAAAAATATCTTGTAAATCTTAATATCAAAACATAAAGAGCAGGGTGTAGTGGTGTACAATGTAATCCCAGTAACTTGGGAGGCTGAAACAGGGAGATCTCAAGTGTAAGGCCAGCCTCAGCAATTTTCCAAGTCCCTCAGCAACTCAGTGGTACACTGTCTCAAGATAAAAACCAGAAAGAAATGGGGATGTACCTCAGTGTCCCCGGGTTCAACCCCAAATACTAAGTGAGGGATGGAAAGAGAGAGAGAGAGAGAAAAAAAAAATGTTTATTCTTGTCTCACAGTTTTCGAGGTCCTAGTTCCTGATTGGTAGGTCCTGTTGATTTGAGTCTTTGGTGAGGCTGCAGCACATAATGGTAGGAACACATGGCTAAAGCAAAACTGCTTATCTTATGGCTGGGAAGCAAAAAAGAGAAAGATAAACAGAGTTTCACAATCTCCTTCAGTGACCCCTCCTCCCCCAGATGACTTAAAGGTCTCACTCTAGCCCTAACTTTCAAAGATTCTACTATCTCCATATAGAGCTGTCCTGGGAACCAAGCTTGGATCTTTGGGGTTACTTATCCAAACTGTAGCACTTTAGGAATACCTTATCATTTCTTATATGTGGAAATGTCTCTTTGGGACAAATCCCTAGAAGTGAAATTGGAGATTCTGAGTATATATGCATTTTTAATTTTGATAGATACTGCCAAATTCCCTTTTCCCTAAAGCCTAGCCAAAGTCGTGATGCCAGATATAAATTAATGGTTTTCCATTTAGAAATACACAATAAAAAGTAGGTTGCCTATTAAAGAATTAGAAAGAAAGTGGGACAAATTTATCCAGCAACTTGCAGAGCTCATTTTCACTCAAAAATACATTCAACAGAATTTCTTGAGGATCTACCCTGTGCCAAGAGCTTTTAGGCACTTGGGATACATTCACAAACAAATCAGACTCACATTCCTGCCTGGGTGTGGAACTTACATTTGAGTTCTACATTTTGGAACTCTCTGCTTCTTCCTGAGAAGCCAGTTAAATGTCAAAATCCTGAAAATGATCTATTGAGATCCTGTGTACCAGTTCCAGACATATGCTACAAGTATTATTTAAAAACTAGAGGCACTGTTGCATATGATTTCATAACTCTCCATCAGGTCCTTTTAAACAACACACTGGTGAGAGAGCTCTTTTTATCTGACTCCATCTGCTGTTGGTAGTGATCAGCATACTGTGGGCATTGTGGTATCATCTGAGATTAGATTGTGAAATAGGAAATGGAGTTACAAGCAGATTTGCAAGTGTATGCGAACTGTTCGTTTCTATATCTTGCTGAAACTAAGGGTGCCCAATTCAGGTTTGGGGAGTAGGCAAGACAAGGTTATCAGCACATTCCTATCAGGGCACAGTTTCCTTTTTGCAGTCCGTCCTTGTTTAGGTTATAGAAAGAGATCACAAGAAGATTCCATGGAAAATAGTTTTAGAAGCAGATAGCAGTGATGATCTGTTATGCTGAACAAGGGCATGGAAAAGGGAACATGTTAGAAATTAAGAAAAGACGATAAATGTAAAGGGAATAGCAAGTGCAAAGATACAGTATAGTCTCAGAGTTATTTTTTAAAATTCTTAATTTAAGCATCTTTCTAAGAGGAGAATCTCTTGAAAAGTTAGCACCCATTAGATTTAATTTAGTAGAAGGCTGTTGGTTATAGCTGTCAAAGTCTTGTCAACATCCCAGTTGTGTTCCCTGGGGAATACAAGGAATTGCACCCAGGGTCTGGCATGAACTAGGCAAACACTACTACTGAACTACATCTCCAGTCTCATCTTAGTGGACTTTTTGCATCATTTAAATGACAGTGGGGCCCAGTGCAGTGGCATATGCTTATCATCCCAGCTATTCCAGAGGCTGAAATAGGAGGAACAAAAAGTTTGAAGCTAGCCTGGGCAAGTTAGCAAAACAAGAGGACTGAGGATATAAGTCTGTGGTAGGGTGCCCCTGGTTTCAATCCCCAGTCCTGGGAAGGGGGGGTATATATATAAATCGGTATATTATAAAATGAAGCACAGCAAAAAGGCAACTCCAGAGAGTGGCTCTTGAACCATATCCTGGTTTTATTTTTTTCTTTCTATATTATTAAAATTTCATCCTGGTGTCACAATAGTCACAATAAACAAGTGGATAAAGAACGAGTGATTTCTGAAGCCCCAATAATTCTCAGTTTCTCTTCCCAGTTTTTAAATTCTACAGCTAGACAAGAGAATTTAAGTCAACATTCTCATCTGGCAATTAATGGAAGCCAGGTCTCTCTTCTGATTCCCATTCCAGCAGAGCTCTTTCATCATTCCAACAGAATCACCATCAAAAACCTTCAATGCCTATGATTTCTGGGCTCTATGCTACTATGCAAATGTTGCAAACTGGAATGAGTTTGGCCAACGATACTGGACCTTAAAGTCTGGGGCCAAGGACCCCTTAATGAGTAGTCACACTGCTCTGGTGCTGTCTGAGCTTGGAGCCTCCATCCATGGGTCCCAGGGGTCTCCTCAGCCTTGAGGGAACACAGCTGATCCAGCACTCTGCTCTGGTTGTCTAGGCCAAGGATAGCTGAGCACAGACCTGGTAATGGACTCAAAGTCCCCAGAGTTCCACTTGGTTCCCCTAAGGCAGCGTGTAGCAATTTTTGAATCTACCAGTGGGATTTCCTGGCCTTTGAACAACTGACCTAAGCCTGGCAGTAGGTGCCAGGGCGCCAAGGGAGCGGACAGGGTCCAGGCCCCACTCTTTCCCTGGGCTCCATTCTTGCCACCCTACTACTCATCTACTTCCCGTGCGCCCTTCCATTCTCGTCTCCGCGAGCGTTTTCTCAACACTTCCCACTTCATGTTTACAAAGTGCTTACGCCCACTTGGCCGCCAGCTTTCTCGCCAGCTTTCTCGTCCCTCGCCCCTCCCGCGACTCGGCCCCTCCTCTCCCGGATCCCGAGGCGCCGCCACCCCTTGCCCACCCGAGCCCGTTCAGGAGTCTCGCGCCCAACCGCGCGGCCCGTCACGTGAGTCCGCCCCGCCCCCGCCGTCACGTGAGCGCGCCCGCCCCGCCCCCACTCCCCGCCCCGCCCCCGCGCCGGCGCGCTTCGACGTGCCCTGGAACTTACCCTCCCTGAGAGACCAGGCTGCAGGGACGCGCCGGCCAAGGCGGCCGAGGGAACGCTCTCCAGGCTCGCCTAGGTGTTCCGCGCCCACCGTGCTGGCTGAGGAGGGGGTCTCCCGCCGCAAGGCCGCCGGGCCCTCGGTAAGGAAGCCGGGTGCGGGTGCCCCAGACGGAGGGCAGGTCGGTGAGGCGCTGCACAAAGGCGCTTCTGGGCTCGGGCAGTGCCCGCGGCGGGCGGCGGGACTGGGGGAGGCGTGTGCAGGAGGCGCGGCGGCGCCGAAGGCGGGAGGTGAGGCCGAGCGCGGCGAGAGGAGTCGGGGCTTGGGGTGGGCGTCCGGGGAGGGGAGGCGGTTGCCAGCCGATTGGCCGAGAGGGTCGGGAGGGTTTAAATGGCCCTAAGTTATGGCTCTTTTGCTCCCTAGGTTTTCTGACTTCCTGTGTGCGGGCAGCGCCCGCCGCCCCGCCCCCGGGAGGGAGGGTGTCTCCGTGTGCGTGTGTGTGTAAGTGTAAATGGCCAGCCTGGAGCTGCCCTCCCTGGAGGGCGGCTCTGTTTGCCGGCTTCCTAACTGCTGTAGGGTAGGTAATTCTCTGTCCACCTGGAGCGCCCACCTGTGTTCTCCCACCTGGGTCCTTCCACCTGGGTCCTCCCCTAGGAGCGTTGACCTTAAAAGGGGCCAGCACTTCTCTGCAGTCTTAAGAGGTGCCCCACCCCTATTCAATAGGCTTTTGCTACCTCCCGCTCTGCTTGGAGGAATCTCCTCAAAGTCCTTGAATTTAAACAACAACAACAAAACCCTCTTTACAAGGCTGCTGCCCTCTTGCTATCCCGGGGTAGTTGCCGGTCTTCCTAGAATAGGTGTCTTTACGTGTTGTGTCTTGTCTTACTGCAGACCCTCTGACAAGAAAAGGCCACACGGTCGTCCTTAGAGAAAAAGGCACAGGCCTTCGGTTTTAGAAGCGTGTGATGTTTTCCTTTTGCTTGCAGCAGCAGTTTAAAATGCATTTGCAAAGACGAAAGCGGAGTGTTTAAAGTATACCTTCATTGAAAGTTCTAATGCCATTTCAAGTGAGGTTTATTATGGGTAAAAAGGCTTTCAACACGGATACACGATTGGTTTTGTCTTACTTTATGGTTAATGATGACATGCGGAAGTAGCTTTTATTGACTAGGCACACATTCCTAAAAGGCAGGTAATGTGGAGGAAAGGAATATTGAACTAAGAGTTACTCAAGTTCTTATTTAGATCTGCTATCCAAGTTGTTGAGGTGAGGCCTTAGAAGACTCAGAATGTTGCAATAAAAATATTGTTAAAAAGTATTTAGTCCCTAGTATACCGCCTCTTTCCTACTTAAAAAGTGGAGAAATGGTGACCCAGAGATGTATTTATTTGTCCATATCCAGTGTTTTTTTTTTTGCTCCCTAAAAGGGTATATTACAGAAAGGGTCATCCTTGCTCCTCCTTTCCTCATCTGAGCACCCAGTCTGGCTGCTGGTGTAATATTTGTCTCTTTGTTTTTAAAATTCCCTTGGAAACGTTTTGGAGCAAGGATTTGAAAGCTCAAAGCAGTGCCTAAGAGTAGGCAGAGAAGGCATAACCCTGATCTGTGCCACCTGAAGAGCAAGCCAAGCTAGCTCTATGTTCCGCTGCTCTAGAGGTGTTTCTTTGTTGGGGGTAAATAAGGAAATAAAGCATAATATGACAGATTATATGTGTATGTTTATGTATAAGCCTCAGTATCTATTGATACACTTTTGTTCTATCAATAGAAGCTGAAGATTGCTCATTGATTCTTAATGTTATGCCACCTGTGTAGGTTAGTTGTGCTTATATAATCAATACTGTATGTATTTTTAGGTTTTAAAATTTGCTATACTACTTGTGATGCAAAGGTGAATGTATGTAAGTGCTGTAGAAAAACAGTATTTTATTTGTAGTTAATCATTTGGCTTCTGTTTCATTAATTTGAAAATATTTACTCAGTGCTTTTTAAAAGTAGGCTGAAGCTTTATAGATTTAAGTACTTCAAGTTATGCAAGTGACAATGCTGAGCATAATAAGGGTCATGATTTTAAAGTGACTAAAAGTGAATAGTGGTAATCTGTAGTCGTTAAACAGTAGCATTTATGTGAGAAAATGGACATTACCATTTTATAATAAATAGTTGGAGACAAAATTAAGGTTTTATCATACTCTGTTTAACAATTTTAGTTATAATTGTGAATATTCACTGTTCTGTAGAATGAAACAGTTTTGAAAAGGTATCATGATACCTTTTCATGATGTCACATAGCATCATTATACTTCAAATAATTCTTACTTGAGGACTCATTGGGCCACCATCTGTGTCTTTTTGGGGGACAAAGGATTGAACTCAGGGGAGCTTAACCACTGAGCCACATCCCCAACCCTTTTTATTTTTGAGATGGGGTCTTGCTAAGTTTTTGAAGCTGGCTTTGAACTTGTGATCCTCCTGTCTCAGCCTTCTGAGCTGCTGGGATTATAGGTGCTCCAGCCATTATTCTGTGCCCTTTTTGAATTAACTGGTGTAATTGTGCCAGATCCTCATTTGGGGATGGCTTTACCATGATTCAGTCATTTTCATATGGCTTTGATTGACTTAATATCCTGAAGTTTAATTTTGTAGTTGACTTATGTTTGAACAGAACTGCCAAATGCTTGAAGCCTTTATCCCCTGTTGATAATGGGTTTTATTAAGCTTTAATTTACATAGGAATCTCCTTAACTTCTAATGTCTTGAAGTCAAATGGATGCTATTCTTCTGCCCTGACCACACATACGCTGTATCTCATAGAAACACAATGCCAGCCACAATGTAATTTTAAAGTTTCTAGTACGAATATTCTAAAAAGTAAACAAGTTAAAAAAAAACAAGTAAAATCAATTAATGATTTAATTTAACTTAATTAGTATATCTGAAATAGTTTAACACGTAATCAGTATGGAAATTACATGGTTTTTGGATGAAGTATTTGAGATCTCATGTATTTTACACTTACAGTACAACTCAGTTTACACTATTCAGATTTCAAGTTTTCAATAGCCACTTTGGCTAGTAGCAACTGTACTGAGTAACAGTTTTGGAGTCTAAAATCTAGATCAATGCAATTCTAGTTGTATTTTCAGATTGGCCCCATTAGCAACCCTTGGGAACTTGTTAAATATGTAAATTTCAGGGCTTTGCCTCATACCTGCTGAATTTAGAATATCTAAGGTTGGGATCCAGTACTCCCAAGTTTAATAAAATCTCTCCAGGAAATTACTATAGAATGTATCATAGATGGGATCTTGGAAAAGAAAAAGGACAGAAGGGTAAAACTAAGGAAATCTAAATAACTATATGGACATCATTACGTGTTAGTTTCAATTCATTAAATGAAACCAATTTACCACACTAATATTGAAAACTTATAAAATACTACATTAAGTGTTTTACACGTATTCACTATTTTAATTCTTTCTATATGTAGCATGTGCTGCTAATATGCTCCATTTTTGCAGATGGCAAAACTGAGATTCAGAGAGATTAAATAACTTGTGTTAGGTCACACAGCTAATAAGAGATAGGGGATGTTCACAATTTCTTAAGTGATCAGCATTATTTGTGAATATTTTTCTACTCGCAACTTTTGCTTCCTTGAGCATGCAGTGATTAATATGAATATACTGTGTCATGCTTTATAATTTACATTATAATTTGTATTTTCTACCAGTACAACTTTTCTCTTTACATTCTCAGAAGGATCTTGTGAAGTTTATATTATTTCCTTTGTTTTACCAATAAATAAAGTGTCCAGGATCTGAGAACTGTTAAATGGCAAAGGGTAGATTTAAATTTCAGGACTCTGATTTTGAGTTCTGTGTTCTTTTTCTCATACCACAACAATTTAGGATATGAGATTACATTGGTGCCTATGAAAGTTGGCTGAAAATTATCTGTATTTTGCTATATATTATTGAATTTAAGAATTCTAGTTTTATTGAGGTATAATTTTCATGTCTTAAAATATACTAACACCAAACAAAAAGAGGCAGTGAACAGATACATATGACAAAGGTAGATAAATCTCTAAAGCATTATTGGGGTGAAACATTCCTGACAGAGAAGGCTACATACTGTATAATTTGTATTTTCTACTAGTACAACTTTTGCTTCCTTGAGTAAGCAGTGATTAAAGTGATACTCTTTATCATGCTTTATAATTTACTTTGTACTTTTTTAACATTTCCCTGTGTCCTCACAAGAATCCTTTGAAGTTTGTATTGCTATTTTACAGAAGGATGTATCAGTTTGTTCATTCACTGGTTGGTAGGCCTTTGAGTTGTTTTCAGTTTGTGACTACTATGAATATTCATGTAAGGTCTTTGTGTGGACTTAAATTTCCATCTCTTGGGTAAATACCCTGAAGAAGGACTGCTGGGTCATATGGTAAGTATGTTTAACTTTATTAGAAACTGCCAAATTGTTTTCCAGAATGAAAGTACCATTTTGCTTTTCTAACAGCGAGGAATGTGAATTCCATTTACTGGTATTCTTACAATTTTTTTCTATCTAGTACATTTTAAAGCCATTTTGGTAATTGAGTACTGATATTTGGTTGTTTAAATCTGCATTATTTGCCCCCTCCCCATTAGGGATTGAACCCAGGGGCTACCCTTAAGACAGGATCTCTTTAAGTTGCTCAGTCTGGCCTTGAACTTGCCATCCTCTTGTCACAGCCTCCTGAGTCCCTGGGATTATAGGCATGTGCCTCCATTATTAGAGTTTTGTTGAGGTTTAATTGCTGCATAATAAACTGAACATAGTTAAGTGTATAGTTTGATGAATTTGGTTATTTATGTACTTGTGAAACTGCTGTGCTTTAGATGTAGTTTGAGTGTAGCCTTCAAGAGTTAATGTGTTGGGAGCTTGATCCTCAGTGTGGCGGTGTTGGAAGGTGATGTGGAACGTTTAAGAGTAGGTCCTAGAGGGAAATAATTCATATTGAGGGTGATGCCTTCAGAAGAAATTGATGTAATTCTTGTAGAACCTGATTCTTGAGAGAGGTTTGTTATACAAAAGAGAAAGTCTGTCCTTTTCTGGGTCCTGCTTTGGTTTCCTGTATTGTGTGAGATCTTTCCTTCTCACATGTGCTTGTGTAGTTGTGCTGCCATCCTCTCTGAGGTCCTCACCAAAGCCTTGAACCTTCAGACTATGAGCTAAATGAGTGACTACATAAGAAAGTTATTTTGTTATATGGCCTCAGTTATTTTGTTATAGTAATGGAAAACTGGATAGTACAGAAACTATTACCATCATCAACATAATTAATCTATTATCTAACCCTCTTATTTCCTTGACCACTTTTTTTTTTTTTTTTTTTTTTGGTGGTGGTGGTGGTGGTGGTGGTGGTGGTGGTGGTGGTGGTGGTACAAGGATCCAAGTACCAGGTCCTTCCACATGCTAGGCAAGTGCCCAGCCTCTGAATTACATCTTCAGCTCTTTTAACTTTAAGACAGCATTACCCAGTTGTGGTCCTCCTTGCCCGAGCTTCCCTGGGTGCTGGGATTATAGATGTCCCTGGCTTAGTGGTAGTTTTTTTTTTTTTTTTTTTTTTTTTTTAATAATTTTTTTGCTGTAGATGGACACAATATCTTTATTTATTTATTTTTATGTGGTGCTGAGGATTGAACCCGGGGCCTCACATGTGCTAGGCAAATGCTCTACCAATGAGCTACAACCTCAGCCCTTAATGGTGGCTTTTTTTTAAAAATATTTTTTTAGTTTTCAATGGACTTTATTTTGCTTGTTTATATGCAGTGCCGAGAATCAAACCCAGTGCCTCACGTATGCTAGGTAAACGCTTTACCACTGAGCCATAACCCAGCCCTAGTGGTAGCTTTTAAGAGCACAAGTTTTTCATTTTGATGAAATCCAAGTTGATATATTCATGTTTTTTGAATTATTTTAAGGAAATCTTTTCTAATAGCTGCTAATATTTTGCTTGTAGAAGTTATATCATTTTAGCCAGGTATGGTGTTTATGAGTATAATCCTAGGGACTGGGAGGTTGAAGCTGGAGGATCGCAAGTTCAAGGTAGCCTCAGCATTTTAGCAAGGCTCTAAATTTAGTGAGACCCTGTCTCAAACTGAGAAAAGTGTTGAGGGGGCTAGAGTTGTGGCTCAGTGGTAGATCACTTACCTGGCGTATGTGGGTTTGATCCTCAGTACCACATATAAATAAATAAAATAAAAGATTCATTGACAACTAAAAATATATTTTAAAAAATAAAAGGGTTGGGGATAAAACTTAGTGATAAAGACCTCTTGTGTTCTATCCCCGGGTTTAAAAAAAAATAAATGGAGAAGAAGTTATATAATTTGTGTAATTGTATTTGGTGTGGACTAATGAATTCTCCTCTTTTTGCCACATGACGGTTGTTCACTTTTCTAACCGTGGTTTGTTGAAAAGGTGGATCTTGCCCAGTTGAATTGCTTTTTCCCTTTGTTGAAGATTAATTGAACATGTGCACCGGCCTATTTCTGGATTTTCTATTCTGTTTTACTTATGTGTATGTTTTTATGCCAATTTCATATTATCTTGATTACTGTAGCCTTATAATAATTCTTGGTATTAGGTAGCCTTCTAACTTTGTTACTGTTTTTAAAAGTTGTTTTGGTTATCCTAGATTATTTGCTTTTCTCTGTAAATTTTTGGATCACTTTGTCAATTAAAAAAATTCTGAGATGTTGAATTGAATTGCAATGAATTTATAAGTGGATTGTGGGAGAATTGAAAGCAACATTGGGACTTTTGATCCATGATCACAATAAATCTTTTCATTTATAGATCTTTTAAAATTTCAGTGTTTTACAGTTTTTACTATATAGTTCTTTGGCATCTTTTATCTTTTTATTCCATGCTGGTGTTGTTTGATATTTTAAAATTTCAATTTCTGATTTTTGTGTCAAGTCTGAATTATCACATGGATTTTTCTAGCCTCCTTCCCTTATTGTTAAACTTTCATTCATTGAGAAACCTGGTTCTTGCCCTGGTCCATTGGATTGTTTAATTCATGAATAACAGTACAGTACTATACATGTACAACAGCTGTACCGCTGAGTTATGTTCCCAGTCCTTTTTAAAAGTTTTTTCTTTTTATTTTTGAGACAGGATCTCCCTAAATTCCTGAGTCTGGCCTCAAATTTGTGATTCTTCTGCTTCAGTCTCTTGAGTCACTTATAGGCAAGTACCTCCATGCCAGGTTCAGCTTTTTTTTTGAGGGGGTGGTGCTGGAGATTGAACCGAGGTCCTCATGCTTTCTAGTCAAGCATTCTATCTCTGAGCCACATTACCAGTCCCCAGGTTCAGCATTTTTGACTTGTACGCTCAGGAAAACAAGCACAACTTTTATATAGTTCCTTTTGTTCTTTTCTTACTACTTATTTGCAAGGAACACTTTGGTCACTATTTTACACCCACTCTTTTGAGGTTATTTCTTGTGTTTGTAATACAGTTAAACTCTTGTAAATTTTGTCCATCCAGGACTCCTCCCTCCCACAATGATTTAATATTTGGATATGATAAAGTTCATATTTGTGTTGTAAAGAGCAATAGATTTGATAAGGACATAATGTTATAAATCTGCCATTATAGCATATACAAAACAGGTTTATTGATCTGAAATATTTTTACCTATGGAATCCATTCTTCCCACCCCTTGCAATCACTGTCTCTGGCATAAATTGAAATCGCTTTTTGACATTTTTAGACTGGCTTGCTTTTTTACTAGTGCTCTTGCATGCTCACATGTTCTTTTGTGTGTGTGTGTGTGTGTGTGTGTGTGTGTGTGTGTGTATTTGCATACATGTGTAGAGAGAGTGGGAGAGGTGATCCATTGTGTAGCTTTTTGGTTTTTTTGTTTGTTTGTTTGTTTTGGGGGGGTACTGGGGATAGAATCCAGGGGCACTTAACCACTCTGTCACATCCCCAGCCCTTTTAAAATTTTATTTTGAGACAGGATCTCATTAAGTTGCTTAGATCTTCACTAAATTGCTGAGGCTGGCTTTGAACTCACTTTTCTGCCTCAACTTCCCAAGCCGTTGTGATTCCTCTCCTGTATCCTACCCAGCATCTGCAGGTATGTGCCACCATGCCTGGCTCTATGTGTATGTCTTTGGTGGTTGTTTAGCTCATTGCCTTTTATAACTGAATGATATTCCATTGTATGGATCTCTCAGTTTATTTTTGATCCCGTTGAAGGATATCTCGGTTGCTTTCCATTTTTGGTAATTACGAATTAAGCTGTATGAATATTGGCATGCAGGGTTTTTTTTGTGGACATAAAGTTTTAACTCATTTGAGTAATTCTGCATTCCTTCCATAAGTGAATGAGAGTTCTTTGATTTCTGCATTCATGCTAGTGTTTGATATTGTCAGTTTGTTGAGTTTTAGCCATTCTAACAGGTGTGAGGTAATACCTCATTGCTCTACGCAGCTTCATAATGATATTGAACATGTTTCATGTGCTTAGTTGCTGTCTGCATATTTTATTTGGTGACATTTCCTTTTAGATCTTTAAAGCCTGCCACCCACCCACCTCCAACTGGGAATTGAACCCATGGCCACTCTCCTACTGAGCAAATCCCCAGTTCTTTTTAAGATCAGGGTCCTGCTGAGTTGCTGAGAAGGCTTCAAACTTGAGATCCTGCTTCCCCAGCATCCCAAGTTGCTGGAATTACAGGTGTGTGCCACTGTGCCTGGCTTAAAACACTATTTTCTTATAACTCCCAACAGTTTATTTATCTAATTATTTAAGTATTATTTTTTATTTGGCGTATAACAATTAAACATTTATGGGGTACCACTTGGTTTTGATATAAGTATACTTTGCATAATGTTTAAGTCAGTGTAAGCATAGTTACCTAATCAAATGTTTATCATTTTTTTTGTGGGGAAAACATAAAATCCTTTCTCATGTTTTTTTTTAATTATGCACATTACTATTATCTGTAGTCACCCTGTTGTACAATAGCATACCAGAACTCACTTTTCTCATCTAACTGTAATTGACTATCCATTGACCATGTTTCCCTAGCTCTTCATCTCCTGTATCCTACCCAGCATCTGGTAACTGCTCTTCTACTCTCAACTGCTACAAGATCAGTGTTTTTAGATTCCACATAATTGAGATAATGGCATATTTGTTTTTCTGTGCTTGACTTATGTCATTTAAAATAATGTCCTCCATGTTGTCACCAATAACAGGATTGTATCCTTGTTTATGGTTGAATAGTCTTCCAGTGGGCATATAACAACATTTCCTTTTATTCACTCATTAGTTGATGGATTTTGGGGTTGATTGCATTTCTTGGCTATATTGTAAATAGTCCTGCAAGAAAGATGGGATTGAAGCTGTTTCTCTGACATAGGGATTCAAAGAAATTTTCAATTTTAATAAATTTCAACTTAATTTTTCTTTTATGGATTGTGAATTTGGTATTTGAAAAAATTCCTTGTGAAACCCCAGGTTATATTTCTTTCCAATTTGAATTGGAATATTGTCTGTGTTCTTAAAAGAATGCAAGAAAAAGTCATTGAGACCACCCTGTTCATAATGCTTAATGACACAAATTTTTGTTTTTTTTAGAGAGAGAGAGAGAATTTTTTCTTAATATTTATTTTTCAGTTTTCAGTGGACACAACATCTTTATTTTTATGTGGTGCAGAGGATCAAACCCAGCTCCCTGCGCATGCCAGGCGAGGACTGCTTGAGCCACATGCCTAGCCCCAAGTTTTTTTTTTTTAAATACTATATGCAAATTTCATCTTTGTTAAAGCCTGCTCACTCCTCTAAATGCTGTCTTTACTATTTTGTCCTTTTTGTTTTAGACTTAAATCTTGCCTTAAATTTCCTTTAGCAGTTTCCACTTGATTGCATTCTTTACTGCCTTCTAGCTGTCCATTTTTTTCTATATTTCTTATTTTCCTGTTTCATTATGTTCAGACTGGATTATAATATTTTAATTTTCCTCTTTATGTTTTCCTTCCCTTCTTTAGATAGTTTATTTAAATTTAGATGAGAATTTTTAAAATTTGTGTATCTTTATTTTTAGCAGACATGTATTAAGAAAAAAATTTTTAAATACTTAATAGTGGCCTATGGCTTCCTTTTTTTTCTTTTTAAAATTTGTTCTAATTAGTTATACCTGACAGTAGAATGCATTTTTGACACATCATATGTAAATGGAGTATAACTTCTCATTCTTCTGGTTGTATATGATGTAGAATCCACTGGTCGTGTAGTTCTATATGTACATATGATAATAATGTCAGATTTATTCTATTATCCTTTGTATCCTCCTAGCCCTCCCTTCTCTCTCCCCTAATCCAAAGTAACTCTGTTCTCTACTAGCCTCCCCTGCTGTTAATTAACATCCGCATATCCCAGAAAACATTTAGCATTTGGTTTTTGAGGATTGGTATATTTCGCTTAGCATGATATTCTCTAGCTCCATTCTTTTTCCTGCAAATGCTATAATTTAATTCTTCTTTAAGGCTGAGTAGTATTCCATTGTGAAGGTATACCACATTTTCTTTATCCATTCATCTATTGAATGACACCTAGATTGGTTCCATGGTTTAGTTGTTGTGAATTGAGCTGCTATAAACATTGATGTGGTTGCATCACTGTAATGTGCTGATTTTAAGTCCTTTGGGTATAAACCGAGGAGTAAGATAACTGGGTCAAATGATGGTTCCATTCCAGGTTTTCTGAGTAATCTTCGTATCACTTTCCATAATGGTTACAACCATTATGACTTCCTTTTTAAAGAAATTGGTATATTATAATTACACAACAGTGGGATTTGTTGTAGCATACATGCACATAATGTAATTTGATGTTTCATTATCTAGTACCTTGCTTTCTTTTCTTCTTCTTTTTTTTTTTTTTTTTTTTTTGTTACTAGGGATTGAACCCAGGGGTGCTTTACCACTGAGTCACATCCCCATCCCTTTTTAAAATATTTTATTTAGAGACAATGTCTCACTGAATTTAAGGCCTTGCTAAGTTGCTCAGGCTGATTTAGAACTTGGAATCCTCCTGCCTCAGCCTCTGCAGCTGCTGGGATTATAGGTATGTGCCACCATGCCCAGTCCCTTTATTTTGTATTTTGATAAAGGGTATTATTAAGTTGCTTAGGGCCTCACTAAGTTGCTGAGGCTTGTCTAGAACTCACAATTCTGCCTCAGCCTCCTGAGTTGCTGGCATTCAGGCATGTGCCACTGTGCTCAGCTTTAGTACTTGATTTCTTGTTAAGTGTACAATTTAAAAAAATGTTTGGTGGTGGGCAACCTCTGTTAGGATCCCCTCTTGCCCTTGTAGAGTTCTGTTCCTATTCTTCACACTTGAATAAATCCTACTCCTTTCACTCTTAAAAGAGGAGAAAATTATTTGGTGAAGTAATTTCTTCTTCTGGAATTAATATAAAATTTTCACTTTTTTAAAAAAAATACTGATTAAATTTAAGTTTTTCTATTCTCTTTTTCTGTATTGGGAATTGAACCCTAGGCCTCTCACATGCTAGTTCCACTACTTTTAGCTACACTTTCAGTCCTTTTTAAATTTTATTTTGAGACAGGTTCTCACTAAATTGACCAGTCTGGCCTGGAATTTGCAATACTCTGCCTTCCCCTTTCTAAATTGCTGCGATTATAGGCATTTGCCATCATGCCTTGTTAACTGATTCTTTAGAAGGTACCTATTCTGGGATTATTATTTTACTTATTTTTGTTTGTTCTTGGAGTGCTGAAGATTGAACCCAGGACCCTGTGTATGCTAGGCAAGTACTCTACTATACACCCCCAATCCTGAATTATTAATTTTTAATAAGAACTTTAATTTTGGAGGACTTAATAATCAGTGCTTAAGGTTTTTTTTTTTTTTTTTGTATTAGGGATTTTGAACCCAGGGGTGCTTAACCACTGATACACATCCCCATCCATTTTTATTTTGAGATAGGGTCTCACTAAGTTTCTTTGGGCTTTGCTGTGTTGCTCAGGCTGCCTTTAAACTAGTGATTCTTTTGTCTCAGCCTCCCAAGCCACCACCTCACCCAACTAAGCTTTGGTACTTTTAAGTTTAATATCTACATATTTGTATATGATATTTGATATGTATACTGATATTTTATTGTTCACGATATTAAAAATGCTGAGTAGGTTGTAGAAACTAGATTGGTCTTAAGTTGTAAACTTGTTAATTTTGGATACTTGTCTGTATCTTAAGATTTTTGTTTATTTGTTTGCTTTTTTATTGGAAATACCTAGTTAGAGTAGTTGGCTAGAACAGATGTCCTTGGGGAGGAAGATAGCATTTTCTGAGCTGTATAATTTATGGCAGCCTCCTTTTAGTTTACATGGGAAAGATGATTTTTAAAATGATCCAATGGAAATAAAAGGCTACTAGTTTGTGAAATAATATGACATAAAGTTCTGAGTCTGACTTGGGGTCCAAAGTAAGTGTCTTTCTGTTCTTGTTGAAACATGGGGATGAAGTGATTAGAGTAAGGGTAGAGGATGACTTGAAAGAATCATGAAAAATATGTGTGGATATTTTTGAAACTGCTAAGAAAAGTAGGTGGGGTGTACTGGGCAATAGGTATGCAAAAACTATGTATATTGGTGATAGCCTACTTAGTTGAAAGCCTGTGGGATGAATATGGATGGAAGAGTATAATGATATAATTACAGCATAGATTTCAATTAGAGGAGTGTCCTGATCAGAGAGCCTTATAGTTGAATAAGCAAGATCCTACCAAAATACTTGAGAGAATAAGATACTAGAATAAACAATATTCAACCTCATTTAGAGAGGAGAATTCACATGTTTCAGAAATAGAGGAAGAAACAATCCAATATTAAAATTATAAGCTTTGTTTTAATAGAGCTTATTTTCAAAAATAAAAATAGAATATTCACACATTTGCATATAATTTTCACTTAGATATAATTTTTTAAAGCTATTCCATAATTTTAATTTTTTTAATCCATAATTTATAATAAACCTTTTCATTTATTCAACTTATTCTAGACATAAGATTGCAATACCTAATTCCTGCTATGTGGCTTTATATAAATATAAGATATTTATAAATTCCTTTCTTTTTCTTTTTCTCCACCTCTCATAACTGGGGACTGAACCTGGAGCCTCATGCCTGCTACAGGGCAGCTACTCTGCCTCTGAGCTATAGCCCTAGGCCTAGACGTTAATAATTTTAGTGGTTTCTCTTAGGGTTTTTCGCCTTCATTCTCCACTCTCATCCCGGCTTTATCTCATAACCTGTCTTAGCTCTTATTCTTCTTCTCATTGTATCCAGTCTGGCCCATTTGATCTGCCTTGGTTTATTTAACTACTTTTCTATACAGATATCTTTTATTATTGTTGCTGTTTGGGGTACTGGGGATTAAACCCAGGGGCACTTAACCACTGAGCCACATCCCCAGGCCCATTTTATTTTTAGACAGAGTCTCACCAAATTGTTTAGGGCCTCACTAACTTGCTGAGGCTGGCTTTGAACAGTGATCCTTCTGCCTCCGAATCCCAAGCTTGTGAGATTACAGGGGTGGGCTACCATGGCGCTGGCTATAGATGTCTTTTAACATCTATAGATGTCTCCCTTGCCCTCCATTTCTCTTTGCTTTAACTAAAACTGTGGATTGAATATCCCATGTTGAACATAGTAGAACTGACTTCCTTATTGTTCTCTCTAACTCCTCTTTCATACTTACCTTTGTAGGCATTATGAAAGATATAAAGCCTGACAATGAATGAGCTTAAACTCGGACTGGCCTTTAACCTATATAGTTGTTTGCCAGCCCCAAAGTCCCTCTCATACCAGCATGAACTCATATAGCTTATGTTATTCTTTGTACTTTCCTTTTCTTCATTCTTATGGATGGTTGACCGATTGATATGTCAGAACTATAGTAACCTGAAAATTACCTTCATGTTCTCTTACTCATTTTTATATCTTCAGATATTTCTTGTTATTTCCCTGAAAAAGAGAAAAAAGAAAAAACACAAGTCATCCCCAAATAAGCACAGTCATGTTTTGCTTAACAGGAAAATACATTGTGAGTTATTGATCACTGGATATTTCCTCACTGTTGGACCATCACATTATACTTACACAAACCTAGATTGTCAGTCAATTCATGTGGCCTCTTGATGGGGTACAGAGATGTGGTAGTCAGGCTTTATGACACACATGCAGTCCCAGCTACATGGAAGGCTGAGGCAGGAGGATCACAAATTCAGAACCAACCTCACAATTTAGTGAAACTGTGTCTCAAAATAAAATAAAAAGGACTGGGGATATAGCTCAGTGGTACAGCACTTTGTCTAGCGTGTGTGAGGTCCTAGATTCAATCCCCACTCCTCCTCCCTCTCCCCCACAAAAGAGAAATAAATGCAATATTTATGAGACTGCTGCCATCATAATACAGCATTTACAGTAGGCTGCTTTCCAGTAGGCTTTTTAAAAAACAATAAAAATATAGCATATTAAGCATAAACAAGTAACATTGTTCTCACCAATTATATAATGTATATAATTAAATATGCTATACTTTTTATACTATTGGCAGCGTGGTTAGTTTGTGTATATTGGCATTACCACATGCCTTGTGCTGTAATGTTTGTATGCAATGATAGGAATGTCTCAGCTCCATTATAATATTGTATTTTATTTTTGGTGGGGGATATCAAACCCAGGGCCTTACACATATTAGGCAAGAGCTCTACCACTGAACTATACTACTAGTATGATCTTTTTTTGAACTGAGGTTTGAATCCAGGGGCATTTTAAACTGAACTGCATCCCCAGCCCTTTTTATTTTTTTATTTTGAGATAAGATCTGACTGAGTTGCTAGGGCTTCTCTGAGAAGCTGGCCTCAAACTTGGGATCCTCATGTCTTAGCCTCCGGAGTCCTCGGGATTTCAGGTATTTGCCACCATCCCAGCCCACTAGGATAATTTAATGGGATCATCATTGTGTATATTGGTCTTTTTTTTTTGACTGAAATGGCATTATGCAGGGCTGGGATTGTGGCTCAGCGGTAGAGCACTCGCCTAGCAGGAGCGGGACCCGGGTTAGAGTCTCAGCACCACATTAAAAAAGTAATAATAATAAAGGCATTGTGTTGTGTCCATCTACAAAAAAGATTCTCTCTCTCTCTCTCTCTCTCTCCCCCACACACACACTTTAAAAAAAAAAAAAGAAAAGAAATGGTGTTATGCCATGCATAACTATAGTTCAGTGTACAGTTTCGAAAAGTTGTAATAAAAAATTTATGTCTCATTTTCTGGATTTATTTCCTAAAATTTGCTCATGTGAAAATACTTTTGTCAAGAATACAACATAGGTAACATTGTGTATGTTTTATCCTCTCATTGTAGGAAGAATATATTATTAGACTGTCCCACTATTGATATTGCTAAGTTTGATCATTTGGTTAAGTTCAGAACTCTTTATGTAAAAGTCAGTTTCCATATTTTATAACTTGTAAGTAATGGGAGGGTGTTAGGATTCCCAATAATTTTATTGAAAATTGGCATTCTAAGTATTGAACCCAGGACTTGGTGCACTCCAGGCAAGTGCTCTAGCACTGAGCCACTCCCCCAGCCCTTCCAATAGCTTTTAACATATGTTTTTATTCTATTTGCCCACTCAGTACCATAAACTTTAAAATCTGTTCTGTCCTCTTAACAATTTACCAGAGCTGTTTCTTATATAATCAGAAGTTTAAAAGATTTTCTCATCTGCCAGAATAAAACCTAAGGGACAGAAATGAAGTTGTAATAATGCAAGTAAAGGAGAGGCCAGTGGTAAAGCAGACCTCAATGGCTCTTAGTGATTGTATTTGCATACTTGGAAGGTGTGCTAAACGCAATCATGAAATATAAAATTGTCCTTTGTTCCTTATAGCTATTATAAAGAAGCTATTTTAAAACTTTGAGCTAATGCTTTGCCTTCTTTAAGGAATCTTGGTTAGAGTTAATATACTTTTTTATTTTGTAGGTTTAAATGTAATGCTGGATATTTATATCTCCTTTTAAGGTAAGTTTCTTATTTTAATTTTTTTTAAACTACAGTATTTAAACTCAGTACTCAAGTAGCTTGTCTAGAATTTTACTTGCTGAAATTCTATTAGTAAATATTTACCACCTGAGCTTATAGATTTTATCATAGAGAAGAATGTTATCCTCAGGAGAATGGTCTTTTCTGTACATATAGTGTTTAATATACCTAATATTTGAATGCTGAGGAAAATTGGTAGGTTGTCTTAAAATCTGGGGTTTATACATTTTTGGTAACTCTGTTTGCTTTAACATTGACATACTTGAGTTTGGGATTGTGTATGTTAATTCCTTAAGGCTGTTGTAATAAAAATAGAGATTGAATATCCCTTATTTGAAATGCTTGCAATCAAAAATATTTCAGATTTTGGATATTTTAAAATTTTGGAATATTTGCATTTATATAGTATCTTGGAGATGGGACCCAAGTCTGAATGTGAAAATCATTTATGTTTCAGGTATAGACTGAATATATGGTATATTTAGCTGCAGGTTGACTGTGACCTATCAAATGAGGACAGGTGTAGATATTTTGGATATTTTTTCTTTTCTTTCTCTCTCTTTTTTTTTTTTTTTTTTTGTTTTTGTACCAGGGATTGAACTCAGGAGCACTCGACCACTGAGTGACATCCTCAGCCCTATTTTGTATTTTATTTGAAGACGGGTCTCACTGTGTTGCTTAGTACCTCGCCATTGCTGAGGCTGGCTTTGAACTTGAGATCCTCTTGTCTCAAGCCTCCCAATATTTTTCCATTTTTGTCTTCATGTTAGTGCTCAGAAAGTTTCAGATTTTGGAGCATTTGGGAGTTTTGGATGAGGTATGCTCCATCTGTACTGCAAACAGGGTCACTTAACACAGCAGAAATTATTCTCTTGAAGAGTTAGAGGCCAGAAGTCCAAAAATCAGTGTTGGCAGAGTATATGCCCTCCACAGACTCTAGGGGAGACCTCCTTCCTTTCCCCTTCCCAGCTTATGGTGTTCTTGGTTTTCACTTGTTTCTGCTCAGTCTTCACTTGGTCTTCTTTTCTCTGTCTCCAAATCTACTCCTTATAAAGTTACCAGTAATTGGGTTTGGGAGCCCACGTTAATCAACTATGACCCCATCTTAACTTTTATGTCTGCAGATACCCTATTTCCAAATAAGATTACATTTTCAGGTCCTAGGGTTAGAACTTTAATGGATCTTTTTGTAGTATACAGTTCATCCCATAACAGTTGGGAGTTGACATACTCAGGTTGTAGCAAAATTGAGCTACTGTGCTTATTTTGAATCTTGAGCCCTATGGTTCTAGAGGTACCAAAATATTTTGGAATTGGAATGGAAATAAAAGTAAATGCTAGATTTCTCAAGGCAGTTTAGGGCTATTTCATTTCTGTGTGTGTGTGTGTGTGTGTCTGTCTGTCTGTCTGTCTGTCACTGGGAATTAAACCCAGGGTCACATGCATGCTAGGAAGCACTCTACCACTTAGCTATACCACAGCCCTTTATTTTATTTTGTGATAGGATCTCACCAAGACCAGGGTGGCCTCAAATTTTTCATCCTCCTGCTTCAGCTGCTTAAGTAGCTGGGCCATTTCTAACAGATTTTGAATTAGAGGAACAAGTATATTTTTTAACATTTATAAATAAAAAGACTGGTTATCTATTAATATTTGTGAATTTGGCCTAAAAAGGATTGTGGCCCTAAGAGGGAAACCAAGTGAACAGGTAGTTTCTTTTGGTTATCTATGTGTAAGTTTTGCCTAGTAATAGCATTATTTAAAAAAAAATTAGGAACATACTCTTTTTAGTTGTGTAACTTAAACCTTTTTAAAGCTTGCTAATAATGTTTTAAATCTTCCCAAAACATAAGAAGTAAAACATTAAGGTGGGGTCATTGAAGTCCACTTTCAAAAGCTTTCTTAGGTGTTGCATATAGTGAACCTAGCTCAGTATCTGGCCATTGACAGGTGCCCGAGACATATTAGTTATTATTATTAGTGAGCCTTCCTAGGAAAATGAAGGAGGTTTGAAGTAGCCATGAAAATTAGGAAAGTGCTTTCCAACTCTTACTTTTGATAGTGTTGTGTTGGACTGGTTAGTATGTTCACTGTTCCAGTCATTAGTTTTAGTTTGGGTCATGAATTACTGAAAAATTTAGATTATAATTAAAATGAAAGTATTTTTTTAAAATGTAGGATAATACATATTATGTATTGTTTCTTTTCTGGGATTTGAGATTTGAAGGTAATGTTCTGTATTACCTGTATTATGTGATGTTTGTGAACAAATAGCAAATCCAGATTACATTAAATTTTTTCTTTGTTCTCTTCTTCCATTTAAGTAACATACTATATTAATGCAGCAAGTCCTAAAGCCATAATGTGGCATGCCATCCTTTTTGAGAGGTGAATAATATTGAATAAAAATGGCTGACAGAAGTGGGAAGATGGTTCCAGGACAAGTGTATATTGAAGTGGAATATGATTATGAATATGAAGCCAAGGACAGAAAGATTGTGATAAAACAAGGGGAGCGGTACATCTTGGTGAAAAAGACCAATGATGACTGGTGGCAAGTTAAACCAGATGAGAATTCCAAAGCCTTTTATGTGCCAGCCCAATATGTTAAGGAGGTCACGCGCAAAGCTCTAATGCCGCCTATTAAGCAGGCAGTTGGGCTGCCAAATAATTCTATGAAAATGATGCAGAGTCTACACCTTCAGAGATCGACAGAAAATGTGAACAAATTGCCTGAGCTTTCAAGTTTTGGGAAGCCATCGTCGTCTGTTCAAGGAACAGGTCTTATTCGTGATGCCAATCAGAATTTTGGACCCAATTATAATCCAGGTCCCACTCTCAATCTAAGCCTGGACCTGACCCATAATAATGGAAAGTTTAACAGTGACTCACATTCTCCTAAAGTTTGTAGCCAGAACAGGACGCGCTTATTTGGTCACTTCCCTGGTCCAGAGTTCTTGGACATTGAGAAAACTAGCTTCTCCCAGGAACAGTCTTGTGATTCAGTAGGAGAAGGCTCGGAAAGAATCCATCAAGATTCTGAATCTGGAGATGAACTTAGCAGCAGCTCCACTGAACAGATAAGGGTAAGATTTAGAATAGAATGGTGAAACACATGTCCTACTTTAATTAAAAATTAATTTTGTATTTTATTTAAAGTCTTTATATAAGATTTAGGACTTATTTGTTTTGCTTTATATTTTCAGAATATGTGGATTCTGTCTTGATATAAAGAGTTAGAAAATATGTCACTTTATAGTTTTCATAATTCTTTGCCTTTCAGGACTGGGACTACTTTAAATTTGGGAAAGTTATTTTTTTCTCTTTATTGCCTAAGGCAGAAGGGATTTACTTATTTTAGGCAGTGATGATATTTCTTTTTACCTTTTTCTTGTATCTGGAGATCAAACCCAGGACTTCTCACATTCTGTGAAATTGCTCTGCCACTGAGCTACAACCTTGCTTTTTGTTTTTCTATTTTGAGACAAGGTCTTATTCAATTATGCAGACTAGCCTTGAATTTGTGATCCTCCTGTCTTAGCTTCCACATAGTTGGGCTTTCAGGTGTGTGCCACCACACCTTGCTTAATGTTTGTTTTAATAGAAAAACTTTTACTGTTTCCTTTTTCTGCTCATTTTTGACTTATTTCTAATGAATCTCAGACAATAATAGATACATGAAATGTCACTGGAGTATTAACCACTAGCTATTGCTCATTGAAACTAGTTTACTAACCTTAAATACCAAAAAATGTAGAGCAAAGGAACCTTTACTTCCACTAATATACTTTTGTGACTTAAATATCTAAATATCCACTCTTGACTACATGGAACTTTAGCCTACAAAAAATTTTAGGTTGTTGATTTCAGGGTTGATTCCCCCCACCCCTCTTCTCTTAACCTAATTTTGTTTTGCCTCCTAATTTTGCTGCCAGGTGTATGCCAGTTTATTTTTCATGTGAAGTAAAGCCATTTTAAAAGCATATTCATATGACTGGCGATGTGGCTTAGTGGCAGAATGCTTGTTCAGCTGTGCAAAGCCCTGGGAGTAGTGGCACACACCTGTAATCCCAGCTACTTGGGAGGCTGAAGCAAGAAGATCACAGGTTGGAGGCCAGTCTCAGCAACTTAGCAAGGCCTTATCTCAAAATTTAAGAAAATAAAAAGGTCTGGGATGTTCTTCAGTGGTAAAGTTGCCTTTGGGTTCAGTTTGCAGTACTACTCCACTGCCCCCCAAATATGGGTGAAATTAAAATTTGGGTGCATTTAGGAAAGTCTAATTTTAAATAAATTTAAAAATTATTAAGTTTGGGAGTGAAGCTCGGTTGTAGGGTATTCATCAAGCTAACTAAGTCAGTGTATGACTAGAAGGTTACTTAGTTGTGGTCTCATTGTCATGGAAGTATATTCTTTTTGTAGGTTGTAACTTTTCTTGTAATATTTTTGAATGAAATAGGAAAAGGGAAGGTTCTCTAGAAAAACTTCAGGTGTTTGAGATCAGTTTATCATTGTGGGTCTCAGTAGACTTTCCTTCAATCTTCATATGACACTCTGACATAGAATACATAGTGTTTCCTGACGTTTTTCTGTGCTAGCTCCTTATCAAGCTAATGGGCTTTGGGAGATACATGTTTTCTTTTCCAACCAGCTATCTGCATATTTCACCCATTGTATTTACGTGCATGAACAATTATGTGTTCTTTTCATTGTGGTCATTTTAAGTTCACTGCAATGGAAGTTCATGGTTCCCAACTTCTACTTGGTCGCAGTACTGTTTGGAAGTACTACCAGATTTCTTTGACCAGCTGTCTTCCTAACTCTGAGACAGCTGTTTTCAACCTTTTTCATTTTCTTAATTTCACTGATTCATTTGCTTTTTCCTGTGCTCTTACTAGATAACTTTGTTGCCTTCTACTTCATAGCAAAAAATAAAAGCCATGTTATCAGAACTACTTCAACTTTGGTGAGCACATTTTGCATAGTAGTTAATAGTTTTGGTCTTAAATTTGAATCTGGTTGCATATCACTTGCCAGCCTTGTGATAATCAGAAAAAAATACTTTTATTTTTCTTTGTGGTGGTAGGTGTAGAATTCAGGGTCTCACACATGTGAGGCCAGTATTTCTACCACTGAGTTTCAACCCAAGGAAAACTTACTTAACCTCCATGTGGCAATTAACTTCATCTTAAAATGAGGATCATAGAGTTGTTCAGTACATAGTAAATACATTAGGTATCTATTGATGATTAATAAATTTTATTATCTCTCAATTTCTGTGGACCAGTAAATCAGCAACTTAGCTGAATAGATGCGAAGGCTTGGGGTCTCTCCTGGGGTTGCTCCAGTATTATACAGGCCTGACTGGCCTAGGAGAGCTGCTTCTGAAGATGATTTAGTCCAATGGTTCTAGTTATGCCTCTTTACAGCTGCTTGAGTGTTGGTTTTTTTTTTTAATTGGTTATTCAAAACATTACAAAGATTGCAGAATCACATCAGTTACACATCCACATTTTTACATAATGCCATAATAGTAACTGTTGTATTCTGCTACCTTTCCTATCCTCTACTATCCCCTCTCCCCTCCCCTCCCATCTTCTCTCTCTACCCCATCTACTGTAATTCATTTCTCTACTTATTTTTTTCCCATTCCCCTCACAACCTCTTATATGTAATTTTGTATAACAATGAGGGTCTCCTTCCATTTCCATGCAATTTCCCTTTTCTCTCCCTTTTCCTCCCACCTCATGACTCTATTTAATGTTAATCTTTTTCTCCTGCTCTTCCTCCCTGCTCTGTTCTTGGTTGCTCTCTTTATATCAAAGAAGACATTTGGCATTTGTTTTTTAGGGATTGGCTAGCTTCACTTAGCATAATCTGCTCTAATGCCATCCATTTCCCTGCACATTCCATGATTTTGTCATTTTTTAGTGCTGTGTAGTACTCCATTGTATATAAATGCCGCATTTTTTTTAATCCATCTATTGAGGGGCATCGGGGTTGGTTCCACAGTCTAGCTATTGTGAATTGTGCTGCTATGAACATCTATGTGGCAGTATCCCTGTAGTACGCTCTTTTAAGGTCTTCAGGGAATAGTCCGAGAAGGGCAATAGCTGGGTCAAATGGTGGTTCCCTTCCCAACTTTCCCAGGAATCTCCATACTGCTTTCGATATTGGCCGCACCAATTGGCAGTCCCACCAGCAATGTACAAGAGTACCCTTTTCCCCACATCCTTGCCAGCACTTGTTGTTGTTTGACTTCATAATGGCTGCCAATCTTACTGGAGTGAGATGGTATCTTAGGGTGGTTTGATTTGCATTTCTCTGACTGCTAGCGATGGTGAGCATTTTTTCATGTACTTGTTGATTGATTGTATGTCCTCCTCTGAGAAGTATCTGTTCAGGTCTTTGGCCCATTTGTTGATTGGGTTATTTGTTTTCTTATTGTTTAATTTTTTTGAGTTCTTTGTATACTCTGGATATTAGGGCTCTATCTGAAGTGTGAGGAGTAAACATTTGTTCCCATGATGTAGGCTCCCTGTTTACCTCTCTTATTGTTTCTCTTGCTGAGAAAAAACTTTTTAGTTTGAGTAATTCCCATTTGTTGATTCTAGTTATTAACTCTTGTGCTATGGGTGTCTTATTAAGGAATTTGGAGCCCGACCCCACAGTATGTAGATCGGAGCCAACCTTTTCTTCTATCAGAAGAAAATATCAAGGTCCTTGATCCATTTTGAGTTACTTTTGTGCATGGCGAGAGAAGGGGATTCAGTTTCATTTTGTTGCATATGGATTTCCAATTTTCCCGGCACCATTTGTTGAAGATGCTATCCTTCCTCCATTGCATGCTTTTAGCCCCTTTATTGAATATAAGATAGTTGTAATTTTGTGGATTGGTCTCTGTGTCCTCTATTCTATACCATTGGTCCACCCGCCTGTTTTGGTACCAGTACCATGCTGTTTTTGTTACTATTGCTCTGTAGTACAGTTTGAAATCTGGTATCACTACACCTCCTGATTCATACTTCCTGCTTAGAATTGCTTTTGCTATTCTGGTCTTTTATTTTTCCATATGAATTTCATGATTGCTTTCTCTATTTCTACAAGAAATGCTGTTGGGATTTTTATTGGCATTGCATTGAACCTATAGAGAACTTTTGGTAATATCGCCATTTTGATGATGTTAGTTCTGCCTATCCATGAACAGGGTATATTTTTCCATCTTCTAAGATCTTCTTCTATTTCTCTTTTTAGGGTTCTGTTGTTTTCATTGTGTAAATCTTTCACCTCTTTTGTTAGGTGGATTCCCAAGTATTTTATTTTTTTTTTGAGTATATTGTGAATGGAGTGGTTGTCCTCATTTCCATTTCAGAGGATTTGTCGCTGATATACAGGAATGCCTTTGATTTATTCGTGTTGATTTTATATCCTGCCACTTTGCTGAATTCATTTATTAGCTCTAGTAGTTTCTTTGTAGACCCTTTTAGGTCTTCTAGGTATAAAATCATATTATCCGCAAATAGTGATAATATAAGTTCTTCTTTTCCTATTTTTATGCCTTTAATTTTTTCGTCTCTCTAATTGCTCTGGCCAGTATTTCGAGAACTATATTGAATAGAAGTGGTGAGAGAGGGCATCCCTGTCTTGTTCCAGATTTTAGAGGGAATGCCTTCAGTTTTTTTCCATTTAGAATGATGCTAGCCTGAGGCTTAGCATACATAGCTTTTACAATGTTGAGGTAAGTTCCTGTTATCCCTAGTTTTTCTAATGTTTTGAACATAAAGGGATGCTGTACTTTGTCAAATGCTTTTAAGGCGTCTATCGAGATGATCATATGGTTCTTATCTTTAAGTCTATTGATATGGTGAATAATGTTTATTGATTTCCGTATATTGAACCATCCTTGCATCCTGGGGATGAATCCTACTTGATCATGGTGCACGATCTTTTTGATATTTTTGTATACGATTTGCCAGAATTTTATTGAGGATTTTTGCATCTAAATTCATTAGGGATATTGGTCTGTAGTTTTCTTTCTTTGAGGTGTCTTTATCTGGTTTGGGAATCAGGGTGATATTGGCCTCATAGAATGAATTTGGAAGTTCTCCCTCTTTTTCTATCTCCTGAAATAGATTGTGGAGTATTGGTATTAGTTCTTCTTTAAAGTTCTTGTAAAACTCTGCTGTATATCCATCCAGTCCTGGGCTTTTCTTGGTTAGTAGTCTTTTGATGGCTTTTCTTCTATTTCCTCACTTGATATTGGTCTGTTTAGGTTGTTTATATCTTCCTATTCAATCTGGGTAGTTCATATGTCTTAAGGAATTTATCGATGCCTTCACTATCTTCTATTTTATTAGAGTATAGGGTTTCAAAATAATTTCTAATTATCTTCTGTATTTTTGAATTGTCTGTTGTGATGTTGCCTTTTTCATTCTGTAAGCTAGTAATTTGGGTTCTCTCTCTTCTTCTCTTTGTTAGCGTGGCTAGTGGTCTATCAATCTTATTTATTTTTTCAAAGAACCAACTTTTAGTTGGCTTTGTTATTCACTGTAATTCTCTGGAGATTGATCCAGGTTTGTGTGTCTATCAATATTCATTCTTTTTATTGTCGAGCAGTCTTCTGTGATATGGATATGCTATAGTTTATTTAACCATTTATCCATTTAAGGATGTTTAGGGTTTTTTTTTTTTTTCCCTTCTAGTTTTTGGCTTCATTAAAAAAAAAACTGTTCAAAACATGTTTGTACAGGTTGGTGTGTGAAGGTAACTATTTCTCTGGGATAAATGCTGGTCAATATAGTTGTATAGTTGTTTCATGTTTAGTAATTTTTACTTTTACGTATTTGTTTATTTTTTGATATTGGGGGTTGAACCCAGGGCACTTAACCATTTAATTACATTCCCAGCCCCTTTTATTTTTTATTTTGAGGCAGGGTCTTGCTAAGTTGCTGAGGCTGGCCTCAAACTTGTGATCTTCCTGCCTCAGCCTCCCAGGTTGCTAAAGGTGTGCACTGCCATGTCCAGTTTATATGTTTAGTTTTTTAGGAACCAGCCAAACTGTTTTACAGAGTGGCTGTACCATGTTATATCTCAGCAGCAGTGAATTAGTTTGTCTCTGTGCTCACCAATATTTGGCAATGTCATCTTTTCTTTGGTAACTCATTCTGATGGGCGTGTAGTGATATCTCATTGTGATTTGAATTTACATTTCCTTAATGGCTATTCATACATGACTTTTTTTTTTTTTTAAATTGGTGCTGGACATTGAGTTTAAAGTTTTATGCTTGCCAAGCATGTGCTCTACTATTGAGCCCCTCAGCCTCAGAAATCTTTTTATGTGTGTGTATTTTCCATAAATAATGTATCTTCCTCTTTATTGAAAAGTTTTACATGTCTTTTGTCAATTTTCTAATTGGATTGTTTGTTTTTTTGCTCTAGAGTTTTTAGCTCTTTATGTGGCCTGAATACTAGTCATTTGTCAGATAAATTATTTGCAGATATTTTCTCCCAGCATATAGTTTGTCTTTTCATCCTTTTAGTGGGGTCTTTTGCAGAGCAGAAGTTTTTTATTTTGATGAATTCCAATTTATTAATTTTTCCTTTTATGAGTTATGCTTTCAGTTCAAGTCTAAGAACTCCTTGCATAGCTTGTTCAGGCTTCTCTAGAGAAGCAGAACCAATGAGATGTGTTGTATACATATTCATATATGTATTTATATATGGTGGGAGAGAATGATAAATTTAAGCATTTGGTTCTTGTAAATATGGTGGCTTACAAGTTCAGAATCTATGAAGTGGATCTGCAGTCTGGGTCCCAGGGAAGAACTAATGTTGCATTGAAATTCCAAAGGCCATTTATTGGCATTGCTTCCCTTTGCTTTGAGTAGATGTTTTGTTCTATTTGTTCCTTTATCATTGGATGAAGTCTGCCCACATTATGGGGGTCAACCTGCTTTACTAAAAAACTGCTTTGAAAATGTTAATCTTTTCTAAAATACCAACAGAGAAACATCCAGAATAACATTTGACCAAATATATGGTCCCTGTGGCCCCTCCAAATTGACACAAAAGTAACTATCACAGAAGCCCTGAATTCTAAATCTTGTTTCCTTCTATGTTTTTGTTCCCTTAAAAGTCAATATTTTACATTTGAATATGTGATCTATTCAGATTTTATTTTTTGATAAGATTTGAGACTCAGATCCTAGTTCTTTTATTTTGACTTATAGATATCTAGTTATTACAGTAGCAGTTGTTGAAAAAACAGTGTTTCCTTCAACAAATTTTTTTTTATGTTTTTGTCAGGCCTGGTGGTACATGCTTGTAAATGACTCAGGAAACTGAGGCAGTAGGATTTCAGGTCCGATGGCCAGCCTGGGCAACTTAGTGAGATGCTGTCACAAAAATCCTGAGAACTGGGGGTGTAGGTTAATGGTTAAGCTCCTGTGGGTTCAATAAAGTGCCCCATAAACACCCACTACTTCCCCCCTGAAAAAAAAATCAAGTGGGCATATTTGTGTGGATCTGATTTTTGGTTCATATGGTTCGGCTTCATTCTTCCCTGTTCTTTTAAATAATGAGAACAATTATTGGAAAGAGGTCTAAGACAAATAGGCTGATTTAAAGATAAAAACACTGATGAAGGAGGCTATGAGGTGAGGTAATATTGTGTAGCCTTAATTACTATAGTTATGTAATAAGTCTTGAAATTGGGAATGCTGATTTCTACCACTATTCCTTTTCATAATTATTTTAGCAATTGTAGTAGGCTGAATATATCAACCCCAAATATCAGATCCTATTCCTTGGAACCTATCAATGTTATCTCATATGGAAAAGAGGTCTTTGCAAATGTCTTTAAGTGAAGGATCTTAAGATGAAGAGATTATTCTGGGTACTTGGATGTAGTCACTAATGTCTTTATAAGAGGCAGAGGCATCACACACACAGAAAAAGTGATATGAAGATGCAGCAGAGGGGTTGTAGCAGCAGCTAGGCAGCGCAGCTTCAGAAGGCTTCCACATGCTGTGGCTCGCAGCACTGGCACGTGCCCCATGCACCGCCAGGATGCCCAAGAAGAAGGTCAGCTCGGCCGAAGGCACAACGAAGGAGGAGCCCAAGTGGCAGTCAGCCCGCCTGTCGGCTAACCCTGCTCTTTGCCAAGGCGGACGCCAAGCCCCGAAGGTGGCGGGCAAGGATAAATCATCAGACAAAAAAGTTCAAAAAGGGAAAAGAGGAGCAAAGGGAAAACAGGCTGAAGTGGCTAACCAAGAAACTAAAGAAAATTTACCTGCAAAAAATGGAGAAACGAAAAACGAGGAGAGTCCAGCCTCTGATGAAGCAGAGAGAAAGAAGCCAAGTCTGATTAATCATACACCATGTCTTTTCAGTGGTCCCGTTTCCCTTCTTGTACAATCTAGAGGAATATTTTCATCAACTCTTTTGTAAATGCAAGTTTTTTAGTAGCTCTAGAAATTTTTTTTTTTAAAAAAGGAGGGAATCCCAATCATCCCAGTTTAAGTGTAAATGATTTTTTTTAGAAGTGAAATCATTTGCTGGTTGTTTATTTTTGGATACAATCAGAAAATAGTGGGATATTGAATTATGGGAGGCTTGGACTGTCTTTGGTGTCAGCTTAACATTCCATAGTTGGGGGGTTAGTTTTATATCCTACAATACAAAGCATATTAAATGACAGTTTGGAGTCACAGTATTGCATTTAATGTCTTGAATATTTTAAATTACTTCTATTCCTGTGTTTTTTAGTAGAATTGTTTCCTAAAGAAGACCACTACTGGATCATTGCTGTCAGAATTGTATGTACTCTGTAACATCTTTGGTTGTGGAAGTCTAGTTTTCCTAATATTTTTAATATGCTATGAAAGATTAAAAATTTGAGTTTGTTGTGTGTGACAGTTTTGAATTAATGGGATCTAAGTAACAACAGCATTCAAAGATACTGGTACTTGATATTCTATTAAGAAAAAATTGCCTCCAAATTAGAAGCTGGAAAGTCACTGGAATAACTGAAAAAAAATCACAGTATAAGGCTTTTTAGATTTCTGGTACATGTGTTAAGAATTGTGTACAAAGTGAAATGTCTGTATACTGATTCTCAATACAGCCAATAAAATCTCAAACACATGCGCGCGCGCACACATACACACACACACACACAAACACACAAAGATGCAGCAGAGAGGTATTTGAAGTTATTTGAAGATATTCTCTGTGAAGACGAAAGTAGTGTGGCCACAAGCCAAGGAATGCTAGCAGCCAGCTGAAGCTAGAAGAGGCAAAAAAGGAGTACTCTCTCAGAGCACTCTACCTCTATATATATCAGAACGGTTAATTGTACTCCAATGAGATAAAACTTTATTCAGTTGAACATAATGCTTATGTGTAGTTCTTTCAGTTTTTAATTTTCAGGATCACCCTTTTGTCATTTATGAATAGGAGTGGCATAAAAATTGATTTGTGTTTTTTCTGTGTGTGTGTGTGTGTGTGCGCGCGCGCGCGCACATACTGAGGATTGAACCCACTGAGCTGCAACCTTAACCCTTTTATTTTTTTATTTTGATCACTTAGGCTTCAAACTTGCAATTCTGCTGCCTTAGCCTTCTGAGTAACTGGAATTACAGGTGTATGTCATTGCACCCTGTATATGTAGGCTTTTGTGTGGATGTAAATTTAGATCAGTTGGCTAAATAACCTATAAGCGTGATTCCTAGACATTATAGTACAACTATATTTAACTTTCTAAGAAACTGCAAACCTGTCTTGCAAAGTGATTTTATTATTTTGTATTTCCATTAGCAGTGATAGAGAATATTTATTACTCCCTATCTTTACCAACTTTTAATATTGGCATTTTTTTTATTTAGACATTTGAATAGATGTGTAGTGTTTTTATGTTTTAATTCAAATTCCGTAATGAGAAACATTGTTAAAGCATCTTTTTATATGCTATTTTGCTATCGATTTTCTTTGGTGAGGTGTTTCCTCCTTTTTGCTCAGGTTTTTTTGGTACTGGGGATTGAACTCAGGGTCACTCAACCACCAAGCCACACCCCCAGCCCTATTTTGTATTCTACACAAAAAGAGACACACCCTCATTGAGTTGTTTAAACCCTTGCTTTGCTGAGGCTGGCTTTAAACTTGCAATCCTCCTGCCTTAGCCTCCTAAGCCGGTAGGATTACAGGTGTGCGCCGCAGTGCCTGGCTTGCTCAGTTTTTAATGGACTGGTTTTTAATTTTTTTTTAATACTATCAATTTGTGTGTGTGTGTGTCTCTCTCTCTCTCTCTCTCTCTCTCTCTCTCTCTCTCTCTCTCTCTCTCTCTCTCACACACACACACACACACACGAGTCAGATTCAATACCCAAGGGTGCTTTACCACTGAGGCATATGCCCAGCCCTTTTTTGTACTTTATTTAGAAACAAGGTCTCACTGAATTGCTTAGTGCCTTGCTAAGTTGCTGAGGCTGGCTTGGAACTCGAAATTCTCCCAACTCGGCCTCCTGAACCTCTGGGATTACTAGCATGTGCCACTGTGCCTGGCTCAATTTTATTCTTTTTCAAGAGTATTTTTATTTATTCTAGGTCTTTTGAATTCCATATAAATTTTAGAATTAGCTTGTCAATTTCTACAAAGAAACCAGCTGGAATTGTGTTAGGTATTGTTTGAAGTATGTAGATCAATTTGGGGAGTAATGCCACCTTAGCAGTTTTTAAATTTTTACTTTTGCAGTGACTGAACCCAGGGTTTTTTGCATCCTAGGCAAGCATTCTACCCCTAAGCTATAACCTCAGTCTCAACAATATTAACATTTCTTGCAGGGAAGGTCTGATCTGGTAGCACTGAATTCTCTCAGTTTTGTTTGACCCAAGAAAATATTTCTACTTCGGATGCATCATTTTTAAAATATAAAATTCTAGTTGGTGATTTTTTTCTTTCAACACTTTACATTATTTCACTCCATTTTGTTTGCATGGTTTCTGATGAGAAGTTCATTGAAATTCTCATCCTCATTTCTCTGTAAAGATGCACCCCACTTTACTTCTTTCAGAATTTTCTTTGATCTTTGGTTTTTCTGAAGTAATTCAAGTATTATATGCTGATGAATATGTATAGTTTTAGGGGACATTTATCCTGCTTTCAGTTTGGAACGTTTGTATTGGCATATAATCAGACTCACTGATTCTTTCTCCACTGTGTCCAGTCTGCTGCTTATATCATCAAATAAATTTTCTGTTTCTGTTATAGTGTTTTAATTCCTGGCATGTCGTTTTGATTCATGAAACTTTAAAAAAATTTTCTCTGCTTAAATTCCTCGTTTATTTTTGTATATTGTCCCCTTTTCCTTTTATACCTTAACCTGTTAATAATAATTATTTGAAATTCCCTATCTGATAATTCTAATATCTATTCTGTATCCAGTTTGATTCTGATGCTTGCTTTGTTTCTTTGTGTATTTTCCTACATTTTGACATGCCTAATAATTGTGGTTGAAAGCCAGATGTGTTGTATCAAGGAAACAGGAATTGAATTAAATATACCTCTCAGGTAGACATCAGTTTAATCTGGCTAAAGATTAGATTGTATTTAGTTTGCTGTAGTTGCAGGTACCAGAGGCTTTAAATTCCTAAAGTAACTGTGTTTGTCTTGGAGGTTTCTCAAAGAGCTCCTTCCTTCTTATATATCTGTTTCTTGGAGATCTTTCCCCTGTAATTGAGTATTGTTACCCTAAAGCTCTGTTGGTGTGATTGTAAGAAAGTGTTGGGGAAGGGATACTATTCTGTATCTGTGATTATATTTCAGGTCTTTTAGTGTGTCTTTGGACTATGAACTTCACAAGTGTTTCTTCCCTCCTCCTCTCCATTTTGTGAGACGGGAAGGCTAGAGAGGACTACAGTCTGGGAAATGCCCTTTCTCCAGGTTGGATAAAGCTTTTGGTAAGATCTTACATTGTGGAAAGTAGGTCTTCGTTGTGAGAACTATTTGAGGTTTCTCACTTGGTTGCTTTTTCTCTCTCTCATCAGAGCTGTGGGAGTAGCTTTCTTGGCTCTTTAAATCAGGTGTGTTTCGGAAATAAAACCCAGAAAATGTAGGGTCCCTCTTAAGATGGTTCCCATAAGTTAGTTATTCTTACCCTAGTCTCTATTCAGCCTCCAGAGTTCATCAAAATTACTATTTAAGTGTTTCTACTGGTTTGTTAGCTCCAGTAGTTTCTGATTTAGATAGGTAAATCTCCTCCGTGACTGAATTTGCCCCATTTTCAATATTTTGTGATAATGGTTTGCCATGAGACCTTGGCTCTCTAATGGGTCCACAGAAATCATTTGTTCAGCCTTTGTGTTCATGTTAGAATGTTAGTTGATGATTTCCAAGTTTTCTTCATGTCAGAACTAAAATTGGAAGTTCTGCATTTGTTCTTGTTTTGTATCCTGATACCTTGCCTAACTCAACTTATTGCTTTCAGGAGAGTTGATTTTTGTTTTAATTTTAATTCTTGGTTATTTTCCATGTAGACCATGATGTTATCTGCAAATAGGGATAGCATTGTTTCTTTCTTTTTGTTATGTATGCCGTGTATTTCTTTTTTTTTTTTTTTTCTTTATTGCATTTGCTAGAACATTCAATACAATGTAATAGGAAAGTGTTAACATAGATATCCTTGCTTTGTTACTGGTTTTAATGGGAAAACATTGTATTTCACTGTTAAATATCCTTTTATGTATAGGTGTTTTGGAAATCCTCTTCCTGGCGTTGAGGAAGTTTTCCTCTATTCTTGTTTTTTGAGTTTTTTTTTCCTTGAATCATGAATGGATATTAATTTTGTCAAATGATATTTTCGCATGCATTGATATGATTATGATTTTTAAAAAATCTTTAGCCTAAATGTAGGTTATATTGATTGATTTTGAACACTGATAGCTTTCCTGAAATATACCTCATTTGTTCATGGTCAAATTAATAACCTAATTTGGTCATTTTTTTAATGTATTAATGAATTCCATTTTTTTCTTTTTTTTTGCGTTTGTATTTAGAAGAAATGTTGGCTTGCTTTGTTTTTTGTACTTCATTTATTGTTGATCAGTGAGAATATCAACAGGATACTAGCTTTACAAAATGAATGGGGAAACCAGACATGATGGTACATGCCAGTAATCCCAGGGACTCGGGAGGCTGAGGCAGGAGGATCACAAGTTCCATGTCAACCTCAGCAAATTAAGACCCTAAACAACTTAGCAAGATTCTGTCTCAAAATAAAAAGAGCTGGGGATGTGACTAAGTGGTAAAGCACCCTGGGTTCAATCCCTGATACCAAGATGGGGTGTTCTTTATCTTCTGTTTTGTGTGAGAAAATGTGTAGAATTGGTGGTAATTAATCTTTAAACTTTTGATAGTGTTTTCCCATGAAACCTTCTGGGCATGGAGATTTCTATTTGAAAGTTTTTATTTATTTTTTTCTATATTAGGGATTTAACCATAAGGTACTTATGCTATAAGCACTCTTCACTGAGCTATATTTCAACCCTTCCCCTTTTTTTGGAACTGGGATTAAAACCAGAGACATTTTACTACGCAGCTACCTCTCTAGCCCTTTTTACTTTTTATTTTGAGATAAGGTCTTGCTAGATTGCATAGGGCCTCACTAAAGCTCTTGAGTCTCACCTGGAACTTGGAATCCTCCTGCCTCAGCCTCCTAAATTGCTGGGTTTACAGGTATGCCAGCCCTCAGTTCCTTTCGAGAAATTTTTATATCACCAGTTTGCTTTATTTGATAGTTATTGGGCTGTTCAAATAATCTAGTTCATATTATGGGAATTATTACATTTTGGTTTTAAGGTATTGGTATATATCATTGAAGTCATCAAATTTATATAGGTAGAATTACTGGTAGTATTCTTTTTCTTTCCATGAGTACAGTGTTTATGTTGATATTCTCTATTTTCTTCCCAATATTAGTAATTTATATTTTTTCTCTCACTTTTCTTTGTGTTGCTAGAAGTTTGTCAATACTATGAATATTTTCAAATAGCCAAGTGTGTTTTCATTGATTTTATTAAATTTTCTTTGATGGTTTCATTGATTTCTATTCATTGTTATGTTCCCTTCTCTTTGGTTGTAGTATTGTTTTTTTTTTTAATCCCACTGGGTTCTTGTCATAGCTTAGATGATTGGAAACCCCACCCCACTTTTTTTTGAAACTCTACAGTTTTCTAAAGTGAGCACTGAAATGCTATAAATTTCACTCTTGGCAAAAGTTCAATAGGCTCTAATTTTGTTTTTATTGAATTTGGGGTATTTGTTTGTTTATGTAGTTTGTGGTACTGGGGATTGAACCCAGGGGCATCCTGCCAGCTAGGCTACATATCCAGCCCTTTTTAAAACAATTTTTTTATTAAGACAGGGTCTTGATAAGTTTCCCAGTCTGGCCTCAAATGAGCAGTCCTCCTGCCTTAGCCTCCCAAGCACCTGGGATTATAGGCATGTGTTACTGTTCCCAACTCAAATTCAGTGGATTTTTAAAATTTTATTTATTTATTCTAATTTGTTATACATGACAGCAGAATAATGCATTTCAATTCATAGTACATGTATAGAGCACAATTTTTCATGTCTCTGATTGTACACAAAGTAGAGTCACACCGTTTGTGTCTTCATATATGTACTTAAGGTAATGATGTCCATCTCATTCCACCATCTTTCCTACCCCCATTCCCCTTCCCTTCCCCTTCCTTCCCTTAAATTCAGTATATTTTTAAATTCCACACAGGACTTCCTTTTCTGACTCATGGAATTTTTTGAAATGTCTTTTTTAGTCATAGATATTCCTACCTTTGTATTTAAATAATGTTTTCATGATATCTTTCTCTGCATTTTTACTTTATCCTGCTTACGTTATCATTTGAAATGAATTTAGAAATTTTATCTTTGTGTTATTGGTCTATAGTTTGATTCCATGGTTGGAGAACAATCATGATTTTAAAATTTTAAATTTTTGAGAATTGTTTAGGACATGCTTTATCTTAGTATATGTTCTGCAGACACTTAAAAATAATATGTATGCTGAGCACAAAGATGTTCATCTGTAGTCCCAGAGACTCTGGAGGCTCAGGCAGGAAGATCGAAAATTCAAGGCCAGTCTGGGCAACTTAGTGAGACCTTGTCTCAAAATAAAAAAGGTTAGAAGGACTGGGGAAGTAGCTCAGTGGTAAAATGCCTCTGGATTCAATTCCCAGTACTATTAAACAACCAAAAATTTTATTATATTTGTTGAAGGGGTCGTGTACCAGGGATTGAACTCAGGGACACTCAACCACTGAGCCACATCACTAGCCCTATTTTGTATTTTTTAATTTAGAGAGAGGGTGTCACTGAGTTGCTTAGTGTCTCCATGTTGCTGAGGCTGGCTTTGAACTCCCGATCCTCCTGTCTCGTCCTCCCAAGCCTCTAATTACAGGTGTGTACCACCGCAACATCCACCTTTATTATATTTTTGTTGGGTATAGTGAACTATATTGGATGAGACCCTTTTGGTTGATGATATTGTTTTGGTGTTTTATATACCCTTACCAATTTTTTACATCTGCTTTTTGTATCACTTTGTTGAAAGAGTCATGTTGAAGTCTCCAAGTATGATTATTGTTGAGTATATTTCTGTCATCAGTTCTATCCACTGTTGCTTTACATATTTTCAACTGTAATTTTGGTGCACAAACATTTAAGATTATATTTTATTGGAGGATTGACCTCTGAATAAAATGGCTACCTTTTTATTTCAGTAATGTTTTTATAATATATTTTTCAATGTTTTTACTTGTATCCTATCTATATTATCATATTTCAAACAAATGTTTTGTAGAATACTGTTTGCGTTTTTCTTTTTAATCTATTCTGCAATCTTTGTTTTTAAGTAGCATTTTCAGGCTGTTGAACTTTAATAACCTATGTGTCTACTGTTTTACTTCTTGTTTTGTTTGTTTATTCTGTTTTCTTTTGGGACATTTTTCATAATTTCTATTTGGAATCATTGATCTTGTTTTCGATGTTTGTGTAAGCTTTATAGTGTTTGCTCTAGGTATAGTGATATATGCATAACTCAATCTGCTGCTGTCATTTTACCAATTGGAGTGAACTATAGAATAATGTTACCTCTCTCTACTTCTTTTTACTCTTCAGCATTTATAATTGTCTTAATCCTTCATACATTAGAGAACTCATCATAAAGTGTCCTAAGTTTTGCTTTTCCACTATCATACATGATTTAGAAAACTCAAGAGGAGATGGAAAGTCTATTGTATACACATATTTTTGTTTTCTGTGTTCTTTCCTCCTCCTCGGTATTCCAGGTTTCCTCCTTCTGTTTCTTCTACTTTAAAAACTAGAATCCTCTGATCATTTTTTTTAAGTGTATACATACTGTCTTTGTTTATCTTTCATGGTAGAATATTTTCAGTTTCTCCTTTATTCATAAAGAATATTTTCTGCTGAACATTGAATTCTGAGTGGCTGTGTTTGTTTTTTTTCCCCCCCCATCAGCATATTAAAGTACTATTCTAGTTCCTTTTGGTTTCTGAGGAGAAATCAGCTGTTGTTTGAACTGTTATTCCCTTACAAATAAGTCTTACTTCTCTTTTAACTGCTTTCAAGATGTGGCTTTGGGTTTCAGAAGGTTGATTATGTGTTTTATTGTATATTTCACTGGATTTATCCTGTTTAGGATTGGCTGTCTCTCAAATCTGTAAGCTAGCCGTTTTATTTATTTATTTGTTTGTTTGTTTATTTTACCAAATTTGGTAGGTTTCTGACATTTCTTCAAAAATTGTTCAGCTTTTTCCTTTTTGTTCCTTCTGGGACAATGATGGTATGAATGTTAGATCATTGATTATAGTCCCACAGGTACCTGGAACTCGTTTTTATTTTCAGTCTGTTTTCTCTCCATTGATGAGACTGGATGATTTCTATTAATAATTCATCTGTCTCTTCACTCTGTTCTGATGTCCAGTCAATCTATTGAGGTGTTTTTGTTTGGGGTTGAGGAGAGTCAAGGTACTGGGGAATGAATTCACAGGTACTTTACTACTGAGCTACATCTCCAGCCCCCCTCCCTTAATTTAAGACAGGGTCTCACTAAGTTGTTTAGGGCCTCCGCAAGTTGCTGAGGCTGGCCTCAAACTTGCAATCCTTCTGCCTCAGCCTCCTGAGCTGCTGGGATTACAGGCATGTGCCATTGCTCCTGAACATACCTATTGAGTTTTTGTTTGTTTGTTTGTTTTGTTTTTGTTTTTGTTTTGGTGGTACTGGGGTTTGAACCCAGGGCCTTACACATGCTAGGTAAGTGCTCTACCACTGAGACACATTCCCAGCCCTTTTGAATTTTTAAATATATCTTTTTCAGTTCTATAGTTTTCATTTGTTTCTTCTTTTTATATTATTTTTCTTCAACTTCTTATTTTTTATGGAGATTTTATATTTATTTGTTTCAAAACCATAAGTGTTAATTTTAGCATCTCTGTCATCTTGAAGTTGGCATGTATTGATTATTTTTTCATTCAAGATTGTTTTCGGTTTATAATAATATTGTTTTGATTGAAACATAGGCATTTTTATGATGTTATAAAACTCTAGATCCTGTTTAAACCTTATAGTTTAGCAGCTGTTCTAGCTGGAACCTGGAGAAGGGGCAGGGAGACACAACTTTGTTGCTGCTAGGTTGGTTGACACCAGAGAGGCAAGTTTTCTCTTTACTGTTGGATGAGGGACGTGGTTTTAACTTCTACTAAGTCTCTTTCAACCCTTCCTGGCTGGTAGGAGCTGAGTGCCTCATTAAATGATAATGTGGCTTTCATTGACATGGGCGTGTTGGTGGCAAAAGATCTGACTCATCATTAGTGCTTCTTTAACACTATCCCAGTGAGAAGAGGGGCTGTGCTTTGCTGCCAAATTGGGGAAGTCTGGGCTCCCTGTGTGCATTAGGATTGGGTTAGGGTATGGGGAGATATTCTGTAACTCACTGATAATGACTCTCCTGGTTCCTTCTGACACCATACTGGTAGGAGTATGGGGGTATCTTGTTACAGGATGATGAGTGTAAAAATATAGATGCCCACTTAGCCGTTGTTGGTGAGGTGTGACTGAGGCCTTTGTTTTTTCTATTGCATTTGCCTGAAATGGAGTGGTTATAGGTAAAAGCTTTCTTTCTGTTTAGGCTGCCTCTCTTCTGATTCTTTTGCTAGAGAGAACAGTGATTTTAGGAGGCTTTTTGGGTCTATTTCTATTGGTGTTTTTGTATTGCTGATATCTTATAAATCTGAGATATATGAAGTCAAAAAGTAAACTTGGGCTGAGGTTGTGGCTCAGTGGTAGAGCGTTTGCCTAGCATGTATGAGGCCCTGGGTTCAATTCTTGGCATTACATATAAATAAATAAAAAGATAAAAGTCTATTGACAATTAAAAAATATTTTAAAAAAGTAAACTCACAGAACTCAGCTTCATGTTATCCATCGAGTCCTGAGATCACTAGTCCATCTGCCTTCTCTCCACCTTTCAGAGAATTCTTGTGTTTGTTTCATATGTTAAGTCCAGTGTTTTTACTTGAACTTGGTGGGAGAAATAGATAAAAGTAAACTTACTCTTTCTTTCTGGAATTGCAAGTGTTTAGTAAGTATTTAACAGCAGTTCTTCTTCTTATTTATTTATTAATAGGCTTATTGGCTCTTGGATTATATGAGGTATCCTATCAAAAACTTCCATTATGCTCTTTAGTTTTCCTTTATTATCCCAGCAACTTGGGAGGCTGAGGCAGGAGACCTGCAAGTTCAAAGCCAGCCCAAGAAACTAGTGAGCCCCTAAACAACTTAGCAAGATCCTGTCTTAAAATATAAAAAGGGCTGGAGATGTGGTTCAGTGGCTAAGCACCCTGGGTTCAATCCCTGGTACCAAAAAAAAAAAAAAAAAAAAAAAGGAAGGAGGAGGAGGCAGTCAAACACTATAAAGTTTAATGAGTGCTTATGATGATGACCATAAATCTAGAAATGTTTAGTCAAAGTATTTTGGAAGGGGGATATTGATAATTGAATCCAGGAGTACTTTACACACTGAGCCACATCTCCAGCCCTTTTGATTTTTTATTTTGAGATAAGGTCTCACTAAGTTGCTGAGGCTGCTCTTGAACTTACAGTCCCCCTGCCTGAGCCTCTAAAGTTACTGGGATTACAGGCATGCACCAATGTGCTTGGCTGGAAAATTTTATTTATGGAACAGTTCACCACCTAACATTTTAAAGTGTCATTGTCATAGTATAATGGGTTCACAAAACCAGTTCTCTAATTTGTTACAGATTTACGCTTTGATTCTAATCGAAGTTAATATTTCAGTATTTCCTTTTAATCTTTTAAATTGTATGTATTGTTAATATAGATGTTTATTGTATTTACACATACAAGTGTTAGGTACTAATATAAACATTCATATATATACAAAATACAATCATCCTGTGTGTGCAGTTTCTTTATAAGAAATGCTGAAAAAAATCTATTGTACAAATCAAATTTCAGCCCAAAGAATGTTTGAGGGATGTGATTTTTTTCAGATTAGCCGGCTTTTCTGGTTAATTCAGGATAAAGTATAAAGTCCCTTTTGTTTTAGAGTTTGTTTGAGCTTTTCCCACATCTCTTTTCTCCTAGATTGTGCTGAATCTAGAACCAAGTATAAATGGGCTTTGTGTATCTAAAGCTTAGTTATGTCCTCTCTATCCAAACCCTCACTCATTGCTGATAAATCTTTTTACAAGGTCCCCTCCTTTCATGCTCTTGGAACCAGTGGAGTTATTACTTAGATTTTGTAAAACTTTCTGAAGTGCTGTTTGCCACCTGCCCAGCCTCATGATAAACATCCTTCTTTATTTCTGCCTTATTATTTAACACAGTTCTAAAGTTAGGAATCTAAATCTGGGCTCTAAATCTTTTAGTATTGCTCTATAGCATTTCTCTAGTATTTCTGCTATATAATGGTTTGAATAAATTTTGGTGAATTTGTCTGAAAACTCAACATAATTTTTATTAGAATATGATTAAAGTTTCAGTTGTCTTACCTAGAATTCTAACATAGTGTCTTCATAGGTTGGAATTGTGTCTTGAGCCCTTATAGTACTGTTGTTTATTTTCCATTTATATATGTATGTTTATTTCAGTCAATGTGGTATTTGAACTTGGGTTAAGGGTTAGATGTGACTTTTTAGATTTGGATTTAATGTTGTTTTGCTATATGACCTTGAGCAAGACACTCTCTGAGCCTGTTTTCTTACTTTTAGAAAATGAACTCCATATTGTTGCTAGGTTTAGATGAAATCCTGTGTGAAACTATCTGTGAATCTGGTATAAAAGATGACATTGGCATGATGTTAGTACTGTTTGCTGCTTAGTGATAATAGATACTGGTAGTCTTAGAGTGACCGAGCACAACTGTCTGAAGATCTCACTGCTCTTTAGGTCCCACAGCTTGTTTTTTAATTCACGGTTTTATTTTACGTATTTTTTAAAAATACTAAACTGCTTTTTTGACCCATTAATTCAAGAAGATGAAATTAAGTAGATTTGTAAACACTTTCAAAGTTATTAATGTTTTTTTTTTACAAAAAGAAAGCAACACCTTTACTTGTTTAAGTGCAAAGGTGAGCTTTCTAACAATTTTTAATAGAAGTTGTAGTGTATGAATAAATGCTTCATAACACAGAAACTAGTAAAATCACTCAGAAAGCTGAATCATGTGGCTGGCAGAATATTAGTTAAGGCAATGATAGAGGTAATATTCACTGGCTTTGTTTAAGAAAGCTGTGTAGCTAAATTACTGCCAGATGCTGAGTTTTTAAATCCCTATGCCCAGAGTGTATTACCTAGTATTATCTAGTACTTGGTTCTGTAAAAAAAGAAAATTATTTGCTGGGCATGGTGGCTCTAGCCTATAATCTCAGCCATTCAGGAGGTTGAGGCAGAGGTCAGTCTTAGCAACTCAGCAAGACCCTGTCTCAATAAAATAAAAGGGAAGGGAATATATCTCATTGGTAAAGTACCCTGGGTTCAAAACTAACAAAAAACAGTTGACTATTTTATGACAACCACTGTGTATGTATCTGTGGACTTAGTTTTTAGAATATAAATGAAAAGCTGATAATCATTTACTTTAAATAACTAAAGAGGAGGGGGAAAATGTAAGAATAGATTGTATGGAATTCTAGTGAATACTTAATATATACCTGCCTATGTACAGGTAATGTTTTAATGTGAATGAAACCTGAAGATAGAATAATAAAATAGCTGTTAGTTCTTAACACTTTGATCATCAGTCATTTTATTATTCTTTGATGTTACCTTAGTATGAATATGGATAGAATGGTATTTTAGTTCCATTCCATTATTTTTATTATCCTTTGATTTGAGCATAGGAAGTACTGAAGGGAAGTAAGAAGGAAAGAAAAATGGTTCTAATGATCCACAAAATTGATCATCATCTCTGCATAGTAAAAAGTTGGTTATATTAAAATTTAATCTTATTTCAGTAATAATTTAGTGAGGAAAATCCCTGGGATTAAAAAAACTAACACCTTTTTTTTTGTTGTTATTTTTAATTTGACTGTTTTTGGTTTTTAAGTCAGCCTAACATATGTAGGCATAATCTAAGCATATGCCTAAAGTAACTAGCAAGACTAGCCACATTTAGGCAAAATTGTGACGTTTTTAAACATACTTGTTATTGTATTTTTCTTCCCTGAATAATAATGTGGGAGATTTCATTTTCTGTTGTTGCTTCCTAAGGTCATCTTCTTGTCAAAATTTTCTACTTAACTAAAACAAAAAAGAAAATAATTATTGGATTTTATTTAATTGTGTATTCAGAAGGTCACATGACTCTTCGAATTTGATAAAAATATTTTTTTACAAAGTGCAGATTTACACTATATTTTAGTATAATTTCAAGAAATTCAGAAACCCAGATTGTCTTAAAGAGAGTGTTCTAGGCAAAGTAATTATGGGTTAAAAAATTATAAAACTTCAAAAAAATTTAGGCATAAATGATCAGGTAGAAGAAAATTTGAGAGAGGAACTGGATCAGTTTGAAATTATGTTTGCATCAATCTTAAAAGGTGAAATTGAAACACTTTGGATTGAGTGGTCTTATTTCCTTTAGCATACTTCTTGCTCTCCAAGGAAAGAACCTAGGGTTAAAATGGCTAAAGGTCTTTTTCTCAGAAACTGCTGATATTAGAAAGAAACTACTTTTTTAAAATAGCTTCTGGAACAAGGAGACATCTTTATTTTAGCATAGATTGGACTATCAGGTTTCTACCTTTACATTATTCAGTTGTGATCTTTATGAGCATCTAGTGGAAGCCATAGACTATTGTTCCATGAGAATGCCTCTGTGTATACTCATGCATACAGTTTCACTGGGTCACAGTACACATAGAAGTTCTTTTATGGTCACCCTCTCTTTCACCTCTTTTCCAAAATCCTTGCTTTGATTCTCACCTTTTCTAAGAGAAATTGGTTTCTTCTTTACCTTTCTCTTAAACTCTGCCCTCTTACCTCATGTTTCCTAGATGCATTTGGATTTTTTTTATCTTATATTTTTACTTTTTTGCTGCTCTAATCCCTGTTTGTTTGTTAGTTCTAGAAACACAATCATAATTGGCTTAGACAATAGGGAATTTATTGGCTTTTGAAACCAAACTAAAGGACAAGTTTATTCATCTGGGCATATGGAGTAATTAGAAATAGGTCCTATCCATGATTCTTTTCAGTCTCTCATTTCATCTATTCATGGTTTTGTCATTCTTCCAAATATATGTCTTCCACGTATCTGTAGATAAGTTGCTGACAACTGCTAGGATTATACACTTAGCTTCTCTATTAGAGAATCTTTTTCTTTTCGTAGCTCTAATTGAGGAAATTTTGAAGGTGCAATCTGGCTTAGTTTGCGTTTGGATATGCCTACACTTATGACCAGGGGCATAATTGAATCTCATCCAAACTTCATAGTTGGAATTTGAAGAGAAACAGTTTTTTAAAAGGTGGTATTCCCCAAATAAGAGAGAAGTGCCAGACAAAACAGTGGTTTTTTGGCCACATACTCCGAGTTTTCAAGTCTCTACATCTTCTTACATTATACCTATTCTGTAGCAGTCCAGGCACTGACACCAACTGCTGTGAAGGCCAGGGAGGGAACTGGCAAAGAATAGATTTCCCAAGGCTATTCAGGAGTCCTATGTGCTCAATAAAATAGGAAGACCAAAATAATATTCTCTTTGAATGAGTTTTTTTTTTCTTTAGATTATGAAGTCCTTAATGCCAAGAATTCTATCCTACCTATGCCAGCAATCTTTTGACAACAAATAATGTAGATCATCTACTATATAGTGAAAGCAATATGTATTTTAAAAAAACAGTCTTAATATAATACCTACAGTTGACAAGTGGTGAGCTTAGTGATGGTTAATTTTATGTCAATTTGGCTGAGCCAAGCAAGTTGGTGCAGCATTATTTTGGATGTTTCTGGGATGACATTTAGCATGTAAATCAATGGATTTTGAGTAAAACACAGTAACCTCCCTAATGTGAGTGGATCTCATCCATTTAGTTGAAAGCCTTGATAGAACAAAAACTGACCTCCTCTGAGTATGGAGGATTTCTGCTGGCTAACCACCTTTGGATTCAAATGGCACATTGTCCCTTAATCTCATCCTCCAGACTACTCTGTAGATTTTGGATTTGCCAAGCTTTCACAATCATGTGAACCAATTCCTTAAAATAAATCTAAATTAAATCAATTTACCTTACTTCCCCTCCCTTTCTCTTTCTCATCCCTTCTCTATCCCTTGCTTCTTCCATTCCTCCCTTCTTCCCTTCCTTTCTTCTTTTGTTGCATCTGTCTTGAGAACTCTAATAGATAGCCACTGAATTCTCTAGGTTTTTATAATCACAGTAAAATACCTCAAGAAAGCCCTGAAATTTATATGTAAAATTCTTTGCAGAGACTTCTCGTCTTGGTTTAAATGCTGTGTTCATCATTTTTGGTTCATTTAGATAGATTGATTAGATTTGTCAGAATGGTATTTTGTGACAGTCTTCTTAACAAAGAAGGTGCAGTGTAGTGTGACTAGGAATCATATCAGTTGGGGGGGATAGCAGGAAGATGTGTTGGTGGTGCTGAAAAGGGGGAATACTAGACAGGCAAAAACAGTACCTGTTTGCTAGGTATCGTGGCACGTGCCTATAATCTCTGCACCTTGGGAGGTTGAAGCAAGAGGGTATTGCAAGTTCAAAGTCAGCCTCAGCAATTTAGTGAGGTCCTAAGCAACTTAGTAAGACTTGTCTCAAAATAAAAAATGAAAAGGGCTGGGGATGTGGTTCAGTAGTTAAGCAAATTTGGGTTCAATCCCTGGTATCCACCACCCCACCAAAAAAAAGAAAAACAATACGTGTTCATATAGCACAGTTATTTGCTATACATTGGGATATAGTTATCTTTTGGAGTATGGATGAATTATACTGTTTATATCTCAGAATTATTGGTACTATATAAAGCCAGTTGCATATAAATTTCCTTTGCATTTTGATAGACTGGAATATTCATGCACTAAAACCTGTGATTTAAAAAAATACCTGAGGTAATGTTTAAGGACTAAAGTCACAATGTCAGTTGACTCTGAGTATCAGCAATTTCTCACTATATATATCTATATAGATATATAGATATACATATATGTGTATGTATACTCATATACAGACACATAAGTCCTAACAATAGAAAATGTGGTTGAAAAGATGGTGTAATCTTCAAAAGAGTCATTTAAAAATGTGTACATTCTCTGTTTTCATCTTATGGAAGAATTTGCTAATCTAGGTGTCATATCAACAAAAACAACAGATGTGGAAACATTTTTGCATTTTTTTTGAGAAAAATCTCATCTGTATGCATAGAATATCTTTAGCAGTTGCTTCAGTAAATGCCAAACAGATGGTTTAAACCCTACACAAATTATTTGATCACAATTATTTTGAAGCCTTAGTGTATATGACACATAAGATCGAATTTTTGGAAAAAAAATAACTGATGTACATTAAAGAAGTATAAGAATAGGCTTATAAATCAGAGAAATTTATGTTACAAACCTTTCTACAAAAGGGCTGGGGGTGTAGTGCAGTGGTAACTTGCCCCTGTGTTAAACCCCCAGTTGCCCCCACCCCTGCAAGGAAAAGAGCCAGAATGGGTATTTATACATGTGATTCCTTCGCAACTGCTTTGTAAGTTAGGGAGGGATACTGCTACTACTACTACTTCTTCTTTTTTTTTTTTTTTAATAATTGAAAGAAAACTCTTTTATGTTCCTAGTTTAAGAAGGGAAGTAGTTACACCTTTTAAAATGTCCTTAAAAACAATTATAATTTTGACATTCTTCTTTGAGTTGAACCAGTCAGTTTTTATATAGAACACCAATTTTACTTGAAAGCACGACAAACTGGTTAATCATACTAGAACATAAACATTTTCCAAAAAAAGAACAAAATAAGTCCAGCACTTTAAAGAAAACAACCAGGTTTTGTTATAAGTAGTAAAATTTAAACTTTTGAGTGAAAGATACAATTTTGTAAACTTCTGATGAAAGCAATGGTAATATAAAGGTTTTTTTTTTGTTTCAGTTTTGTTTTTGATAAGGTATATTGTGTAATGAAATGTTTCAACATTTGGAAGATAAACATAATTCAGTGAATGAATATTTCTGAAATGACCAGAGCATGGATTTTAATGTGACAAAGTAATTATGATTTTAGATTCCACATTGCAACTAATCTTGAAGAAACTACCAATTTTGGAAGAATTTGGTAGTTTCTACCAATTTTGGTAATTTCTGTCAAGTATGGTGGCATGTCAGAGAAGATGAACATAATTATATGAAAGGCAATTAAAATACCTTTTTTTGTCTGTCTACATATCATTATAAGGCTATTGTTTCTTCATGTACTTCAACTCAAACCACCAATTGCAACAGACTGAATGTAGAAGCAGAGAATCCAGGCAATAAAGAGATCTTTAAAAATACAAATAATGTCATTTATGTCAGTAATATTTAAAGGGGAGATTATGTAATGGATTTATAAATTTTATGATTTCTAACTTTCTAATCTAAAACTCTGTGGTAACAAGAGCTGTTGATCTTGTTATTGCAGTATTGGGGACCAACCCCACAGACATTTGAACAATGAGCTATCCATCTCCCTTTCACCCCCTGTTCCCCAACCATTTTTATTTTGAGACAGGGGCTTTCTAAGTTGCTGAGGCTGGGCTTCGATTTGTGATCTTCCTGCCTCAGCTTCCTGAGTTGTTGGGATTATAGGTGTGTGCCACCACACCCAGGTCTAAAGCAGTTTTTAAACAGCCTTAAGAAATGATTACTAATACTTATGATATTTATGGAATAATATGGGTAATGAGTAATAGACTGGACTTTGGAATCAAATAGATCTGGTTTTAATCTTGGTTTAGCAACTTCCTCATGTGAAGAGGCATGATTAAATTCTAGAGTTTTGAAATAGTTAACAAGATTAATACATCAAATGCTTCAGCAAATGTTTAATAATATTGTCATTTGTTATTTTTGTTGTTGCTAAAGGAATTACATTGAAAGAAATACTTTGTGGATTTCTATTTGAGTTATTTCAGAAGAGCCTATAAATTCTAAGGAAGTAAGCAAAAAGTCTTAAAATAAGCCTGTGTGGCACACTCCTGTAATTCCAGCTGCTCAGGAGTCTGAGGCAGGAAGATCACAGGTTTGAGATCAGCCTTGGCAATTTGGTGAGTTCCTGTCTCAAAACAAAAGGGATAAGGAGGTGCCTCAGTGTAGAAAGCCCTTGGGTTCAATCCCCAGTATTGTCAAAAAAAAAAATTAAAAAGTCTTAAATGTATAGTTTCCTTATAGAAATGATTAGTTTGATTTTTGTTTTTGTTTGGTGATTTGTATGCTCTTTTGGACTTCTAATGTATCCATGGGCCCAGGACAGTTATTCCTGTTTTTCAGTTAAAGAATATTACATTTTATTACTATTTTACATGTTTTTTTAACATGATATGGTGTGTCTGCCACATTTATTTTATGATTAGTCCTTTATCAGTTTTAATATTCTTATGGAAATTGATTTGATGCACTGTTTTTTAGGGAGGTACCAGGGATTGAACTCAGGGGCGCTCCACCACTGAGTCACATCCCCAGCCCTATTTTTGTATTCTATTTAGAGATACACCCTCACTGAGTTGCTTTGTGCCTCACTTTTGCTGAGGCTGGCTTTGAACTCAGGGTCCTCCTCCCTCAGTCTCCTGAGCCACTGGGATTGTAACTATATACCACAGCGCCCAGCTTGATACACATTTTTGTGTCTTGCTTCCATATTTGAGTTGTAAAGTTTCTCAAGGAAAGGGATTGCATCTGTTTCTCCCCTCCCCCCTTTCAGTAGTAAGGATGAGCCCGTGGGTGCTTTATACCCTTACCCCTTTTTATTTTCTATTTTGAGACAGGTTGTTTACTTTATTTTTGCTTTTGTGGCCAAAAGGCCTGACAAGAACAATTGAAGAGGATGAAAAGTTTATTTGGGAACTCAGTTTCAGAGGTCCTTAGAGAGTGGGCTCCATTCTTTGGGGTTGGTGGTAAGGCAGAGAAGTATGATGAGGGAAGTAGCTCACATTATAATCAGGAATTAGAGAGACTCCACTCGCCAGATACAAAATATATGCCCCAAAGTTATATTCCCAGTGACCCACCTCATTTGGCCACACCCTACCAGCCTTCAGTTAATCCTATCAGGGATTAATTAACTGATTGGTTAAGGCTCTCACACCCATTCCACCTCAGAATGTTCTTGCATTGTCTCATACATGAGCTTTTGGGGAATACCTCACATCCAAACCATAGCACAGGTTCTCACTGGGTTGCTAAGGCTGGCCCTCAAACTTGTGATCTTCCTGCAGGTAGCTGGGACTATGGCCATTCGCGACCATTCCTTCTGTTACTTTTTTCTATCTGGGCATTAGAGAGTATGACTTCTTAGTACTCCATTCTGATTATTATAAACATGTTCAAATGGGAATAATATTTTATTTGCTAACTCAAGTTCTTGTTTTTCTAATCTAGTCTTTAATGAACTTACAAAGGTTTGAGTTTTGGTATGGTTTAATTTAACTGCTAACCATTTCTAAACATTAAATATTTAACTTTATAGTATATTTAGAGTTTCAATAAATTTTTCAATGTTTTAGTAGCTTATAGAGGTGGAGTAGTACAAGAGAGGCAGAAAGCACACATTGTGGAGCTAAATTGCTGGGGTTCAAAGTCCAGATTGATAACTTTCTAGTATCTGATCTGGACAAATAACTGAACTTTTCTGAAATTATTTTCCCATCTGTAAAATGGGAAAAATAGTAGTACGTATTTCATGCAGTTTTAATGAAGATTAAATGAATTAACCTAACTTCTTAAAACCGTGCCTGGTTCATAAAATGTACTATATAAATGCTTTCTATTATATATAGATGTACTCATGTTGCTTTGTTCTCAACATATAGATCTGTTTATTTTTTGACATTTTCATTAAAAATAGAAGAAAATTGGTTAAAACCTGTTTTAATTTTTATTTAGGAAGTATAATTTACTTAGCAATTCAGTATAGAAATGTAAAAGTTATAGAAATAGAATTATGTGTCTGAAATAGTAAATGTGAAATTTAATTGCATGAAATGATATGAAGCTATGTTATCTATCTATATAAGCTTTTTTTCTGAGGCCATAACAAGGTAGGGTGTTTGCAAATAGAAGCTGCAGTATCTTCCCTGTGTTTTAGAAAAGTTAACACCCATCAAATGAAAGAAAAGTTTTGGATACCCAATGTGAACAAACAGTCCTTTTCTTTAAATACATATTAACTAAATATTTTAATCATTTTTTATTTGGAACGGAAGAGGAAACACTAAAGGAAAAGAAGAAAATAAACTAAAAACCATGATTTCAGGTTTATTTGAATAATTCATTCATATAGATTTATTAAATAAATACTTATTGGGCATTAGCTATATACCCTGTATTGTGCAAGGTTCTGAGCAAGGAGCATATCTTTTGACAGAAGCATAATTAGGGATTAATATTAGATACTTAAAAGAAAATAGTGTATTATTTCTATTGCTTTCCCTTACCTGCCATAAGAAAGTTTTTATTGAAGCTGACATTCCTGACTTCTGGGTTACTAAGGTACCAGCAGAGAATGACCTACCTTATAGAAGTATTTATGTGGCATTATGGAACTATGTAGTATATTCCAGTAGGAATTAGGTAATGTAGGCATTGACAATTTTACTGGGGACTTACTTGATTTAAAATCTAGCTACTTAAAGGAAACAATTGGAAATATGAAGAGACAACCCACAAAAATGGGAGAAAATTTTGGTTAGCTATTTTTCTGATCAAGTATAAATATCTAGAATATATAAAGAACTTAAACTTTACACCAAAAAAATTAAATAACCCAATTGATAAATGGGAAAATGAATTAAACAAACACTTCTCAAAAGAGGAAATACAAATGCTAACAAGTATATGAAAAACAAAATTGAACATCATTATCAATTAGGGAAACACAAATCAAAACTACACTGAGATTTCATCTCACACAAGTCAGAATGGCAGTCAACAATAACAAGAAAAAGGAACACTTTTACAGTGTTGGTAAGACTTTAAATTAGTATAACCACTATGCAAATCAGTGTGGAGGTTTCGCAAAAGACTAGGCATAGAACCACCATAACGATCCAGCTATACCACATCTTGGTATTTCTCCTAAAGAATTAAAGTCATCATACTACAGTGATACATCATACCCTTGTCTACAGGAGCACAATTCACAATAGCCAAACTGTGGAACCAGCCTAGGTGTTCATCAACAAATAAATGGATAAAGAAAATATGATATACACAATGGAGTTTTACTCAGCCATAAGCAAAAATTACCAGTCTTTTGAGGAACCTCCATCCTGAGTTCCAAAGTGGTTATTAATTTACAATCCCACCAGGAATGTAAAAGTGTTTGCTTTTCTCCATATCCTCTCCAGCATTTATTATTATGTCATTTGCAGGAAAATGAATGCAATTAGAGACACTATATTAAGTGAAATAAGTCAAAATTAGAAGGTCAAGGCACATGTGTTTTCTCTCCTGTGCAGAAGCTAGAGAGGAAAAGGGCAAAGAAAGTTGGGGTGGACCTCATTCAAATAAAAAGGCGCTCAACAGAGGAAAGAGACCAAAAGGTGGGATGAAGGAAGGAAGGGAGGGAGGGAGAAGTGCTGGAGAGTGATATTGGTTGAATTATATTGTTACATACAATGTATCAAATTCTATTATATGTACAACTATAATGCCCAGGGGTGGGGAATGGTTGTGTAATGCCTAGATTGACCTTTTTAAAAAATATACTATAATTCAAGCATAAGTGTGAGCATGTTAGGTAATTTGTCAGGATGCAGATAATTAGGAGGAGACAATGAATAGAATAGTATGAGATTTGAAGTGAAAGGAAGATTATGTAGGAAAGAATATATTGAGTAAAATAATTATCAAAGTTATTTTTAGGAACAAACATAAAGTTATGTTTCGGGTTGAGGATGTGGCTCAAGCAGTAGCGCGCTCGCCTGGCATGCGTGTGGCCCAGGTTCCATCCTCAGCACCACATACAAACAAAGATGTTGTGTCTGCCGAAAAAAAACAACTAAAAAATAAATATTAAAATTCTCTCTCTCTCTCTCTCTCTCTCTCTCTCTTTAAAAAAATAAAGTTATGTTTCTAAAGTAAAATTTTTCATTTTTAAAGAAAAATCAGATTTTTTGTGATAATTTTTTCCATAGTTAAACAAGAGAAATAGTTTTGCCCTATGTTTTTTGTTTATCTTTTCTGAGGTTAGAGATTATAAAAAGAGAATGTTAGCCAAGTGTGGTGGTGCATACCTGTAGTCCCAGTGACTTGGGAAGCTGAAGGAGGAGGATCCCAAGTTCAAGGCCAGCAACTTAGTGAGGCCCTAAGTGGAGCTTAGCAAGACCTTGTCTCAAAATAAAAAGGGCTTGGGCTGTAGCTCAATAGTAAAGCACCTCTGGATTTAACCTTCAGAACCAAAAAATAAAAGTAAAAGAATATTAATGTTGATGTATGTTATTATTATTATTAATATTAATGTATGTTAAAGTATTCAGCTCTGCCATAGTAACATAACAGTTACATCAATGTATGAACCTATATATGGCTGCATTTCAATAAAACTTTACCAAGATCAGCAGCAGGTTATTATTGTAATGTAAGGGAATAATATAGAGGGAAATAACTGTTCTATCCCTCTTCCCAGTTTTCAAACTTTGCCTTATTTTAATAAGCAAATATATTTTATATACTATATTTTAATATAGTATATTTAATATATTTAAAATGCTATATTTTAAATATAGTAAAATAATTTAAATGCAAAATTGCAGAAGCACTGTTTGATAGTCCCTGAAGCTTCTAGAATAGAAATGCTGCCGTTGTGTTATTAAGAAGTAGATAAGTGGTTGGACAGTGTAGAGTTTATTACAGGAGTTTTAGTAGGAAATTGTAAAAGTGCAAAATGTTTGAAAGCTGAAAATTCTTTGTAAATGATCACAACATATACCTGCTATGATTATCACTTCATTTAAAACAACATTATGAGTTATACTTGAGTGGAGGATTTCTGGATTGTTTTTTTCTTTATTTTGATTCTTTTTTTCTCTTTCCATATCTATCTCTATCTCTCTCTCTCTCTCTCTCTCTCTCTCTCTCTCTCTCTCAAGAAAAAAGATTACTTTTGTTTTTTGTGTCTACATTTTATAGTTTTAAAAAGAGCATATTACATAGCTTTTACATAGCTTGATGTCTTCTCTTTTTTCTAGGTAGGAAATGTGCCATTTTAAAATTTTATTAATTATCTGATAATATCTTCCTTAAGTATCAAAGTTTCCTTCATTTATTTTTGAATGCTGCTGTTGAAAAGCACTGTCAGGGTCCCATGTCATGAGGATGGTACTGCTAAACACTCAAGTAATATAACATATACATAGCAATTAAAACTTGTTTTTGTAGAAAAACCTTTGTTTCATTCTTCAGTTCATTTTTCTTCATTGACAGTTTTGTTGATGTTGTTTAAATGAGAAAGTAATTTGTCAGTTATAATTTGTTAGCCAAGTGGAAAGAAGTATCATTTTTTTCAACTTTTAGTTCTAGATTTAAAGTTTTAAAATGGAAATTGATAAATGTCATTGTTCCTCTAGTAATGATATATAATTATCATTACTTGCTCTGCTATATTATTATGCTATATGTCTAGTTTTTATGTTAATGTATTCATTAAAATAGACTATGTTGACCAGAAACTGTGATAGCCAGACTTGTTCCTTCCTCTGGGCAGCACTTTTCTTCTATTAAAAGGAACCATGTATCTTTATGCCACTTTCAGTATGTTTTATTCTAAAGAGCAACAGTATCCCATAAGGAAATGCTGGGCAAGAAGTGCCACCGAATTTAGATTTCTGTTAATAGACTTTCTCATTCGTCTATCTGATTTTTCTTGAGAGTGTTCCAATACCTGATGCAAAGGAACAAGTGTATAAATAACTGATTTAGAACCAAAAAGAAGGTTGACACATATTTTAAGTGGGCCTATTAAGAGGATAGTGAGTTTTTAGATGAAGAATAGAAGTTAGTTTTATTAATGGACAACATCCTTTAGGTATTTTAGAACCGTTCTTAAAATTCTGAACTGAGCTAGTTTGAGGAAGAGAGGTTAGAATAGCCCTAAAAAGAGATTAAAGATCCTTCAGAAACAAATTACAGATTTCTTTTCTTTTGCTTCTTTCTCTTTTAAAATAGTACTGGGGATTGAATCTATGGTGCTCTACAACTGAGTTATACCTTCAGTGCTTTTTAAAATTTTTTAAATTTTGAGACACCAGGGTCTTGCTAATTCTTTCAGGATGGCCTCAAACTTTTGATCCTCATGCCTGGGTCTCCTTTGTTGCTGAGATTACAGGCATGTGGCACAGTGCCTGGCTTTAACGGCAGTATTGACCAGTGCTAATTCTTTGCAGGGCTGGAGTACCTTTATTAAATATCATTATTTCCTCACTTTAAAATAAGTAGAATGATTTATATTTCACTCACTGGGAATGGAAATATGAAAAGAGGTAGAGATGAGTTAAATTAAATTGCTTTTAAACTTAGTTGCTGACTGTCCCATCTTTGGTTTAAGGGTCTTTGATGCATGTTGGGAAATGAAAAATATGTGAAATATTAGTGTAATTTTAAAATAATGACCTTTAGAGTTAAAGATAAGCTTTATTTATTTATTTTTAATATGGGGGGGGTACCAGGAATTGAATCCAGGAGTGTTTAACTATTGAGCTACACCACCTTGTTATTTTTTCTTTTGAGGCAGGGTCTTGCTAAGTTGCTTAGAGCCTTTTAAGTTGTTGGGGCTTGCTTTGGACTTGGGATCCTTTCTCTCAGCATCTGGAATTGCTGGGATTGCACTGCCTTGCCTTGCAAGATAGGATTTGAAGAGTTTCTTCTTAAGAGGAGTACTCTAGGTGTGTTCTCCAAAGAATTGAAAGTGGAGGCTTCAATAGATATTTATACATTGCTGTTCATGGTGACATCATTCACAATAGCCGAAAAGTAGGAGCTAACCAAGTATCCGAAGATAGATGAATAGATAAACAAAAAAAGTAGAATATACATATAATGAAATATTATCCTACAGCATGGATGAGGCTTGAGGATGGTAAGTGAAATAAGCCAGTTGCAGAAGGACAAATATTATGATTCCTTTTAAATAAGGCACCAAGAATAGTCAAATTTATAGAGACAGAAAGTAGAATGGTGGTTGCCAGAGCCTGGGGAAGAGAGCAGGGGCTATTGATGTTTAGTGGGTATGTGGTTTCAGTTTCACAAGATGAAAAAAGTGCTAGGTATAGAAGTTAGTAATGGTGATGCAACTATGAATGTACTTAATGTCACTTCACTGATATGTACACTTAAAAGTGATTAAAATGGTAAATTTTATTTTATATATATATATAACCAAAGCTAAAAAACAAAACAGAACAAAAAAATCCCAAGGGAGAGAATGATTAGTGTCTAAACAGGCCTCATTTTAATGAACTTCAGGATGAACTGCCTTGTTAGAGAGTTGCTAGACTTTTGACTACTGTCATTATGGAACAGTTTTTCTGTCTCACCCCTCCTACCCTTTCCTACTCAGTCTTAACCATTGGCAATTTGGAGAATTTAATAATTGAAACTGTATTTTCAGTGTGGCTTGTTATAAAGATTATAAATCTTAACTCTGGATATATTCCTGAGCTAAAATGAAGCCAGAAAAATCCATGACCTGCAATAACCCCTTGCTCCTGTCTACTACGTGTAATCTGGGTAAGCTTCTAAGTTTTGAATATTGACCTCTCTGGGTTCTGTCTGAAGTATTCTGTGCCTTTATAACATAGCCATAGAACTTCCTGAACATCACTCCAGATTGTTACATGGATTTAAAAGTAGTGGCCTTTGCTCTTCCGTAATGATTTCCTTTTTCTTCGAAATCTTATTTTACAATAAATACGTTCCTTGAGAATGAATTTTCAATAGTACCTATAAATACAAACGCTGGTAATAATTCTCAGAAATAAGCTAAATGGTCTTCTGTTCTTTTATATGTATGCATGTGTGAAAATGTATATGAACATATAATTTATTAATTTACACATTCATACTATATTATCTAATACCTATTTTGAATATCTTTTAAGTAATTCAGGGCTGAAGTATGTCTTGCTTTGGTGTAAAAATGACATTAAGGGGCTGGGGATGTGGCTCAAGCGGTAGCGCGCTCGCCTGGCATGCATGCAGCCCGGGTTCGATCCCCAGCACCACATACCAACAAAGATGTTGTGTCCGCCGAGAACTAAGAAATAAAAAAATGTTGGAAATTCTCTCTCTCTTTCTCCTCTCACTCTCTCTTTAAAAAAAAAAAATGACATTAAATGTTGGTAAGTCATCTGTTTTTTTTATGAGAACCATATACTTTCAAGACAGCTAAGGAAATACTTTAAAACTTGTAACTCCAAACTTAGTTTAGACTTAATACAGTAATAGATTATCCAAGCAGCTGTGTTATAATGTTCTCATGCAAACTTTTTAGCAAATTGGTACATGGATACATTAGAAACCATTTATTTTAGTTGGGTTTATTTAAAGTGATCATGGGGTATAGTCTTAGTATTTATGAAAACTTTTTGTTTCAAAATCTTCTGGAAAAAAAAACCAGTTTAATTATCAGAAAATGAGAAGAGAGAGAGGGAGAGAGGGAAGATGGCATGTCATCCATTTAAATTTGACCATGAAACTGTGGATTAATTTTGGATGTTTTAGGAATTAATTTTTTGGCAGGGAGATGGGATTGAAGTCAGTGTTCTACCCTGAGCTACATCTCCCAGTTCTTCTTGTTGTCTATTTTGAAACAGGTTTTTGCTGAGTTGCTGAGGCTGGCCTAAAAATTGTGATCCTCCTGTCTCATCTTCATATCACTGGGATTATAAGCATCTACTCCTATGCCTGCCCACAGGTTTTTTGGTTTTGTTTTTTTTTATGCTGCCAGAAATCTCAATTTCTAAACTTAGACTTCTGTGTGTATTTCATGCTTTCAGCAAGTAATCACAGATGTATTTTTTCATTTGTAATTCTACTGTTAACTTTTTAATCTCTGTTTCAGCAGTAGAGTATTCTTTAGTCATTCTCTGAATGCTGATGATAGAGTTACTATTCAAGTCCCTAGGAAGGGAGATTTGTAATAATGAATGGCAGTGCACTAAGTCATTGCATGTTGCTTCTTCAGCATAAACTAGTAACAGTCTTGCTGTCTCAGCAAAATGTCCTATTGAAGAATTTTGTTTGCTTTACTGATCAAGGACAAACATATCTGGATGGATACTTTTAACACGGTAATAAAAAGGTTTCATCAGTAAATATTAGTTTTTAGCAGCTATGTCTGTTGCCTTTCCATTTCTTAAACTATTCTGTGTACTAGGAAAGCAGTTAACTGAGAAAATGAAATTTATTAGAAATTGAATCGGGGCTTTGGAAGAAGGTCTTCAGTTTATTCTTTGTTTCTTGACTTTGAGAATACATAGTGATTAAGACATAGTTGTCTTCTTGACTCTTAAGGGGTTTTCAATTTGGTGGGAGAGAAGAAAATAATTATAGTGTTACAGGGACATTTGTATATGTGCATACAAAATGCTTTAAACTGGTACTGTTCAATATAGTAGCTGCTAGCCATGTATGGTTATTCAGCATCTGAATGTTTAGTGGGACTAAAGAACTGAAATTTAAATTTTATTTTATATAAGTTGAAAATTTAAAACTAATATGTGGTTCATTTCTTGGTAGACTTTAAAGAATGTTGAATAGTTTGGATATGTGAATCTATATTTTTATTTATTTAGGTGCTAGGGATTAAACCCAGGGGCTGACTCAGTCTATCACTGAGCCTCTTTGTACCCAGCCCTTTTTATTTTTTATTTTGAGATAGGTTCTTGCTAAATGGCCTCTAACTTTTGATCCTCCTGCCTCAGCCTCCCCTATTACAGGCATGTGCCAACTCACCCAACTACGCTATAAATTTAGCTATAAATTTTATGAAATCTAACTAAATTATTTGTGATGAAAATTTAGTATCTGAATTGAGATGTGTTACAAAGTACGTACTGGATTTCGAAAGTCTGGTTTTTAAAAATTAACTTTCATGTTGATTATGTGGTGATATGATATTTTGGATATATTGTGTTAAATAAATTTATTAGTAGAATTCATTTAACCTCATTTTACCTCTTTAAATGTAACTATTGGAAAAATTTATATTATTTGGCTCATTTGTATTTCTGTTAACACTGTTCTAGGTGCACAAGAAATCTGTAAATTCTGGGGAGCATCTCAAAGAATTGGAGACAGCTCCTTTTGTTTTTTGTTTTGTTTCTGGTTTCAGGGGTTGTTTTGTTTTATTCCTGTTCATGGTATTTTGTTTGTTTTGGGGATGGAACCTATAGCCTCTAGTGTGTTAAGCACTTGTTCTACCCACTGAGACACAAGCCTAGCCGTCTTGTTGATTTCAAAATGTGTGTGGTTTGCTGGTTTGTGGCTAGGGATGGGACATCTCAGATAGAGGTAAAAATTTCAAGGTATGGAAGAAAAATAGTATGAATGAATAAAAGAATTGTGAACAGCCTAGGGCTTGGGAGTGAAGAATGTTAAGAGAATGACCATAAGTGAGGTAGAAAAAATTTTGTTTTAGGACTGGAGTGTTTAAAAATAGTCTCAGATTCCCTGTGATATTTGACTGATTCTGTAGTTTGTGAAATATTCATTGGTGTTTTTTAAGCAGGTGAGTAATAAGGCCAGGCTTGTGTTTTTAGAAAATAGCATACCAAGAAGATCGATTCGACAGAGTAAGGGGGCTCTAAACCTCAATAGATGATTGGAGTCACTTAGCAAAAGAAAAGTAGTTATCTTGGAATAGAAGAAGAAGGAACTCAAGATATATTATAGTGGAGAATTAGCACAACTTTATTAGATAAAGAGACCCAAAATGACTTTCAGATTTTGATTAGGTAGTTAATGACACTAGTATTTTTGATTAGGTAGTTTATATTACTAATATTTAATGTTATGGGGTGGTATGTTAAGGAAAAAGGTTGAGGCAGAGGATATAATGAGTTTTATGTGGAATAGCAATGTTGGTAGGATTTTTGGAATACCTGACTGTGGATTAAGGTGAGAAGTTTGGGGAGATCTAGGCCTTATTAAACAATGGAATCAAGTAGATTTCCCAAGGAGACTGTAAAATCCAGAGGAGAGAATTAATTTTAGCGTGTGGATTCACAATAGCTTTTTTAGTTATAATAAAGTAGTTTTCATCCAGGAACATATTGGAGGGTTTATTTGTGCAGGTGTGAAACCAGGCTCTGAAGATTAAGGGATAAATAAGACAAACATTTTTGCTTTAAAGATAATCAAATTCTAGAGGGAAAAGTAGAAAAAAATAAACCTAGGTTTTACTTGTATAGTGTTATAAGTATTCTAATAATAAGTGGCAGAGCAGTAAGGGTAGAAGAAAGGAAGCATGTGAGAGCATAACAGAAAATGTGATTGCCAAGGTGTAGCCTTGATCTTGAAGGGGAAATTCTTAATTTGTTCTTTTTTGGCAAAACTTTTACCTATGATGAAATTCCTAACCGTGCACTTCCATGACTGGTGCGTGTTTTGGTCCATGTTACCCAGGACTTTTCGCTGTGGTGTTAGTCAACTCTTATACACCCTTTAGGTACTGAAAGTCTGTAACTACCAGCGGTGGTTATGTTTATAGCATGGTATGATTGCACTGTTGTCAGTTTGCAGCTGTTATTGAGGGTTGATAGCAGAGAAATGACTTCAGGAGTATGTTTGTGTATGGCTTTCTAGAAATAACTTGTCAGGCCATACAGCTTTTCTGTTTGGGACCTGCTTTATTATCATCTGTGTCAGGGGAAGAGGGTGAAATGGTGCAAAGAGATTGTTCATGTTGTTGGTTAAGGTGATACAAGGAGAGGGAGAGGACAGCAAGATAAAAGCTAACAAAGGTTCAGCATGTGAATATATGTATTTAAGGTATCAAATCCTGTAGTATATTGGGCAGCCTTGAGTATTCTGGAGTAACTAGAAAACACCTGAAAGTAAGGAAAATGATGTGCTTATCATGAAAACCATCATTAAGGATATCACAGTGTGGAATTTAGTTACAGTTATGGTTCCTGATTGAAAGACTGTTAGGGGTGTGTGTGTGTGTGTGTGTGTGTGTGTGTGTGTTTTATATGTCAAGTAAGTGTAGTAAGGTAAGCATGTACTTGGAATGCTCTTCATCACTTCCCTTGGCATACTCCTCTTTTCCTTTACAGATTCATTGAAGCCTTTGGAGCTCTGAACCTTTTCCTGAATGCCCTGCTCATTTCAGTGCTGCTTTTGGTTCTGTTTTTAGAGCATTGTATACACAGTTTTCTCTGTAGCCCTTAGCCACAGTACTCTGCAGTAGGGTTCTTTTGCAAGTGAGAGGGTGCTGATTTTTTAATTTGTCTCATTCCTCTTTAATAGGTTATTGGCTCTTTAAAGAAAGGGACTGTCCTATTTTCAATGTTAGTTAAACCAAAGAAAATAGCACTAAACTTTATAGGGTTTGAAACCTCAGCAGGGTAAGTGCTTTAAGATATGAACATAATAAGAATTTGTAAATTTTTATAAATATTTCAAAATTATTAAATAGAGGAAGGATAATGTCCCCCCTACACACACACACACACACACACACACACACACACACACACACACACACACACAAACAAACAAAAACATAAACTTGGTTTAAGTGAAAACTGTCCTTTGGAAAGTTCAAGTGTCCAATTGAATTTGCTGTGCAATTTGTATCTTTGAAGATAAAACAATTTTAGTCCTATGTTAATTTAATGTTGGCTTGTTGAGATGCTTTTTTCATTCTGCCCTTTATTATTGCTATTAACTGGCCCAGTTACAATAATAAAAAACAATGATTGTGAAGTAGACCTTGTCTAAGCAGTTAAATTGCAAGAACACAAATTGAAATAGAATCTAATTTTGGGACTAAAGTCATAGTCAGAGGCAGAGCACTTGCCTAGCATGCACAAGGTTGTGGTTCAATCCTTAGCACACCACCACCACCACAACCCTCTCCCCCCACCACCACAACCCTCTCCCCCCACATACAAAAGAAACTGAAGCCTAACACTTTAGGATTTTTTTTCCTCATCAATCTAAATTAAAAGTCTGCTTATTGGCTGTAGAGATTTATACTATTGCATAATATAAAAATAAACAAATGCATTTATAGTAAGGTGACTATCTGAAGGATTAATATTGAGTAGCATATGTTGTTTAATTAACAACAGGTGTAGCTCTTTAATGTGAATTCTGCCATTCTCTAAAGTTTGTTCCAGAAGCAATTCTTAAACCAGTGCCAAAGCTTTTACGTTTCTTAATATTTACGAATTTCCATATTTTGGGTATTATTAAAAGAAGGGATCCAGGTGCAATCTGAGTTTACAGTTACCTTCTTATGTATATAGTTTCCCCAGTTTTTCCTTCTGCAAATAGTGGAAGGATTATTGGATCTATCTATATATAGTTAAAGTGGAACAGGCCAAGTCTTTTTTTAAATATAAATTTGGGACATGTGCAGAGGTGCTAGTCCCAATTTAATTGTTAATTAATGACAGATATAGTTCAAGAAAGTATTAGCCATTCTTCTGTTGTTGGATGTTCAGTTGGATTCTGAAAAATAACACTGGAATAAAATTAACTTTTTTTGTTTGTTCTCAAAGGTTCATTTTTTTTTCCTGGTGTGCAAAATTTATTTATTTTTGTTGGTGACAATTCATGAACAGAGTTGTTTTCATAAATGTTAGAAAGCAAATTTTTTATTCATTTATTGGAAGTACTCCTTGTTACTTATTCTTTTGTTTTAACTCCTTCCTTTGACTCATTTGCAAAGTAAGGAGCAACTTGTGGTGAGAACTTAATACTTAAAGTTGTCTTTTATATTTCTCATAATATAAATTTATTGGTCCCTAGGACAGGTTTGCCTTCAGTCCACTAGAAACTTTACATTTACCAGTGTCTTTTCAATAATAGTATACATAAAAATCACATGGGAAACTCAGAAATGTAGATTGACACCTTGTGCTACTACTTTCTTACCCCAAGTAACTCTAGGATATGGCTTAAGAATTTTAATATGAACCCCAGGTGACTCTAATAGAGATAATGTAATGACCATCTTTTAAAAATACTAGTTGGTGTTAAAAAATATTATTGTCACTTTTATGAGTCCAGTGGGCTAAGCATGTGCCTTTTTTGCCCCAGATTCTGATCCCTAATCAAACTCTAAACATATTAATTCTTATTATAATAAAATTGGAAAGAGAAGAAAAATGTAGGGAAAAAAAATCACACCTAATCCTAATATTAGACAGAACTGATAATGTTTTAGTTTTTCTTCATTTACTTTAAAATTTTAATTGGACTTGTATATTTTATATTTCTTGACATCATAAAACTTTTTATCTAACATATTACTAAGAAACCATTCATACCTTTTTTTTGATTCTTACATAAAAGGAAGTATTAACTATTCTATTGTTGGATGTTCAGTTGGATTCTGAAAAATAACACTGGAATAAACATCTTTGTTAGGAAAACATTTTTTGCAACTATAACTTTTTTCCTTTTTCTCAGTGTTCTAAAAATATTTTTAGGAGTTCTTGAAATACACTGCCAACTTTTTCAAAAAGAGTGTGCTAATTAAAGTTACCAGCAGTAAAACTAGTTGTTATATCCCACTTTTTACCAGCATTGAGTATCTTCATTAAATAAGTTGTGTTTTGTTCTCTAGAGAAAATATTGCTTTATTTTGTAACTGTTCCTATTATAATTTACATTAATTTTGTGTACATTTAAAAAGTAGTGAACACTGTTTTTTTAATATCAAGAATTTATATTTTCAAGTGTCTCAAGGAAAATTGTTGAGTGATCAATGCCAGTTGCCTTGAATCTTCCCAGTGATTTGGGCAGTTGATAATAAACATGTATAGTTTCTTTTTTGTTAGAATTTAAAGTATAGCATTGTACAGATACTGAATAATCTTCTATTGCTTCTGTACCCATTTAAAACTAGATGTAAACTGATTATAAGTGTAGAGTTATTTAATTAATAAGTTAACAGAGTGTTCTGCTAGAAACTGTTTCTAATAGCAAATGAACAAACAGTATTTCAAAAACTATTAGCAATAATAAAATGTTTTATAAAAAATTATTAACAGGGACAGAAATGAAAAAGCTAACTTTTTTTTTTCATTTTCAGTAAACCTCTTCTGTATGTATTGCTGTCAGACTTATTGATGAATGTGTAGAGTTCAGACAGATATCACCTCTCTGGATCAGTTTTAAAGAATTACCCTCCAATTTTGAGGAGTCACTGATTACATAATTTTTTTCATGTTATATTATTCCCAGTATATCTTTTAAAATAATAAAGTACTCTGTCCCGTGCATTGGCAAAGGTTGCTAGGCTCTGAATTTTCTCTTCCTGATCCAATTTCTGGAAACTGCCTCCAGGTACAAAGCCTGGGAGAGGTAGGATTTACCTGTTTCCCTTCTGAGGAACCACAGTCCTGTGCTGCTTATTATACAGTGCCTCAAAATACTTGTTTCCCACTCTTTATTTACTTCTTAGTTTTTTATTATAGGAAAGCATTTTTCAGTCCTCATGGCTGATTGCTGAATTCTTTAATGACTTTTTTAATTGCTAAATCAAATGATTGTTTTGAAGTCTTTTAGTTTAATATTGTCCAGTTCTCCCTTTTTTGGAAATTTTTCTTCTCACTGACTTTCAAATATTGCCTTCTACTTCTACTTCTACTTCTGCCTTCTACTTCTGACTCTCTGTCTCCTTCACTGGATCCTTTCCCTTTTTCTGGACCCTCAATTATATTGGTTGCATACTTATAATAGCAATATAAATCATCATGCTAGAACATGTGCTACCTTTAAACTTCTTATTTAATTCACAAAACAATTGCTTAGTATTTTCCAGGTTATCTTATCTTTTATTCTGTATGCTCTCTTTCTTTAAGTTATTGACCTCTATCTATAAGCCCATGACTTTTACATTCATGTTATTCAGCCTGCGTGTAATTTAACTTTTTATTTCTGTACTGAGTTCTAAATCTATATGTCTAACAATCTATGAGCATTTCTGCTTGGATTTTGAAAAGGTTTATCAACCTAATAGAATCTAAATAAAACCCTCTTCATCCCTCTCTTTATAAACTCCATATGTATATGCAGGGAAAAGAGTGAGAGAATATTTACTTAGCTATCTTTATTTATTTATTTTGGGATTGGGGTTTGAACTTTGAACCCAGGGACACTTTGCCACTGAGGTACATCTCTAGTCCTTTATCTCACTAAATTGCAGAGGCTGACCTCTAGCTCGTAATCCTCCTGCCTCAGCCTCCCAAGTATGTGCTACCACATTCACTTTATTCTTTTTAGTTATATATGACAGTAGAATGTATTGTGACACATTATACATACATGGCCAGTTTATTCTTTATCTTGACATCAATCTGTTGTTAAAAGTACCACCATAACAAAATTACTTAAATAAACATCCAGCCTGCATGTTAATTTAACTTCTGATTATTTTTTTACTCTGGCCTGCTTCTTCATTCCTACTATCTTGTCCTATTGCAGCTGTCTTCCATTTTCTGTGTGTACTATTTATTGTACCAACCCTCAACTAATCTCTACTTCTAGTTGGGTCTCCCTCTAAAACCTAGAGAATTTCTGAAATTCCGATCATAATGTACTTTCTGGCTTAAAGTCTTAGTAGTTCCCTAAATGCTGCACAATAACATCTATGCTTTTTAATATGGCATATACACTCTTTCTTGTCACTTAGAACTGTCTCTTGCTGCTCCTTTCACATGCATTACTCCCTGACTGTATCATGCTGTTTTCTTAATTTTTATGCTGCCTCCTATCTCCCCAGCTTTGCTGTTACAAATGCTTAGTCATTTGTTTTCAGGTCTCTTCCATTTTTCTCCTATTTATTATTGAAGCTCTAGCATTGTGTTTACTATGCATTCAAATGATGTTTGTTTCACTTTCCTTTACTGGTTTTCCCAAACTAGAAATGTGGATATTTTCTTAGTTTCTTTTCTTTTTATCACAGCTAACCACTTTTAAGTGTTTTTATTGAAGCATTTGTGTTGCATACTTTTGGTCACATTTGTTTTTTTTTTTTTTTCATTAACAAATTTTATAAACTGCTACTGTTGTGTTAATGCATACAAACACTACCAAAAGCTGAATTTTGCATTGAATTTATAAAATCTGTAGTTAAAATTTTGGAGAATTAGAATGTTTCTAAATGAGAAAAACTTATCTCTTGAAGTCTAATTTTTAGTTTCCAGAGGAATATTTTGGTGGCACTTCAACCTTGTGTATGCTAAGTACTCACAGTACCTCTGAGCTACAATCCCAGCCCTCAGATGAAAGTTTTATAAGTATTCTTGTTCTATTTTATACATTTCTTTTAAAGCATGTTTGTTTTTTGTGTTTTTTTTTCCTATTGCAAATGAGTTTTTTTCCCCCAGTTACATTTTCTTATTTTTCGTTATGTATGAGAAGCTGATTGGATTGTATGCATCAGGCCCATTTATTAAACTTTTCTAGTAGTTTTCGTGGACTTGGTAATTTAGATATTGATTATGATGATGATCATTTTTGGTACTGGAGATTTAACCCATGGGCTACACCACCAGCCTGTTTTATTTTATTTTACTTTATTTTGAGACAGTGTCCCACAAATTTTCTAGGCTGGCTTTGAACTTGGGAGCCTTCTGACTCAGTCTCCTGAATTTCTGGGATTACAGGTGTACTCCACGGTACTTAAAAGTGCCTCCTCTCTCTTTTAACTATGATGCTTATTTTAAATACTAATATTTTTTAATGGCAAATTAAAGAAGCATCACTATTTTTAACTTGCTAAGAATTTTATCCTAAATCATGCTTTCTCGGCATCTGTGGAGATGATCATGTTAATCTGTGATTCTAAAGAATTACTGTATGAGATTCCTTTCCTAAAAACAATCTTCTTAACATCTCCGTTTTTTCCCAATTTATTTAATATAATGTTGGGTTTATTATTAGTATTTTATTTAGGATATTTTCATCTTTATTTGCAAGGGAGATACATTTATAGGGTTCTTAAATTCTTCTGCTCTTTTGTTTCAAAATTATGCTGGTCTTATAGACTATGCTGAAATATTTTAGTTGGAAAAACAGTTTGAGCTGGTTAAAACACAGGGAAAAAAACACACAGGAATTAGTTGTTCCTAAAGATTTAATAGAATTTGTCCATAAACATAATTTTTAAAATGCCTGTTGTTCCTCCCAAGTTTTAATCAAGAATCGGGAGCAAAGTAAGAACTCCTTTAACACTTACTGAATTAAAATCTCTAAAAAAAGTTCTGAGAGGTGATTTACTATACATAGGGTTATTTATTATTTTAGCAGAGTATATTTTTGTCAGAAAGCATTGTTATGACTACTTCACCAGAATATGAAGTTAATCTGTAAGAGAAATAAATGGATATGTGTCTTCATGAATATATTTTCTTTGTAGAAAGATACTAGTTGGTGGAAAATAGTATTTTTAGGAAAATAGTCTAATTTGCATCATCAAATGTAGTACTTGCGTAACTATCATGTGCAAAAAAAACCAAAAGTATCCATTTTACATGTGTTTGTATTTTGAGTTATTTTTCTTTCTAAAGTTTGTTCTATGACTTAGACTCATTAAAACTGTTTTATACACAAATACTATTTTAGAAGTTGAAATACTTTAAATTTCAGTGAAATTTAAATTTCATATTTTCATTTTAAATTTCAGGGTGGGGGTGGAGGCTGGGGGCACTACTGGGGGTTCACCCAATGCCTTGTGCCTGGTGGGCAAGCACTCTACCACAAAATTATCCCAGCCTTAAATTCAGCATTTTTAAGCATTCAAAAACTATAGATACATGACCAAGGTAATGGAACATTTGAATATAATTTTAGGATTTATATGGTAAAGCAGTAGTTCTCACCAAGCCCCAGTTTTGTCCCTAGAGAACATCTGGCCATGAGTAAAGACTTTGCTTTTCACGTGGAGGTTAGTGTATATGTGCCGCTCTCATCTAGTGGGCAGAGGCCCGGTGTGCTGTGAACATATCACAGTGTACAGCATAGTCCTCACAGCACAGAAAGATCTGTCTCCAGATGTCCATGGTGGTGAGGTTGTAAATGGGAGATACATATGTAAATACCAGTGTGTAATATAAATGGTTTTCAGATCTGAGCTTTTTTTCCTTTCAGCAACTGGATATTTGTGTACAGTGTCTTTAAGCAAAGTGTATGGAGAAGTGTTTTGCTCTTTACTGACATCTAGTGAAATATTTAAAAACAAAAATTAAAACCCATTAAGAGTAAATGTCTTAATCAGTATTGCTGCTAATTATTCTTCTACAGTTATAAAACTCACAAACAAGGAAACTAAGTAGAAATTAAATGATTTATTTATGGCCACTTAGAAATTATAATTGAGAAGGATATTCTTAGGTTTTATTCTTTTATGTTTTGCTTTTATTACTAATTTAACATTAGAACTTAGAATATACAATCTTTCTTTTAGGAGTTTTCTAAGTAAAAGTTGAGCTACCCATGTGTAAGACATTTTATTTTATTTTTTTTTTAGATTTTTTTTATGTTTTAAAAATTTGCCAAAAATGTTTGTTTCTAAAATTATTTTAGAGCCAAAGAAGACTTTACTGTTTTAGTTCAATTCTTTCACATATAGAGATTTTAAAAATCACTATCAGAGAGGCAAAGTGATCTACTCAACATCATAATTTTTTAGTGACAGGTATTGAAATAGAATCCAAAGCTCTTACTCGAGTGTTCTTTCAGGCTGAAGGAAAATATTAAATACTCTTTGGATTCTGCTTATAGTTTTTATTTATTCATTTTCAGTCAGTCTATAATTATTAAAACTGAAGTCATTATTTCTTAGGAGATTTTTTTATTTATGTGTTTATACACATAGATATATACATGTATACATACCCACATAACTGTTTTTTTTCTTTTTTTGTCTTTGTTTCTTTTTCCTTTTTAATTTACCACTTTTTATCCTTTCTGTGTTTTAAAGTGAATTAATATATCTGTTTATAAATCTTGTAAATGTTATACCATTTTAAACATGAGATTTAAAATTTTTATTTTACAGGCAACCACACCTCCAAATCAAGGAAGGCCAGACTCTCCTGTGTATGCTAATCTACAAGAACTGAAAATATCCCAGTCTGCTCTCCCCCCACTTCCTGGGAGCCCAGCAATTCAGATTAATGGAGAATGGGAAACTCATAAAGATAGTTCAGGGCGTTGTTACTACTATAACCGAGGAACACAGGAAAGAACTTGGAAGCCACCCCGCTGGACTCGGGATGCAAACATAAGCAAAGATTTCCAAAGTCCAGGAGATCAAGAGGTATGAGTAATTAAGGAGTCAACCAGTGAGTCACCACATTTTCTCTTTTCATTATTCAGAAACAAAATAATTGAATAGTTTAGTTTCTTGGTATCAGTAGGGTAGAAAACTTAAATCTCTAACAACGCTAAAAATTCTTTCCAAGCTTCATTGTGTTAATGCTAGTAATGTCCTAATCGCTAACTAGTAAATAACACTATAGTGTACTTTCTGATTCTAGAACTGAATCAAAGTTGTCTGCTGCCAATGCTTTCTTTTACATTAAAAGATACTAACTTACTGCATAAACCAGTCACATTTTTCAGAAAAAGAAGAAAATAAATGATGTACCTAGCCAGATAAATAGAAACAAATTATTCAACTATTCAAAACTGATACTTTCCTTTATTGGTTTAGTATGGTATCAAGCTCACTCTCTTGTCATAAATAAATCTTTTATTTCTATGTGGGGAAGTAATGATAATTCCTTTGCTACAATTAGACCATTCTGTAAGTATAATTTACTTTAAACTAATAAATAGTGTTTTCACCCTCTTGTTTCTCATTCCCCCACATATCTTGTAGGGTGGTGTAGAGAATGGCTAGTTATATATTTTGAGGAATCCTCATTTTAGTGGTCTGATAAGGTGCCTTGGGACTGTTTAGAAGTGCAGGAGAAAGGTAGATAAGATTGATAGAATGGAGTGAAATCTTGTTCTTTCATGGATCAGAGCCCTGCCCTTGCAAGGGACACCTGCAGTTCCAGGAAACAGTGAACAAAAACACATAGCTCCAGGAAGGCAGGGGCTGTAGCAGTGAGGTAACACGTCCTGCATTTAGCAGAATCTAAAGTTCTTTGTAGTTATTAACTCCCTTCTTGTCCTATTTTTAAGTTGGTTATTTATAGCCTTGATTTGCTGCAAACTTTCAGTGTTCAAGAATGAAAGCAAAAGTCATGAGAGAAATTGTTCATGCTTAATTGTAATAAGAAAATTAGGAAAAATTTTATTCAAATTGTAGACTAGAAATATTTGAAACTCTTTTACCATTATAAAGCATTTTAAACTTCACTTGATTGGTACTCTGAGTAAGTTGATTTCCTGGAAGTTTCCTCCCAGGTTAAAATCTTTGGGTCTTTCCATTTGGATTAATCATTCTCCATAGAAGTCTTTAGCTCTTCTGCCTAGAAGATAAGCACTGTCAAGGTCTTGGGGTCTGCATTCAGATTTCAGGTGGTCTCTTGGTCTTTTGTCTCTGTGGCCCACATGTCCCACTTGTGTCTATTGTCTCTCAACTGAGAACGTTGCCCCCTCCCCTCCTTCAAGATGGGATAAACTTCCATACCCTCTGCTGGGGTAGGGAAGAGTACACACCTAGTTGCTGGGCATGATGAAGGGGATTCTGGCAATTTGAACCTACTTTTTGTAGTGCCACTGCCTTCACCCATCTGTTCCCTAGATGCCTAATACTGTCAGTTCCTAAGCTGTTTGTAGATTCTGCTCTGAGTTGCCTTTGCTCCCATTTCCTCTGCCTGCCAGTTTAGATTTTGCTTTCTCCTGCGTGAAGAGTTAAGCTTTTTGGTCATTTGCTGACTCTTGGCTCTTTTTATGTCCTACCTGTTCATGTGGCTTTGTGTTTTAGGGATGTTTGGGAGGGAGCAAGCGTTCACTTTTATCTTAACTCAGAAGCTTTTTATTTTAGTGGTTATCCTAAAACAATGTTTCTTACCTGCAGTGATTTTTACCTGCCAGGGACATTTGGCATTGGTCGGGGACTGTTTGATTTTCTTGGTGAGGGGATTTTGTGTAGTGTGTAGAGAGAGGCCAGAGATTCAACTAAATATCCAACAGTAAATAACAGCTTTCCATAACACAGGGTTATGTGGTCCTGAGTGTCAGCAATGTGCAGAGAAACTCTGCCCTAGATATTTTAATAAGTGTCTGTATCAAAGCCTAAACATTTTTCAATTTCCTCTTGACTCTTTAAAGCCTTCAAAAACTATATTGCTGCTGTTATATATTTTGTTTCTATTCTTAGCCCTCTTATTGTCATACATGATGATTCTTGATGTTAATCCTCAATTTTATTACTTTATTTACTTACTTTTTCCCGTCTGTTGTACATGCTCATAAAATCTCCGATGAGCATCTTTGTCTTTTTTCTGGAAATTTGTTTTGCTTTTATTTTTGAAGACTATTTTCTATGGACATATAATTCCACATTGAATTCTTGTTTTTTCCTAGTTCATTGAAGATTTTATTCTCATGTTTTCTGGCATCCATTATTGAGCTGAAAATGGAACTGTCATTTTATTCTTTCAGAGTAGTTTTTCTCTTCTTACTAGTAGCTTTTAAGATCTTCTTTCTGGGAGCTGGGGCTGGGGCTGGGGCTGGGGCTCGGGCTGGGGCTCGGGCTTGGGCTCAGCAGTAGCACACTTACCTGGCATTGTGTGAGGCACTGGGTTTGATTCTCAACACTGCATATAAATAAACAACAACAAAAAAGGTCTATTAACAACTAAACATATATATATAGATATATATATAGTTTATATATATGATCTTGTTTCTGCAGTTTCACTATGATATGACTTAGGTGAAGGTATCTTTTTTATTTCATGATAGGACTTTGGAATTCTTGAATTGAATGAGTCCCATATTTCACCAGTTCTTGCAAGTACTGAGGAATATCACCTCAGCCACATTTTTTTCCTCCTTCTTCTTCTTCTAGAACTTTTGTTAGATGAATGTTTAATTGTGCTTGTTCTGATTGCCTGAGCTTCATTCTCAGTGTTCCCAGATCTCACTCCTGTTCACTTATTTTCTTTTTATCTGTTCCTTTTTTGATGTTAAACTAATACTTAAAAATTTTAAAACTATTATCTTATTTCTTTGGAAGAGTTTCCCCATCTTTTTTACATTAAAAAGCTTAAACCTACAAAAAGTTGCAAGAATAATAGAGTGAGCATCAATATACCATATGTTCATCTAGATTTACCAGTTGTTAACATTTTGTCATATTTGCTTTCTCTCTCCTTTCCTCCATTTCCCCAGCATGCACACAAACGTGCATAATTTTCTTCTGAACCATTTGAAGCTGACAATGTTTTTTATTCCCTGAGGGCAAGCATATTTTCCAGCAAAAACTACGTTTATCAAACCTCAGAATTTAATATTGGCATAATATAATGCAAAGATTATAGTCAAGTGTTTTTCATTTGTCAAGTATTAGCCTATAAAGTTGTTTCTTTGCAGTGATGGATCATATATTGCTTTTATTTGTCATCTCTCTCTTTAGTCTTATATATATTTTTTGTTAATCCTAGTACATAAAATTTTTGAAAGCCTAATTATTACATCTGTTTTTTTTTTTTTTGCCTACTCTTTCATTGTGAGAGTTTTTAATATGTGTGTGTCTTTTAGTGTTAGATTATAGTTCTTGGAAATTCATAAGTAGGAAGTCTTTAATGAATTGAAAGTTAGTTTCTTCAGAGAGGATTTGCTTTTGCTTCTGCCAGATGCCCAGAGAACCTAGTATCCCATGAATATTTAAAACTAAATCTTGAGCTATAGTTTTTACACACCATCTGGGTGGTAGTAATTTTGGATTGTAATAAGACTGCCTTGTGTTTAAGCACTCTGCCTTCTCTCCCAGTTATTGGGGAAGATTCTGTGATTTCTCTAGTGTAGAATAAAGAGACAGGATTTGTTTCCAGCTCACTCATAAACTGTGGGTAGAATTCTTTGCAGAGGGAGTGGTCCCAGCTCTGAATTATGAGGTATCCTTTTAGTTTCCCAACTTTGGTAGTCCTGAGTTTGGTTCCCCAACACTTCTTCATCGCCTTAAAAACCAATAACTAATGTTCTTACGTGGGGCCTAGAAAATGCCTTCAAGGAGACAGCCAGGCTTTTTATTCTATTTAACACTCTGGATTCTTGCTTTTTTGACCTGAGTCTGTCATTTTTCCTCCCTCCCTCTCAGGGATTGAACCTGGGGGATGTTTAACCACTGAACCACATGCCAAACTCTTTTTATTTTTTGAGACAGGGTCTCATTAAGTTGCTGAGGCTGGTCTTGAACTTGAGATCCTTCTACCTCAGCATTCCAAATCACTGGTGTGTGCCACCATGGCTAACTCTTAACCTTGTGCTCATTGATAATGGGATTGAATGGATTGGTTGGTTGATAGATATTGGGGATTGCTCAGGGATGCTTTACCACTGAGCTATATCCCCAACCCTTTTTATTTTTTTGGAGACAGGGTCTTACTAGGTTGCTTAGGACCTCAATAGGTTGCTGGGGCTGACCGCAAGCTTGTAATCCTCCAGCCTCAGCCTTCCTAATTTTGGGATCACAGGCATGCATCACCATGCCTATCCAGCTCATTAATAATTTTTTTAAAATTTTAAGAAAATCAGCTGTTTTCATCCAGGTTACCAGATGGGATATATCCCTGCCATTTTTTTTAATATGAAATGCATATGAGAGCCCCCTCATCTTTCTTAAGGGCACATTTGCTGCAGAATATACCCCAAAGTTAAAATTGTGCCAGTCACCCACCTAAATGATAAACTGTCATCAAATAGCTGTTTTCTAGCTGTAGATATCAAGATCTTAAAGCTTCTCCTGATTCTACAGTGTAATAAAACATACCAAAATATTAGAGGTTACTTTTTATGGCCGAAGATAATATGTTACTTTATAAAAATTGGAAAATTATGATGTGCATTTTGTCAACTAAAAAGTTATGTTCATTAAAAAACTGATTTTGTGATTTTAATTATCTCTTAATTTTACTAATTAAATGACACTTTTCCTTTTTCAGTTTCTAAAACTTTGTGTGTGTGTGTGTTTCTGGGATTTGAACCCAAGGCCTCCTGCATGCCGGGCAAGCACTTTATCACTGAGTTATAGCCTCAGCCCCATCTAAAAGTCCCTCCCCCCAAAAAAAAATTACTGGAGGGGGTAGGGAATGAAGAATCTTTTTTTTATGCATTTTTTTTGTTGTCAATGGACCTTTATTTTACTTTGTTGTATGTGGTGCTAAGAATCGAACCCAGTGCCTCACCCATGCTTGGCAAATACTCTAGTACTGAACTACAACCCCTGCCCTGTTTTCCATTTTTTAAAAGTGTTATCATTGCAAAACACAGCTTACTTTATGTAGTACTTGTGCATAATTCTCTATGTCAGTTTTTGTGAACATACTGACATAAGGGCTGGTATATCTTTACAACATTGAGAAACTGTCCATCATGGTTTTTTAGGCCACGTTATAGTGGTAGAAGATAGCCTGAGTAAGGTTTAATTGCAGAAAATATTTTAGCTAAGGTTAACAGGAATGAGTCATCACACTAATAAATAATTGTTGAAGGAATTAAGTTTAATAAAGTGGTACCTCTTGTTTGTTAATAAACTTCAAAAATTGTTATTTTCTCAGTCCTCTAACTTCTCTGCCATGTCCATGCATGCTTATATTACTTCCATATCGAATTTCTGATCTTTCTGCGTTGTATCTGAATTTTCTGAATATTATTACTTCTTATTTTGAAGTTTAGTTCACAGTATTCTTTTATAAGCATTTGGTTGAGTGAATTAGGATAATTTGCCATTAAATGAGAACATAAAATACAGTGTCGCAAAGGCTTGTTCACAAAATGCCTTTTTCCATCTCCTTCTCCCATATGCTTTTTTAAAAAAGAGTTAAAGGTATATTTATTTGCCAGGCATTTGTTTCAGTACTCATGATATAGAGTTGAGCAAGAATTTTTAAGAAACACAATCTAATGAAATCCCCTCATCTCTATCTTCATTTTCATGTAGACGTGTATACCCATTCACACCCCTGTCAGTTTTTAATATGAGATTTCAGTTTGAAAGCAGCATTAAAATAGAAGGTAGCATTGTATCACTTGTTAGTCTGAAAACAATGTTTTCAGTTTTATTGGTAAATTCTGCGAGGATTGCGTTAATGTGATAAAATAACTAAGAATTTTCAATTTTACCTCACCATTTGTAATGCATTATTTAAAGACTTTATAATTTGTTTTGCAAATTAAATATTCAAATACATTTAAGATATTTGCCAAGTATTACTTACTTATAGCCAAATAAATTCAATCTTCTCAGTTTTCAGTTGCTGAATATTTATATTCAAAAAAGAAAACTCCTTATTTTTCTGACTATTTATAGCTTCTTTCATCAGAAGAAAACTACCACAGCATTTGTTACAGCCAGTCAGATAGTCAGTGTGGTTCTCCTCCAAGGGGTTGGTCAGAAGAGTTGGATGAACGTGGGCATACCTTATATACCAGTGACTATACTAATGAAAAGGTACTTTCTTTTTTTCTCATCTGGTATTTCTTGGCAGAAGTATCTCATAAAGAGTTGTATACTGAAATTTTAATAGTTTTTTAAAAATTTAGGAAAATGTTTGCCATTGTAATTCTATAATCATGCACTTGACAACATGAAAACAGTATACTGATTCATGGTTTTAAACTACTATGATGATAGGATTTTTGCGGTGTTGATAATTCAGTACAGACCAGCTTTTAAAGAATAGACCAATTGTTATTTGTTTAGATTTTCTCAATAAGCATATTTCTTTTATACAGTGTCACTGCTTATATTTTTTTTCTCATTACAACCAGATTTGTATAAAACCCATGAATCTAGTATTTTATGATTAATTGATTTGGAAGTGAATATTGGAGCTTTGTGTGTATATTACATCTGGTACCATTTAAGAAAGTAACTGGTTGGTGGTGCTAGTTTATAGAGAGAGTAGACTCTTGGAAATAAACAGAGTAGGGCTTTATCTTTCTTCCTCACCTCAATTATTTGACACCAGAACAGTTGGAAGTGGCAGTTTTCATTTATATCACAATCTAGATCATATGATTGTATTTAATTGTATTAGTAACCATTAGTGTCTTTCCTCCCTCGTATTCCCTGTATTACACTGCATGAAGTTCTCCTGTTCCTGATATCTAAATTGTATTGAGTAAAATGCATTGGCTAAGGGAAACAGGGCCTAAGAGTTTGTCTGAAGTGAGATTTACATTGTTAGCTTTCATACTTAAACATTGAAAAACAATTTATTTTGTTAATGTCTCAAACCTGTTTTTAGGATGGGAGTATATCTGTGTTCCTGTATATATGTACATCATATGTTTTTATGTCATGTTTCTTGTTATGTTGTTAAGAAGTGCTTGAATCACTAGCCTAAAGTTTGAGAAAAGAGAAAATTCACATTAATATTGAGTATTATATTCATTCTTACCAAACTTAAAATGCAAGTCTTTTGGTATAACTTTGTTAATTTTTTTGCAGTTTTCTTGAGTAAGTAAAATAAAATTCATTAAAAAAATAATGTCTAGTATCTTTAGTAGTAGCAACTTAAACTCACTTTTATGTAAATATTTAAAAACCTATTATGTTTTTATAGTGGCTCAAGCATGTTGACGATCAAGGTAGACAGTATTACTACAGTGCGGATGGATCTCGGTCAGAATGGGAATTACCAAAGGTAATAACTTCAATAGTGAACTTCTGTTTCAAGTAGTAGATGAAATGATATCTTAAGACAGTTTCAGCAGACTTGTTTTTAAATTATTATTTAACTTTCTAAAAAGTAGGAAGTTTTCGAAATTTCATTGAGAATCTTGTATCTCACTAAATTTTTCTAAGATGTTCAGTCATCTTCAAAATACTATTACTGCAATATTATTACTAATACTTCAATACTGACTGTTCGTATTCAGAAATTCTTTTTGTTTAGCTTGAAATGGTCTTTCATTATTTCTGAAGAATTCTCTTCAGTACCAGTAGTGCCATCTTGTATCTAGTTGGCCTGAGTTTTCTACAAGAAAGTAGTCTTGGGCTGGGATTGTGGCTCAGCAGTAGAGTGCTCGCTGCATGTGCGAGGCCCTAGGTTCAATCCTCAGCACCACATAAAAAATAAATAAATAAAATAAAGGTATTGTGTCCAACTACAACTAAAAAATAAATATTAAAAAAAGAAAGTAGTCTTATTAATTTTTAAGAGAAACCAAAGTGACCTAATATTTAAGATTATCCTCTTAATGTAAATGCATGTTATAATTGAGTCAGTGTTATAATTGAGAGAGGCAGCATGTAGTATGATCTTATAGGGCTTTGAGTAGATTCTCAGTTTTTAAGAGAGGAAGGAGCTGAGTTACATCAGAATCTCAAAGGATGGTTCTGTAGCAACAAGTGCTGGGTGTCTTGTGATCAATGTGTAGTCCTCAGTTTTATGATATTATTTCATCTTCTGCCATCATTTGCACTTAGGATAGAGTATTAGAATGTCTTGGCAATTTCATGAACTCATAATTAAATCAGAAACAGAGAGGAGGTATGAGGAAACAGGGAAAATATTATAGAAACTTTACTTAGTGCAGTTTGGGCTGTATAATAAAGACAACTGCAGATTAAATTCTGTATCTTAAGAAATTTATACTTAATAAAGCCTGAGGTAATTTTTGTCAGCAATGCTTAAAATGCCCAATGCAAATACTAGAAATTTAATTTAACTACTATTTTCTGGAATTCATCCTTGGTATTCAGTGCTATTGTCTTTAAAGAAGTTTGTTACAAACTTGGAAAGAACGGTGTTCATAACAACTAAGTAAAATGTGTGTGTGTGTGTGTGTGTGTGTGTGTGTGTGTGTGTGTGTGTATACATGCATAATGTAGTTCAGTATCAGGAATAGGGAACCACAAAAACTACTAGACAAGGAGGAAGAATTTGGAAAGAGAAATAAAAGGGTGAATGAAGAGAGGGGAGAGAAAACCAAAGTTATCTCCCACTAAAAATTAAGTCTGTGGTTTAAAATTGCAAATAAAATGTGTGAAGAAATATAATGCTACCCGTCACAAGAAATTAAGAATGAGAACATTTTACTCCAGATGAAAGTAATTTTCTTAATAACTTAAAGACTTAAGTATACTATGATGACCAGAGTAAAAGGCTTTCATTTTTAAAGATGGAGAAATTATAATAAACAAATATGAATATGGAAATAAATAAATTAGCAATCTTCAAGATGAAAAAGATGGTCATTGAAATAAAAATGTAGTAGATAGCACAAGCTCTAGACAGAGGGACAGGAAAATAACAAATATGAAAAGATAGTTAAAAGAATTGAGCTATGGGTTGAAATTTTCCTGTATTTGTGTACTAGGAATTCTAAAAGAAGAGACTAGAGGAAATAGTGGAGAAACGATATTTGAATATTCCTGGGCATTTCTAAAGTTGAAAGAAGGCATGAGTTTTTAACTAAAAAATCTACCATGAATACTGATTAGGATATATAATAAATCTCCTTTTTGTAATCCTGTACCCACTCTGGGATGGGTGAGGTGCTGCCTGTGCTGTTGTTCATTTAGTGCATGGTGAGGGTAATTCACATGCTGCTTGCATTCAGTGTGGGGTTGGTTAGTCAGCAGGGCTCTTTCTCACAGTCTCCATAGCACCCACATCGGGTTAGAAGGGTGCTGTTTCATTAGTGCTGGTTAGGGATGGCTGATAGGGCTCCATCCTCCATCCTGCATTAACTCATGATGCAGAAGGATATGCTTTCTTTTGTGCTGGTCACCCAGAATAGAGCAGCAGAATGAAGGTAAGCACAGAACTACAAGACAAGGAGGATGTATTGATATAGGAAGGTCCTGAAATGGAAGGGCAATGATAACTGAAGAAAACTTGGAAAGTCCGGAATAAAAGAAAGGGTGAATATCTGAGGAGATTGTTATCCTGAGTTTTTAAAATTATGTTTGAAATTTGAAACAAAAAATATAACATTTCTAAAGTGTAAGACTCATGTAGAGATGATATGTAAGACAACTATATCATAAAGGGGGAAGAGCAAAGGAATGTCATTATTGGTAAGATTTCTGTATTCTACTTGAAACAGTAAAACGTTGATACTATTAGACTGTGATAAAGTGTGTATTATAATACCTAGAGCAAGTTCTATAACAAGAAAGATTTAAGAAACTAGATTTATTAAAATATAGCAGTAAAAATTGCTCTAGTAGCTCATAGGAAGAAAAAGAAACAAGAATGGTAAACAGGAATAAATGGTTAACAGATAATAAAATGGCACACTTAAATTCTAACATAAAAATAATTACATTAAATATAATGGTATGCACATCTGTTAGATTTTCAGAATGGTTAAAAAACCAACTTAAGTATATGCCTCTACAAAAAAGTTACTTCATATATGAGACATAATACTAAAGGTTATCTCTCAAATCTACAATAAGACTCATGCTTTATGGTGAGATTACATAAGCTTTCCCCATAGAGCTAGGAATTAAAAGCAAGAATTTTTTGACCACTGCTTCTATTCAACAATTAAGTGAGGAAATAATAGAATTTAAAAGGACGAGATAAAATTGTACTTTTGATTATTACAAAGTCCAAGAGAAACTAAACTTAAAACTGATGAGGGTTCTGCAAAGATGCTAAATATAAAACCAACATAAAAATTACCCATTTCTCCAGTAAAAAGTCATCTTGAAATGTGATAGGAATAAAGATCCTACTTAACATTTTTAGCTACAGCAATAAGTGTTAGATAACTAAGAATATTCCTATTAAAGTTCTATAGAACATTAAAACCCTTGAATTAGGAGCTTTGTTTTCTAAAAATATTCAAATTAGTCTTCATGTTCACTGCAGTCCTATTTGATACCTCCTCTCTCACTACTTTTTGGAACTGATTTTGAAATTTATACTTGTAAACAAAGGTCTGTGAAGAGCTAAAATATTCCTGATTAGAAGAATTGGAAGTTGGAGCAGGGGGCATTGGGTTCCTGCTAGTGATTTAACTTAGGATAGTAAGGGCACATGTGTAGATACAGATACAGACCTGTAGAATAGAATAGAATAGAATAGAATAGGCAAGGCAAAGACCATCTAGTAAATGTCTCTAAGATTATTGGTTATTCATTTGAAAAATGTAAACTAAAAGTAGGTCTTGATCTTGCTTCATGTGAAGTTCAATCTGAGTTGAATAATAGAAGTATATACCAAGGAATATCTTTGACTTCACAGAAGGAAGGATTACTTAAACAGAACCTGGAAGCTCTCTTATAAAAGCAAAGATTGCCAGATATTACCATGGTAAAACTAAACACAGTGGCTAAAATTTCACACATTAAAAAATACCATAAACAAATGGAGAAAATGAGCTACAGACCAGAAAAAAGATTAAATTCCACAGAAAGGTATAGAAACCAGAATATATAAAGACCTTTCTAGTTCTCTCTATATACACCAGTAAGTGAAAAATACAGTTGAAAATAGGGAAAATATATGAGTAAGCATGATACAGAAGAGGAAATATTCAATAAATATCTGAAAAGTTGTTCAAATTTACAAGTAATCAGAAAAATGTTAATTACCATGAGACAGTATTTCACCCTTCGGATAAACTTTAAAGAATATATGTGTATACATGGAGCTGGGGTTGTGCCTCAGTGGTAGAGCATGTGTAAGGTACTGGGTTCTATTCTCAGCACCACATATAAATAAATAAAGGTCCATCAACAGCTAATAAAAATATTTTTAAGAAAAGAATATATGTGTCTGTATTTGTGTGTGTGAACACACAAATTTATAGCTGGGGAGGCAGGGGGAAAACGGAACATGGATGTTGTGGACAGAGGGCCTTTAATGTGTCTGTAATATTTTATTTCTTTTATTTTTATTTTTTGCTACTTCTAATAAAATTGAACTCAGGGGCGCCAAACCACTGAGCCACATCCCCAGACCATTTTTTTTTTTCAGTTATTGATAAACCTTTATTTTATTTTATTTTTACGTGGTGCTAAGGATCAAACCTAGTGCCTCACAAATGCTAGACAAGCGCTCTGCCACTCAGCCACAGCCCCAGGCCTCCCCAGACCCTTTTAATATTTTATTTTCAGTCAGTGTCTTTCTAAGTTGCTGGGTCTTGCTTTGACCTCGAGATTCTCTTGCCTCAGTCTCCTGAGCTGCTGGGATTACAGGAGTGCACCACCATGCCTGGCAACATTTTATTTTTTTAGGGAAAAAAATACTTGAAACATTTCTTAATATGACAAAGGTCAGTGGTGGGTTCCTGTTGTACTCTCTATTTTTGCAGATATGTTTAAAATAATTTAAAACAAAATCTCAGTTAAAATTCTTTAAGAAAAAAATAGAAGTTCCTAAGGGAAACAATTTTTAAAAAATAGGTGTGCCTTGGGGCTGGGGTTGTGGCTCAGGGGTAGAGTGCTTGCCTACCACATCCAAGGCCCTGGGTTTGATCCTCAACACCACATAAAAATAAATAAAGCTATTGTGTCCATCTACAACCAAAAAATAAATATGTAAAAAAAAAAAAAAGTAGGTGTGTCTTTGTTTCTGTTTTAACTATGGGGATTTTCTTGTTTTTCTTCTCAAATTATGTGCTCCTTACTACTAGCCTCTGTTATTTTACATCTAACATTTACTTCCTTTATGTCTTATTTGCTTTTATAAATATGTTGTTGCTTGTAAATTTATGAACACATTTAAAATTGTGATAATTACTCAGTTTAATTTTACATTATTTTTGTTGTCATATAGAAAGGATTTCTAAATTGTAGTAATTATAGGCTTAAAAGCTAGGTTAGCTTCCAGTAAAGTTTATACACAGGCTTACATACAACTACACATTTTAATTATCATTAGTGATGATTCTACTGCAGGGAAGATATAGCACTCTATAGTAATTGTGTCTTTTTATACCTAGAGACATCTGACACAGAATTTTGTGGGGGAGAGGGGGTGCTTTAAACATCATCATTGTTTAGTCTAGAATTATCCTTTGTGAACTTGATAGTCTTAAGACTATTGATTGTCACTTAATTAAAACTGTATGTGATTGACTGGCTATGGCAAATTTTAATGTGGAGAAGGAAATAAGAGCTTTGGGAGACATTTGGGAAGGCCTGGATGGACTAGTTTGGAGTGTTAATAAGTGACATATTGTGGAGAGGAGTATCTTAGGAGATTTTTTTAGTGGTAAAACATCCCTAACATATAATTTTAACATTATAATGAGGGTCATTACAAGTTAAGATTTGCTGGACGGTTTTAGGGGTGAGAGGAGTGGATATCAGGTATCCTTTGGTTTGAGGAGAAGAATTTATCTGTTAAAAGTAGATTATTTTGTCTTTTGTGAGGAAGGGTAGAGGGTACCAGGGATTGAACTCAGGGGCCACTGAGCCACATCCCCAGCCCTGTTTTGTATTTTATTTAGAGACAGGGTCTCACTGAGATGCTTAGGCCCTTGCTCTTGCTAAGGCTGGCTTTGAACTTGCGGTCCTCCTGCCTTGGCCTCCCAGCTTCTGGGATGACAGGCATGCTCCACCATATTTTATCATTTTTATTATAATTTATTGAAATTTCCTACATAAGACAGCATGACTCTTAAGGCCTTATGTCTCTCAGATGTTTTTTTTTTCCCTTGGTGATCTACATGTAATATCAATTCTTACATGATTTAATATCTTACTGGTCATGTGTTTTTAATTTTATGTGTAGCAATATTTTTAGTTTTATATGTGGCAATGATTACCTATCTTCGTAGGCAAACAGTGTGTTCAGAATTGACTTTTAGAACTAGTATCATCACTTTAGAAAAACAAATGTATTCTGACCTTAATGAAAACAAAAACAAAACCTAAAACCCCAATTCCCCCCTTTTTTGTCATTTTTTTCAAAGTACAGTCTAAGCGCTTTATTGCATATGTCATTTTTTATTAGCAGGCAATAATTCTACAAATTAATGGAATTTGGCATGCATGCATTGATGATGTCCCTCCTGCTCTTCTGCTCTCTGTTGTCCCTCCAGTTCTAAAGTCCCTAATTGTTCCTTTTCTACCTTCAGGTTATTTTGTTTGTTTGTTTGTTTCCACATATGAGAAAATATGTGGTACTTATCTTTCAGTGCCTGATTTAGTTTGCTTAGCAGGGTGACCTCTAGTGCCATCCATTGGCCTGCAAATGACAAGATTTCATTTTTCTTTTTGGTTGAACATTCCATTCCACATTGTGTATATATGCCATATTTCTTATATACATTCATTTGTTGATGTACACCTAGGCTGATTACATATCTTGGCTTATAGTAAAGAATATTATACTCAACATGTGTATGTAGGTGTCACTTGTATGCTGACATTATTTCCTTTGGATAAATACCCAGGAGGAGAATAACTGGATCATAGGGTAGTTCTCTTTTTAGTTTTCTTCCGAACCTCTCACCAATATTGTATAAGATTTGCTTTTTCTCCACATTCTTTCCAGCATTGCTTTTTGTTTTTTAAATAATAGCCATTCTAATGGGTGAGATGGAATTTCAGTATGGGTTTGATTTGTATCTCTGTTATGACAAAAGATGTTGAGCATTTTCCATTTTTATTGGCCGTTTGTACTTCTCTTGAGTGTCTATTCATATTATTTGCCCACTTTTTGGTTGATTACTTGGCCTTTTTTGTTTTTGTTGTTTGAGTTCTTTATATATTCTGGTTATTAAACCTCTATCAGATGAACACTGACAAAGGTTTCCTCCAATTCTGTACATTGTCTTTTTACTCTATTGTTTCCATAGCCATACAGAAGCTTTTAAATTTGATATAATCTTATTCATTAACCCTTTGCTTTTGTTCCCTGAGCTATTAGAGTCCTGTTCAAGAAATTATTGTCTGTGCCAATATTTTGAAGTGTTTTCATAGTAGTTTCAAGGTTTTAGGTCAAAGATGAGAAAACTGAAGCTGAAAAATTTTGTATCCTTCTGCTTTATTCAATTTGTTTTTATCAATTCTAAATATCTTTTGATCAGTGGTGTTAGTCTGGTAAAATTCAGTAGTGAGTTCATTTGGTCCTGGTCTCTTCTTCATTGAGCAGCTTTATTACTTCTTTAATCACATTACGTGCTATTGATCTATTATAGTTTTTCAGTATATTCCCAAATGATCCTTTGAATTTTAGTGGTATCTGTTGTAGTATTTTCTTTTCAGATTTAATTTTTTTCTCTTTTTGGTTAGTTTAGCTGAAAGTTTGTCAATTTTGTTTATCTCTTCAAAGAAGTAGCTCTGTTTCATTGATGCTTTAAATTTTATCTCTATTTCATTGATTTCTGCTTTGATCTTTATTATTTCTTTACTAATTTGTGAATGGTTTGTTCTTATTTTCCTAAGACTGTGAGATATATTATTACATTATATATTTGAGATCTATCTCCTCTTTTTTTTTTTTTTTTTTTTGTAGGCACTCATTGCTATAAAACTCTCATTTTAGTACTGCTTTCACTGTATCCATCAGGTTCTGGTATGTTATGTTTCCATTTTCATTTGATTCAAGGAATTTTTAAATTTCCTATCTGATTTCTTTAATAACCTTTAGTGACCTGCTATTTTTAATATTGTGTTATTCAGTTTCTATGTGTTTGTATAATTTCTGCAGTTTCTTTTGCTATTGTTCATTCCGTTGTGATCAAATAAGTAAATAGCAAGAAATTGTTTCAGTTTTTTTTTAAAAATTTGAAGACTTGCTTTGTGGCCTAATATGTGGTCTCTTTTGGAAACAGTTCCATGTGCTAATGAAAAGAATGTGTATTTTGCAGCTGTTGGATGAAATATTTTGTAGATATCTAATAAGCCCATTTTTTACAGTACAAATTAGCTGTTATGTTTCTCTGTTGACCTTTTGTTTTGTTGATCTATTTGTTGGTTAAAGTGGGGTATTGAAATTATTCATTATTTCTATCTTGGGGCCTATCTTTCCCTTCATATCTATATTTTATAAAATTGTGTGTTTGTCTTATAAAATTATGTGCTTTAATGCAAACTCTTAAATATACGAATACTATTGTGTATATTGAAGCATGATTTTAAAAACTTAAACCAAAAGTTAAATTCAAGTAAAAAGTAACCTTAAAAAAATTAGTTTGTCCAGTGACATCCTTTTATAAATTATGACAGATAATATTTATTGAGAATATACTGCCAGGGAAACATTTATGCATTTTTATACTTTGTTTACTCTTTAGAACAACTCTATGAATGAGATGATGTTTCTGTTGAATCTGTTTTTGCAATTGAAAAAAATTTAGATTAGATATTTTATAAAAGATAACAATAAACCGAGTCTCTTCACTACCAAAATCTATAATCTTGTCAGTTGTGTTATAGTGCTAGTCAAAGATAAGAAAACTGAAGCTGAAAAATTTATGGTTGTGTCATATGTTGAAGTTCATCTAGTAGTCATGTGTTATTTGGAACCAGCATATTAGATTTTGCTTTTGTTTCTATTTATGAAGTAAATTTTCTTTTCTTTAGTACAATCCTTCAGCCCAGCAGCAAAGAGAAATAATTAAAAGTAGGAGCTTGGACAGGCGGCTGCAAGAACCAATAGTATTAACAAAGTGGAGACATAGCACCATTGTATTGGACACCAATGACAAGGTAGGATTTTCAGGGGGAGATCTGATTAAGAATTTTATCAAGATCTTTGTGCATTATATTGTGCAGTGAGTTTAACCATTTTTACTAATATTTCATTTTATGTAATATTTCTGTTAAATATGATTTTTGCTAGAACATTTGATTTCTGTTGAACTAACTTAAGTTTTTGATCTGCACATGTGATAAAATGTTACGATAATGTATTATCTTCTTCTTAACTAAATTGTCTGCCTTAGTGACTATTTTCATATATTCAGTATCAGTTTGTTATGGAATAGGTTTTGGACTTGAGTTTTTACATTTTGTGCAATGAATTGACTTCTCTGTGGATTAATAGTTGTGTATACGTATATATACACACGTTTTACACATTTGAACCCAGTAGGTGACAAATTTTTTTGATCCTATCATTTTCAGGTCAAACTTCTCTGTTAGCCTTGTATGTCTTCAGTCTCTAGGTGGTTTCATATTAATTTTCGACTGGAATCCTACTCCATTTTGTTTCCTTAAATGTTGTGTGCACAAAGTGCTTCTTTTATCATTCTGAGAAATGATGTCCTCTGTTGCTGAGAAGTGGTGTTTTCTGTTTCACATAGGGGATGAATTTTGGTGCAAACAACAAGAAGGACTTAAATCTTTACAATATGGTTTCATTTTTGGGATGGAGTAGGCACATTTTCTGTATTTTTCCCTGCATTTTTAAGGTAAAAAAAAGAAAGAAAGAAACCTTAAGGCCGTATTTCTTTTTATTTGGATACTTCTAGTTTTAAATTGCTTGTATAAAAAAAAATTTATTTCAATTGCTCAGTCAAAACAAGTGTAGTATTTTGGTAATACAAGTGACTATATAAAATTATTCTTTGCCTGTTACAAAGTAGACTTGTGGAGCTACAGAAATAATCTACTCACATTCTGTGTTATGCAATTGAATGTAGAAGGCATTTTAAAGAATGTCCTTCTTGAGTCTATATTATTGAACACAGGCTTGAAAATATTTTTAGGATTGAGATTAGCCTAGGCAGGTAAAATTTCTAGAGACTTGTAATAGATAAATTCAGTCAACTAATCAGATTACTATTCAGAGTATATAGAAATTCTTAAACATCACATATAATATATGAGGGCAAAAGCCATGGTTAAACTACCTCCACTGCCTCTTCAGACTAGAAGAAATAAGATAGATGGTTATTTGGTGATAAGTTTCTTTATTTAAATCTCCCTTGGGATTTCTTTTCCATCTATTTCTTAAAGCAACTTGTATGAAATTCTATTTCCTTTTTCAAGAATGTGATTGTCTTGAGACCAGAGATTACTTATTTTTAATAAAATTGTCTTTGCCCCCCATCTTAAACTTTGTAAACGAATTTGTAGCTAATTGCTTCAATAAGTAAATTCTTCTATTTAAAAATAGGGCAGACTTTGAAGTTATGAAAAAAGGGACTAAACTAGAGCAAACTAGCTGATATGTAATAAGGGATGAGAGTATATGTAATTTGAAATATAATCAAAGAAGCTTAATATTGTATAGCAAGTGTTACAAAAACAAAGGTCTTAATTCATCTGGGAGATAACCTTGGAGGAGGAGGTATGTGTGTGTATGACTGTGTATGTGTGAGTGGATCTTTTTTGTTTCTGCTTATGTACGGTTATTACTAAAACTGTTATTTGTAAATAACTAAGACATTTATACACACACATAAATGTATAAGTGTAGAATTTTTATGTTTATAATAGCTATAATTGTTATGCATACATCATTACTTCATTTGTGGGTTTTATTTCTATAGGACTGACAATGCTTTAAAAAAACAAATTAGAAATAAGCTTTCATTTTATTCAGTTACTTATTGTCTAGTTAGTGAATCTTTCCTTTTTCTCAGACTTATTTAATAATAAACACTCTTGTAGAAGGCAAGAAATTGATCTGAGAATGTCAGAAAAAAATGAGTATAAAGGAGATTTGGACAATAAGTTTAATTCCTTCTTGTAAAGACATTTTTGTAGATCTTAATATTTTCTCCACTGATAGTGTGGGCCTTGGGCTTGGTTTGTAAATTGTCCCTTCAAAGGTTTCCCTGTGAACTTTCATTGCTGTGTGGAATTAATGGTTTTTGCATTGTTAATTAAAGCAAATTCTGATATGTTATCCATGCCTTTTCCAGTTTCATAAGAAAACTGGAATGATAGAAATTTGGAGATGAATATTTGAAGGCGTTGTTTGGCTTGATATAAAAATTAATAACAAATTAGTAAATGGTTTTTCTGATTCTCTTTTTTCCTAAAATTATTCAAAGCATCTAAATGAGAAAGGAGAAAATTTAAATGCTGCCAAAAAGTTTTCAGTTTTATCACCCATGAATCATCCTGTAAACATCTGTAGGAGAAATGCATACTATTTTTAATTTTGACCAAGTCTTCTTATTAAACATGTCCTTACAGGTTTGTTTGTTTGTGTGTTTGTACTGGGAGTTGAACTCAAGGGAGCTTTACCACTGAGCTACTACTTTCCTAGTCCTTTTTAAAATCTTTTATTTTAAGACGGAGTCTCACTAAGTTGCTAAGGCTAGACTGACACCTGCAATCTTCCTGCCTCAGCCCTTCCAAAACACTCGGATTACCAGTGTGTGCCACCATTCCCAGTTCCTGGTTTGCTCTTGAGATATTCTTGTAGGCTTGGACATTAAAATATTTTTCCTTTTGAGTTATTAATCTTTCAGTCTTAGATTTTGTTTTTACCTATTTTTAATCTTGCTCATTTCTAATCATTGGGAAACTAGCTATAAATTACTTTACTAATAGGAATTTAATTTAATTTCTCGTATAGCTATTAGTGACTAAAATAAAATTTTATTTTGGCAGTTACCAAGTATTCCTGTGGATATTTATACCTACCATATTAACATCGAGTTGGTTGGTGACCAATATATATTTATCCATAGGAGTTTAGATTTTAGTTATTTTAAATATAGTTAATTCATTTGGGTATGGTAGTACATACTTATGACTCTAGTTACTTGGAAGGCGAAAGCAGGAGGATCAAAAGTTTGAGGATAGCCTGGGCAACATAGCAAGACCCTGTCTCACAATAAACTTTAAAAAGCCTGAAAATGTAGCTCAGTGTTAGAACATTTGCCTAGCATGTGTGGGTCCCTGGGTTCAACTCCAGTACTAGAGGAAAAAAAAAATTCAAACTGGTATGTAAAATCATAACTCTAAGCCAATATACATCATTTATTTTGAGTAATTCCTTGACCATTATTTTAATTAATTAAACTAATTGCTATAAATTTTGCTGTGTTTCATAAATTCCTGTAGTTTTCAAATCAGTATCGTGTGAGTTTTAGAGCTGAATTTAGGAAGGTAAAATGACAAGGAAAAAATTTTCTCAACTGCTTTATTAAGCTCTCCCATTATGAGTACAGGGAAAATAGATTTATATAAGAGATAGAGTAACTTTTTTCATTACTTATTTCTTGTAGGAATCTCCAAGTGCCTCAAAACCCTGCTTTCCTGAAAATGAATCTTCTCCCTCTTCACCAAAGCACCAAGATCCAGTTAGTATGATAGAAACATACAGTATAATATAGTTCAGTTATTTCAATTAGTTTCAGTAAATCAGTTTTCTCTAAATATAATGTTTAAATATATCTTGGCATTTTATTGCTAAGAAAGCCCCCTTTTGTACAAAATAAACCATGATTAATTTATATATATATTTTAAGTGACAAATATATATTTGGTTTTTAAAAATAAATATAAAAATTCCTAGAGGATACTATTGAATTATACTTTTCTTCTGGATACAGTGGCATACACCTGTAATTCAAGGCTGAGGCAGGAAGATCGAGTTAGAGACCAACCTTGGCAACATAGCAAAACCCATCTTAAAAAAGAGTTGTAGCTCAGTGGTAAAACACTCCTGTGTTCAACCCCAGTACTGGGGATGAGGAGGAAAGACAGACAGACACAGACACACACACACACACACACACCCTCCCTTTTTACCTCAGACCAGCAGTCTAAGGTAAGATGCATCTTCCTCCACTTCTAATGAGCATAGACACTCTTCTTTTTCTGTGCTGTAAAGTTCACTGTTCAGTCTGTGCTGGATGAATATTGTTGATAATGTGTCTCTATTGTAAATTTTCCTTCAAATTCTCTTCTGACATCCATCTAACTTGAACAGAGTTTTACTCAAACTCTCATTTCATTCCCTCACAGTCTGCCTTGTCGTGCTGATCTTGCTATTGCCCTTTGTTGGTTTCCCTGTTCTTTTAGAATTAAGTGTAAATTTTTCAGTTAGGTCAAGAAGACTGTGCGAGCTCTGGCTTTTGACTGCTTTTTCAGCCTCAGCTTATACCCTCCTTCATCTTCCCTTCTTGCTTATTTTCCTCTTGCTTCACTATCTTTTTTCAATCCCTCAAGGGAGCCTACTTTTCATCTCCAGGCTATTAAACTTGTTGTTTCCTCTGCCCACTGACCATTTCTTTCTCACATCTTTGTCTGATCAATTTATTAGGGTTCAATTCAAACTTTGCTTTTTCATAGAATTTTATTCTAATCCTCTAGATTAGATGAGGTTTTCCTATGATTATCTTTTAGAATTTAATTATACTTTAGTTAATATCATAAAAAAGGAGTAACTCTTTTCAATACTTCTATAGGAACCTCTGACTCTGTTAGTGTCATCTTTATTAACACAGTGTCTGCAGTTACCTACTACAGGGTTATATAATAACTTCTCAGTAAATATTCGTTGAATGAATAAATGAAACTAAAGCTTTTTAAAAGACATTTTTATTTTTACTTTCCCATTTTATGAAATTATGATAGACTATTATTTTTTAATCAGACTTTAGATTTCTTAGAGGTAAAGCTTTCCCAGATAACCTTTCACATTCTTTTTTAATTAATCAGTCTTTTGTGGTCCCTATCCACATTGTACACATTTTCTTTTTTTCTTATTTTTAATCTGTACTTAGTAATTAGATATTTATTGGATACAATGTGATGTTCAAAGTATACTTTGAGTAATGATCAAATCAGGTTAATTAGCGTATCTATCTCAAATTTTAAAAAACACACACACATTTCTAGGATTGGCTTAAGCAATCTCCCTGTGTGGGATGGACGGTGGCTTTTCTGTACATGGAGCAAAATCCTGTACTTCTTCAAAAACTCACTCTTTTAGGAGGCCATGCCAAACTAGTCTCATGTAATAAAAATGGTCTCCTCTTTATTTCTGAACTTCTAAGTCATGTATTACATTGAATAAGTACAAGTTATTTTATGTACCCCAAGTCTCTCTACGAGATAGTTAGAAGGTATGTTTTTTTTACTCTTTATTTTTTGTGTTATCTAACACAATGTTAGGTACATAAACATGATTTTAGTTTTGCCAAGAATTACTGTTATGAATCTAAGGCACATTGTTACTATAATACTTTTAATTGGTCAGTTCATATGGGAAAAAAATCAAAAAATCCTTTATAATTTATTTTAAACAAAGGTAATATACAATTTCTCTTTCATAGATATATTTTGATAAAAAGAAATTTCTAGGCAGTTATAAACCTTCTACATGAAGTTTCTAGGACTGTTTACAAATTATTTCCCCACCCTTTTATCCATTTTCTTAAGACCTTCTCCTGGATTAATGGTACCCTCTGATGGCCATCACAGGGAACTACCTCACCAATGCTTCTTATATAGCCAAAGGCCATTCTTTTTCACATAAACAAATAGCGTTGTTTCCTTCCTGGATGCTTCTCTTCCCCCATTTTGTCTTAGCCTCCCTCATCTAGTCTTTTGCCCCTTAGATTTGTCTTTCCTCCCTGTACCCTCAAGTTCCCTCCTCTCTGCTTGCTTTGTGACCTAGTCTTGCCCCTCCTACTCTTATCCAATTACTACAAGGAGACATTTTCCTCCTCTTTCTTTGTAAGTTAAAATATGGTTTTGGATAAAGGCTTAGTGATAAGAAAAAGGAAATTACAAATTTAGAAGTGAAAAATGTACCATATCTAGTTATCCAGTTAAATACCTGATGTCACCTTAAAAATCAAAGCAAATAGTTCCATGTACCTCATCAATCTCCTCTAATTAAACAAAATTTGTATTTTTGATTTTTACATAAGCATTATTATTTTCATAGTCTCTTAAAATCTTTTTTAAATAGGCAGTGTATAAGCTTCTTAAAATATTAATAATTTATTTTTCTACAGTATGGATTAAATAGGCTTCTGTGGGCTGACCTAAGAAGCTGTTCTTTATTTGTCCCAGTGTGCCTGTGAGAGTGTGCACTTAAAAAGGTCCCGATTACTGAATGCTGAATAAAATCGGATAACTTGTTCTACTGAATAATTTGGAAACTTGAGCTTTTGATTTTGCCTTCTAATTACAGTATTAAAATGAATTAACCATTTTGGAGAAAAGCACATTTCAACACTTTTTTAAAAAAGACTATTAACAGACAAATTTGCTGTTTCTTTCATTGAATATTACTTATTCTAAGGACTTTTTTTAAATGTGATTTGAATATTTAACTTTTTTATAATACTGGCCCTTAGACTTTTTTTTTAATTGTGTTGAAAATCACATAAAATTAACCACCAATCATTTTAAAGTGCACAGTCCCATGGGATCCAGTATTACAAACTTGTTTGTTAAAATTTAACTGTAGTTGGCTAGTCCTTATTAATATGAAGTTCACTTTGTAGTATCAAATAGCTACCATATTAAAGTATAAATTTGGGCATATTTTACAAGCTCTAAGATGTTTTTATGGTGTTATTTCAGTAAGAAACAAATACGTTGGTTGATTTTGATTTATATTTTATAGTAAATGTATACAGGGTAGTATGAAATTTTTTAAAAAATTGATGTAATTTTAGGAAATATTTTCCCTAAATCTCTCACCTGTATATATAACACATATTATCCACATATGTCAAATTTAAGCATTTTTGTCAAACTTAAAAACTTTGGTGTTTAAAAGTTAAGGCTTTGTTTACTGTGTCACTGACCTTCTCTTATGTTTGTTTCATGTTACAGCACTATTAACTTGTTGGAAAATTACTTCAAGAATATATACTGAATACAAACTACATGCTAGATGCAGTCCCAAGCACTGGTCATACATTGATGAACATAACAGATGTGGTCCCAACTTATGACCTCGTAGAATAGACAGTGGACAAAAATTATGTGCACAGTAGTACACAATACTAAACTTTACATTAAGCATGTCATAGTCCATTTGGGCTGCTGTAACAAAAGCAGTTATAAACAAGATATCTTGTTAAAATTAGAAATTTTATTTTTACAGGTCTGAAAACTAGGAATTCCAAATCACTGGTAGATTTGGTATCTGCCAAGACCCTACTCCTTGGTTCTTAGATTTGTACCTTGTTGATCTGTCCCATGGCAAAAAGGACGGGGGTTACTTTTACAAGGACACTGATTCCTATCATGAGACTCTACCTTCATGATCCAGTGAGGCCCCCACCTCCCCCAACCCCCACCCAAAGGCCCCATCTCCAAGTAGCATCACACTGGAACTTGAGTTTCAACGTACAGAATTTGGAGGACATAAATATACAGTCTATGGTAAAGTGCAAGGAGGGAATCAAACTGGGGCAATAGTAAATAACGTCAGATTACTTACTAGTTAAGAGAAGGGAAAGAACTTGTGCTTTAGAAGGGTCAAGTTTCTTGAAAAAGTGACATTGCAACAAAGGTCCCTTCATTTATTTAGTTGCTCAAGCTTGGTGTTTTCCCCAAGTTCCTCCCTTTTCCCCAGAATCCTCCCTTTTTGAAACACTCACATCCGGTTCCTATCATCTTTGCTTTCTAAATTTCTCATAAATTTGGCCCCATTTTTCTCTCACTGTCATCGCACTAGTTCAGGTCTTTGTCATTTCTTATAGTAATTATTAGATATCATTCTAGTTGGTTCCCAATCTTGCCACTCTTTTCTTAGTCTATTGTTTCAAAACTGTCTCATTTCTTGCCACTTTTCCATCTTACCCCATGTTTTGAGGGAAATTAAAAAGGCCCTCAAATATGTTAGGCTATCTAGCTTCCATGCCTTTTGTTATTTTCCTCTCCTGTCATTTCCATCTTGTTAACTCCTACTCCTTAGCTCCAGGGTCTACTTTTCTAGGAAAACTGTGTCTGATTGCCTTCTCTCTATATATAATTTTCATAGCACTTAATACATTGTGCATTCTTTTTTGTGTTTTTTTTTAAATACATTCAGATATGGCAAATTTTATTCTTAATTGATGTTTAAGTTAGAGTGTTTAATTGAGAGCATTCGTACTTGGGTCTTGATCCTTGTTGAGAATTGGTGAAAGCTCTTTACCCTTTTGAACAGTTCATATACATGAACAATTTTGCACTGCTTTCCATTCATCTGTTGACCCAGGTGAGAGCCCCTGAAGTAGATAATCTCTCTTGTCCTTAGATTGTCATTCATTTTTCTTCTTGTTTTGATGCCTGCATATCCTTCTTGCCTTTGTTTTACACAATTCCAGCAGTGACACTTTTTTTATGCCTCTTTCCAGTTCCAGTTTACATAACCAGTGCCTAGCCACTCATGTTAATGTTGTTATTTACTTCCCATATTATTGAAGATTTCCCCATGCTTCTAAGGGAATAGGAACAGTAAATTTAGAATGCTTTTATTTAATATCTTTTACATACTTAATTTGTATAACTGAAGTTTTTTGTTGATAGACAAAGAGTTCTTATGAAAAGTATCTAGGGAGAGCATATAGCTATGCTTTATGGAAAAAATTAGTGAAAACTACCTATAGGTTATTTATGAGTTCTAGTATTAAAAAAATAGCCATTTTTCAGCTTTATCTACTGATAGTGAATTTTTATAAGACTGAAAACTTTCAACATTATCTTTATATATATTGAGAAAATACTCAATATTACATTTGTCTCCTGTATTAAAAAAAGATTTATATTTTCTGATTAAGATACATTGAAAAAATAGGGCTGGGGATGTGGCTCAAGCGGTAGCACGCTCGCCTGGCATGCATGCTGCCCGGGGTTCGATCCTCAGCACCACATTAAAAAAAAAAAAAAAAAAAGATGTTGTGTCCGCCGAAAAAACTAAAAATAAATATTAAAATTCTCTCTCTCTCTTTAAAATTAAAAAAAAAAAGGATAACATTGAAAAAACATAGCTGAAGAATCAGTCAATTTCTGAATTGAGAATGTTTTTTCTATGTGAATGTGTGTGTTTCAGTTTAAAATTGTCACATGTGCACATAAGTATTTACTAATGATAATTACTATAGGCACCAGTACTCATTTAGATTAAATTCATTTGAATATAAAATGCTAAGGCAGTGAGAAGGTGCTTTTTTATTTTAATCTGGAAGAATTTTAAGATAACATTTAATTGGTATAATGGCTTTTGCCTTTATAGAATCTGATGATAAAGCTTGTGTCACTGTTTTTGGCATCAGTTAGCTAATCTAGTTTTTTTAAAGCTCAGTTCACCATGTGGTGTGTTTAATGAAACACTGAGATTTTTATGCCACATTAAAGCCAGTTCTATGCAGAGTACCACTTACTTTTGGGTAATTTATTTAATAGTAGCTGCATTTTGTTCTACCTAGTTATTTTTACATTCTGACAATATGTTAGCATAACTGAACATTTTTCAGATTTTCTGTTTTTGTGTGTGTGTGTGTGGTATTTAGCATCACTGCATTGTTTCACTTTCTTTGAATAAGAAAATGTAAATCGTTTTCCAAGTGTTGACTTATTCATGTGAAAATCCAACTTGATAGCAAAGCACCTGCTGGCTTCTATGACTTAAAAAAGAGGAAATGTCTAATTATAAGATTACTGAAAATAACTTTACTTATTAGGATAACCATATTATTAATGTATTCTAAAACTAAGCATATTAACTGACTAACCTTTTTTTTTTCAAGCTAATTTTTAGACTACCAGACCATTTTGGTTCAGTCGCATATTAAAACTTGGACATCATTGTCTGTGTGAATGGTATATAAACAATACTACTCTGTTCTATAGGGTCAAGAGAAGTATGGATTGTTAAATGTAACAAAAATTACTGAACATGGGAAAAAGGTTCGGTAAGTACACAAATCTTTATGTTCTTACATGATTCATCTGATTGAAATAAATGAAAAATTATAATTCTGTTATAGTAGAAATAATTAAAAGGTTCAGAAGAATTTCTAAGCATGTATATTCGAAGGTAATTAAGATTGCTGTGAAATGTATGAAACATTTTCTTTGTCATGAAATATTTCTTAAGTAATTAAATTCAGAGATAATAGGGAAGAGAATTATGAGGAAATATCACTTTCTTTGAATATTGTCTTCCCCCTAGTAAGCAATAAATTCACATGATGAAAAACAAAGGTCCTTTATCCTGTGAAAAGTCAGTCATCCAGCCACCAGTTCCTCTCTCCAAAGGCAACCAGTTCTGAGTCCCATAAGTTTTAGTGCTTTTCTCTAGAAATAGGATATGTATGTAGATGTTTATATGTATATAGATTAAGTGTTAAACATAATCTTTTTACAGTTTATCTTGAAGACAATTTCATTGCATTTACAGTTGCCACATTATTTTTAACTACAGCATATTTATGTTATCTGACTGTTACTTTAACCTTTATTTATTTGCAAGAACGTAATAACTATGTGTATTGGTTGACATTTAGGATACTTATAATTTTTGCTATTGTAAACAAGACTACACATAGCATTTTGCATAGTTCCTTTTACAAATAGCATATGCAAGGTCATTTTGATAGAGTGTATATAAAATTGTGCTCTGAGATATTGAATCATTTCCTAGCCCCTGTATCAGTGTATTTTTTCCACACAATTTGCCAGTTTCATATAGTGTTGGTTGGTTTGTTTGGTATTGGGGATTGAACCCAGGGGTACTTAACCATTGAGCGACATTCCTAGCTATTTTTTATATTTTATTTAGAAACAGGGTCTTGCTGAGTTGCATAAGGCTTCCCTAAGTTGCTGAGTCTGGCTTTGAACTCAAGATCCTCCTGCTTCAGTCTCCTGAGCTACTGGGCTTATAGGCGTGTGCCACCACACTCACGCCCCTCCCCCATGTTGAAATCATCTAAAATAATGTGATTTTATAGTCAAAATGAAATCAGTCTGTTAAAGAGTTTTAAATTTCCAAGTAGTTGAATTTTGGGGGTTTAATTGAACTGTTTTTGCCAGATTGCAGTTGGCAGTTGTAAATGCTCTGAAATAGCTTTATAAGCAGTGTGTGTTCCTCAGACTGTTCCTTGGTCGAATTCATTTATGAAATGGATTTTTCCTTTTTCTCTATTTTGACTGAATGTAGTATACATAACTCTTTGGCCACTTTCTCTGCTTTTTATTTTATCCTCCTCCTCGTATGATAGTTAGTCTTTTAGATGTCCCACTTTTTTGAAATACTGTTTTGTAAAACCAGCATCCATTTCATCATCTTCAAATGTATTTACATGGAGTTAAGTAAAACAGTTATTTTAATCTTCCATATACTAGTGGTTTCCAAATTTTTTGGTCAGAAGAGCCCTTTAAACTCTTTTGAGTATTTCTAAGAACGTTTGTATAGGTTATGTGTATAGATACTTATATGAGAGATTAAAATGAGAAATTTTGAATAATAATTCTTTTTATAATAATCTATTAAAAATTAATACAAACAACTTTTTATGAAGAAAAAAATCCTGCATTTTCTAAGAAAAATATCTCCATGAGAAGAGAGGCATTGTTTTTTATTTTTGCAAATCTTTAGTATTTTACATAATGGAAGATGGTAGAATTCTCTGCTGTTCTTCTCTGCTTGAAGTCTTTTGTGACGTATTATTTTTGTTAAAGTTTAAGAAAATAATCCTCCCTTACACAGTATAATTATGACTGTTTTTTGTTACACCAAAACTCTACAAATATTAATTTCTTAAAGGTTGTTTTCAGTGAAGACTGAAAAACTTATCAAACTTTTATATTCAGTTACATTAAAAACCATTAGTCTTTATTGCATTTGAGTGGATTTTTAACCTGTGCATAATTTTATAGTATTTTGTTGGACATTTGGAAATACTGGGTCATTGAGTTGCTCATTTTCTAATGTATACATATTTTATCTTGTACAAAGAATCACAAAAGCCATTACATTTTGGGAAATTATCAAACTCATAATTGCAGATGTGCCATGTTCTCCAGAATCATATTTAAAGTTTAATTGTGTGTGTGTATAACAAAGAAAGAAAGAAAGAAACCCACATAATGTTATGTTTGCCACCTTAACCATTTAAGTGTATATTTTAGTAGTGCATGTGGTTATGTAATGGATCTCTAGGACTTTTTCATCTTATAGCATTGATTCTCTTCCCACTAAATTCTAACCCCTTTACCCTCTTCTTCATTCCTTTGTGAGCACTTTTCTACTGTTTCTATGATTTTGAATATTTTAGATACGTCATATGAGTAGATATATACCATATTTGTATGTTTTGGAACTTGTTTATTTCACTTAGCCTCATGATCTTGGGATTCATCTATGTTGTCCAAAGTTTTTAAGTTTATATTGTCAACAAATATTAGGATTTGTTCTCTTTGAGGTTACAGGCTCACTTCATAGTGGAAATACAGTAATTGAAGCATTTTTCATGGTAGCATGTCAGTAGATGATATCCTAAGACTGTAAAATAAATTTACAAATAAAAACAAGTCTTTTTAAAATATCTCAAGATTTCCACATAAAGTAAAATATAAAATAAGAATGTAACAAAATTGTGCCTTAGTAAGCACCAAATAGATCTAGTATGTCAATAAGTGCAAATGAATAATACTAATCTGTCAAAATGAAAAAATACTCAGATTGAAACATAAAGAAAAGCCCAATTAAATAGTATATGTAAAAGAAACACCTGAAACTATTCAGAAAAGTTAAAACAAAAAACAATAAGGACATGTCAAGGTATAGAAAGTAAAGGAGGAATAGGGATCTTAATTGCAGACAAAGTTCTAAGATCTAGAAGAAAAGCATTAAACATCACAGAGGTGATCACTTTAAAATGAAAGAGCATCATACTAAATTGACAATCAAGATCTAATCATAAGGAATAATCATTTACCAACTAAAGTAGCATCAATAATCATAAGCACAAACTATGGAAAATAATGGAAAAATAGAGTAGTAATTAATTTTATTTCACTCCTCTTAACCCATGATGTTCAAATGGATACAAAAGTAGTAAAATAATGAAGTAGGTCTAATTGGCAGTATTAAATTCTACATTCTGAAAATGGAAAATAAACCCTTTTGAGTGCATATGAAATTTTTACAAAACTGACCATGTTTCTCTATAAGGAAGCCCTAATAAATTCTTAATGTTGATGAATTTCACACTTATTTTACCCTTCCAGCAACTGAATTTCTTTATAAGCTAATTTTAAATTATTTTTCCATTACAAACATACATACTGTTTGAAAAGTAGTTTGCTAGGCTTGCAATAGATAAAATAAGTGAAACAACTCCAGTGGGTGAGACATTTAAGTAAAAATCTCTAATACAGAATTAAAGATATTGAAGGCAGAAGTTGAGTGGTATAACATTGATCACCTTTAAATTTCTAGATAAGAACATATTCAGTATGAGTCTTACTTGAGTACTAGATATAGGTCTATTTCTAGAAAAGCTTCATATATACCAAACTCTTAATGTTGGTTACCTTAGAAATGTGTATTGAAGAAACAGAGGTCTTTTCCTTTATATATGTCTGGATTCAGAGTTTTTGCATAGCTGTGTTATCTTTGTAGTTTAGGATTTTTTAAAAATCTCAAAAATAAAATTTCAGTGACTAATCAAGGCATAATTTATTGTTTATAATGTACTAGTATTTATTGTGTTTATAATCTACTAGTATCTACTGCCCCTTTTAGGAACAGGGAGATAACCAAGAAACATAAAATAGTTTGTATCTGTAAAGAATTAGGTGAATGAGTTACTAAACATGTCTGATTTTTATAATTATATTTAAAAATTTCTTATTAGATATGATGTTCTAAGTTTGTGACTTAAAAAAAATAATGTCCTTGAATACACTGTGCTGTTAATTAGATATTTTGGTCATAGTTATTTTGCTGATTTAAATTTCTGATCAAATTCATGTTGTTTAGAGGCCTTTGTGATCAGGTTGAGACCATAAATGACTGTAAATTCTGTTAGCGTTATATCCTCACTATTAGAATGTCAATAATGAATTTGCTTAGAAGAACCAGACATTGGTGCTTTAACTGGTTATTTTTGTAATTGCAGAAAGAACTGGTTGTCTTCTTGGGCAGTATTGCAGGGTTCATCTTTACTTTTTACCAAAACTCAAGGAAGTAGCACAAGTTGGGTAAGTTTTTCTCTCTAAATTTGTGTGAATAGTGTTATGCCTGAATTTCAGTAAGTTACTTCCAGAGTTCTTCTAGTTACAGTTAATATGCGTATAAAACTAAATTAAGTTTTCTAGAAGTTGCATTTTGACTTATAAGAGAAAGAAGAGGACTAATTAGAAAAGTCTAATTAGTTATATTATTTAAATCAATGGATTCAGTTTTATCCATTATCTTTATCCATTTATCCAGCAGAAAGATGGTGGTGATAGAACAAAGATGTTTTTTGAACCTTTGTAAGAATGTTAAGCTTTTCTGTGTTTATGTCTCTATTTGAGATGTTTAGTCAGAAAATAAGCAGTAATGTGGCAAGTCCCACCTTCTGTTGTGACTTGACCCTTGTACATCAGTCATTGACTTGGGCGTTATTGTCTGTGTATAAAGTCAGCTAGCTTTTAGAAGAAAAAGAAATGTCACCTTTACTTTTGGGATTTGACTTTTTTGTATATTTGAGTGTTTACTATTGTTATTACTTAGTTCATTGTTAATACAAATACTAAAAATAATAATTTGTGACATATAATTGCAAAAATTTTTTGAATGCTTAATGAGTATCAGCTGTTGTCCTGAAAAGATTTTGTGTATTTTATCCTCTTAACTCTGGGACAGCTCTGTTTTTGTTTTGGTTTTGTTTTGTTTTTCTTAAGTCCCTCCATAGAAGAGAAAATGAGGTATCAAAAGATAAGTAACTTGCTTAAGGATTTAAACTAGTGGGCAATTTGTGTTTAGAACTTTGCTATTTTGTCTCCAGAGTCCATGCTCTGAATATTTCTAAAAATTTTTAGTAATTGAGTTTGAAGTGTTAAAATAAAATTTAAAATGAAAGTATTCTAAATGTATTTGGTCTGCTTCATATCCTACCTTACCAACACTTTCATATAATTACTGAGTATCTTTAAAATTGACACATGACCAATAGATCAGAAGGTGATAAAAGAGAGATCCATTTGTAAAATTCACTTGCATTTTTAATGCAACCATGTAGCATTGTTCTGAACTATGAATGCCAGAGAGCATGCTAGTTCTCAGCTACTCTGACATGGCAACCTAAAAATACACATTGATCATGAGTGTGAATATTCTAGAATATTTCTTCTGTTTTGCTTTACTAACTCTCAATTTGACCAGTGCAGTAGAAATGAACTACATTATACTTCCATATTAAAAGATTGAAATTTTGGTTTGATTTATCTTAAAGCAGATGAATAATTATATCTTTTTTCCTTTTTCTTCTGAAGTAAAGCATATGGTGCTTTTTTGTTTGTTAATGCACTTCTAGAGGAATGTGTAATTATTTCTTCTTACCTGTGGCTCAAATTTTATTTGAAATTGAGTGGAGAAAATGGATGAAAGAAAAGGAATGAAGAATTAGAGATTAATAAGTAAAAACAAAATACCTAAAACTGTGTAATTGTCACTTATTTGATAATTACTAATATTTAAAGATTGAAAGTTATGGTGTGTAGATAAAGCAGTGTGGTAAATGAGGCCTATCATTTTAGATAGGCAGGTTTGTTGTGATTTAAAGAATGAAAACTTCTTTTTAAATGTAAAGATGTAGAGTTAATATCTAGCACATAATCATTTATTCTGAACACTTGCATAAATAAATATTTTAAGTTTTCATTCTAGAACTCCTTACATAATTCAGACCTCCTAAACAGCATTAATGTTGATTAAGTTGCAAGATCTATCTTCGAAAGTTATTACGGTCTTACCATGTGGCAATAGTGAAACAAAGTTTAAAATTCACTAAGGTACACAATTTTGAAATTGTAGAATATTTTATAAAATTTTATTAATATTGTTATATTATTTAAAATATAATTTCAGATAGACATAATTAAATAAAACACAGCTACATTGTTTTTTATAGCCTCAATAAAGACAAAACAGTCTTAGGATATGGTAAAACACTTGGTTCTATAGTCAATTCTTAATTTTATTTTTATGGCTTATTTTTAAAACTCAGACTGCCTTGCTTTACCCATTCTCACATATTAAGGGAATGAAAACCAAATGTTCTATAAAAGCCAAGTAATATTATTTGAATAAAAACTATATGAGTGTAGTCAAGCATTGGTGGCACACTCCTGTAATCCTGGCAATTCAGGGTAGGATCACAAGTTCAAAGCCAGCCTTAGCAACTTAGCAAAACCATAAGCAATTTAGTGAGACCCTGTCTCTAAATAAAATATAAAAAGAGCTGGGGATGTGGCTCAGTGGTTAAGTGCCCCTGGGGTCAAGTCAATCCCTGGTAACACCACCACCCTCCCCTCCCCCCCCCCGAAAAAAAAAAAGCAAGCCTAGGAGATCCACTTCAAGAAATAGCAGGTTCAAATCTTCTGCTCACTCTGGGACACATATTCATGATGAAATGCTGAGTAAAATCAGCCACATTGTTCAAAATTCTATGTTTTAACACAGTGCTTTTTTTCAGAGAATGGGTAGTTAGATTTGAGTAAATGAAACACACATCTCTTCCCTCCAATTCTACTTTATAAGATAAATTTTATTCAGATGCTGTATTACCCAAGAACTTTTCTTTTTCCTTTGGAATAGTTTTCTGAAAAATAGGAAGTTACACCCCTAGTCATTTTATCAGTAACATAAGTTTATAGATGTGTTTTTTCTCATGTCATTTCACTTTAGAAATGTAGGTATTTTTTTTTTTCAGACAGCAAACGTAAAAGTCTTTAGTGCTGTATTAAACTTGGGGGTTTATAAGTGAATAACATGTTCTCTGTCTTCAGCGCTTATATTGCAGTGGGGAAAACTGGCAGGTAAATAGTTATAACAGAATATATTCTCCCTTTTAGTTATGGCTTATTATATCTCTTAAAAATTAAAAATAATCCCACAAATATCAGTAGTCACTTGTACATTCATTTATACACACTTTCAAATTTCTAAAAATAGTTCCCTTTTTGAGCCAGATAATTCTTTGTTATTGAGGGGCAGTCCTTTGTATTATAGGGTATTTAATAGATGCCTAACAACCTCACCTTTACTTGTGAGAACTGAAACTATCTCTTGACTTTGCCACATGTCACCCAAAGGATAAAATCACCTCTGACCTAGAGGAAGGATTAGGCAGGCTAGATGGTAAGACTACTTATTCCCAAGAGATGATTTGGAAGGGGACCAAGGGAAATTGCTCATCCTGTCACCAGGAGGAAGCTCAGGGGTTTCTGAGCAGGCTGCTGAGCAAGATGGTAGGTGGGCCAGATGTGAGTCTTTTCTGTTACCCCTCAAGTATTCTGTTGTGAATATAGGCTAAGACATGCCTATTGAAGATAAATCCTATAAAGCAGAAATTTGTGCAATAACAAAGTCAGAAAATACTTTGGGATAAATTCTAGTACTTCTGCAAAAATATTTGTAAGTTTTAGCTTTGCTCTTGCTATGTCTGCTTATAGAATTGTGTTCTTGTCCCCTCTGATTCCATTATGCTTTTTTCTCTTGTGTGCCATTTGCCATTATGCACTGTTATGACATCATTTTCTTCCCTTTCCCCATCAAGTCATTCTGCCAACAGGGCTCAGTTTCTGAGTTCTTTCTTTCGCTGCTTTCTTCTTGGAAAAACTCTGTCAAGCGTCGGCCTGCTGTTGCATATGTAAAGTCAGATCCTGTTTCAGCTGTCACTGTATGTGTTCTTGTTGCATACATACCCCTTGCCACAATAATTCTTTTTCCCTCCCTTTCTTTCTTTTTTTATTTTTTGGCCATGAGTACATAGGTGGGAGGTGGTTATAGTAAAATGGGACTAAATTCTGGAAAAGAATAATAAACAAAACATATTCCCAACCATATCAGTCACATTTTCTGGCATTCCATGTCCTTTTGTTGTGTTTATGTTTAGTGGGTTGGTTATTTGTATTGTAGGTTATAGCTGAACATCTGCAGTGCATATGATGACAATAAATAATTGATTTGCCATTTTTAAGTGTATTTTCAATTTTCATAACTTTTGAGATGTGTCATTTCTATTCAGGAAGTTCTCTGTGCTCATTACACGACTTTATGGTTAAAATTTTTTTTGTTTTTTTTTGCAAAACTGAGGATTAAACACAGGCCTCTCACATGCAAGGCAGGCACTCTGCCCACTGAGTTATATACTCATCCGCTAAATGTTTTTCAAATGATTTTGAAAGCAATGACTTTGTAGAAAACAGTTAAAATTTTGATTTTTATCATGGTTCCACTAATAATTTCATTTAAATTCTGAATTTTGTTACGTTTTATTAAAACAAATACATTATTTAAGTCCATACTGCTAGCTGAAAAGAAGCAAAAGGGAACAGTTGAAGCCTTACCTCTTCTTAAGCCTTACCTCTTCTTAAATGTGGAGCAACTAAATAGTTATTGGTATTTCACATAGTGAATTAAGTTATCACAAGGTTGGTGGGTCAAATCTAATTCCAACAACAATTATGATTTGACTTGGAAACATTTTAACAAATGAAATTTCTTATATCAAATATAGGAAATATTTGCAGTAACTCTTCATGACCTTTAAATTATCATTAAATAGCCATTAGAATAAAACATCCAACCTTTCAGTATTACAGGAATGCTATTTTCTATTCTTATTCTTAATTAGCAGACTAAACAAAATTGTAAGTTAACAATGGCAAGACACAGAGTAAATATAAAACACATTTTCTATTTGCTAATCTTTTCCTTATCTAGCTAGCAAATATAATAAATAGCTAAGCTCTTTTTCTTCTCAGACACACATTAGCTATCTTCCCATTCTTTTTACAGTTTTCATTAAATTGCTTCTAGCTTTAGTTTACAATTTCTGACAAAAAACTGAATAAAAGAAAATGGAGCTTAGGATTTTCTGTTTTCATAAATTATTGTTAGTTTTTGACAGAATAAATAGTCAATAAGGAAATAACTCTAGAAAGCAAAAAATTAGAATCGAAATTTTTATTAGATGGGAAATGCACCTGCTATCTGTCTGGTATTACTTGTACATGTATAAGAATATTTTTTTGCCTTTTTCAACATGTTATTTTATATAACCATATATAGTCTAGGATAAATTTTAAACTGCTGAGCCAGTATATACTTATTAGTCATTTTACAAATAATAGTATTATCTATTATTCTTCTTTAGAAGCTGTTACAATTCATATCACACTAGCATATAAGTGTATATTAGTTTATAGCCTCACCAACATATTATTTTCCCACTATAATGAATGAATATTTCAGTGTGGCTTTATTTATTTATTTATTTATAATATACATTTTTATTATGGAAATTGAGCCAGTTCATACTTCTAGACATTTTTCAAAGCAGGATTGTTATTTTATAATACAGAAAGAGAAGAATTCATGATAATCTCCTATTTGATTTATTAATAACAAAGTTGCTCTTAATTCTTTTTGAATACACACATATGCATAAGTATCACATAAAGGTTTTTCCTTTTTTCTAAAATTAAGTTTGGGAGTAATCAGTCCAAACCAGAGTTCACAGTGGATCTCAGAGGGGCAACCATTGAGATGGCATCAAAGGATAAATCCAGCAAAAAGAATGTATTTGAGGTAATATTTTTTTCTTAGTATAAATCATATTTCACCCGTAATAATTGGACATTCTACTTTTGACTTATTTGCGGAAATAATCATACATTATGACTAGTTAAAACATAGTTCAGTCAGTTTGTACCATAAACTAAAGGCGGGGAAAGTGGTGCAAAACTCAGCTTCACTTATATAACTTACTGGGACTTGGACTATATAGTACAAGTTTTTTCCAGTACTTTTATCTTTCATCACTGATAATACTGGTGGTTTTGTGAACTTTGAATTAAATGTTTTTATTTAATTTGTTGAAAGCATTGACCATAATTTTCTCTCCCCACTTTTCTCTAAAGCTGAAAACTCGTCAAGGAACAGAACTGCTAATTCAGTCTGATAATGATGCTGTTATTAATGATTGGTTTAAAGCTCTTAGTAGTACTATCAGTAACCAGGTATGTGATTGACTTATATAAAATTTTTATTGCAGAACTGTTTTTCTTTTGGTTTTACAATTGCTTATTGCATATCCAGATTCTAGTTTATATATGAAAAAACACTTTGTTTATGTTGACAGAGGTGGGAAAGACAATTGTCACTTTAGCAATCCCAGGTACTGGTGATATCAGTGATTTAAAATTGTCATTTATATAATGTTTGCTGCCAGTGTATTTGAAATAATGTTTATCTTAGGCATTGATCCAGAAAGAAAGGGTTTAAAAAGGAACAAATAGTGCCTAGTACTAGTATTTATTCAATGACTGCACAAATTGGAAATTTTGATGGAAAGAGATCCAAGACAAAATTGTGAAATGAATACGACTCTTGTTTCTTTATTAGCTCTTTTTTCTATTAACACCTCTTTCGTTTTTCAGCCCTTTCCCTTCTGAAGATGTTCAGTACTCTCAGGTTTTCTTATTTTTATAATAACCAAAAAAATTTCAAATCTGTACTCTTGAACCTATATGCTAGGTAAGAAAAGAAAGGAGCTGTACATCTTCAAATTATTCTTACCTTGCATCATATGGAGACATAGCTCCTCATGAAGGTTCATATATTAGTGACAGAAATGAAAAGTTATACTTATGGGAAGTAGAATAGAACTTTTACCTCTTCTAGCACTTTAGTCATGAAGCTAGATATAAATACTTCCTTTGCAATTTGTAATGTTATATGATATTTCTGAATTCTGTCCCTTCCTTTCCATTTATTCCTGAAACCATGGACAAACAAGTCTTAATATCTTTATACCACTAAAAGAATAGCCTTCTAAATAATTTTTACATTTAATATCATCTTTTATTATTAGTGCCATATAACAATGAAACTGTCTGGTGTCATTTTTATAATCCTCTTCTGGTCAGAAACCTGTGAATCCCGTTAAAATTCACCAGTATAAGCTCAGTCTTGTCTATTCTGTTGTGCCTTCTACACAACACAATGTGAATTTTCAGCTGTAATCATAGTAATCTGTTCACTGTTCCTTGAAAGCATGTGCATGCATTCATTTAACAAATATATGAGTGCCTTGTATACTAGGAATATACCAGCATGATACCATACCTTTCTCTGGGGGGCGTTACTGTCAAAGACAAAAATACTAAAGACAAGTAACTGAAGTTAATATAATAAAATGTGATAAATATTGTGATAGTAAAGGTATACAATATATTTTAAAAATGTAATTAGGGGCCACCCTAGTGTAGTAGGCCTTGTAGCCCTTGGTGTTTTGTTTATTTCTTCATTGAGGCCTGCAGGATCAGGAAATGCAACAAGTAAAGAGAAAGGAATATTTTTTACTGTAATATTTAGAAATACATATAGTTTCCAAAGTGTCAAAAGATATTGATAACTACATGTAGCAAGAGATGTGGAAGAACTCTGCAGGAAGAATTATCACTGAGAGACATTGATGAAAACCCTAATTAAATGAAAAATATATCAAGTTCATAGACTAAAAGATTCAGTCACCTCAACATATAACTTTTTTTCAAATGATTTATTTATTCATAGATTTTAGATGTTTGAATCTTATTCAAATCCAGTTGTTTCTCTGGTGGGTCTTGACAAAATTGTTCTCAAATTTACATAAAGAGGCAAAGAGCTAAGAAACATCCAAGACACCCTTGAAAAAAAGTAAAAGGACTCACTGTATCATATATCAAGATTTTATTGAGTTATATTAACTAATAGACCATCATATCCAGGCAGGGATAAACAAACAGACCTATGAAAAAAAATAAAGAGCCTAGACACAGACCTACATACCTATGGACACTTCCTGCCAGATCCAGCACTGTAGAACAGTGAGAAAGAATAAGCTTTTCAGTAAATGTGTTGATACAAATGGATATCTAAGAAGAAGCAGGAACCCTTTCTTACCCTGAGCACAAAAGTAAACATCAATGGAAAAAAGACCTCAATATGAGAGGCAAAAGAAAGTTTTTAGCTTTGATAATTTAGTCTAGTTTTTTAACCTGTAAAAGTTACCTTGGTTAGGCTGTAAATCAGTTCTAGATTTTCTTTCATTTCCTAATATCTATGTGTTTATTAGTATAAGTCTTACATTGCTACAATACTGTCATCTCATACTGTTTTAGATAATAAGGTTATCATATCCCTAAATGTAAGTCTTACCTGTTGTCAAGAGACTATAGCTGCATTATATTTTATCACCATGTATTCTAGCTTGTCCTCCTCCTAACTGCTATTATTGACATTCATATGCAGATAGCCTCATCTTTAGTATATACCTATTTATCCTGTGAGTTATCAGCAATATTTTCTTGGTGTCCCCCCACCCTTTCTTTTGGAAATCAAAATTAATGCCACTGCGGGATGGGGGAGATACTTTTAAGGATTTATCAAATATCTATCTTAAGTTATTCATACTGTACTAATTGGTTTCCTGAAATCACTAGTAAAGTCAATTACTTGTCATTCTGAGAATTTTGTTATTACACTGAAGTCATATCAGAGGTAATAAGTTTTTGGAAAACATCTAACCAATAGGCGGTAGAAACTGATGAAGGAATTGAAGAGGAGGTACCAGATTCACCAGGAATAGAAAAGCAGGATAAAGAAAAAGACCAGAAGGATCTTAAAAAACTTCGTTGTAAGTTTTTCTTTTTCTTATTTTGTTAATGGTTTGAGTGAACTTATTCTATTTAAATAAATGTCTATATAATGCTGAGTGCAACCTTGTATTTGGAAAACATTTCAAGATTAAGTAGTGGCAGCTCCGATGTTGTATGCTTTTTCTTCTTGTTAATTCATTCATTGCCATTGTATGTCTCTCAATGGTATCATATTAATTTAAGATATTGTTATACTTTATTATAGTACACTTCTGTTGAATCTTCTAAGAAGCTGAACTTTACTAACTTAAAAATATATAGTTACTTGGTGGCTGGGGTGTGGCTCAGCAATAAAGCACTTGCCTCCCATGTGTGAGGCACTGGGTTTGATCCTCAGTACCACATAAAAGTAAATAAACAAAATATACTGTGTTCATGTTTAAAATACATGTATACTCTTTAAAATTCCATATAGAATCTTCTACTTTAGGAAATTCAAAGTCATGGGATATGTGCCATAATTCCATTCCCACTAGACACAGGAAGCCATCTCTGGACTAGGATATGTCTGTGCTGGTACACAGGTACAAACACTCATTTCTCCAGATCATACAGAAAGAACAAAACTTGAGCCAGAATTTTAAGAAAAGCACTTTCTAATGCTGACCCTTGAGAAGTATGTTATTAAATATGTCATTAAAAATCAAAACTACATGGAGATTTCATCTCAACACAGGTCAGAATGACAGTCATCAAGAATACAAACAATAATAAATACTGGAGAGGATGTGGAGAAAAGAGAACACTGTTATACTGTTTGTGGGATTGTAATTTGGCATGACCACTATGGAAATCAGTATGGAGATTCCTCAAGAGACTAGGAATGGAGTCACCATATAACCCCCACCTGTACCTCTCCTCAGCATTTATTCTAAAGAATTAAGGTCATCCTACTACAGTGCATACCCATGCTTATAGCAGCACGGTTCACAGTAGCCAAACTATGGAATCAGCCTAGGTGTCCATCAGCAGATGAAGGGGTAAAGAAAATGTGACATACATATGCATATGCACAATGGTGTTTTGTGTAAAGAAGCTATAAAGAAGAATGAAATCATGTCATTTGCAGAAAAGTAGATGGATCTTGAGAATATTATGTTAAGTGAGTGAAATAAACCAAACCCAAAAGGTCAAGGGTAGAATATATAGAAGCTAGAGAGGAAAAGGGGAAAGAAAGGTGGGGGTGGGGCAGGGGAGGAGGTGTTTCATGAAAATCAAAGGGAGCTTTCTCCAAATGTAATTATTTTCAAATTTTTGTTGTCCCGATACATTAGCACCAAAGGTAATGAAGAACATTTTCTGGGGACTCTTGTTTTTTGAGTACAAATAATCATGATGAGAGTTAGCTTAAAGTATATTATCCAGATTCCTAATTTTTGTTTGTCTTATATTTTATGGATTTGTGTGTGTAGATATTTCATCTTCCAAACCTATTAGTGAGTCAAAAAAGATCAGTAGAATTATTTATGAATTAACAAGTATAAATTAGAATATCAGAGATGTCATAGCACATTTACTAAAGAAAGTACAGTTGAGATCAGTTTTTAGTGATAAAAAGGAAACATTTTTCTTAAAATTGGGTCTATGTTAATTTGATTCTTCACTTACTTAAACTATGTAAAAGATAGAATAATTGAATTTGTACTGTGTTTTTGACATGTGGAGTTATGTTTTGAATGCTCTGTGGAAAGATTTTCAGAAGTTTGTTATCTTATGAAATGTTTAATATCTGTTTGTCTTAAGCCATGAAAGTATCTAGCATAGATTCCTCAGAACAGAAAAAAACCAAGAAAAACTTAAAGAAGTTTCTTATACGACGCCCTACTTTGCAAGCTGTTCGTGAAAAAGGTTATATTAAAGGTAGGTATGGGAAGTAATATTTATAATAATGAATGTTGGTAAAAATCAGAAGTGGGCCATGCATGGTGTCACACACCTGTAATCCCAGCAGCTCTGGAGACTGAGGCAGGAGGGTCACAAGTTCAAAGCCGTCTCAGCAACTCATTGGGATCCTGTCTCTATACAACATACAAAAAAGGAGCTGGGGGTGTGACTCAGTGGTTAAGCACCCCTGGGTTCAATCCCCAGTACCAAAATGAAAAAAAAAAAAAATTTGAAAATGAGACATTTCAAATAAAAAACTAAAATTTCCAAGCAGGAAAAATGTTTTCATTCTTTAATTTATAGTTTTCAAGTGCAACGATTAAAAAATATTTGAGTAATTAAAGTTAATTTTTTAAACATACATGTAAAGTTTACCTTAAAACATTGAACAGACACAAATGAGAAACTAAATTTTTAGAAACCTTTTATCAGAGGAGCAATGCAGTTGCAATGCATGGCCCCTACTTAGAAGTCATAACATTGAAGAGCTTTAGTTTTGAAATCTGAAGACCAGAAATTAGAAATTTTGAGTAAATAGTCACTAACAAAGTAGGAGGGAAAAAAACAAACAAGTACTTCTCTTCTTTGTTGTTTGTCTTCCATTCTCATAACACCTTTAAAAAACAAAGCCTGACAAGTAAGTTAATAGAAAGAGCTGTTAATTTGTTTGTCAGGCCCTTTTCATTGAGAAATATAAACCATTGTCACTTTATGGTTGTTATTCATCCCTTGAGATATTTTGTTTGTTTTCCCCGAATGTTTAGCACTAATGTGGAATTTCTAAGCTATTAGGGTAAAAGATAAACAGCTTTTGAAATGTATTTTTTGGAATCACATGTTAGATATGCATATGCATGTTTTGATAGTTAATAAATATTTGAATATTTTAAAAAGGCATGAGACTGGGTGCTTTGAATACCTATTGGTGTTTAAGAACTACAAGTTCTTACCCTCAGAGAACTTACACTCAAATGTGAGGTGGACAGGATTATTTGAATTATTTGGTGATGAATACTGTGAAATTAACATAATAATAAAAGAAAGTGAGTGAAATTGATTTATCTTAGATAAAGGAGTGATATTTTAGCTTGAGATCAAGAGTAAAGAGAAGGAACCAAATAAATAGGGAAGCAGCAGTAGGAGGAGGTGGCGGAGGTAGGGGGACTGGTTCTCTGCAAAAGGAGTAGAAAATATAAAGGCTTTCAGGCAAAAATGGGTTGTGGTGTTAATGGAATTTTAGTGAAGAAGCATTATTTGAAGTGAAATTAAGGAAGTAGGCAGGGTACCTCTATATCAAATAAGGCCCAGGTCTTGGTAAGTGATGTTTGGGGTACACTGGGTATGTTCCATTGCACTCTGAATAGTTTAGTGATCTCCTGAACTAAATTTTATCAAGAGTTCATCTTAAAAATAAATCTCTTTCAGATCAGGTGTTTGGATCCAATCTTGCTAATCTGTGTCAGAGAGAGAATGGCACAGTGCCAAAGTTTGTGAAGTTATGCATTGAACATGTTGAAGAACACGGTAAGAGAATGATTTTCTTTTTTTTTTTTTTTCCACACAAAGCAAATAAACTCATTGTTTCATCATCAAAATCCCTAGGATGTTTGTTTATGATTTTGAGTGAAGTAACCAAAAGTTTTCCTTATGGTCCTAAGATGTTAAGAAAAGCATTTTGTTTACAAAGCACTTACATGCTGGCACCTGTTTCAGTTTAGGACCTCTGCAGGCATCTATTGAATGTTTAATATGTTGAGATTAATTAAGTATATGGCATTCTTTGAAGCCTCTTTGGAGTTGCCGTTTGCTAAAAATGAAGAAGGTTGTGATTGTGAAACTAAGTAATGATGTGGCAGTGTTAAAGATCTGAGGAGATTATATTTACTGTTTCTTCTGTTTTATAATAATAAGATGACATTTAAAAACTGTTAAATCAACTATGAAGTAACTAAATGACATTGTGTCATTTCCTGAAAATAAGACAAACTGATTTGTTTTAACATTTATAGTATTTATGCTGGTTTTATATGAATCTACAGTATGTTGATAGTATAATCACATTAACTTTATCTGTATATGATCAGAAACATTTTGTACAGTTAAAACACTTTGTGTAATTTGATTTATAGCTTTTGCTGGTTGTCTTGTCCTTGTCTCATTGACTGTTCTTGTCAACATGACAAGGGAGACCCCACATTACTTTATAATAAATCAAATAACTGGTGTACTTGGAAGCAGCTCATCCATAACAAGCCCCTGAATTATAGTTAGCTTTTGTAGTGAAAGCTTACCAGTAAAGAAGTGGCTTTGACAGGTCATCCTTAGCAACCTAGCAAGACCCTAAGTTACTTAGTGAGATCCATACTTGCCTTTATTTTAAACTAAGTGAATGTAGCACATTGGCTAATATGCTTTGTTAAACCTGTTATATAGCATTATTGTTTAATGAATACCTACAAGTTAATTTTGTGAATTTCAAATGATTCTGTTCATATATAAAAGAAAATAATATCAACTTAACTATATACAATCTGAACTCCTCCTTGGACATTTCTTCTATGTTATCAGTGGCTTCTGTTGTTGCAGCATCTTGGTTTGTTTGGGACACTTTATTCTCTTGTTTTTTCATATTGTTAGTGTGTTTTCCCATCTAAAACTGTGGATCTAAGGCAGAATAAATTCTACCTTGTAGTCCTATGATGTCCCTTTAGGTTTCCAGGGCTTTGCCTTTATGGTGAGACCATCAGCACCCAGTGTACACAATATACAGCCTTAAACCTAATAGCTCCCACTAGAGCATCTACTGCTTTCTCGTATTAAACCAAAATGAAAGTTCAGTAACTATCTATAGTACAAACAGAATATTTGCTAAAACAATTTATAATTTCAAATGGTGGATGAGAGGACAGAAGGACTGTAGTATGCAATATGCATGTATGTCAAAGTACATAAATGCATTCTACTGTCATGTATAACTAATTAAAACAAAAAAATTTTTAAAGAAAATAATAAACTATACAAAATTACTTATTTCTGTAGAATCATTGGTTTCATTATTAGCTTGTATTAAGTTTATTATAAGCATTTAATATGACATACACTTTGAAGAGTGGTCTTTAGTATGTGCATTTACATTATAATCATGTGCAAAAAAGTGAATGAGTTAATTTTATTTGGCTTCCTTTACTTTTTGAACTATCCCCAGGTGTTTGCAAAATTTTATCTTAAATTGTTAGTATTTGAAGCTTAGTGAGATGCTTCTTTGAGCTAAGCCACATTCTACATGATAAACAAAGTAGAATTATTGCTGCTTATTAAACAGAATTCATCTTTCTCCCTCTGCCAGAGTCTATAAAAAGTCATTTAGAGGAAGAGAGTATTTGTCCATTTGATTTTAAGCTGATGCTAATGAATAAGAATTTTTAAGCCAACCGTGGTGGTATTCTGTAGTCCCACCTACTCCAGAAGCAGAAACAGGAGGATCACTTGAGTTCACAGGTTCAAGAGCAGCCTGTGCAACATTGTGAGACCCCATCTGAGGGGAAAGGGAAAAAAAAAAAAAGACATGCAAGCATCTTTAGAAGAGGCAAATTCTTTATTTATTTGAAGATTGAACCCAGAGGTGCTTTACCATTGAGCTACATCCCCAGACCTTTTTATTTTTTGAGACAGGGTCTTGCTAAGTTGCTTCGGGCCTCACTAAGTTGCTGAGGCTGTCCTCAAACTGTGGTCCTCTTGCCTTAGCCTCCTGAATTGTTGGAATTACAGGCATGTGTCTTTATGCTTGGCAGCAAGTAAGTACTTTAAACATAAGTAATTAGTATTATTCCGTAGGTTTGGATGTTGACGGAATCTACAGAGTGAGTGGCAACCTTGCAGTGGTCCAGAAGCTAAGATTTGCAGTCAATCATGGTAAAAGATTATACTCCATATTATATTCCAAAGCATCACTCATAATGTTTAGAATTGGTTTAAAGTAATTTTTTTTAAATGTCTTCTTCCTACTGTTTTTTAGATGAGAAATTGGACTTGAATGATAGTAAATGGGAAGACATTCATGTCATCACTGGAGCCCTCAAAATGTTTTTTCGAGAATTACCAGAACCTCTTTTTACATTTAATCATTTTAATGATTTTGTTAATGCAATTAGTAAGTATATAATTTTAACTGTTTCTTTCTGAAAGTATTTTGCACAGATTAAGCTACCACATTCTGTTTGTACAATATTTTAAACGAGTTTTTTTTAATGGATTGTTTTGCTCAAAAAAATTTAAATGTGACCACCAGATGTCACTGTGTATTACCAAATATGAGCTTCCAAAATAGGTTCTTGCTTTCAGTTTCATAAGAATTTGCTGCAAAATATCTAGATGTTATCTCTTTTTCAGAACAAGAACCAAGACAGCGTGTTGCTGCTGTTAAGGACCTGATCAGACAGTTGCCAAAGCCAAATCAAGATACAATGCAGATTCTTTTTAGACACCTCAGAAGGTAAGAGAACTGCACAGTTAGGAGGGTCACACACAGGGTCAGACCCAGAATTGGATTATACCTATGCCATAACTTTCTTTGTAACTGGGAAAAAGATAATTCTTTTAGTGTAATTCCTCATAGGTAAAATGATTTGGTATGAAGACTATATTAAAGTAGATACTTCATTTAAAGCATTTATATAATGCTTTGTGCATGGTAGGTATTTTAAAGTTAATAAATTTGAAGGTGAGATTGATTATTAAGTGAGGTATAATATTATTACCCTAAAAGAAAGCCATCATCATCTTATAAAAAGAACATTAGAATACTAAAATTATCTCAGATTTTTTTTTTAAAATAACATAAAACTGAGTTTTAATCTCTGTGCCTTCATGAAAGTTTTTCCCCATCAACCTAGGAGATAAATTATTGCCTGAATTATAACGTATTTACATCTGTGTCCTATTTCAAAATTAAAGCTCTAGGCACAGTGACACACACACCTGCAATCTAGCAACTCGAGAGGCTGAGGCAGGAAGATTGCAAGTTTGAGGACAGCTTCAGCAATTTAGTGAGGCACTGACCAACTTAGTGAGATGACCCTGTTTCAAAATTTAAAAAAAAAAAAAAAAATTTTTTTTAAAGGGCTGGGATAATGGTTCACTGGGTTAAAGCACCCCTGGGTTAAATCTCCACTACCCAAAAAGCAAACAAAAAAAAAAGAAATTAAAATATCGTACTTGAACAAACACTTGAAGTTTGTTACAGTATGTATAATAATCCAGTTCAGCTGTGTTATCCAAAAACAAGCTTCATGTGACATTCACACTGAATTCTACTTGGTGAAATAGTTTGTGTGTCAACCTAGGAAAGTGAGCATTATTTCTCTTTTTTAAATGCAGAGTGTTAGGTTTGTAATACAGTTTGAAATTTTCCCCTCATATTTTATTTTAACAACTTTTCTTTTCCCCCTTAGAGTTATAGAAAATGGAGAAAAAAACCGGATGACCTATCAAAGTATAGCAATTGTTTTTGGTCCCACTCTATTAAAGCCAGAGAAAGAGACTGGTAATATAGCAGTTCATACTGTTTACCAAAATCAGATTGTAGAATTAATTCTTCTAGAATTAAATTCCATCTTTGGACGTTGATTTTGTGGAAGACAACCTGTGGAATAGAAGCTGGATTCCATCAAATTTCACATCTTTATACACAATGTATTTTATTTTTGGACCAAGCAGTGACTCTTTGATTTTGCACTTTTTTGAGGGATCAGAAGGGAAGTGGCAGAGCGAAGATGCCTGTTAGACCCTCATGTTTGCTGCTTTGTTGCAAGGTGATATAACTGTGTGTAATTTTGGATTCATTTTATCTTGATTAATTGCATTTAATACTCTGAATTTTAGTAAAAATGAAACGTTAATAACCAGTCAAATACACTGGATAATTTGGTAAGAAAAACTACTTTTTTTCCCCATCAAACTGGATAATGTAGAATTTCTTCTCATGACCTTAAGTTCTTCACTTGGTAGAATAATACTTACTAGGGAGTTATTTTAAAGACACTCTTGGGCATTTAAAACAAAATGAAGTATATCCATTTTGAAACCTGTGTATTTCTTTTTCAGGGTTTCTGCATGCAGTGGCAGTCTAAATATTAAAATTAATTTTAACTCAGATATAGTCCCTCAATGAAGGCTTGCTGTCTTTTCCTGTGTTGCACAGCATCCTTACTGGGTATCTTAGTTACTTGTTTGGCAGCACACTAATATTGCTTAAAACACTGTGATATACTGGAGTTTCATTTAGCATAAGTCAGTTCAGGGTATTTTGGACTGCCTCACCATACTGAATTGTAGCTAACAATCCTAATTATATCTAGTGCCATATTGAATTCTTGGTATGACCCTGTGGAAACAGACATTATTTGATGTAAATATGGGCTAAAGATGTCCTTTAGCTTATGTATATAATTGTGTTGTATAGTCTCAGAATACATGCTAACCCTACATTTGTAATCATGATATAGATAATCTTTCTGTGAATATTAGGTTTCCTCCGGAAGTAGACCATTATTTGGGAACGATAACTGTGTGCACTTTTAGATTTTAATAACATTTACAGGCAGATCACTGTAATGCGAATGGTACTGGAAAAATACTGAAAAGACTTGCTAAATGGTAAATGCACTACAAGAGGAACCTTTTAGGTTATTTAATATGTACAGACTACATTAGAAAAATTTATTACAGAATTCTAACTCTCCAGTTTGAATAGTGGAAACTCATGTGTAAATTAGGTGAATCTTGGTTGGAAAATAACATTGCTAAATTTGAGAATTTCTTTTTACATTACTAATGTAATTGATTTGTATAATGAAACAGGGTTTGGAAGGTTTTGTTACAGGGAGCATGGTCTGTTGAAAATTTTTTTAAATGTATTTTTCTAGATTAACTGCTGTATATGAAATGTCTAATAAAGAAAACTATAAGAGGTTTAGAGATTTTTCCATTGGAAATGTGCATTTTGGTTCTTAATTTTTTGTTTTTTTTCTTTTGCTGTCATACTCCTATACCTCATTTTTAAAAAAAATCAACTGAATCCAATATTTCCTGTGGCATATATATTTTTTTCATTTCATAACTTTCTATTCCTTACCATACCAGCACATCCCCTTTCCCAACATACGCTTTTTATTTTTCGTCGCCATTATTTGAAAGTGGATGATTTGTGACCAAGATTCTTTTTCCTAGGATTGCATTTACAATTTACAGATTGCCTTCCTTAGGAACAAAAAAAAATTTTTGTATGATCTATCTAAAAACCTCTCCCGAGTCATGTGATAAAATATTGTATTTGTTTTTGTGATCTTGTTAAATGGGTAACAAGGCAGATCGTTTGGGGTGGGAAGGAAAAACTCCCAAGTCAGAATGTTTATATTTACTTACAGATGTTATTAACAACACAGTGTGCTTTAGGACTGGCTTATATCTTGTTTGTATATCAGGAAAACAATTAGATACAAATCTGTGATCTGTGATATTCTTTCTCTTCGGTGGTCATGAACATATCAAAGGTTAAAATGTCCTGTTTCTTGTTTCAGAGTATGTATGTGTATGTGAAGTCTTAAATGTTTTAATAGTCTATAGCTAATCATTTTATTGTGATATTATATGTACAGTGAGATCAGTGTCTTATGTTTTCATCCTTTGTGAATTAAAAATTCTCAGTTGTTTTTGTAATAACAAATCTAGTAATATTTTGTCTTGACAGCTTGATTTTTTTTTAGTAGAAAATATATTAAAAGCTAAAAATAAAATTACCAGTGGGATTTCATTTACTAATAGGACTTTCTTCAGAATGTTATAAAAATAGTAGTTGGAAATAAAAAGCATATTGAAATGCACTTTTATATTTCCAGTTGGGAGAAAAATAGTTATTTAAATTTTGTAGCAATAAAATTTTACTTTTTATTCTGGAGAATATAAATTAATTATGCAGTGTTTCTGAAAAATAATGTTATGCTTTAGATAGAGGCAGGTCTATAAACAATCTGTTCTTGTATGAAAAAGACAGATGGAATAATTCAGCCAAACTTCAAGGTTAGAGGAATATGGGCTATATGTGTGTTTAAAGTATTTACACCCACACCCACATTTACATATGTATGTAATGTGTGTATGTTTATACCATTGTTTACATACAAGTGACAGCTCAGCAACAACAGTAATGACAGATGCCTGAAGACCTTTGTACTATATTAGCTTGAGCCCACTCTTCTTTGCAAGCCCATAATATTGGATATTAAGATAGTAGTAAGAAGGAAAAGCTATCCCATAACTGTACCAAGAAATTTTTCCCAATTTGGGGAGAGGCTTCTAATTAAATATGTAAATAGGTCATTTCTTATGACACCACCATTACTTCAAACGTCTAAGGCTTTCTTGTTTTTTGGTGGTGATACTGGGGATTGAACCCAGCGGCTCTTTACCACTAAGCTACATCTCCAGCCCTTCATATTTTTTATTTTGAGACAGGATCTCACTAAGTTGCTGAAGCCCTCACTAAATCCTTAGGCTTTTTAAAAGAATACACAGAATTGTCAGCATATCATTTTGGTAAAGCAGAAAATGAAAATAGTCAAATGGGCATCATAATAAGTCTAATGTTACAATCTTACATCTATATAGAGAATTGAAAATAGTTAGAAAGTCAGATTTTTGTGGAGTTCATCTTTGTTTCTGAACTTAAGCTCTCAGCTCTGATAGTCTTCATTTATAGAACATATTTCTCTAGTGTCTGACTAGAGAAGGTGTTCAATGGGACTTCAGCCTAGCCCTTATAGTGTTGGAGGTGGGGCATAGTTGTTTTGTTTTTAAAAACAGTGTTCTAGTAAACTTAAATGCAACTTGAATTTGAGATCAAAGAAAAAAACAAGCAAACAGGGATGCAAAACAAAACCAACAGCTTCACAACAATGGTGCATTTGAATCTATTAGAGATTTGCAAGCTATAAACTCAAGCCGAGCAGAGTCAAACTTAGTATTCCAAAGAAAGGGGAAAGCACAGAATGCTTAATGAGACATTCTGCAACTGCTAAGACAGGGAGTTCTTCTGAAGAATCTCAATTAGTCTTCTCAACTGAAGTTTTGTGGACCAGTGGTGGCTGTTAGTATATCAGCTGGGAGCTTTTACAAATTAGCCTTATGTGAATATGGCACTTAAATGAACCCTTTCATTTCCTTCATTGCTTCCCTTCTCACACAGGGGCTGTGGGGTGGGGGTGGGGAGATGCTGCAGAGAGGAAAGAAAAAAGCACTTTCAAAGTACTCTCAAAAAGGGCACTTGTAGAATAAGGTAACTGTTTAACAAACCACTACAATACGTATTTAGGAAAGTCTGGTTTCTCCTCTCTTCCCTTACTTCCTCTCTCAGTGTTTCAGAAAAGCAGTCTTTGGTAAAGATGTTTAATTATTGATGCTGGTAGCCAAATCTTTCAGGTAGTTCTGAAAGTTGTGGTTCATACAGGCAAGTAGCATTAAAACTTGTAATATTGTCATGAACTTTATAATGTTGGTGAAACCCATAGAAACATCAGAATGACAAGCAATGTAGCAGAGGCTGTTATCAACGAGGTCTTTGCAGAGGTGGAAATCAGAGTCACTGGAGATCAAAGTCATGGTTCTGTAATCAGAATTCTACACAGCATTTAAGGCCTCCTTTTCCTCCTGAGAGTTTAGGCAAAAATGGAATCTTAGATGCTCAAGTAAAACTCACCTGATTGATAAAGCAAGGAAAGACCAATAAGACCCCTCATATTCAATTTTTTGTACATGAAATAACTGAGCTCCAGATTGATTGCAAATATCTAAAGTCATTTGCTTAGTCATTGACGTAAGCGTGAGACTAAAAGGAGCTAATATTTTGATTAGTTATGTTACTTTTAGAGTTTGTGATCAATTTAAGTACAATAGTATTCTATTATTCACATGGAACACTTCCCAAAACCCCTGGTAGATGCTTAAAATCACTTTTTAAGCTGTCAGCTCTTATGTACTCACAATACTGAACCCAATATAATATATATAGCGAGCCCACCTTATACATGGGTTCTGCATTCATGGATTCAACCAACCATGGATCAAAAATAAGTTTTAAAAAAAGATTGTGTCTGTACTAAACAGGTACAGACTTGATCATTCCATAAACAATCTAGCATAACAATTATCTGTGTTTATAAGTTTATAAATGCTCTAGAGATGATTCTAAACATGTGAGGGTGTGCATAGGTTATATGCAAATGTGCTGTTTTATATAAGGGACTTGAGCATCTAAAGATTTTGCATCTGCTGGTGGTAGAGAAGCTAGAACCAATTCCCCATAAATACTGAGGGATAACTGAGCATTGTCACATAGTGCCAGTGTTAATCTGTCCTTCCATGTCTTATGTCCTGGTGCTTCCCTGTGAGTCATGATGCTTGCACTTTGGAGCCATTATTGATTGAGTAAATAACGGTTACTTGAACACAAGCACGGTGATACACAACAGTCAGTCCAACGACCCAGGCAGATACTAAGTGATTACCGGGCAAGTAGTGTGTACTGTGTGGGTATGCTAGACAAAAGGATCCTTCATGTCTTGAGTGATATGAAGTACAGTGGTGCAAGATTTCATCGTGCTGCTCAGAACAGAAAATTTAAAACTTATGAATTGTTTATTTATAGAAATTTCCATTTAAAATTTTTGTACCAAGGCCACATTTGACCATGAGTCACTGAAACCATGGAAAGCAGAACTGCTGATAAGGGTGAAGCATGTTCTGACACATTCAGTCAGTAACATCATTTGAAGAAGAAATAAGTACGTTTTTTTTCCCCTTTCTGGTCATCTATTTTCTTTGTTTCCCACATTTTTAGTCGATTTATTATAGTTTTACATAATAATGGGATTTGTTTGGTATCTACACAATATAATTATATCATTTGGCCAATATCACTCCCCAGAACTTTCCTCCTCCCCATTTCCCACCCCTTGGTCCCTTTCCTCTACTAATCTCCCTTTGATTTCCATGAGATCCACCCCACCTTTCTTTTCTTTTTTTTTCTCTCTCTCTCACTTCCACAGGTGAGAGAAAACATAAAATCCAGGACCTTATGAGTTTGACTTATTTCATTTAACATGATGGTCTCCAGTTCTGTCCATTTTTCTGCAAATATTGTAATTCCATTTTTCTTCATGGATGAATTAAAATCCATTGTGTATATATACATATATACACCATATTTTCTTTATCCATTCATTCATTGACAAACACCTAGGCTATAAACTTGGGTATGCATGTATCACTGTAATATGATAACTTTAATTCTTTAGGATAAATACTGAGGAGTGGTATAGCTGGGTTGTATGGTGATTCCATGCCTAGGAACCTCCATACCGATTTCCATACTGGTTATACTAATTTACAGTCCCACCCCAACAGTGTAAAAGTGTTTCTTTTCTCCACATCCTCTCCAGCATTTATTATTGTTTATATTCTTGATGACCAACATTCTGACTATGTGAAACAAAATCTCAAATTTAGTTTCGATTTGCATTGCCCTAATTGCTAATGATGTTGAACATTTTTTCATACATTTGTCAACCATTTTGTATGTCTTCTTTGAGAAGTGTCTGTTTAATTCATTTGTCCATTTATTAATTAGGTTATTTGATTTGGGAGATTAAGATTTTTGCTTTCTTTCTATGTCTAAATATTAATTCTCTGTCAGAAGAGTAGCTAGCAAAGATTTCCTCCCATTCTGTAGGTTCTTTCTTCACATTCCTAAGTGTTTCCTTTGCTGTGCAGAAGCTTTTTAATTTGATGGCACCCTGTTTATTAACTCTTGGCATCAGTTCCTGAGCTTTATGGGTCCTACTGAGAAAGTTGTTGCCTGTGCCTATATGCTGTAGTGTTCACCCTATGTTTTCTTGTAGGAGTTGTATAGTTTCTGGTGTAATCCCTACGTCTTTGATCCACTTTGAGTTGACTTTGGTGCACAGTGAGATATAAGGGTCTGGTTTCAATCTTCTCCAGGTGGATAACTAGTTTTCCTAGTGCTATTTGTTTAAAAGACTGTCTTTTCTCCAATGTATGTTTTGGGCACCTTTATCAAGGATCAGATGACTGAAACTGTGTGGGTTTGCCTCTGTGTCTTCTGGACCATTGGTCTATGTGTCTGTTTTTATGCCAGTATCATGCAGATTTTGTTGCTATAACTCTTTAGTATAATTTGAAGTAAGGTATTGTGATGCCTCCTCAGTTGCTTTTTTTGGCTTATAATTGCTTTGTCTATTCTGGGTCTTTTATTCTTCCAAGTGAATTTTTTTCTCTAGTTCAGTGAAGATCATCATTGGTACTTTGATAGGGATTATGCATTGAATTTGTATGTTGCTTTGGTAATACTGGTCATCATCTTTTTAAGCTAAGCTTGTTTTTGCATGACATATTGAAACTTCTGTTCTTGTATATATCATGTACATCTATTATGAATATAGAGATAGCAGTGGATACATAGTGATTTCTGCTGGTATACCCTCATCCTAGTTGTGTACAAAGTAAACCAACATCCCTCTCCTTCCCCTGGCAAATAATCAGACCTTAGTGGTTCTGTCTAATGACATTGCTGGACAGGCCACTGTGTACACCAATCTTTGTTTAATGTGGATGTCTGCTTTCACTTGTGTTCTATACAGTTCTGTCTAAATGCTGTAGCTACATGTGGCTATTTAATTTTTGAGTGTGTATAGTAAAATACACATGAAAATTTACCATCTTAATTTTAAGTATACAATATTAAATACATAATGTGAGCAACCATCATCAATGACCATTTCCATTACTCTTTTCATCTGTAAAACAAATTTTGTGCTCATTGAACAATATATCCCCAGTCCCGCTGAGCCCCTGGCAACTACAATTCCTTCTGTTGCTACGATTTTGATTAGTTCTTATAAGTAGAATGATATTTGTCTTTTTGTGACAGGTTTATTTCATTTAGCGTATGTCCTCAAGATTCCTCCATGTTGTAGCCTATTGCATAACTTCATCCTTGTTAAGGCTTTTTTAGCCCCATTGCATGTATGTTCCACATTTTCCAATCCATTCATCCATCAGTGGACATGAATTGCCTTCACATTTTGCCATTGCGGATGATGCTGCCGTGAACGAATATGGAAAAACATCTTTTCAAGACCCATTGGATTTGACTGATTTTTTTGAATATCATACCAGAGGCAAAGCAACAAAATAAAAAGTTGACCAGTTGGATTTCATGATAGTTTTTAAAATTTTGTGAATCAAAGTACATCAACACAATAAAAAGGCAACTCACAGAATGGAAGGAAATATTTGCAAATTGTATATCTGATAAAAGGATTGATATGCAGAATGCATAGAGGAGAACTAAAATAAAATAAAACCTGATTCAAAAGTAAGCAAAGGACTTGTGAGTGGACATTTCTCCAAAGAAGAAGCCAGTAAGCACATGAAAAGATCCTCAACATCAGTATTAGAAAAATGCATATCAAAACTATAAGATACCACTTCATACCCTTTAGGATGACTAGAGCTTTGAAAAGCGAAATAATAAATGTTGGTAAAGATGGTGGAAAAATTGGAAAGAACCTTTGTACAATTTACATTGCCTTGCTGGTCAGAATATAAAATGGTACAGTCACTGTTTAAAACAGTAAAATTACTATATGATGTGAGTTTCACTCAAAAGGATTTGAGTTTAATTAAAATAAGACCTAAAAATGCAATTACTTAGTCACAGTAACCACACTTCAAATGCTCGGTAGTGACATGAAGCTAATGGCTACCATTTTGGACAGTGCAAATATGGAATAGTTCCATCCTCAGAAAATTCTGCTGGGCTGGCTTGCTATGCCAGAAGACTGCTTATAAGAAATAAGCAATGGCAAAATGTGAGTTTTACAGAATTCTTTGAAAAATACAAGGCCAGGAACATGTTTCATAATTTATAATTGTCTCCAGTGCATAATACTAGAAGCACTCAAAGCTATGGAGAGAAATACATTTTTACTATAGGTCTGCCAAATGAATATTTGTCACTATATACCCATATATTGGGGTTGAAAGGGTGGCAAATGTGATTTAATTTCCAATTACAGCTCCATTAAAGTGCTTGTGAATGAGAAGTTGTGTTCCATTTGTGTACAATGTGTCAATGCATTCTACTGTAAAATTAATTTTTAAAAAATAAAGGACTTGCAATTTGGTGAAAACCATTCTGAAATTGCCTTTAACAAAGCCTCAGTTGTTCACTGAGAAGTTTACAAATGCTATAGCGGGAGATAACTAACATTTCAGAATTTTGTGTCACATAGTGTTACACTTAAAATTTCAGAAATCACCACTTTGATAGAAAAAAATTTTGAAAATCTTGGACACAGAATCCTTAGACAGAAATGATTCTAACAGGAGCTTTCCCTTGGGCTTCAAGCTACCATTGCATTATATTTATTTCTGACTTGGAACAATGCTCTATATGAAGTAGTAAAGAAAGTCCTCTTTAATTATGAGTTGACATTTAGCCGTGAATGAAGGGAAATTGTTGTAGATTCAAAACAAGTCAGTAGGTCTACACATGATTCACCAGCTGCCTGCTAAACTCTGGAATATGACTTGGTACATGGAGCCCTTGGAGCAGGTGGTAATTAGCATTTTTATTCTTTTTTTTTTCCAAAATAGTATTTGATTTATTTTCAGAGTTCCAGGCCAAATTCTCTCAGAGCTGGTAGTCATATGCATATTTGACATATATAATGCTGTAGTTGAAGAAGCTGTTACTGATGTATTTTCAATCCTGCTATAAAGGTTTTCTATTAATAAACATCTTAAATTTTCCATGTAGAGTGTATAATAGTGTGTCAGTTACCATCACTAACCCAACGCATTGACAAAAAGCTTCAGTTCAGACTTCAGTAAATCATAGGGAGAAAAAGCTTTGTCCTCGAAGTAAAATTGACTCACCAAACTATCCCATCTTTTCATTAAGTGCATTGAAACATGAAATGGTTTTCTCTGTGTCGGGTCTTCTTTCTTCCTTTTCCCTTCCCCCTCGGCCCCATCTCAGCAGTTACTATTTGCCTTTGACAGTCATTTGAGTGGCTTCTCAACAGAAGCTGCAGTGGACTGACTTACTGAGGCCCTTGTATTCAAAGTGTCCAGTCTTCTTGGAGAGGGTGGATTTAAAGAAAAATCAGAGGTCTCTAGGGAAGCTGACCTTCCTGTGATGGAGAAGGAAACTACATCTTTCTTTCACACTTGGAATCCTAATGTCCTTGGACTATGGAAAGTTGTGACTATGAGGTTCCCTGAATGCAGCCCTTGTACAAAGGTACCAGATGGGATATAATATTTCTGATGCCTGTATACATTCCACGGACACCCTCTAGTCAGGTCTCTGCCTCCTGACCTCTTAATATTAGCCAAACTGATTGCCTGAGCATTGCCAGCAACAATGACTGGATGTCCTTATCCATCATATCACTCTTGTCAATGCCTGTCTCACATTCAGTTGGCATCCAGGTCCCCAAACCAGCATTACACAATATACAATTGCTGTTTTAAATAATGGGTAGTTCCTGAAACATTTTCCACAGGGAAAATATAAACCTCTTCCACAGGAAGAGAGTTTATTAAACAATCTACTAGAAGTAGCTTCCATTTTTTTCAGTGACCAAGTGAATTTGTTTTAGGTGTTTCTGAGTCAAGGATTGTGTTCATCTCTGCAGATACGATAGTGAGCAAAATATAATCTCTGCTCTCACATTTATAGTATTGACAGTTATCAATTCTGATGTATGAACTCAAAATGATTCATCTCACCAGTTCTTTAGTATTTCTTACAAGTCAGACACTAGAGTTATGTTGGGCAGCATATATTGAGAACGAAGTAATTCTCACTGCTATGCTAAGGCAAGTTTGTCAAATGGATACCAGAAATACTGAAAACTTTAATGAAACATAGTTTCAGTAGATGAGTCCTGGTTTTAAATAAGCAGGTGTATCAACTTTGCATGAAGCAGTCAAATGTGAAGTAGTGTGTTCTAAAGTATCAGAAAAAAAAGCATGAATTTAACAACAGGAGTGGCCTTACAAGTAATCCATACTATACTACTCCCTGTATTGAAACTAAATATGTGACAAAGATTCTGGGGAGATGGTGATGACAGCGTAATTTTTCATTTCCCATATTGATACAACATAATGACATTGGCAACAAAATAAGGTGATAAGGTATCTTCACAAACCCTCAAAATACAAGCAGATGGGAGCAAAACACTGGACAGCTCCAATATTTCTCTGAGAGAAAAGAAGGAAGCAATAGGCTAGCATAGGATGGGCCTGAGAACAGGAAAACCACCATATTACCATCAGCTCAGCCCCTAAAATGTATCAAATCCAACTTGCCAAAACTCCCTTCCAAAACAAATCCTAACAATGAGTGAGAAGTTGCTAAAGTGGAATAAAAATTGAATAGGATAGAGGTCTAGATCAAAGTGGGGAAGGGACACAGTCAGAAACTGGGAAGCAAGCTGCCACAGTTTCTAACACCATGCACAAACAACACAAAAATGAACGCTAGAGATAAACAAATTTTCTTAATTCTGCCTCATTCCAAAAACTTCAGTAAATGTAATTTTGCATAAAAAATGAGTGAAATAATAGTGCCAAGGTCAACTCTCATGTAAAGGACATTTAAGAAAAGGAAGTAGAATAACATCCCAATGGAAAACAGAAACATGTTAGAAACACACACCCACAAAACTGCAATTTATTATTTCAAAATGAGCTGAAATACAAGATGTACAAGAACAACATAAATCAAAATTAGAAGTAAATTAGATGAGCTGGACGCAGTGGTGCGCTCATGTAATCCCAGTGGTTTGGGAGGTAGAGACAGGAGGATCATGAGTTCAAAACCAGCCTCAGCAAAAAAGCGCTAAACAACTCAGTGAGACCCTGTCTAAAAATACAAAATAGGGCTTGGGGTGTGGCTCAGTAGTGGAGTGCCCCTGAGTTCAATCCTGGCACCCCCCACCCCCAAAAAAAGAAGTAAATTAGATGACAACTCAGGAAAAAGACAAAAATATGACAGAATTGTGGAATAGAAGAAGCATAAGAACAGATTAACACAGTAAGTAATGATTTAAAGGAAATAGAAGGTGCAAAAGGGAACATTTTAAAAATGAAAGATTCACTGATTTAAGGGTTGATATAATGAATGAGGACATTTGCTTTTGGAGATGTGGCAGATTTCAGATGAGGGCCAGGAAATGTACGAGATGATCCTGGAAGATATTGTCATAACAAAGAAGCTCTCAAGTATTACTAGGATCTTGTCAAAAGGATTCTAGATCCAGAGTGATTAATGACATTGAAGAAAGGCAAATAAAAACTAGGATTGCACAAAGTCAAAACAAGCAAAAGAAATATTAAAATTTTTATTCCAAGAACACTCCTGAAATTAAAAAAAAAACTGTATATTGAAAGGGCACACCAAGAAACTAACAGAGCTAAAACAGACAATACCAAGACACATTCTAGTTAAAATTACTGCTGATAAAGAAACAGAAGCTTATCTTTTGACCATCTATTTGAAAAAAAGAGTACTACTATATGTAAGGGAAAGTATTAGATTATCATCAGAATTTTCAACAGTAAGTATACCAGGTGAAAATGGAGCAATATATTTAAATTCTCAAGAAAAGAAAGTCGGCCCAAGATTTTCTATTCAAAAAAATGAATTTTAAGTATAAAAACATAATGTATTATCAACATTTAAGAAAAATACTCTTCCAATGAGCCCTTCTTCAAGAATCCATTACAGAACTAGAACCAAATTTCTGAAGAGACATCAACATAAGAACCGACAGTTGATGTATTGATCAGCTTTACATTTTTATAATGAAATACTTGAGGCACTTCACTTGTAAAGATTTATTTTGGCTCATGGTTGTGAATGTTCCAAACCCAAGATTGGGCAGCGCAATTCTTTGGACCTCTGGTGAGAGCAGTACAGCATGGCAGGAGCACATGGCAGAGCAAAACGCTGCTCAAGCCAGGAAGCAGAGAGACTAGAACCCTACAGTCCCCCACAAGGCACACGCCCCACTAGGACCTCCCACTAGGCCCCAACTCCCAATAGTACCATCCTGGGGACCACTCTTCAACCACTAAACCTTTGGGGGACACTCTTTCAAACCATAGCAGTTGACCCTTAGATATTTAATAGATTATATAGAAATAAGAATTAAGTGAGAATCAACAGGGAGACAATCAAGCCCATAATGACTGCATGTCCTGACATGAAAATTGTATACTATTTTGGCAATGGGAGAATGAGAAGAGATGCAAAATTTTAATGTTTTCAAGAATCATATTAATGTTCTGCCTGGTGTATATGTAATATAAGATTAGACAAACGTGTACACATGAGATATTTCAATCCTATCATGCCCTCAGTCCTTGAGAATCAGAATTATTCGAATGGAGTAAAGGAATTACAGCTATAAGTTGAGAGTATCAATATGACATCATGAACTACCTTATCTATCAATCTGTCTGTATATCTGTGTAATACATGAACCCTATCCCCTGAAAAGACCTAGAAAAAAATGACCAACTGAGGTCCTTAGCACCTGAATTTTGACCTGGCAATATAATTTCTCATTAAAAGATACCAAGGTTTTTGGAGATGAGGCAGATTCCAGGTGTGGGACATGAACAAGATGATCCAGGAAGACCTTATAATAAAAAGGAAGCTATCAAATATCACTAGAACCTTGTCAAAAGGATTTTAGAAAACTTGAAGAGGAGCCCACTGACTAAAAATGAAACAGTCTGAGCATCAGTAATAAGGATAATTTCAGTGAATTGAAGCCATTGATATGTTTAACCCCATGAATTTTTAATTGATACATATTAATTATACAATTTTATGTTTCATTGTGGTATATTATACGTACTTAAAACAGTTTGACCAGTTCGTTCCTACTACTTCCCCTTCCCCTCATTCACTTCCTCTCACTAAGTCTCCCTTTTACATGCATGACATACCCCCACCTCTTTCTTCCTTTTCTGTGGCTTCCACATATAAAAGAAAACATGAGATACCTGTCTTTCTGAGTTTTGCTTATTTTTCTTAATATGAGCCTCTCCAGTTCCATCCATTTTCCTGAAAATTACATATTTTTTTGTTTCTCTTTATGGCTAAATAAAAATCCATTGTGCATATATGCCACATTTTTTTTTATCCATTCATCTGTTAAGGGACACCTAGAATGGTTCCATAACTTGGCTATTGTGAATTGTGCTGCCATGAACCTAGGTATGTATGCCTCACTAAAGGATGTTAACTTTAATTTTTTTTTTTTTTATCCATGAAAATTTTTTTTTTCTGGTATAAGGATTCAACCCAGGAGTATTTTCTAGGGCTTTTTTTTTTTCCTTTTTATTTTGAGGCAGGGTCTTGCTTATTTGCAGAGGCTGCCTTTGAACTTGTGATTCTCCTGCCTCAGCCTCCTGGGTCACCAGGCTAAAACCTTGAATTTATAATGGTATTTAAAGCCAGAATTGGTCACCCTAGGATAATGAGCAGGAACCAATTCCTATCTTCTTGAAAACTGATAAGGGAAAGAATCAAGTATTTCTTCTGCCTTTCTGAGTGCATTTTCCCACAGAGAAAGCAAATGGCAGATGAGGGAAAGTACCTTGTTACAAAAACCTCCAACTATAATTGAAAAGGAAATGATGTAACATTTCCCATTTTATATTTCCCATTGAATTAATAAAATCATCAATCATAGCTAGCATCATACAAATAGAAATTACTAGACATTTTATGCTTTCTGGTGAAGGAAAACAAGACATCTTCATCTTGTCACAGACAGTGAACATTGAATTTGGATCAGGCTCTGGATCCAGCTTCCAGGAAATACAGAAGACAGAGAACTACAACATGAGTGCAAAATCAAGAAAATCCAGATTGTGACTTAAGTCCAAGGGTCTGGCTTCTTCAGTAGATAACATTGTAACAAAAAGAAAGGGTGGATCCTATAAATGTGTACACATTGTAACAAAAAGAAAGGGTGGATCCTATAAATGTGTACATCGTTTTGTTTTCAGTTGAGACTTGGGTATCATTTAAAAACAAAGGCAAAAATCAAAAGTGTTTAATGACTACCAAGAGTGTTGATAGTGGGTTAAATCCCCAGCACTACACACACAAAAAAATAAATAAATAAATAAAAGAGTGTTGATAGAATGGTTTGGTGAGATTGGGGGTGTTATTAACAAATTTGATATTTTGGATGTCGTATAATGGTCTCTATTTGGAAGATGAGCACAACTTAGTGAACCAATATTATCAAATGGAGACCAGTCATGACTATTATAAAAACTTCATGGTGGTACAATATACAGAAAGAATGTTTACAATAAAGGATGTCGGGACCAATATCTTGCCTTCAGGTATCTATAAACGCAGGCTATTTAAAATAAAATAGAATGAATGGCATCTTCATTAATGAAATATCCTATAGTCATTGCAGAGGTTTTCAAAAAGAATTCACAGGACTAGGAGTACAGCTCAGTGGCAGAGTACTTACCTCACATGTGTGAGGCCCTTGGTTTAATTGCCAGCACTGGAAAAAAAAAGAATTTACAGAATTCATAACCATATAATAGCAAGAGACCTGTGAGGTCCAAATCTATAGATTTAAAGGCCTTAAACCTTCCTGAAAGAAAGTGCCTGGAATAAAGACCTACCTTTCTGATGCTTTTAGAAGGGGAACAGTTTTGTGGGGAATTTTAATAAACAAGGAAGAGCGAGTGTTGGTCTGGATACTTGAGGGACAGCAGTACCTTTGTCCTAAAGTTTAAAATAGCAAAGAAATGGAATACAGTACCAGGTTAATCAACCACGCATGGAGTCTGGTTTCCTTCAAGTCAGAGATAAATATCTGATGGCTTAAGAATTTAAAAATGAAGATTCCCATGAATTCTTGAGAAAGTATATAAAAAGTGAGATTTCAAGTATGCAATTAATGAAAGGCAAAATGGGAATAGTCAGAAACTGAATATAAAGTGGTGTGCTCGCATAGGAAAGCCTCCGATGAACACAGACTCCAAAGGACAATATAGAACCAAAACGATCATAAAGAGTACAAGTTTGTAAAACTATTAGGAACATGAAGTCCTTCACAAGCTTTAAGAAAATGTTAGTCAACAAAAAGTGCCTTTAAACTATATTCATATCAAGAAGTACGAGAAAGCCTTATATCTCCAACAAGCAGAATCAAATAGGCGGGATAAAATAATGTGGAGATGAGATTCTAGAACCCCACCCCACCCCACCCAAAAAAAAATAAAGCCATGGAAGGAAAGGAAAAGTTTAAAATGAATTTATGTCGATGACCAACTACATCCCAGTATGCTTCTAATTCTTGAAGAACTTTCAGATAAACTCCCAGAACCTAGGTCAATATTGCTAGGTAGGTAGTATAGAAAATATCTGAAAGGCTCAAAGTGAACATGATTTTCCCAACTTAAGAAAGAAATGAATTTTTTTTTTCAATGAAAAGGCTACTGTAAATACAATTTGGAAATCAGCAATGCCTTTGGCAAGATTGCCCACAATATCTTATAAGTAACAAGATTAAAAAATGCTATCTTCTGGGCTGGGGATGTGGCTCAAGCCATAGCGCACTCGCCTGGCATGCGTGTTGCCTGGGTTCGATCCTCAGCACCACATACAAACAAAGATGTTGTGTCCGCCGAAAACTAAAAAATAAATATTAAAATTCTCTCTCTTTCTCTGTCTCTCTTAAAAAAGATGCTAGCTTCTGTCACTTTTAAAGAAAAATGCAGATGTTTAATAACTACCAAGAGTGTTGATAGAGTGGTTTGGTGAGATTGGGGGTATTATTAACAAATTTGATATTTTGGATGCCGAATAATGGTCTCTATTTTGAAGATGAGCACAACTTAGTGAACCAATATTATCAAATGGAGACCAGTCATGACTATTATAAAAACATGAATGAATAAAATATTCATTTAAATTGCAAGGTAAAATAGTTCGTTTAACTTAATAAGGTCAGAAAATTTTATTGATACAGTTTCATATTTCAGCTGTCATATTTTGGGGTAGTATGAAAAAATAATATCCAGAGTTCTCTAAAAAGACTATAAAAATACTCAATTTTCCCATGTGTACTGCAGCCAGAGCAATAGAGTGAATATAGATGGGAGAGTGAAATAGGTATGAGACCCCTGCTATCTTCTCCAAAGCCAAATATTAAGGAAATTGGCAAAAGAGTAAAGTTGATCATGTAGATCATTAAAATGATCATAAAATAAAAAATGCTCACCATCTCTAGCAATCAGAGAAATGCAAATTAAAACCACTCTAAGATACCATCTCACTCCAGTAAGATTGGCAGCCATTATGAAGTCAAACAACAACAAGTGCTGGTGAGGATGTGGGGAAAAGGGTACACTTGTACATTGCTGGTGGGACTGCAAATTGGTGTGGCCAATTTGGAAAGCCGTATGGAGATTCCTCGGAAAGCTGGGAATGGAACCACCATTTGACCCAGCCCTTCTCGGACTATCCCCAAAGACCTTAAAAGAGCATACTACAGGGATACTGCCACATCGATGTTCATAGCAGCACAATTCACAATAGCTAGACTGTGGAACCAACCTAGATGCCCTTCAATAGATGAATGGATAAAAAAAAATACACAATGGAGTATTCCTCAGCACTAAAAAAATGACAAAATCATGGCATTTTCAGGGAAATGGATGGCATTAGAGCAGATTATGCTAAGTGAAGCTAGCCAATCCCTAAAAAACAAATGTCAAATGTCTTCTTTGATATAAGGAGAGCAACTAAGAACAGAGCAGGGAGGAAGAGCATGAGAAAAAGATTAACATTAAACAGGGACGAGAGGTGGGAGGGAAAGGGAGAGAGAAGGGAAATTGCATGGAAATGGAAGGAGACCCTCATGGTTATACAAAATTACATATAAGAGGAAGTGAGGGGAAAGGGGAAAAAACAAGAGAGAGAAATGAATTACAGTAGATGGGGTAGAGAGAGAAGATGGGAGGAAAGAGGAGGGGAGATAGTAGAGGATAGGAAGGGCAGCAGAATACAACAGTCACTAGTATGGCACTATGTAAAAACGTGGATGTGTAACTGATGTGATTCTGCAATCTGTATACGGGGTAAAAATGGGAGTTCATAACCCACTTGAATCAAATGTATGAAATATGATATGTCAAGAGCTTTGTAATGTTTTGAACAAATAATAATAAAAAAAGAAAAGAAAATAGTACAAATTTATAAAATGTTTTCCATATTTTTATTGGTTCATTATAGTTATATGTAATGGTGGGATTTGTTGTTACATAGTCATACATGAGCATAATATAACAATATGATTTGACCAATATCATTGCCCCTTTTCCTCCACTCCTCCCTTTGATTTTCAAGAGATCTCTGCCATCTTTCCTTTCCTTCCTCTCTCTAGCTTGTATATATAAGAGAAAACATATAGCCTTTGACCTTCCAAGTTTGGTCCATTTTGAGAACATAGTGCTCCCAAGTTCCATAATTTCATTTTTCTTATGAATGAATAAAAAACTATAGTGATTATATATATAGCACATTTTCTATATCCATTTATTCATTGACTGATACCTAGGTTGGTTCCATAGTTTGGCTACTGTGAATTGGGCTGCTATAAACTTGGGTATGCATATATCACTGTAGTATAATAATTTTAATTCTTTAGGATAAATACAAAGAGTGGCATACCTGGGTCAAATGGTGATTCCATGTCTAGTCTTTTGAGGAACCTCCATACTGATTTCCAAACTGGTTATACTAACATACAGCCCCACCAACAGTGTAAAAGTGTCCCTTTCTCTCCAAACCCTCTCCAGTATTTATGATTGTTTGTGTTCTTCATGACTGACATTCTGACTGATGTGAAACCAAATCTCAGTGTAGTTTTGATTTGCATTGCCCTAATTACTAATGATGTTGAACATTTTTTTTAATACATTTGTCAGCCATTTGTATTTCCTCTTTTGAGAGGTATCTGTTTAATTCCTTTGCCCATTTATTATTTGGGTTATTTGATTTGGGGGATTGAGTTTTTTTGTTTGTTTGTTTGTTTGTTTGTTTTTGCTTTCTTTCTATTTTCTAGATATTTATTCTCGGTTAGAAGGGTAGCTAGCAAAGATTTTCTCCCATTCTGTAGGTTTTCTCTTACCATTCCTAAGTGTTTCCTTTGCTGTGCAGAAGCTTTTTAATTTGAAGCCACCCACTTATTAATTCTTGGCATTATTTCCTGAGCTTCATAACAAATTTGGTATTTTGGATGTCGAATAGGATGTCCTACTGAGAAAGTTATTGCCTGTGCTTGTATTCTGGAGTGTTGACCCTATGTTTTCTTGTAGGAGTTGTGTAGTTTCTGGTGTAATCCCTAGGTCTTTGATCCATTTTGAGTTGGCTTTGGTTGCAGAGTGAGAGAAGGGGTTGTTTTCATTGTTCTCCATGTAGATAACTAGTTTTCCTAGTGCTATTTGTTAAAAAGACCGTCTTTTCTCCAGTGTATGTTTTGGACACTTTTATCAAGGATCAGATGACTGTATCTGTGTGGGTTTGCCTCTGTGTCTTCAGTTCTGGACCATTGGTCTATGTGTCTGTTTTTATGCCAGTATCATGCAGTTTTTGATACTATAACTAAATTTAACTAGTATAATTTGAAGCAAGATATTGTGATGCCTCCAGCATTGCTTTTTTGGCTTAAAATCGCTTTGGTTATTCTGGGTATTTTATTCTTCCCAATGAATTTATATATATATACACACACACACACACACATACACAGAGAGAGAGAGAGAGAGAGAGAAACAGACATTCCTCAACTTAAGATTGTAGATACCAAAATGTTGGTTGTAAGTTGAATTAAAAATACATGTAATAACCTAGCCTTCTAAACATCACAGCCTAGCCTACCTTAAATGTGCTCATTTACGTTAGCTTACAGTTGAGCAAAATCACCTAACACACAAAGTGTATTTGATAGTAAAGCACTGAATATTTCAGGTAATTGGTTGAAGACTACACTGAAAGTAAAACATGGAAAGGCTGTTTAGGTACACTTTTGCACAATTAAAAAGTAGAATAATTGTTGAGTCATAACTTTGTAAGTTGGGGAACATTAGTAAATACACAAGTATATTTTTCAGGATTTGGAAGGTTTAGTTTTGCCTACATTGTTCCCCTGACTGTAGATGAGATACAAAATTAATTGTAGGTTATTGCTATTGACAATAGTATAGGGGGGAAAGACAAACTCATTAAGTTCTTTGTTTTTTTGTAGACTGTATCCCTCACAACAGCTTATGAGTAGTAATACTAATATTTTAATTATTTTTATATCATCCTTTATTCTTCTTTGTAGCAGAATGTGCAAGGGCTAATGTTATAAAGCTTTTCAAGCTTAATCATCTAATAGTCTCATTATGCACAAAACTTAACTCAAAATGGATCAAGGACCTAGGAATAAAAACCAGAGACCCTGCATCTAATAGAAGAAAAAGTAGGCCCTAATCTCCACCATGTGCGATTAGGCCCCAAGTTCCTTAACAAGACTCTTTTGGCACAAGAATTAAAATCAAGAATCAATAAATGGGATGGACTCAAACTAAAAAGATTTTTTTCTCAGCAAAAGAAACAATCTGTGAGATGAATAGAGAGCCTACATCTTGGGAGCAAATATTTACCCCTCACACATCAGATAGAGCACTAATCTCTACGGTATATAAAGAACTCAAAAAGCTAAGCACCAAAAAAACAAATAACCCAATCAATAAATGGGCCTAGATCTGAACAGACACTTCTCAAGATGATATACAATCAATTAACAAATATATGAAAAAATGTTCATCATCTCTAGCAATTAGAGAAATGCAAATCAAAACTACTCTAAGATTTCATCTCACTCCAGTCAGAATGGCAGCTATTATGAAGACAAACAACAATAAGTGTTGGGAAGGATATGGGGGAAAAGGTGCACTCATACACTGCTGGTGGGACTGCAAATTGGTGCAACCAATATGGAAAGCAGTATGGAGATTCCTTGGAAAATTGGGTATGGAACCACCATTTGACCCAGATATTCCTCTCCTTGGTCTATACCCAAAGGACTTAAAATCAGCATACTACAGGGACACAGCCACATCAATGTTTATAGCAGCACAATTCACAATAGCTAAACTGTGGAGCCAACCTAGATGCCCTTCAGTAGATGAATGGATAAAAAAAATGTGGCATATATACACAATGGAATATTAGTCAGCAATAAAAGAGAATAAAATCATGGCATCTGTAGTAAATGAATGGAGTTGGAGAATATAATGCTAAGTGAAGTTAGCCAATACCAAAAAACCAAATGCCAATTGTTTTCTCTGATATAAGAAGCTGATTCATAGTGGGGTAGGGAGGGGGAGCATGGGAGGAATAGACAAACTCTAGATTGGGCAGAAGGTGTGAGAAGGGAAGGGAGGGGGCATGGGGCTAGAAATGTTGGTGGAATGTGAGGGACATCATTATCCAGAGTACATGTATGAAGACACGAATTGGTGTGAATATGCTTTGTGTACAGAGATGAAAATTGTGCTCTATATGTGTAATAAGAATTGACTCTGCTGTCATATATAAATAAAATACATTCCACTGTCATATATAAATTAAAAATTTTAAAAATACTCTAATATCCATCTGTGATAGCTTTAGTGTTAATGTTACTCTAATAAATATCTGACATAATTGACTTTTTAAAAAAAGGTTATTTTGGTCCATAATTTTGTACATATTAGTCAGTCCATGATCAATTAGCCCTGTTTCTTTGAGGTCTATGGCAAAAAGATAACATGATGGCAGGGATTGCATGGTGGCATAAAACTTAGCACCTGTGGTATCCAGGTGGTATCCAGGGGCAGCAAGGTTTATTTGTGGCTCACAGGTTCAGAGGTTTAGTCTATAGTCAGTAGAATTCGTTGCTCTGGGCCCACGTTGCAGCAGAACATCATGGCGGAAGGGAATGGCAGGGGATTTCTGCTCACTTCATGGCGACCACGAAGCAAGAAGGTATATGGGGGCCCTTCCAGGCCATGCCCCAGCCATCTAGTTACCACCCAGTGAGTTCATTGAAACTAGGAGGGACTGATTAGGTTACAGCTCTCACAATTCAATTATTTTGCCTCTGAATAGTCCTGCATCCACCCAGGAGTTTTGGAGAAATGCATTGCATATCCAAATGCCAAAATATCTAAGATTCCCCCTACCCCCCACATCCTAGGGTTTTCCAACATCTCCTAATCCGGTCAACCTAGGGAATAATCCTTTAATACCTGGGCCTTTGAGGTACACTTTTCCAAACCACCATGGCAACATCTTTCCCTTTTAGCATTAGTGGTGATTTTTCGTTGTTGTTTGTTTGTTTGGTACTGGAGGCTGAACCCAGGGGCACTTAACCACTGATCCACAACCCGCCTTTTTAGTGTTTCAGCTTGAGATATGGTCTCACTAAATTGCTTAGGGCCTCTCTAAGTTTCTGAGGTTGGTCTTGAACTCATGATCCTCCTACCTCAGCCTCCTGAGTTGCTGGATTACAGGCATGCACTACCACACCTGGCTAGTATTGGTGGTGTTTTAACTATCATCTTTTCACTTCTAAGAATACACCATCTTAAAACTGAAGATGACTTGGTTGGTAGCTGGTTAAAAAGGATTTGATGGTAAAATTAGGAACATTTAAGTCACATTTGAAGCATAAGGAATCTAAAATCTTTTCAGAGTAAGTACTTCCTTACTCTTTTATTGGGAGGAAAAGTTTTCCCATATGGAAAAAAAAAAAATTCTTTCTGAGGCTTATCGCTAACAACTTGGCTGTGTTCAAAAACTCAATTGCTGAAAAGTCTGGCAAGCAGCAGGATCTATTAAAATTTCTTTCAGTCATGTTTGGGTGCATTTATACCTGGGTTTGGGACATCAGAGTATGTGTGACATTTCTTAACACATTCCATATTGACATCATATTTTCAGCAACTTTGGGTTTTGGGTTGGGATAACACAGAACTGTCAACTTAGTTTAAAATGACTACAATTTGCACAACATTTGAAAGGAAGAAGGGAAACATCTTTCATTGAGTGAATATCAAGGTTGTTTGCATAGAAAACGCCCTGTTTCCCTTCATTTCTCCTAAATGTGTTGGTAAATCTGCACGGTTTTCTAATGCCACACTCATCATCAATAAAAGGCACATGGTCTCCTTCAAATTGCTGGGCTTGTTTGAAACATTTTGGGGGGGTAGGTGGGGGTGCTAGGGATGGAACCCAGGGCTACACCTGCAGCTCCCTGTTTGAAACTTTAATAGTACTTTTTTATTAGCGGAACTGCTTAAAGTTTTTCTCTTAAAGAATGGAAATATTGTATCGAGAATAATTATGCTTCTAGGTAACGAAAAATAAACATTAAACACTGATACCATCATCTCCTTGACTTGTCTAATTTTCCCGGTTCATAATACACTGTGGCTAGACTGATGAAATTCAAGCTGTAATGGTAAATTACCTGTCAGATTGATTTGTCTGCTCTGTTCATTATCTTTGGTGCAAATACAGAGATGGTTGTGTGTCTGTTTTAATTTCTCAGAGCTTACAACAGTAGCTGGAAATGCCTTTTTGCAGAAGGAAACTTAGTATGTATATATTCAAAATAAAAGTTATCCATGCACAACCTGAACAGATGTTCAAAAAAAATAATCATCAAGCTCTTTCACTTTGATGTTTTCTTATTGAAAATTAATAATTAATCTTAGGGTACAAGAAAGCAATAGTGAAAACCCTTCTAATTGTCACTGTTGTTCTTTATTGTCCAAAGGATTTCTAAAGACACGCCTGTGTAGATCACTAGGCAAGGCACCAAACACAAGAAGCTTCTTCTGTTCTTGGGTAATTGAAATTGAAAACCATTTTTTTTTCCACAAATACATGAAGGTCTTCCAAAAGACAAAATAGAAACCATAAATCAACTCCATAATAACTGAAGTATAGTTCTATTAAAAAATTAAAGTCATAGTTCTTTTGGGAGTGGAGGCAATGGGAAAAATTTTAAAACTGGGTTTTGTCCTAAGGTTGCATGTTAGCTTTCTGTTATTATAACAAAAAACCTCAAGATCATCAACTTATAAATAGGGAAGTTTTATTTTGACTCACACTTTGGGGGATTTCAGTCCATGATTGAATGGACTCATTGCTTTGGGGCCTGTGAGGAGACAGTACATCATGGAGGAAGCCTGTGGTAGAGCAAACCATTCACCTCATGGCTGCAGGCAAAGAGAAAGAGGAGGTGAGGTGCCACAATTTCATTCCAGAGCTTATGACTGATGACCTAACTTCCTCCCACGAGGCTCCACTTCTTAAAGGTTTCGCCACCTTCCAACAGCAGCACCCTGGAAACCAAGCCTTTAACACACTGGACTTTGGGGACATTTTGGATCCAAACAATGATAAGTTGGAAGAAAATTTTTAAGCCTTTTGCTAATTGAAAAAGAACTTTCTTTCGTAATAGCCTCTCCTTGCATGACCTTTACACACTCAAGAACTGCTCCTCTGTGCCCTTGAGTGGAAGGCAAGAACGAAGCCATCCTGAACTGAAGCAGATCATGGGCAAGAGGGGCCAAGAGGTGCTGTCATCAAAGTCACAGGAGAATTTATGAGATGGCAGGGGTTAGGATGTGCTGTGTTTTGGATATCATTTAATTCTTTAATCTGGATGACCTCCAAAAGTTCATTAAATTAAAGGCTTGATCTGCAGAGTGGCACTATCTGGAAGCTATAAGACCTTTGAGCGTAGGGCCTTGTGGGAGGTCCTTAGGTCACTGGGGGTGTGTCTTTGAAAGGGATTGTGGGACCTCAGTCTCTCTCTGTTCTGGCTAGAGATGTGACAACCCAAACACTTGTTTCTGCCTTAATGTGCCCTCAACCAGAGCCCAAACCCATGGGACCACTCTACCTCGGACTACAAACTTCCCAAACTGTGAGTTAAATAAATCTTTTCTCTTTATAAAGTTATGATGTCAGGTATTTTGTCATATTAACACAAACTGACTAACACAGGATGCTTTGCAGAACTGGCTTTCTCTGCCAAATCCAGTTCTTGCCAAACTGTCTTTGTTTTATGGAAAGCTATGCACTGAGGGACTCTGAATTTGTTCTAGTAAGTTTGGGAAGGACACAGATAGGAGAGAAACTTTGATGTTTCCCCACTTGACTCCTTGCCAACAAGATGATCATCTCCAGGGTGGATATGGCTGCTTCAAAGAAGTGCTGGGTGAAATGGAATCCTAAGGGCATGCAGACTCAGAGAGTTCAGAGTGTCTGGGCTCTGGGATGGGAAAGATCTGTGCAGCTCCCAGACTTCTTAACTAGGAGAAGCAAATTTCTTGATCTTTTAGAACTTTGGTTTCTTTATATGTAGCATACAGAAGAAAAAAAAAACTTCACAGTTTTTAAAATAAGGATTAAATGAGAAAATGTAAGCAAAGCACTTTGCTTAGTGCCTGGTTTATTATAAGTACCCAATAAAACTAAGTCATGTAGAAAAGTTTATATTGCTCTAGCTACAATCCTATAATAAAATTCCTTGCATTTTTCATATCTTGGGTTTCATTTGATCCTTATAAGAATCCTGGGAAGCAGTTGGGGGAGGTCCTATCATTTTATTACACAAAGGAGTAACTGTTATAGTTTAGAAATGAGGTGTCCCACAGCAGCTCATGTGTGAGATGATGCAGGAATTTTCAGAGGTGAAATGATTAGATTTCAGAGGTGTAACCTAACCAGTGGACGAATCCACTGATATGCATTAACTGGGTGTTAACTATAGGCAGGTGGGGTATGGCAAGGTAGGTCACTGGGGATGTGCCTTTGGTGTTTGTCTTTTGTCTTTGGTGAGAGGAGCTCTTTCCCTGCTTCCTAGTTGCTATGTCCTGAACTGCTTTCCTACACTACAGTGTTCTCCATTACCTTGGGCCCAGAACAATGGAGCTGGCCCCAAATAAACTTTTTTTCCTCCTCTATATTGTTCTCGTCAGGTATTTTGGTCACAGTGACAAGAAGCTGACTAAAACAGTAAGTTTTTGAAAGTTCAAGGGCCAGGCAAAGTGCACTTGATAAGTGCCAAAGTTGGTGTACACTGAGTCTTCTAAGCCCCTGTGGCACATCCACTGAAACACAATTTTGAGTACTTCCAATGTGTTAAACACTGGGATTTATGGCGAATATTATTATATAATATTTCCATCTATTAGAGGGTCTGTAGTCTACAGAATAGAGATAATAATCAAATAATTCCACTTTTAAATGTTTAATTCAAAACTGATTCAATCACTCTGAAAGCAAGGAACACAGTTGTCTAAAAATTTATTTACAAAGGGACATGGTTGAGACTTGGGGTCAGAGCAAGCTTCTCCTGAAAAAGTGACCCTGAAGCTGAGATCAAAAGGGAGGGAAAGAGGATGAGTGGCTGGTCTCAAAGAGAATGCAGAGCCCCACGAGAGAGGCCCAGGGGCAGGAGACATGGCTGATTCCAGGAAATGCACAGAAACCCATAAGGTTGGAGGTCACAGAGGAGGCAAAGTCGTGAATTTGGGGGAGGTGATGGCAGAGGTAGTACGGATGGTGGTGGCAGTAGCTAGTTTTCATTGGCCCTGTGCTTGCCAAGTGGGCTGAGCCAGCCTAGGGCCACCTTACAAGATTCTTGGCTTGAGTTTCACTGTGAATCTAGGTTGCAAATCCATTACGGGGCACATGGCCAAGCACATGTTGTTCCCTTCCCTTTACCCCTTCCTTGCAAGTTACCAAGACAATCTGTGTGACCTCTGGATGTGTGTCCACGTGGGGGAGAACGGCTTTAATTATGACTCAGCCTAACGCTGACAGTGTGGTCCTAATCTGTGGAGGGTCTCTTGTGAGGTTCCCTAACCTGGGCTGGTCTCCACATTTTGGTCTCTGTTTTCTTGTCCAAAAGACTGTTAAACCTAAACTCAAGTTTGCCCCTCTTAGCAACAGCTCTTAGGGTAAAAGCAGCTCTGGTATTTGGATGTTCCGTTCTGTTTCTAGGTTCCCTCCCACTTCTGCTTAGATTCTAACCTGATAGTTACTATCTGGTCAGCTTGACATGTAGGAGTTTGTTTCTAGTCTATCTAGGTTTATCTCTTTTCAGACAAAGCTTGGTCTGAAAACCTGGCATGCAATTGCTGGAATTAAAATTTCACCTTTCTGCTTCTCCCTCGGCCTATGAATTCTTTTTAACCTGGGGATGAGGAAATGGACTCAACTGATACTCTTTTCCTCCCAAGAAATTAAATACATAAAGAATTCCTTTTAGTGTGATAAAATATACAGAACACAAATGTTACCACATCGACTTTTAAAATTTTTTTTTTGGCAGTACTGGGGATTTAATCCAGGGGTTCTCTACCATTGAGCCACCCACCCCCAGCCCTTTTTATTTTTTATTTTGAGGTAGGGTTCTACTAGCTTGCCCAGTCTGGACTTGAACTCTCAGTTCTCCTGCCTTTTCCTTCTGAGTAGCTGGGATCATAGGTGTGTGCCACTGTCCCCTGGCTCTTTCAACATTTTTAAGTGTTACAATTCAGCAGCATTCAGTACATTCACCATCACCACTGTCCACTCTGTATCCGTTCAACATTAACTCCCCGCTCTCCTCTCTACCAGCCCTGGGTAACCTACTTTCCGTCTAACTACTTTCCATCTCAATGAATTTGATTACTCTAGTTACCTCATTTAAGTAGAATCTGACAGTGTTTTTTTCTTTTGTATCTGACTTACTTTTTCACTTAGCATTAATGTTTCCAAGGTTCATCCATTATGTAGTAAGTTTCAAGGTTTCATTCTATTTTATGGCTAAATAATATCTCATTCTATGCAGATACCATATTTTGTGTATTCATTTCTGTCAGTAGACATTCAGAGTGAAAATCTGACTCTTGGCTACTGTGAATAATGCTTTTAATAACTTTGGTGTACATTTGAGTCCCTGATCTTGATTGTGTGTGTGTGTATACCAAGTATTAGAATTGCCAGGTCATATGGTCATCTGTGATTAATCTTTTGAGGAAAAAAATTATAGATGTATATATATATATTTTTTTTGAAGTCACATTTTTTTTTGGACATATACTTTATGTTTCAGGTTCATCATGAGTCCTTGCTATAGTTTAGATCATACATATCTCCCAAAGTCCATAAGTTAAAATTTTGGCCTCTGCCATGGAACTACTAGAAGGTAGTACAGCCTTTCAGAGGTGAATCTTCCTGGCCACATTCTCCCCTGCACCTCCTCTCTTACTCCCTGACCATGAGATGAATGATTTATTCCACCACATTCTCCTTCATGATTTTCTGCCTTGACACAGGCCCAAAGTAATAGGGCCATCTGATCAAGGACCAAAACCTCTAAAAGTGAGACACAGCAATTCTCTTTTCTTTGAAAGTTTATTATCTCAGGTATTCATTATAGTAAAGAAAGCTGACTGACAGCGCTCACACCTGATCCTCTCTGAGACAGTGTCCCTCTGTGAGCTCCTGGAGCACGTGGGTGGGCCCCGTGAGCACATGGGCAATGCTTCTGTGCACCTCCCAGGGGATCCGCCAGCACATGGGGTGTGTAGGCCTAGCACAGAGCGCTCTTTAAACATCTGCTGCATGTGTTCCCTTTGATGGCTGTTTGACACTCTGCCTTGTGCAGGTTGTGGCCATAAAACACAGCTTCTGAGAACCCTTTCCTCCTTCCATGAGACCCAGGATGAACACAGTGTGGTCTGCAAGCTCTGAGCTCAGCTGAACTTTAACTATGGTCTTGTGGAGGCTGAGCATCTGCCCTGGTATCTGAGGATGAGGACGAAGGAGGGAACAAGGTGCCCCAAACTGATGTGAGCCTCTCATTGCTGATCTGTGCTGCCAACTCAGGATGCCGGGCTCTGAGCTGGGTGTTTCTCCTACATGCCTGTGAATGTCATAGGCCTTGTGTCGTCCCTCCAGAGGCCACCTCTGGAAACAATTGCACAACATTTTTCTTTATTCCCCTTAATTTTTTTCTCCTTCATTAAAAAATGTGGTTAAAAAAATACATAATTTAAAAATGACCATTTTAGCCATTTTTTAAGTGCCCAGTTCAGTGACAGTAGTACTTTCTCACGGATGTCATGCATTGCCACGAGTTTCAAAAAGATCTCTATTTATGGTCAAAACAGATTTTGCCTTTCCAAACACCAAGAGGATTTTCACCTTAAGGAAGCAGAGAGCTCTCAGTGTATGTGATTTTCATGAATTTGCACAGCATTGCAAATATTGCAAACAAGACAAGGTGGACGCTGGGCTACTGAGAGGCAGCGCTGCTTCACAGGCTCCGGTCCTTCTCCTTGGTCATCTCTTTCTCTCCTTCCTGGGCCTCCACTCTCCTCAGCTTTGTTTCCACAGCACTGGGAGTCAGTGCCATGGGATGCCGATGCCTGCAGGAAAGGAGCTGTTCTGTGAATAATAGTAATTAATTCCTGCTTTTGTCTGCAGTAGGTGATGGGGGCGGGGGGTGGGGACACCAAAGCAAAATGAGAGAGTTGAAGCTGAAGGTTTTATTTTTTTTTTTCACCAAACATCATTGTTTTAAGCTGGGAACCTGTTAGGTTTTATTTTAGTATCATCTTTTTTAGAGAGCAAGTCACATTTCAGAAACTTCGCAGCCACAAAACAGAGATGTCACCTGTTCACTTGCAGCACTCGTGACCAGCATTAGGCTGGTCACCAAGAGACCATGAACCTTCATCACGGACCTTAGGCAAATGACTTCTCTGAAACTCAGCCTCCCCATCTGCAGCCTGAGGGAGGGGCCTCCATGTCTGTTGAACTCTCTCCCTGCTCCAAAGTGGTGGGACCACTGTCCTTCCATCTGCCAGCCAGGCAGGAAACTCACCTTAACTCAGCACTATTTTGGAATCGGAGAAATGGATGAGAAGGAAGGATGGAAGGGACTCATTCTGTAACCCCATTTTACAGATGAGTCCATTGTGGGTCTCAGCAAGACGTATCATTTTGCTGAGGCTATCAAAAGCAGAAGCAATCTCTTTTGGAGGGTGGGGTAGCCAAGCACCTTTTGAGACCATCCACAGCACTGTTGGACCCACAGAGACGTACTGGGGGTCTAGAGAGGAGATTGGGGGGATCCCTGTGGGTCCTGACCCAAGCCCGAGACATGGAGCCTTGCCAACAGTGTTTTCTTGCAGGATAGCTACAGATCCCTTTCTTCCTTCTTTCCCCCGTCTTTACTCAGCCATAGGCATGTTTGGATCCCCAGGCTTGCAGGAGCCTTCTCAAAGATGTGAGCCTGTTGTTGATTTACAGGGGCATGCCTCCTCTGTGTGCGCCTGGCTGCATAACTTAACGGGATCTGTCACCTTCAATAGGCCGCCTGCACAGCTGCGTGCAGGAGCAGCTGCCTTCTCTGCCTTTGTTTGGTCTCAGCTCTCATCTTATCCGGCGGCAGCAGCATGGGGCCCTGTCCCCTCCCAGTACCTTGATTAGTGCTGACTGTCCCCTGCCCACCAAGTGCTTTGGGTGGCCCATGAATATACAGTGTCTTACACACAGTTTATGATAGTAATGGTGAGCAAAGGCCATTCATAAACAGTGAGTCGTGGGTGGCAGCATTAGCTCTTAAAAATCATAATCAACTCTCCAGGTGGCCTCTTAAATTTGCGTGGTGCTTTCCTGCTCATCCATAAAATAAGCTACTTTAGCCAGAGGCCCCAGAGCTGGCAAGAGTACAGAGCACATGTTTGGCCTTTGGGGCCTCAAACTAGAGCACAGTCCCATCTCGGGATTGATGAGAATCTATTTCCCAACACACACATGCATGTGCACAAATATACAATATGCATTCACACTCACATGTGCACAGCTCCATCCTTACATGCTCAAACATGCCCATGTGCATCAGAAGCACATGGCCACAGTGGGCTGTGCTCTGGAGGCTGAGGAAATTGGTACACTGGCTGCCACAGTTCATTGCACACTTAGGGGCTCAGGAATGTTTCTGTCCAGGCCCCTGACTCCCCATTTCCCTGCCTCATAGTTCCCCCTTTATTTTCAAACCTCACTGCCATCTACCCTATCCCTTACCACATCTTGGAGAAATCCTGAATCATTTGTTCAGACCTGGGTTGTGTTGTGGCATTCCACATGTAGGCAGGCAGGTGATCTAGGGGGCTCTGCTCACCTCCCCACTGCTGCTATAAGTTACTGGTCACCCTGGGCTGCCTAGTGCCAACAGACTTGTCTGACCCTTTCCTCTGTGGATGACAGAGTGGACTCTGGAACAAGAGTTCATAACTAGCCCTAAAATTACCTGCTAAGTAGGCAAACTTTCAGCAGTGTTCCCCAGGAAGGACACAGTTGGGTTCAATAGATCCCAGCTTTTCCACTTCCTGGGCATGAGACCTCAGACAAATTATTATTTTTTTAAAGGAGGGAGAGAGAGAGGGGCGGGGGAGAGAATCTTTTTTGTAGATGGACACAACACAATGCCTTTATTTTTATGTGGTGCTGAAAATCGAACCCGGGTCCTGCCTGTGCTAAGCAAGCACTCTACTGCTGAGCCACAATCCCAGCCCCCAGACAAATTATTATTAAACCTCTCTGAGCCTCATCTGTAAAATGAAGATAAAAGAACTGACCCCAGAGGAGCTATTGATGATAGGATTATGAGAGAGTGTGGCGTGCCTATTGTCTTACCTGAGGCTCAATACATGCAACTAACAGAAATAATAATAAGATTTTATCATCTATTTGGTTCAAGGTTTTGATCTAGGAAGGGGAGACAGACTCAGAGAAACCAGGGCTGGCCGTAGCAACAGTGCCAGCAAAGCCTTTCCTTTTAGCCATGTGTCTAATGGAAAGGGAAGCCCAGGGCAGGGAGCCTGCTGGACAACCCAGGGCTTCCAGTTTGTCCCCTCCTTTTATAGGCTTTCCTGAACTCCTTGGCAAACTGGCATGACTCAGTCTGGGAAACTGAGCCTCACTATGATGACTGCCGGGGAAGTCATCATGATGATGCTGACTGGCTGTCACCACAGATGATGATGGTCCTGGTTTCCTCGGGGATCTGCCTAGGCTCCTATCAGAGAGGCCATGTGTGCTGAATAACATTGGCAAGAGGCCAGAGAAATCCCCACCTTAAAAGAAGGAAAGGTGTAGAGATGAAGGCCATGGGGACCTGAGGGCTGAGCAGCACCAGAGACCCCATGCAGCCTGGACCCACAGCCTCAGGCCAATGGCTGAGTGTTTCCAGATGCTAGATCCTTTCGTGTATATTCAGCACATGAAGAGCTAAACTCTCCTGACTTGAGAACACCACCCACAGCCTCTGGCACGTGAGGAGACAGGACTGACATGGTCCCTTGGAGGGACATGTATAATAACAGAGGTGGCTGCTTAAGACCAGACTAAGAGAAAGGCTGCCCCAGGACTGGACTCAGCTGGAAGCTTGGAAGTTTATCTTCCGGCATGTGCTTTCTGTCCCAGCCCCCACCTGGCTGCTCCTGGTACCCACCCAGTTTTCACATAGCCCATGGCTCACCTAGGCTGTTTGTAAGCTGAGTCCTGATTTGAGGCCACTCCCTCACCCATCCCTGAGTCGGATAAGTTCATCTCTAAAGATGTGTTAATGCACAGGGCCCCACATCTTCTTTCTCTCTTTTCTAGGATGGTGTATGTGTTAGTCACCTTTCTGTTTCTGTGACAAAATCAATTTATGAGGAGGATAAGTTTACTTTGGCTTATGGTTTCAGCCTGTGGCTGCTTGGCCCCCTCACTTTGGTTCTGTAGTGGACAAGTAAGTACATCGTGGCAGAAAGGCTGGTGAAGGAAACTGGGCACTTCACAGTCACCTCACACTGGGATGCCAATATCTCCTTTAGGACCTGCTCAATTAGCCCTTCTTCTAAAGGTTCCACACCTCCTAGGAATGTCACAGGCTGGCAACCAAGTCTTTAACACAAGGACCATTGGCAGAGATTATATATCCAAACCATGGCAGTGTGTGTACCCACACCCACTTAACTTAAAAGGATGTGCCAGGGTTTGAGAATGGTTTGAGCATGTCCCACAGAGGTCCAAGGTCACTGAGAGGGTTACCACCTTTGGAAGGGATTATGCCAGGATTGCAGAGACCAATTAGCTATTGTAAGAATGGTTTGTTTGAAAAGCATAAACCTGAGCCCTGAGCCCCTTTGGCTTCTTCTCTCACCACATGGTCTCCTCTGCATGCTCTCTCACCAACGTGATCCCATCATCATGAAGCCTTCACCAGAAACCGAACCCATGAGGATGCCCGATTTTAGACTGTGAGCCTCCAGAATTGTGTGCAAAAAAACTTGTTTTACTTTGAAAGTAACTAGGCTCAAGAATTTTGTTATATCAATAGAAAATGGACCAAAACAGTGTGCTAGATTAGCACAGGTGATGATGTACATGAAGTATTGTTAGATAAGCATTTTTATTTGCTTCCTGCCATTTATATGAATAAATGGTGTCTATCTCTTTTAGATAGAATTTCCTAGTTTTGAAATTAAAATTTCCCTTCAGTATATTGTAAATATTTTCCCATGTCCTTATACATAATCTTCTATAAAAATATTTTTTTGGGGGGGCTGGGGTTGTGGCTCAGAAGTAGAGTGCTCGCCTAGCATGGGCAGGGACCAGGTTGGGACCAGGTTGGATCCTCAGCATCACATAAAATAAAGGTATTGTGTTGTGTTCATCTATACCTAAAAAAATAAATATTAAAAAACCATTTTTTTTAAATTATGGGATTGAATTTAGGACCTTGCTCATGCTAAGCATATGCACTACCACTGAGCTATACCTGCAACCTCATAAAATAATTTCTAATGACTACAGAGTATTCCCTTATTGTCCTCAAAATGAGGGACATGCAAGATGATACAAAGGGTAAGGGAAGAAAACATTACAATTTCCTTTCATATTTATTTTTATCCAAAAATAATAAATAAATTAAGCTTGATTAATATTTTAATACCTGGGTCCACCCTGGGGTTACAGCCACTCTTCAGGTACCTGAATGTGTTAGGCAGCTTTTCATCACTGTGACCAAGAGGCCTGACAAAAACAACTTGGAGGATGAAAAATTTATTATGAGCTCACAGAATCAGAGGTCTCAGTCCATAGACTCCATTGCTCTAAGCCTGAGTGAGACAGAACATTATGACAGAAGAGCGTGGTGAGAGAAAGCTGTTCATCTCATGGCAAATGGAAAGAAGAGACAGAGCTAGAGAATGGCAGGGTGGGGGTGAGGGTGGGGGGTTGGGGAGAGGAAAGGGGAAGGGACAGATATAATCCCTAAGGCCATGTCCTAGTGACCTACTTCCTTCAGTCACTCCCCACCTCCCTTCAATTACCATCCAGTAATCCATTAGGCTCTCGGTGGATTAATCCAGCAAGTGGATTAATTGTGCCACATAGTTGGATGAAATTACAGATATCCAACATGATTCATTTGTGGCATTTGCTAAACTGCTAAATCTACTTGCTGGATGAATCCACTGATGAGGTCAAAGCCAGCATTGCCTAAAACCTGAATGCTGAACCTTATTTATTATATTAGGAACCATGCTTCTAATACATGAATTTTGAAGGAGACAATAAAGATCCAAATCATAACACTGTGGTATCTGTGGGATCCTGGGTAGGGGAGGCAGAGCACTCCATAGGAACACTTGCATGATTTTGTTTGCTTTTAGCAAATTTCAATTTACTGTAGTTTCTCAGTGTTTGTCTAAAGGAACTTTCAGAATATTTTTATTTTATTTTATTTTATGGCACTATGGACTGAACCCAGTGGTGCTTAACCATGAGACATATTTCCCAGCCCTTTTACTTTTATTTTGATACAAGAGCTTACTAAGTTGCATAGGGCCTCATTAAATTGCTGAGGCTGAACTTGCAATCCTCGGACCTCAACATCCCTAACTGCTGGAATTATAAGCATGCGCCACTATACCCGGCCAGAATATATTCTTTTAACTAACAATCTTCAGAAAATGGATAGGTGGCTTGAAAAGTTTTCTGCAAAGAAAATGTAGAGCATGAGATGAGAACATGATGGCAGAGTGGATTCTTCTTCAACTTCTAGTGTGAACTCATCATAATTCTTGTTAGATGTAAAAACAACAATATAATCAGACCTGAAAAGAAATTAGCCAAAAATACATTAAAGTCTTGGGAAGATTATGTGAATCAAAGATATAGAACCATTTCATTCATTATGGTCTTTCCCTAAGTGTATGTTGTACCATGAGATCTAAGAGAAAGAAAATGTCCCCACAGGCAAGACATTAAAAAACAATATGTAGAGAATATACAGAAAAAATTTCAACATTTTCCCACCAATCTTTAAAGTGGTACGATATTGTAGCACTTAAACATTTTTTCAAAAACAATAATAATAAATGTTTAGAAGCCACATTCTGTAGTAAAACTGGGTAAAATAACCCGTGGAAAAAATATGGGGATGTACTTAAATGTACTTTTTGTCATAAAATACTACCCATATGCATAGAAAGCAGTTGCTGAATATTTGAAGAAACAAATACTAGACTACATAATGCAATAGGGGAGTTTTGCCACATAGTTGGATGACAGTACAGGTTTCCAACATGATTCAGTTGTAGCATTTGCTAAATTCTGTTTTAAAAATGAAACCCATGGGGCCGGGGTTGTGGCTCAGTGGTAGAACCCTTGCCTAGCATGCAAGAGGCACTGGGTTCAATCCCCAACACCACATAAAAATAAAAATAAATAAAAAAAGGTATTGTATCCATCTACAACTAAAAAAAAAATTTTTTTTTAAATGAAACCCATGAAGTATGTTTTTGTAAGTCATATGGGAAGGACAATTGAAGGACATATGTTTTCAACAATGAACAACATCCTCAATAGGGTAAGTTTGTCAGCTTTCCACCACTATAGCAAAATACCTTAGATGATTAATGTATAAAGAGAGAAGTTTATTCTGGCTCATAGTTTTGGAGGTTCCACTCCATGATTAGCTGGCGTGGTGAGGTAGCAGCACATGCTCATGTCGGAGCAAAATTGCTTACCTCATGGCAAGGAAGCAATAGAAAGTAAGGAGGAGAAAGGGGTGCCAAGTCCCCTTCAAAGGTGTACCTCCAATGCGTCCTACTATGCTCTATCTCTTAAAGGCTGCAATACCTTCCAATAGAGCAGCACCACCCTTGAAAGGGACCATACCTTTAAAGCATGAGCCCTTGGGGGATACTTTAGGATCCAAACTAAAGCAAATAGTTTAAAAATAACAAAGGTATAAGTGCAACCTGAGCACTGGCTTTGACCATACTAAGATTCTTGAACATTATCACAAAGCTGACACTGTAGCACCATGGACTATAATAGCACTATCACCAGCCCCAGAATACTATGGACCCAGATTGCTATGGTTTCAACTCCAGCACTATTTCTTGTTAAGTACAAGATCTTGGACAAGTCACTTAATGTATTAATACATTTTTTATCACTATGAGGAAATACCAAGGACGGCAACTTTATAAAGATAAGAGTTTCATTTTGGTTCACAGTCCTGGAGGTACGAGGTTGAAAAATCATATCTTGTGATGGCCTTCTCAGTGGTAGTTTCCTGAGGTGGTGCAGGGCATCACATGGCACAGATAGGGAGTTCACATTTTTTCATATTTTATTTAGAGACAGGATTTTACTGAGTTGCTTAGCGCCTGGCTAAGATGTTGAGGCTGGCTTTAAACTTGGATCTTCCTGCCTCAGCCTCCCAAGCTGCTGGGATTACAGGCATGTGCTACATGCCTGGCTCTCTCTTCATATAAAGCTACCAATATCAAACTCATGGGGGTTCCATTCTAATGACTTTATCTACTTTCCCAAAGACTCCACCTCTAAACACCATACTTGGATTAAAGTTTTTACCCTCTTAGCACCTCACAGTGCAGATTAAATTTCAACACATGAAGCCTTGGAAGACACTCAAACTGTATCCAAACCATGGCACCTAATCCCTATGCCTTAGTTTCCTTGACTATGAAATGGGGATAATAGTTGTATTCCATAGTTGTATCTGATTATATCTGAGGGATAGTTGTAAAAGTAAGTGAATTAATATAGGTGAAGTGCTTAAACTCTGGCTAGCCACATAGTAAGTGCTCAACAAATATGGGCTAGTAGTTTGCACTGCAATAGAAATTAATTTACAGGCAAAGTACTATAGAAAAGAGTTGGAAGCTGGAAGATCCCAATTCTGCAGTGAATATCAGTGATATGGTTCAGTTTGTAAAATACAGCTTTTAATATACAATGGAACTTTTATAATATTTTTTGAGGACGAAGAGCATGAGCAAAACATCTTTCATCTACACAAAGCTTGCATGTGTCTATTGTACCAAATTTTGAAATAAATACATATAAAGATGGGTTAGGAATTTTTACAACTTTCCATATTATGTTACTTTTAAAATTTTTTAAGAAATACTTTGGAATCTGTCCATTCAAGGCATATGATATTTAACAATCAATAGTAAAATAATGCCTTTTGAAAGAGATAGTGAGAGTATTTTGATTTCCAATGTCATGTTTTATTGATATAAAAAGTGCAATGTTACATAAAGCCTGTCAAGATGTGGTTAGGATCTTGTGTGTAAATCCTTTACCACAACCCACAACCCAGCTTATTTCCTGGGGATAGATTCTTGGGAGTGGGAATGTCTAATCAGATTATGCTTATTTAAGAGAATATTTATTCTCATTTATTTATATATGTTACAGTTTTCCTACAGAGAGATTGTAATATTTGACTTGTCCAGCAGCAGCCATGAGAGTGTTTTCCTCCAGTTTGGGTTTGTTAGTTGGTCTGTCTGGGAGCAGTAATGGGACCCAGGAGCCCTGGGGAAGGTTCTTTTGGGCGGAGGCCTGCATGTCCACAGAGGATGGCCTGTGCACGAACCCAGGAGCAGCCTATGTTTCTGCTCCTTCCTTTCTGTGAGGATAAGCTCCCCGGGGACTTGGGCACATGGCCCTCTGGTTGCTGGGCAGCAGTCAGGTGCAGGATGGTGTGGGAAGGTGGTCATCCCACTCAGAGGTGGGGATGGGAACTCAGTGAGAGAATTCTGATTCTGGAGACTTGTGTGTGGGATGAGGATTGTTTACCTCCTGCAGTGTCTGTGGATCAAAAGCAAATGGAAAGAAGCCTCCTCCTCTCAGGCCATGTGGAAAACATTTGTCTCCACTGGAGACCTTGCACAACAAAACAATCCCTTGAAGACTGCTTTCAGGCCCTGTGTCAAGGTCTGTAATTGGCTCTTTCAGCCTTTGCTAAGAGAGCAGAGTGGGACTTCCACTAGACTCAGAAAAGCCAGGTCTCCGAAGCAATGGGGATTCACAGCAACTTGATAGCATTTTGTTCTTCATTTCTTGCTCTCCCTGAACAGGCATCGTTCTTTCTATCCCTGACACCTTCTCTGTCTGGAGGCCCATCAAAGCCTTGCTAAGTGAATGATTGACCTGACACAGGAATTCAGATGGGGATCTCTTGGTTGAAGGTGATAACCTCAGAGGTGCATTTGCACTTGGCCTTGGATTCCTTTCTGAAGGTGTTAGCTATTAGGCAGGTTCTTTCAGGGGCAATCACCTATGCTTGTGTAGTGGGGGTGGGAAGAAGCTGTTATCCCTTTAAATTACTGTTAATGCTCCTTCAAAGTTTTTGTTTGTTTGTTTGTTTGTTTCAGATAAAGCTCTCCAAAGAAACTTACAAGGAACCAGTCAAAATCACTGAGTCACTCTGACACATTTATTTTAGGTGGCCTAGAAAAGAAAATAAAAAAACTTTGTTCATTATAATATTAACTTCTCTGCCCAGGAGGTGGTCCCACTCACCTTTAAAAAAAAATCAATATATGATCTCCAACTGACAACGAAGCATGCTCAGGAATGTGCCTGCCACTACATGTGATGACCAGCTTTTCCTATATGAAATGTCCACGTATTTCCCCATAAAAGCCCCTTGCTGTCTTTGTTCAGGGACACGCTACTTTGAGAATTATCTGGTGTGCTTTTCACTTGCTGCAAAATAACACTTTCCTCACTCTTTTACTACAGCTTTGACTCACCAAGAAGTGAGCCCAATGCCCATTGTGTTTGGTTACGAAGAGGCATGTTGGGATTGGGGTTTAATGACTTGGTCTGATGGGCCTTTGGCACTGCCCCCACCATGCTGGCACCCAACAGCCCTACTTTTGTGCAAGGTGAGGCCTTGAGGATCAGACCAACATGGTGTCCTGCTTCCACTTTTGTCTCTGGCCCCACTGGGTTCTCTCTAGGTTATGTCCATCTAGCCAGCCAGCCAGTCCCTTGTATTTTCATATATTCATTATTCATCCATCCATTCATTCAATAAACATGAAAATGGTTTATTACAGATACTGGCTGGCTGCAGCTCAGAGAGTTCTGAGATGGCTCTGATCTACTGCTCATAGGATCCTACAGTAGGCAGGATGTTGGTTCACCACTTTGGTGAAACTCAATTTTACCCATTTACTCAGAGGTTCTGGAGGGACTGATTCATTGTAATAGGGTAATAAGAGACTTATTTATAAACCTGAAGACCCCAAATCAATTATATATAAAGCTAGACTAGGTGAGATAACCAGTACCATTGTCACCTCCTGGAGCAAATTAAAATCTAGAAGGGGAATAGTTTCTCAAGACAACTGGATGGATTTCTCTTCCTCATGCCTTGACGATTCCTCTTTAGATAATACCGAGGTCCATTAGTCACCTGGAAGCCAGAATGGTGTTTATAAATGTTAGTCAGGTCATGCTGCTCCCCTGCTTAAAACATTTTTAGTCAAACTGCAAATTAAATTCCAGCTTCTTATATTTGATTACAAGGCTGGCTGAGATCTGGCTCTGCCTCTCTCTCCAACTTCACCTTCTATCACCCCTAACACTTCTGTGGCCCTAGCATCTTCCTTGCTGTCTCTTTACTTCCCTTTACTTGTTGGCTTTGAACTATCTTAACACTGCCTGTAATTCTCATTACAGACTGGAATCTGTAGGCTCCATGGAGCATGACCATCATCTTTCTTGTCTTGTCCACTATCGCATCCCGAGTGCCAGGACAGGGTGGGAGCTCAAAGTACTGGTTAAAAGGAGCCAGAACTAATTAATGTTGGAGTGTACTCTTTTGGACTTCCTTGTGTAGGATGGAAGAAAGTGCATTAAAGTCATTTTAGTTCTTCTCTCCCCCCCCCTCAGGACTGACATAATAACTGAATACCCTCAAGGGAACAGAGAGAATAACTGGTATCCCTTAGAGAATGGGAAAAAGTTTGGCCTGTTGACAGCAGGACTCATAGAACACTGCATGGAACCCATTGTGTCTCCATTGCAGGGAGCTTGCCCTGCAAAACCACATTTATATTCTTTAAAAATTTAGCAGTTCTGAGCTGTGAACTATACCTGTAACTCCAGCAGTTAAGGAGGCTGAAGCAGGAGGATTGCAAGTTCAAAGCCAATCTCAGCAATTTAGTGAAGCCTTATGCAATTGAGCAAGACCCTGTTGCAAAAAATAAAAATAAATAAATAAAAAGGGCTGGGGATGTGGCTCAGTGGTTAAGCATCCCTGGGTTCAATTCTTGGTACCAAAATAATAATAATAAATAAAATAAAAAAATAAAAGAAGTTCAGTGCTGGGATACCCAAGAAACATGAAATAGTCTCAGAATAATAGGAGGGATCCCGAAGGGATGTTAATCCCCAGAACTGTTAGTGACAATTGTGAAATGAAAGCTTTAAATGACTTTTTAGGCCCTCGATCATATGTGACTACAGAAAAAGAACCTAGGAAGACTCAATGAGCACAGGTAAGAGAGACTCTGAGACGGTTGAGAGGCACCTGAGATCCCTAGCAGTTTTGCTCATAGGGGTTCTGAGTTACCAAAGCCTGAGCATTAACACTGATGAAGACTTGTTTGAACACACTGAGTAGTGAGTAGGTGGGAACGTTTCAATTAGGCTTGTCCTGAGTGTCCTTAAATACATGTGCTCTGCCTGATGAATTTTATTGTCAGCTCTCTGAAGGCAACTATTTTTTTGCAAACTTGACGAATGCCTACATCAATTAAGGAGATTATAGGAGTTCAATAAATGCTTAATGCTAGGGTACAGGATACTGTTCAAGTAACAGGTATAGAGAAGGAGAAGGATTTGGTAAAATGAGGAAATCTATGGTCTGGTTGCTGAATATCTTTACAGATACCAAGCCCAGCAGGTTCTGTGTTGTGGGGTTTGGGTAAATTGGGAAGTAAGAAAAGCTGGTTACCAGTCATGACATGCTAACCTAATGCTTCATCACTCTTGTCCTTAAGGTTTTAAAAGTTTGTGAAATCAGCTGTGGCCTTCAGAGTCAAAGCCTGCAGGCTGCAGAACCATGGGACTTCAGAGCCTCAGATTGTGGCCAACTTGAAGGCAACTTTCTTCAAGGAATCAACTTTTGCTAGAATCAGAAAATTCAGCTTGGTCCTTGTCTCTTGTTGTGAGGGCTGAGGTTTGCACATTAGTGATTATTATTGGACATTGTGAGAGGAGGAAAAAGAGGGAGAGGAGACACGGAAAACTGAAGTCCCCTAGGAAAGCAAGTAGCCAAAGCTACTTGGTATAGTAGAAAGAGAATTGATTTCTATGCAGGCTCTTGACAGCTGGGCAGCCTTGTGCAAGTCCCCTTGAGTCTCTGGGTCTGGCTGCTCATCTGTAAAACCACGGCGTCAGACTGGATTATTAATGGCTCCTTCTGGCCTGACATCTGACAGTTCTATCAATCTTCATCCCAGAGCTGTCCCACATCTCTTTTCGTTAGATGGGAAATTCATCTCCCTTGCAGATTAAACACCTATTGATTTTCCCCCTCCGGTAAAGGCGAATGAGACAGCTCTTTCTTTCTCTGCAGAGTTAAAGAAAAAAAGCCAAGTCAAATCAGCTTCCCATTCGTTGTTTCAGGACTCAGTCCTGAATGCTAAAACAGTGTTAGCTTCCAGGGGGTGACTCAGACTCTGCAGCTCCTAAAAAAAAAAAAAAAAATAGTCGGAAGGGTCTGGACAGATTACCCAGTCCTTCTTAGTTGAGGAACACCCAGATGGGATGCGACACAGAGTCTAGATAGCCAGGATAGGCATAATCTGATGGCTCCTTGCCATAGGAACCTGCCAGGGTTGGTTATTAGGGCCGCTCGGGCTCTGGTAGTGCTCCCTTAAGAATACACGATTAGGTAATGCTGTTAGCGTTTTTGCTTCTCTGATTGGAGTTTACGTTAACCTCAATTAAGCCATCAGCCTGGTTTCTCCAGCATGGCACGGCTTCTGCCTTGAGGTGTCTCTTTACCCTTTGTAAGGAGACGCGACCGATGATTGGTTGCTTTGTGGGAGTACCGGGGGGCCAACGGCCAATGGGGAACGCGGGGAGGCGGGGACACAGCGAGGCGAGGCTACCGGCCGGAGGGGCGGGGCGCAGTGGTTACCGTGGTTACAGGCGCCGTCCCGCCGTGAACGCTTGCTAGGCCCCGCCTCCAGATGCCCAGTGGCGCCTTGGAGGCTGAATGCCGCCACGGCCCCACCCCGAGGCTGCGCTGTGATTGGTCACTTTACAGCGCTCGCGGACCTGTGCTTCCTCCCTAATGCATTAGTATTTCGTGCGTGGTTTCCCGGCCGCGGCTGCCAGCAAAGACTATGATGAATATCGCCCGAAACGGAGCCGCATTCCCGGTCACACGACCGAGTCCTTGGAGGGAAGAGCCCTGCCTGGAACTGACTCAGTGTGCTCGGGGGCCGTTGGTCAGCGGAGCAGGAACGCCTCTGCCTCTGTGAAGACCCGTCATCGCCCACCTGGACAGCCACGGCTACTTATGCCACCTGCCCCATCAATCTGTCCACACGTGCACGCAGCCTGCGAGGCAGCGGCCGGGCTTCCGCCCCCCACCTCTAGCCCTGTCCCCACCCGGGGTTCTCGAACTCCGCTCTCCCCGAGAACCCCATCGCCTCACCTGTCCTGTCCGAGAACACAGGGGACACCCCCAAGCAGGCAGGTCAGCTGTCATTATCCCACTCTAGCCCCGCCCACCCTCACCTGACCCACCCCACCCTGGGCCGGCTCTCTCCGGCCTGCACACCCCATCCCTCCGGGATTATGATCCAGCGAACTGAGAGGACTTAAACCAAGCCTGGAGCGTCCTCCCTTCCCTCTTCCCAGCGCCCGCCCCGTACTGCGCGGGTTTGTTTGATTACCTGCCTTTCCATTTCTTCTATATTTATGACCCTCCTGACCCCCCGGGGGAGAGGGCAGCACAGCTAGCCAATCAGGATACAGTCATCTCTAAAGGTCATGGTAATACACATTTCCCAAGATCATTCACAGACTTCACAATCCTGCTGCCTTCTTTTCCGGCACTTAGTGATTCTTCCCCTCACCCTTCATCTTCTGGCAACCCGCAGAATAAAGTTAATCCTTCTGTTAGTTAACCCTTTTATTATAGTGTAGAGGTTAGAGTCTTCTTTTTAAGTGGATAAAATTCTTCTCACTTAGGACCTGTCTCCAGTGTTAACAGAGAGCACTGACATGGGGATACACTGGTCTGGGACTTTTGCATTCTAGGTTTGTTTTCCCTCATAATTTTATTTATTTTTATTTTAAGTTTTATTTATTTTAGGTACTGGGAATTGAACCCAGGGTGCCTAGCCACTGAGCTACACCCTCAGTCCCTGTTTTATTTTTGTTTTGAGACAGGGTCTCCATAGGTTGCTGAGGCTGGTCTGGAACTTGCCAGCCTCCTGCGTCAGCCTCCTGTTCACTGGGATTACAGGTGTGTACCACCATCCCTGGCTTTCTCATAATTTTAAATAATTGCATTTTTCCCTTTAGCTGTCATCACGCATACTCACGAACTGCACCAAGTAGAAAATGGACCCATTTGAAATACATCAATTTTGTAAAGATGAAGGGGTAGGAATGCACCCCTGAGAAGTGTCTTTCAGATAAGTTTTGTGAGCCTTGTAGTAAAATGAATCTCCTCCCTTTCTCACCCTTGGAAAAAAAAATGTTCTTTCCCGATTACTTCTGTGCTTTAAAACCTAAGATGGTTTCTGGTTTCACCTTGAAGTACTGAAAACAATCTGAGACATGGAACATGACTCTAATGAAACCAATCTTTCTGTCAGATGTGCTGTGTTGTTTCCACCTCTATGCTTAGTCCTGCTCCATATACCCTCTATCACTCAAAATTCATCTGCACACCAATTCCCTATTCTCTATTCCCATATGGTTGGTACAGCCCTACTGCTTTTGCATGGGTGAGGACAATAAAAAGCCTTTCAAACTGGAGAATTAGTTCAGTTCTAGGTGAGGAGGTCTCTAGTTTCCACAGGTCTTCCTACCAAGCAAACCCAGCCTGATTCTGGACCTCATGTGTTCCTTGGTTTGTGAAGCAGCCTGGAAAGTCTGAGGAAAAGGAATTCATTTGTAATCAGTGTATTAGGCAGCTTTCCATTACTTTGACAGATTACCTGAGAAAAGTCAACTTAAAAAGGAAATGTTTATTTTGACTCATGGTTTCAGAGATTTCAGTCCATGGTTGGTTTGTTCCACCACTTTGTAGGGAGCACATGGAGGAGCAAAGCTTTTTATCTCATGGCAGCCAGAAAGCAAAACGGAAAAGATAGAGGCTGGGGTCCCTATACTATTTCCTTTAAGGGAGACAAGTTAGGTCTAAAGACCTAACTTCCTCCCCCCCACCTAAAGGTTCCACCCCTGCCCCCAATAGCATTAGCAGCTGGGGTTGCACCTTTGGCACATGGACCTTTGGGGGACACTTAAGATCAAACTGTAACAGTAAACAAACAGGAAGGTGAAGAAAGGAAGTTGAGAGGTGCTAGTTCAGATTGGTGTCTACAGCTGCTGAGGCCTGTTTGGGATTTGTCCTAAGCCCCATAATAATCCTACACAAGATTTCAAAATAATTTGGAGGGCGGTGTTTTTCCCAGTCAATTTAGAACTGGCCACGTCTGGCCAAGAAAAAGAAGGAGGAAGAAGTAGGCCAGAAACGACACTCTTCAGCCAACTCGGCAAACAAGACTGAGTTTGAAACTGAAGCCGACCTGAAATTGCAATTAGCGTGGACATGAAGATCTCTTCAGAAAAGAAAATGTCCTCAGAGCTTGTTCTCTATTGTCTCTTTTATCCCCTAGCACTACCCAGACAGCCCTGAGACAGCTCCTTGGCTCATAGACCTGGGAGTACCCAGCCAGGACAAGGGGGAGCGTCATCCATCTTCACCTGCTTCTGGAAAGTGCCTGCTGCCTGGGGTGCAGGGAAGCCGGGCCTTCAGAGGCTGGAGACCTGCAGCCTCTCAGCCTCAGGGGGAGATTTGCACACACTCTGAGTTTGTTGCAGACCCCCAAAGGCAAATCCTTCAGCCAAATCATGGAAAATGACATAACAGTGTTCCTGAGCATTGGCTGCCTGCCTTTTCTGTGACAGAGCATTAACTACCCGAAAAGTAGGTGCTCTCTGCAAAGGCTGAGAATCTTAATCGAAAGTCAAAGGACACAAACTCATTTACCTTTTTTGGTCATCCAGGGGATAGGGTGTCTTTTCATTCTCATCCTGGTTTTGTTTACAGAGTAGGAGTGGGAGGTCTTGAGAGTCTACATGATACTCATTTTAATGATGCTGCGGTCATTTGAGCATTTACTGGGTTGCAGATGTGGGAGAGGTGCTTTGTATAAGTAGTTTTAATTTTATTCCACAACTGCTCCATGCAGTGAGTACTAATATCAGTCACATAGGTTCACGAAGAGGAATTGGAGGCTCAGAGAAGTTAAATGACTTATCCAAATCCACATAGCTCACAAATGGTATGGGGGATTCAAACCAGATGATTTGACCCTGCAACCCATTCTCAGGGAGGAAAGCAGGAAGACACAACCTCCCCTACTGCCCCCCCCCACTCCCCGCAGTTTTGCCAAAGGGCAGAGTTGGGAAACTCTAAAGGTTGAGAACCATAGGCCTAGGACAAAATAATGCAGAAAACAGCCTGGTGGAATAGAATCTGCCGAGAGCTGGGGCCCACTGGCCAGGGACCAGGCTCCAGCACTGTCTCCCCACAACAGAGGCCTCACATTTTCCCACTGCCCTGGATGCTGTGTCTGGTGTCTGCTGTCCATTCCTTCCTTGGCAGCCAGATCTTGGCCGCCTCTGTCTTCCTGTCCAAAGATCCAGGAAGACCACAAAGCAAGCTCGTTACTAGGTCTGTGCATATGGGGGTAGAGTCTGGGTCACATCAGCTCTGGGTCCCGTGGTGGTCAACACTTAGTGTGAGGTTGCTGACCAGTGTGTGCTAGGTCTTTACAAGTATGGCCCACATCAAGGTCTCCAGGATGCAGCTGTGGTTGGGAGCAGGTCCCCAGCAGGATCAAAGTGTTTGAGGAGGAAGGAATGACCAAGGTGTGCTCCACACATCTGGTACCAGGCATCATCCTCATAACCCTCAAGAGAAAATATGATCACTTTTCTCGTTTTGCAGTTAAAAAGGGCATCAGAGGCAGAAAATAACTTGCCCAGTGTTATCCTGCTGGTAAATATCAGAGATGGATTTGACTCCCTGTGACAAACAGGGAAGCTTTGGAAACTGGGAAGGAGCCAGAAAAGTTCTGGAAGGTGAGGATCTGTCAGGAGAGTGGGAATGTGGGTCTGGGGACTGGGGTGTGTCTGTGAATGAACATGAAGGGTACGGGGTGGGAAGGAAATGAAACAAACAAGTTCTACCAGCCAGTCAACAGCTGATGTTGACACTACCCTCAAAAGTTATTTTCAACCACTCCTTATCACCTCCATTGTCGGGGTTGGACACCCCAAACCTCTTCAGAATTACCACAGCCTCCTGCCTTGTCTCCAGACCTCAGCCCTTGTCTTCCTTCAGTCTGTGCTTGACACAGCAGCCAGAATTATTCTCCAAAAAGTCAGATCTCGGCATTCCTCTGCCAAATGGTCCAGGAATTCTTCTGTATGAATTTTCTCCCACCCCTGCCCCCACACCTGCCTTCCTTCATCTCATAGTACAGTCTTCATCCTTTATTCTGCTAGCACCACAGGGTCTTTGCACTTGCCATTCTCTTTGTCTAGAAGGCTACCCTTTTCCCCAACAGCCACATGGTTGTTCTCTCACTCTGTCATGTTCTTACTCAAAAGTAACTGCAGGGAGGCTTTCCCCGACCTCCTTATCTGAAATAGTCCACTCCTGACAATTCAAATGTTCCATTTTCTGTTTTTATTTTCTTTTCTTCCTGGTGCTATCACTAGCTTATTTTACACTTGGTTACTTATTCACATTTTTTTTTTTTTGGTGCCAGGGATTGAACCCAGAGTACTTAACCACTGAGTCCCAGCCCCAGCCCCATCCTGTTTTATTTAGTGAGACAGGGTCCCACTAAATTGCTTAGGACCTCACTATGTTGCTGAGGCTGGCTTTAAATTTGCGATCCTCCTGCCTCAGCTTCCTGAACCACTGGGATTACAGGGATGTGCCACTGCACCCAGCTTCAATTGGCTTCTTTGATTTAATGTGGTATTCCCAGTGCCCAGCACAGTTTATGAACATAATAGACATTTGACGCAGGAAGGAAGGAAGGAAGGAAGCCCCACAATTTACCTCATGTGGTGGGAAGGAGCCAGAATCTTCTGGCAGAACAGGAAGTGGTGAGAGCAAGAAGATTGTTGTAGGAGAAGTTAAGGACACAACCTTGGGAGGTAAAGACAAAGATCTGTGGAAGGTGGTGGATATGGGGGAACCCCTTTCACATCTCCTCCATTACCTATTTGGGACCCCCATAGGAGCCCTCCTGTTGGTCCAGGAACAAAATAGGACATGCTGGAGACCTCAGTATGTGAAACGGACTTCCCACCGTCACACCTGGGATGACTGGCCTTGTTTCAAGTAACAAGAGGTCCAGGGAGAGCAAAGGTGTCAGGACAGGAGCTATCTTCTCCTGGGCCAGGGCCACCCCAGTCCCCGACACTCCAGCTGATTTTATCTGAGAGCTGCCAGGAGAGATGGAAGAGCCATTGGGAAAGCCAGACAGTCTCTTACCGGCCCCGCCCAGAGTCTAGGAAGCCAGAAGGCCATGAAGTGGGCCAGGAAGACCCCTGACCAGGCTGAGCTGTGGCTGCATAGACCATGTGATAAATTCTTGGAGTGTCAGCCCAGCGGTAGAGTCCCCAAGTCTTCTCCAGCTCCTCCCAGCTCTTAATACAGGCATCTCATTATGGGCTGTGTGGGACTTGAAGTTAGACAGACCTGGGATGGTTGCAAACTCCACCAATCTTGTGTGAATGACTTCAGGGCTGGTCTGTCTAGTGCAGTAGAGAGATTCAGAAGATTAAATGAGATACTGCATCTGAAGTGCTGGTCATGCAGGCTCTCAGTAGCCCTTACTGTCTTCTTGTTTTTGCTGTTGAGGTCATGTTCAGAAACAGAAATGATGTTTAATAAAGCCCTTGGGAAAGCAAGCAGGAAACAAGAAGTAGAGAGATACAGGCTTGGCCCTGGCTCCTGCCAGTTATGTGGGTGACCTGTCTGGGCCAGTTTATCCCACCCCTCACCACTGGGGTCTCCTTATAGGTAAGTGGAGGGGCTTGAACTTGGTCACCTCTAACAGACACTTTCAGCTCCAATGTCTTGTGATTTGTGACTCTGGGCAGAGATCATTTTTCATGGGGCTCCATTAAATACAGCGACTCTGAGACAAGGGCCCACGAGACATCACGAAAAGGGTTTCAGAGGTTTTCTCCACAGACTCGGTGGGTGTATGCATGCCGCCAGTAGTGCCCCCTAAGAGCTCTGCTAACATCTGACCATCATCGTTGCCCACATGTAAGACCAATGAAATGCAGGGGCATCCTCACCCCATGGCAAGTGGGTCAGCGATTCCTGAGCCTGGCCAGGCTCAAGTCCTTAGGTGCTAAGAGCACAGATTCTCAGACCTGCCTCTTGATGGAGAATTTCTACGATGAGCTCATGAGTCAGTATTTTTATCAGTCAGCCTGGGTGATATCGACAGCAACATAAAGACAAATGTTTGGGACACACTGGAGCAGCCCTCCTGTGTCCTGAATGTCTGGGGAGGACACCTGAGATGGAAAGTTCCCCATGTCTGTTCACCAGACAGGCCCTGCCTTGTCTGCTGAGAGCACAGCAATCAGGCGTCCAGAAGCTGGTTCTCAGGTGCTTTCCTAGATTTGGCTCTAGGAGCAGTGACTTGCTGAAAGACGAAGAGGGGTGTGTTTCTTTGGCTCAGGCTGCTGGGCTGCCATAACAAAGGACCAGAGACTGGGTGGTTTAAACAGCAGACATTCATTTCCTCAAAGTTCTGGAGGCTGGAAGTCCAGGGCCAAGCAGTGGGCAGGGCTAGTTTCCTGAGGTCTCTCTCCTGGATTTGTGGTTGTCCATCTTGTCCTGGTGTCTTCAAATGGTGGTCTCTCTGATGTGCCTGTGTCCTCATCTCTTATGAACACATCAGCCATACTGACCTCATTTTAACCTCTTTAAAGGCCCAATCTCTAAATTTAGTCACATTCTGAGGTGCTGGGAATCAGCACTTTGACATATGAATTTGGGGGGGGTGGGGAATGACAAAATTCAGCACACAGGGGCAATATGGAAAAGACCAGGGACACTGAGACTGAAGGGAGAGGGGGCAGTGTCACACCTGTTTCCTCTGTTTCCAGTCTTTCCCCGTGTTCCAGCCTCTGAGGGCTCATGGCCACCGTGCTCCGTAGGGAGACTCACTCCATTTCCCAGAGCCCTTTCTTGGTTCTTGTCCCGTTTATTCTTCACAACCATCCCATGAGGCAGGCAGGGCAGGGATTTATTGTTATCTTGCAGGAAAACAGAAGTTCAGGGGCTTAGGCTACATACCTGAGGATGCTGTGATCAGCACCCGGGTTTCCTGGCATCCAGATAGTGTCCTTTCCTTGGCCACACTGGACACCTGCTGTGCATACTGTGTTCTTTCCCTCAGCTTCCAGGGACTGAGGGCAATGCCCGAGGAGGTCTAAGAGGCCCAAGGAAAAGCTGGCAATGGGGGTGATGAAAAAGAGAGATTTCATTGCTTTTATATTTTTATTTTTTCTTTGGTCATCTCTTCCGTTCTACTCTGTAATGAATCTCCTGGGGGAACAAAGCCTTTTCAGTGTATTTAGCCAGCAGGACCGTGCTTTTCTTAGACATGTGTTTCTCTGCTTATCAGGGATAATGTCTTCTCAGTGACTGGGCCAGGAAGTCACTCTTAGTACTACCTACCACTGCCCCCTGGAGATCATGGCTTTTATATCCCCAGCACAATCAGCAGCATACCTAGAGAAAGGAAAATTCCAGGTTGCCAGGGAGCCTTGGGCAATATAAATATTTGGACCCCTTTGCATTATAAGCTATTCTCTAGCGAGACCAAGGCCAGGACTGCTTGTTTGTTTTATTTTAAATCCTCCTGCTGATCAGGGAGTAAAGAGCTTCTTTCTTACTTCTAACCAATCGCGTAAGTGGCTTTGGGTCCTTAAAGTGGATGTCACTCTAAAACCAATTCCTCCAGCTCACAGGAATCGAAACTTCTAGTGTCCAGGAGCATCAGCCAAGAGAAGAGAAAAACTGACAAAGTGGAGGGGCTGCTTCTTTAGGAGCTGCCACGGAGGCTCCAGACTCGTGATTTAGTGAGCCGACAAGCCCAAGTCCCCTGGCTCATCTGTCCCTTCCTTTCCCGAGGCGGGCATTTGGCCTGCAGTGGTTCAGCCCATCAGTCCTCCTGGCATCTGACAGGCGTCAGACTAGGCCAGAGGAGCAAGGAGGTGTCCTACCCCCACGTGGGCAGGGCCAAGTGGCTGCCTGTGGTGGGGGCTCCCAGCATGTCAGGAAAGGTCCTGTGGGTCCTGAGTGGGGTTCTCTGGAGGAGGCCGGGCAGGTCTCAGGAGCAGCAGCATGGGCTGGGCTGGCCGCCAGCAGACAGCTTTGTTTTCTGTGGCAGTTTGCTTGTGATACTTCTCTTTCCTGAGACGCCAGCTGACGAGGGGGAGGGGAGAAGAAACAGGCATTGAAAAGGACAGGCTGTGGCTAACTCCTAGAGTAGGAGCTGGTGCTTGGCAAAGCTGCCTGGTAGGGGCTGTCTTGCCACCCCCGCCCCTGGCCCCTGTATCCGCCCTTCAGATCTCGTGGCCAGGGAAGCAGATGTCTTGCTGGAGACTCCCCTTCAAGAGCCCCCTCTCTGAGCTGGCTTCCCCTTCTCCCTGAGGCCCAGCAGGGCCAGCTGAGAGATGGCCTGCCAGCTGTTAGTCTCCCTCGGGCGCTGGCCCTGGCCCGGCTTTGTGTGTGTCAGACGCCAGGTGCCAGGTAGGGGGTGCTGGCCCTGCAGCTTGTGGTGAGGGGTTGATATACAGGGTGCTGGTAATCAGAGGATGCTTTTTAGGAGGAAGGGCAGTTACCACTTCTGGGTTTGGGTCTGGAGGGTTCTGGAAGGTCTCCCAAGAGCAACAGTTACAAAATACCAGCTGAGCGAGGAGATAAAAGTCTTGGACCCAACTTATCATTCCACATAGTCCATAGTTCATTTTCACTTGGAAGAAAAAAATAAGGCTTAGTCCACCTGATGTCTTTTTTTCCAGACTTTCCCAGGGCAATGAGACTCGGGGAGAGGGGCGTGTTAATTCCAGAAGGCAGTTCCCTGTCTGTTCTGGCAAAACCTGCTCTCAAGTGAAAACTGACTTCTGCTCGGAGCCCCAGGAGAGGCGACTGGCTCCACTAAGCAAGTGGCCAGGACTTCCCCAGGCTTCCGGCCTCAGCTGGAGCTGCCCACCGCCCGCTGACCTGCCTCGGAAACCACTCAGACACCTTCACCCTAGCAGGGAGAGCAGCTGCGGGCTGTGAGGTCACCATGGTGACTGGTGACAGTCTGTACTCCCTGCCTACATCCTCAGGCCTGGCAAGCCCCCTGGGAGCAGAGGGACTGCAGGTCAGAGCCTGCCCACCGGCTGCCTCAGGGCACCCTTTGAGCATCAGATCTCCCCCTGGCAGCACCAGTTTAATAACAGGGCTCGAAGCAGAGGCAAATGGGCAGAGCAGTGCCCCTGGAGGAGACCAATAAGGAATTACAAATGTAAGCTATTGTTGTTGTATAAATAAAATAAAATAAAATCCATTACTTAAGAGATAATAAAAATTGTCATGTTAGAACCTAACCTTGGGCTGGGATTGTGGCTCAGCAGTAGAGCGCTTGCCTAGCATGGGCAGGACCCGGGTTCGATTCTCAGCACCACATAAAAAATTTTAAAAAAGGCGTTGTGTTGTGTCCATCTACAAAAAAAAAAAAAAAGATATTCTCTCTCTCTCTCTCTCTCTCTCTCTCTCTCTCTCTCTCTCTCTCTCTCTTTCTCTCTCTCTCCCCCCCTCCTTAAAAAAAGGAAAAGAAAAGGAAAAGAAAGAAAGAACCTAACCTCGTCAAAATATCCCAGTTCTCCTCCTGAGTGTCCCCCAGGTGCTGTGATTCACTCATTTACCCAGTCTTTACTGAAATTTGTGTGTGTCAGGCACCAGGTGCCAGGTAGAGGGTGCTGGCCTGGTGTTTTACTGAAATTTCTTGTAAGATCATTTACTTGTATTTTGACAGAGCTGAAAAATTGAGTGATAAACTTCTTTCTCAGAAATCTGCAGCTATTTTAAGGTCAATCAAGCCTTCTTTTCATGAAGCTAAGCAACGCAACCTAATTTAGCAAGTGCTTTTTAATGACCAACATCTTTTTTTTTCTTTTAGAATGACATTGACATATCTGCTCAATAAATTAGCATCAACTGGCTTTTTTGGGTCTTTATAAGTCTATTTGCAAATAAAGGCGAAGGGAAAAAAGCAATGATTTAGAGGGAAAGGTAAAGGAGTCATTTAACCACTTATCAAGATAAGAGGACCAACACCCGTTATTTCTTCCCAAATGTGTTACTTTTAACATTTTTTGAGGGCCTCTTTCCCATCTCTTTAATCATCTCTATTGCTCTTCTCTGAATTCTTTCTAATTTTCAGTGTCCTTCATAAAGGGCATTAATCAAAAAGATTTTTTTCCATTCTAATCAGAACTTGAGTTGCTATATTATATCATATAAGAATTACTCTCCAATCTCCATGAGTCACTTAAGTGTCCTTTGCTACAGCCCAGTTATCAGGCTACTTCTCTTTCTTTGCTCTGAATAACACTAATTTTTTATTTCATATTCAGCTCATGGCCATTGGCAGCCTCTGATTTTTGTGTTTGTTTTCTATACCTGTGACTAGCTACAAAGTCTCTGGGCTAGTATGAGCTCTCTTGCCATTTTATTTAAAACTTTCCCATGGGAGTATAACAAACATATATAAAAATATACATAAGTATACAACTTAATAAATTTTACAATCAGAAAATGCCAGTATAAGCAACATTCAGATTAAGCAGCATTACATTATCAACAATTCAGAAACCCCTCTTATGTTCCTTTGCCATCCCCCACCCCCACCTCAAGTTAGCCACTCCCCTGAGAACTAATACCCCATATTAATTTCATCTGTTTTTATTGTTTGTAAAATTGCAGTCACATGGTATGCATTACTTTTGTGTCTAATTCATTTATATTGCTATTTACTTCCACTTTTCTTTATTAAACTTCCCTTCTTTATTAGCGAGCCTGAAAACTGAAGAATCCTGGTATTTTAGCCAAGGTCTTGACTGTTTTGACTTTGGCTATGTAATCTAGTCCCTGTGACATGCATGATCCCAGAGTTTGACTTTTACTTCAACCATTTACTGGATATTGTATTCCTTTTACCCCTCAAAATCAACCATTTCCCCCAGGTCAATTCATGCTCTTATATCAGTGTAGTCTCTAAAGACATAAATTGTGTGTGAACGTGTTTTATTGCTTTGGCACTTTGGGAAATTATTTTTGCTCTTATGATTATTGAGAGTTGTGGCTATCTTAGGGAAATCTTCAATGCAGGTGTTCAGTTCAGTGTTTAATCCTTAGTTGTGGTTTCTGCTATTAGACTGTAGGAGTGGCAGATATCAGAGGCAGAGAAATGAAATATGCTGGTACCTCAGAGTGCTGACCTTTTCCATACACGGCACCATAGAAAATGATCCTATTAGTAACATGACAAACTGAGGTAAATAGAGGAGACACTTTTGTAGCAGGAGGTGAAACCTTGTGAGACAATGTTTTACAATCATTCAAATACTTATATTTAGATAGCAATGTAGAGATAGTATTATGTAGGAAATGAATAATGTGTGTACATTTAAATATATTTAGCAAATATGTTTATTGTACACTTGTACTTAACGAATCCAATATCTTTTTCTTTCCTCTGTGCAATACAATGGTGATTATTGCGTGTGTGACGATATGAATAGAATTTTAAATCCAAACTATTTTATTTCACCTCAATTATTTTGGAAAGAGAGTTTCTAACTTTCAGGACAAACATGCGTTGTTCGAGCAGTGCTTCATTAACTATCTTGGACACCACTAAAGGGCACATCAAACTGCAACAGGAATACCCGATATATTTGAAAACAAACAGAGGCTGTGCCCGCTGAAAATGTCCATCCACCCCCAGTGGCCTTCACTGGGCTCTGGGCCATGCTCCTTGGGCACATGGAACACAAAGTCCTCCAGCAGCCTGGGGGCTCCTTGCCTGTGATAGCAGCTGCAGACTTTGTGGCTGGCTGCTGAGGTCCATGGCCAAGTGGTAGGGTCAGAACAACAGGTGTGGGATGCTGCTCATTGTCCATGAGGCCTGCAGGACCACAGGGCATGCCATTAGACCCCACTGCTCCTGGCTGTCCTCCAGTGGGCCTTAGGTGAGGCTGCTCCAGCTGCTCCAGGCCATTCTCAGCTGCCCCAGAGGACAAGGGAATCATCTCCCATACACGCCCGGAACTATTTGTAGCTCTCCAGTTTGCTCTCTGTTTGGAACATTCCTCTTAAATGTTTTAGTGTCTGGGACCAAATGCACTAGACCCCTCCAGCAAGTAAGCTAGTGTTTGAGCCAGTTTAGACTTGGAGACCCTTGTTCAAAACTTCTTGCTCATCTGTTCAGAAGGCTGGTGGTGAAAAGATGTCTGAATAAGTGTGGGGCTGAAGATCTTCACACAGAAACAGGTAGGTGAACCATAGACTCACTAGGAATCAGGCCCACTTAGAACAGGTGGGGACTGGCATCTATCTAAGAAAAAAAAATTCATTCTAAACTTAGCGTGACTAAACCTGGCTACAGCAGAGAAGCTTGTAATAGGCCATTCAAATGGAGTAACAGAAGAGTTTTTAAGAGGCACTATTTATAAGAGAACAGGCAGGTTAAGAGAAATCAACAATAGTTTGAGAAGCACTTGGGAGTAAGGAAACCTTTACCACCCATAGGCCTGAAGAGAAGGAGCAAGAGGAGGGAGTGGATCCTAGAAACCAAGGAATAAAGCACTATGCAGTGGAAGCTGTATCCTTAGGTCCAGGAATGTTGCCACAGACCTATACCCTGGTGGAAAGGAGCTGGTGGAAAAAATGACCTCATTATCCTTCTGCCTCCCATCTCCTGCCAGTGCCTCTTACTGGCCAAACCCAGTGGGTGTGAAAGGCAAAGGACCCCCTTGGCTTAGTCTTTAGAGGCCAGTCTCTTGGAAACACAGCACAGAGTGGAGAAAAGATACCTTCTAGCAGTTTTTGCCTTCCACCACCCACCTTGTCCAGATGAAGAATTTGTGTCCCCAACACAGACATGCAAAATCCCCATCATCTGTTACCGAATGGTGACAGGTTGCTGATGACAAAGTCCCCATCATCTGTTACTGAATGATGACAGGTACTTCAACCTGAAACCTAATATATTAGCCACAATGCTCTTCATACAAGGTTTTGGGATAATGGCAAAGAAAGAGAAAGTAATTAACATGCAAGCTGCTACAATCCCCACTTCGTACACCTGCTTATCATGCCCCAGTCAATAACAAGAGCTTTCCTTATTTTATCACTTGTTATACATTCCCTTGGTCTTTGCTAACACCTAAACTGATCATGGTCCTTTCCCCTCATTCCTTCATAATCAGCATCCCGGATAGTTCTGTCTTTGGGGGGTTGCCTTGATTTTTCACTAGTAAACTCGTAAGAGAATGCTAAGTGGTGGTGTGTGGATTTCTGGATTTTGTACATTGTCTTCCCTGCCCTCATTATGTAGCAGTAACTCAATTCCTCCTTGCTAATCGGGTCAAACACTGTTTCTGCCTGTTGGATCACTAGAATGAGAGGCCTGGGACAATTAGAAGACAATCCTAACTTTTACTTTAACAGAACCTTGGCCATATTTCCTTGTTCTTCCCTTGTACACCAAGACCTCCAAACTCACTGAGCCAAGTAGTTATCAGAAGCATGAATCCCTCAAGAAGATTTAACAGGGATCAGAAGACTTGGGTATTCTCATTATGATGAGACAATGCTACATATAGCTATTGGTTTAAGGTATGTGCCATGTTCTGTAGGACAACATCTAGCTTTGCAGAATGTTGACCTCCAACAGGCACCAAAACAGTCTCAACAGACCATACCACTGTGGAATCGGACCATCTGCTTCTGGATGGCAAGGCATGCAGAAAGTCTACACAAATTTAATTTTATTAGAATCAACCTTCTACCATACTTTCTTTAAAATGCATTTCTTAGTCACAGGCAACATGACCTACAGTGATAGACAAGACACAGTAAGCAATGGTAGCTCTGGCAGAGTGCTATGAGCAGGGATAGCAAAAACATGTAGCATATATATCTACTCATCTAAGGACAAATTATGTCCTACAATAATGGAACACGTTCAGTGTTATCAACCTGCCACCAGGTGGCTGGCTAAATTATTTAGCTCAGGGAAGAATATCACACTGGGAGCTCAACACTGACCTCTGCTGTTGGCTGTGTGTTGTTGAGACTATAATAGTCCATCCCAGAGGGGGAGGGTGGGACAGACTGGTTTGTATGTAGTTCCAGGGGCTAAAACCAGGTATGCCCTCTAGTAGGCATTCATGTAGCTTGTAGAGATCTTCATTATCTGTGCCTATCCTGTGAACTCTATGCACATACCCCTTCCCTGTCCTCCTTGCCACTAATTTTCACGTCTTGATGGTGTTGAGCTCTTGACCAATTGGCCATTTCATGAGTCTCTGTTTGAACTAACGTAAATCTGTCCTCCAGACTATTTCTCTTTCCGTTTGCAGGAATGATGTGTTTTCCAAGGCGCTGCCTGCTGGAAGAGTTCCCATCACCACTCTGTTTTAGAGCCACCTCTGAATACAGATGGAATGACACTGGGCCATGTATCTACTTGTGCTTGATGCTTGTATATTCTTAAACCAGATCTGTTTCTTTCTCTCTCTCTTCTCTCTCTCTCTCTCTCTCTCTCTCTCTCTCTCTCTCTCTCTCTCTCTCTCTCTCTCTCTCTCTGTCTCTCTCTCTCTCATTAATTAGATAGAGGATTCTCCATGAAGCCAGACATGTGTTTTGTGAGCTAGGTAGTGGAGCAATAGGAGCAGGTTCCCAGAGTCTGAGCTGACTACTTGTGTCTTCAGGGTTCTCTAGAAACAGAACCAACAGGATAGGCATATAGAGAGATACATTTTAAGGAATTGGCTCAGATGATTGTGGAGGCTTGGTGGGTCCAAAAACACATGGGATAGGTTAGCCAGCTGGTAATCAGAAAAGAGTTGCAGTTTGAATCCAAAGGCAGTCCGCTGGTGAATTTCCTATTGTTTAGGGGAAGGTCAGTCCTTTGTTCTTGTCAGGCTCACAATTGATTGTTCAAGGCCCACCTGCATTAGAGAGGGCAATTTCCTTTACTCAACTCTACCAATTTAAATGTAATTCTCATCTAAAAACTCCCTCACAGAAGCAACTAGAATAATATTTGAACAACTACTAGGTTGTCAACATATTTATGTAGATTGCTTATGCCTAATTTTGTAAATGAGGTAATGTTCAGTTCATGGTGGGTGATTCTGCTCACATAGTCATTTTGTATTACACAACGAGGGATTCAGTGTCTGCCAGAGCCTAGTAACAAGCAAAGAGGTGCATTTCAAGTGGAGAGTAGTTGTTGGCAAAAAAGGCCTTACTTGAATACCTGAGGATCTTCGTGTAATTTTATTAGAGTTCTCTACAGCAGAGACATTTCAGATAGTATTTCATATACTCTACATATAAATATTTTCTCCATCACTATTTAAATCAGCTATTTCACCATTGTGACTAAAAGAGACCAGAACAATTTTAGAGGAGGAAAAGTTTATTTGGGGTCTTAGTCCATAGAAGGCTGGCTCCATTCCTCAGGGTTTGAGGTGAGGCTGAACATTATGGCAGAAAAGTATGGCAGAGGGAAGCAGCTCATATGATGATCAAGAAGCAAAGAGAGAAAGATTCCACTCCCTAGACACAATCCCCAATGAACCATTTCCTCCAGCCACAACCCAGCTGCCTTCAGTTACCACCCAGTTAATCCCCTCAGACAGTAATTCATTGATTGGGTTAAGGCTATGCCCAATCATTTCTCCTTCAAACCTTCTTGAATTATCTCACATGTGAGCTTTTGGGGGACACCTCACATTTGATCCATAACAACCATTGAGTCTTGTTATTCATAGACTCCAAGAAGCAAAGCAGCTTATACTACATCCAGAGAATTCCTTGGTCTGGTGCATCTCAAAACCGGCAGCATAAATGGGTCAGAGTGGCATATCCAAGTGCCACTGGTTATCTTTAAAATCCACAGGTCCACCAAACCTTGTGTCTCTGTTGTTGTAGTATGAAGTGCAAGATATAGCAGTTCATCACTTATTCCTGACATCTTTTGACCCCATTGTTTCTAGAAACTTCACGATATGGAAGAATCCTAATCTTTCATGAGATTGATCTGCCATCCTCTGAAAGGCATGTGTCTCACAAAGGTGTATAAAATATTTGCTACTTCCTGATCACCAGTTCCAGTTAGCATATCACCAACGAAACACAGTGATATTCTCTAAGATACTGTGATGATTGAGTCCTTATGGACTACATTACAACACAGAACATGATAGTTGCTATAGCTCTGATGGAAAAGCCTCAGGTGAATGTGCACAGTTTTTCCTACATTTGAATGCAACTGGCTTTAATGCTAAGAATTGAAAAAAGCATTTTCTAGAATGAGACCTGCATACCAGGTGCCAGGGAATTTTTCATTTGCTCTAGTAAAGATACCTATCTGGACCTGTAGTTGCACGGACATCATCATGTAATAGAATTTTCTATAATCTATAGTTATTTTCTATAATCCATCTGGCTTCTGCACCAACCAAACTCATGAGTTAAATGTTAATGTGGCAAGGCACAGTGGCTCATGCAGGTGAACCGAGTGACTCAGGAGGCTGAAACAGGAGGATCATAAGTTCCAGGTCAGCCTCAGCAACTTGGTGAGACTCTGTCTCAAAATAAGAAATAAACAATGGCTGGGCATGTAGCTCAATGGTAGAGCAACCCTGGATTAGATCCCTAGTATAAAAAAAAAGTTAATGTGTAGGAATCACCATTCCTGCATCTTTTAAGTACCTGATAGCTGCACTGATCTGTCATTTTCCTGTAGTTGTGATGTGTCTTCTGCGTCACAATCTTGGCACTGGGAGAAGGGTAATTCTACTTGGAAGTGGGCAGCTTCCTCTTGGCTCTTCCTACCATTCTATGTGAGGTTCTGCTAGTTGGTAACATCTATTATTTATATACATTCTGAGACTGGGGAAGTAACTACAGAATAGATCCTAAGTTCTTTTGGACCCATTCTAGCAAAGATTTGGACCACCATTTCATTCATCACCTGATCAAAATAAGTTCCATCAGACTGTGGACTACAGTGGCAATTTGAGTCCTCTGTGGCTAGCATGAGTTCAGAAATCATAACTCACATTGCCTCCAAAGACTTGGATATTTCCCAATCCTCATTCTGCTAAATGACCTGAGGCCACTCTGGAGAAGGATTAGTGGAAGATTCATAGTATATATCTATGGCCACATGGCAGGAGGCTTGCTCAAAGATACTGTGTCCCCCTCCTTCCTTGTCCCTTCAAGCAAAGGATTTGAGACATTTGGATTTTGGTGTCTGAATACTAAAATCTGATTCTCTGTTGTGATTTTGCCCACCAGACCCAGAAGTTTTCTGCTGACATACTTCAGGAAGCACCTTAACGATCTGCACATACATTGCAGTCTTAGGGACCTCCTTATTAGTTAACGAGTGCCACAGATCCCTACAGCCACAGATCCTACAGCCAAGGTGCTCCGATTTCCACACCCATCCTGCAGCTCCTTAGGGTAATTGTGCCCATTGTGCTTTTGAGACACCTGACCTCTACCACTCTCAGATCCCATTTTTGCCATAAAAATCAGGGAGCCCAATTCCACAGCAGCCTCTCCCACTTCCATTTCCTGCTTATAGAAAACAGCCAAAAAGATTTTCCAGGATGCCTGTGAACATTTCACTAATGAAATTCTTATGGCCTTTGAATCTGGTCCTCTTGGGGAGTGTGGTTAGGGTGGGGCTAAGCATATTTTACAGAATAGATCCCTTCCCACATTCCTGATTTCCCAAGCCTTAGAGTTCCCTTTCCTCCAGAATGTTAGAAAAGTCCTTGTGAACTCCCACCACCACAGAGTCCAGGCTTCTGTTGGCCAACTATGTATACCACTCCCAGGCACGCAAGCCAGCACACTAAATCCTGACTCTTGACTGAGCACACCTGTATCATAAATTTTCCCTGATCAAATTTTATATTTTATCTATCCCTATCCAATGCTCTTAGAATTCCCTCCCTCCTCTGAAGACTCCGGTTGGTTTTCTTGCCAGTCTTTTGAAGTATAGATTCTTTTCTCCTGTACCAAGATTTGTCCTTCTATACCTGGTCTGTGAGGAAATATGACTCTCATTATGGACCCGGAGACAATGAGGGATTTGGAAGTAGGTCCTGAATTGACTCGGCAGCCACATCTATGTCTGCTTACATGTCCCAATTTATGAGTCAGAGCCTTGCCTTTTGCAACTAGTGAAAAGCATAAAAAAAAAAAAAAATCTGGTGAGGTTGAAAATCTAGTGGGGCTCTGCATATCTGTCACCTTTTAAAACAGTTCCTGGCCTTGACCTTAGTCATATATGTCCTACAGGAGACAAGGAACTCCCCCAAAAACTACCACGGAGGAGTTCTGGCTTTCTATCCATGTTCTGAGCCTAGATCTCTTTCAGACTTGTGGACTACAGTGGCAATTTGATCTTCTGTGGCTAGCATGAGTTCAGAAATCATATCCTCAATTTGTCTCTTCTCTGTACAAATTCTTTAGGGCTGTCAAAGAAGCCATTCCACACCACAGACTTGTAGTCACTGTAGCCAGCATAACTAGTCCACTTAATCTTTTAAAACCTTGCTTTTCACCTGCATTTTCCTAATACCACTACTAGCTGTAATTTGAATAACTATGATGCCATTATATTTAATAAATCCCATGAATTCTAGGTCCCTCTGGCCTGGGGATTACCCTGGTACATCTCAAATAGGTGAGCAATCTGATCCTAGGATATCATTTCAGGGTTGTTTTCCTCTGGGGCCAATCCCAGTGCCAATTACTTTATTTGTCAGGGTCCCAAGGGGAAAGGGATGGTACAATTAAGGAGGGTAATTGAAAAGGGTTTAGCAAAGACATATTTACAAAGTTGTGAGCAGGCTTAAGGGAAATCAGTAGGGCATAGCCTGCAACCCTTGGGCCAGAAAGCAGTAGGGTATACTATAGTACTTTTGGACAGGAAAGACATTGTGTACATTTGAGTGGCTTTCCAGAGATTTGCAGAAATGGGTGAAGAAGTATCCCCAGACTCACTCTTTTTGTACCCTTCAGTTTCCTGTCAGTGCTTCCCATTCATTGAGCCTAACCAGAAGCAGCAGGACAAGGAAACTCTTGGTAAAGTCTGCAGGTCATGGTTCTTGTGTCACCCAGAGAATGGAGAGCGGAGCTCAAAGGATAGATGAAGACTCTTCTGCACCACATCCAAACTTTCAACTTTTCCCAGATACCAACGTGACTCATGTGGGAGGAAGAGGATGAGGAGGAAATAGCCTTCCCTTTCCACAAGGGACAGAAGTCCTGCTCATAAACAGGTACTGCCATGGTTCTGGCCAAGGTCTCAAGGGCTGGTAAAGATGAAAAAAATATCCTAACCATTAAAGGTACTACCTGTAGCCTGAAGGCTTTTTGGAAAGTGGGAGTGGTCTGCTCTTTTTTAGGTTCTCTGAAAGCTGCTACTGAAGCAGTGGAACTAATCTCTCTGATAAATAATACATTCAGCTTAATTGACCGTTATGGTGCACTGTAGTGTGTAAAGGATTTTTTTGTTTGTTTGTTTTTTGATACAGGGGATTGAAGCCAAGGGTGCTCAACCACTGAACCACATCTGCACCCATTTTTATATTTTATTTAGAGACAGGGTCTCACTGAGTGGCTTGGGGCTTTACTAAGCTGCTGAGGCTTGAACCTGCAATCCTCCTGCCTCAGCCTCCCTTCTCCACAGGTGTGAGCCACCACACTTTCTGTGCAAAAGAATTCTCATGAGGAAGTGCATTTACTGGTTTTCCAGCAAGGGAACAAAATACCTAAGATGAAAAACCTAAAAGAGAAAAGATTGATCTTGACTCATGGTTTCAGAGGGTTTTTGTTTGTTTGTTTGTTTGCTTGCTTTTGTTTTTTGGCTCTGTTGCTCTTGTCCCTGGGACGAGGCAGTGCATCAGGCTGGAAATACATCATGGAGGAAAACTTCACCTCATGGTGGCTCAGAAGCAAAGAGAACAAGGGGAAGGAGCTTGTTTTCCAAATCACCCTCAAGGGCATAATCCCCATGACCCCAGTTCCTCCTACTAGATCCCACTCCTAAAGGTTCTATCACAGAGCACCATGGGCTGGCAACCAAACCTTTAGCACATGGGCCTTTGGGTATATTTAAGATCCAAACCACAATGGAAAACGAATCCTAGAAGTTGAGGGCCATTGGAAGAAGGTCAAGAGATACCAAAGGAAGTGATTCTCACAGGAATAAATTCATTTTGAGCCTCCATCTTGGACCTTCTACTAGAATTAGTAGGGCAGTCCAATACTAAAAGTAGCATATGAGAGCAGAGACATGAGGTATCCCAACCACTGATGACTTGTGTGCAGAAGGCCACCAGAAGATAGAGGGCAAAACGGCCAAATGCTACCACCCTTCCCCTCTTTGTTTTCTCCATGCTACCAAAGTTAAAACCCAAGCATTCTGAACTTGGGAATGTACTATTATCTGAAGAGGGAAAGGAGAGGCTGAAAAGAGGACTTTCCAAACCACAAAACTGTCTTCTCCATGAATGGGATGTGGATTATGTTCCAGAACATAATATGACTCTTGCTCCTTCTGGGAAAGGTCTGGAATCAAGGTCTGTAAAAATGTGAATAATGTAGCTCTTTGTCATCCTCCAAGGGAAAAGTGCTTAAGAAATCAGACATAATATAGATAAGTATTTATTATCCTGCTCCAAATAGGTGTGTGAAAATAAATCCATATCCTGTACTTTGGTATCATATGCTAGGGAGTCTGATTTTTAGAGCTAGGCATGAGGAATGAGCAGTATCACACCATGATGAGAGCAAAGAGGAAACTTCCCATATATATCATGTGAAAAGATGTCCCTAGTTCTCTCAGAGCCCCCTTGCTCTGTGGTGCTTCTGGAAAAATGTTTGGTGACAATGATCTTGAAGTTTTTTGAATTTTTGATTTTTTTACAGAGAGAGATGTAAATTGGAGATGGAGATCGAGAGTCTTCAGCATACGGATGGTATCTAACACCCTGAAAGTACCTGAACTACTAAGAATAGATTGAAGCCCCCCAACACCCAATACACACTCTCTGTGTTCCAGTCACCTGCTCCCCGATGTAACTGGTCATTGCCCAACACACCATACAATGTCACTGTTCTCCATCTCCAATTTACACCTCTCTCTTGAGCTTCGGACATGATACTCACTAGCTCAGTTGTCATCTTCATTTGAATCCTATGGACATCTTGGCTCCTAGTGTTCCTTCTGCTTAGAATGAATTTCCTCTTTTCTCTGCCTGTGGAATCCTCATTATGAAGACTCAACTCCATCATTATCTCCTTGAAGGTGCCCTCTTGGAGTCTCTCCACTCTTTGAGCTCCACAGCATGGAGCACCCACTTGCCCTTTATTAGATTAGGATATGCCTGCCTTCTTCCCCTACCAGACTGGGTGCTCTGAGGTAGCAACATGGAACCATTCCTGCTGCACCCCCATGCCTTTTTCTGGGCTACTCACACCTTCACACATGCTGTTCCCCCTGACTGGAGAATTGTCTCTTCCCTCCCCACCGTCCCCACTTCTCTTGACGTCATCTGTTGAAGGAATACTCAGGTGAATGGACAAATGGAGTCTGGAACAGATAGGCAGGGACAGGATTGCCACATGAAGCAATCTGTGGTTGACCTCTGGACCATGAAGAGCCAGAAGGTTCTAGAGCACCAGGGTGATGCATAAGATGACTGTGGCAGCTGTGAGGCTGCTTAACTACCAGGTACTTATGTGGTGAGTCTGAGTGAATTTCAGCTTATGAATCTGGGGACCAGCTCACCCCTACTGTGCACTGACCTTGCAGGTTTCTGGGATGTCATGGTGACAGGTGACTTGGCCTCAGGGTGCCTGCCATCCTCACCACTAACAATGAGAGGGGCTTTCTCCTAGAACAAGGGAGGCTGAAGTATCATCAGCTCTTATCTCCAGGGGAAAACCAGCCACATATTTAATAGAATTTCTATCTGAGAATCACAAATATGGCAAATTATTTACCCAACTAAAGGTCAAGAGTGAAACATTTCGATTCCATTTGCTAATAAACCATTGTGTGACCTTGGGCAATTTGCTCAACTTCCCTGAGCCTCTATGGTGTCATATGTGAGGTGGTGACATTATATAAAAGCCACCTTCCCCTCTCTCCCTGGTTAGTTTAATTCCACTTTGTATGTTTCTTAAATGACCTCTAAAATGCTTTGCAAGCATAAAATGTTATGCTAGGCAGTGAGAAAGAGCAGCTATGGCTCATTATACCTATTATATTAGCAAGGTTGGCATGGACAGCACTGGGCTTGATGCTCACAAAAAGCTCTGAGATACAAATGATCATCCTTCCTTTACAGATGAGGACACACACCTGTCTGTGGTGGTTGTATTAGTTTCTTGTTGCTGCTATAATAAATTATCCCAAATGTAGTGGCTTTAGATTTATTGTCTTACAGTTCTGGAGGTTAGAAGTCCTAAAATCAAGATGTTAACAGGGGCTGTGTTTATTCTAGAGTCTTTAAGGACATCCTTAGATAGGACTTCTCCTTCCATCTTCAAAGCCAGCTTCTCCCTCTCTTTCTGTCGCGACAGCTTTTTCTCTGACTCTCACCCTCCTGCCTCCCTTTTAGAGGTACATTTGTGAGAACTTTGTACCCACCCCAAAAAATCCAGGATAGTCTCCCTAGCTCAAGACCCTAAATTTTATCATGTTTGCAAAGTCTTTTGCCATTTAAGGCAACTTATTTCAGGTTTGAGGACCAGGATGTGAATATTTTGGGGTGAGGGTTGCTATTATTCTACCTCCCACAGTTGTGAAACTAGTGAATACCCATCTGATTCCGAAGCAACCTCCTCCCTAATCTCATATTGCTCCCTCAAAAACTTGACCCAGTGAAATACTCAACACCCTTCAGGTCTCTTCTCCTATAGTTATACGCTTCTACACTGCCTAATTTATCAAAAGAATTTCACCCAGGTTGTGGAGCAAATGTTGGATGAGACACTTGTGCTATTATTATTATTGTTGTTGTTATTATTATTATTATTATTATTATTATTATTATTATTAACTGGGGATTGAACCCAGGAGGGCTTTACCACTGAACTACATCCCCAGCTCTATTTTATTTCATTTTTTAATTTTGAGATAGTATCTCACTAAGTTGCTTAGGACCTCACTAAGTTGCTGAGGCTGGTCTCAAACCTGTAATCCTCCTGCCTCAGCTTCCCAAATTGCTGGGATTATAGGCATGTACCCTGGTGACTCTGGTCCTAATTTGACACAGAGACTGGCAAGCACTTTACCCTGAGTGGTGTGGCACCACTCTTGGACACCATGTTTGAAAAGGACGCAGGAACGCCACGTCCCGTACATCCTGTTTTCCTTCGGGCCATCACATTGGGTCACTGAAGAGAGAACATGGTAAATAACAAAAGGCCCAAGGAATACTGGTCAGGACAGTCCCTGCAGGTGACCACAAACACAGTGGAGACTTTGGGTCAAAGCAGAGACATGGGGAGGGCTTTTATCATATAGAGCCTGCACCATCTTCAAGACTGGAACATAAAAAAAGCTTTCCACTGTCCCCCATGTCACCCCAAGGCACACACTGCTTTTATTTCTCTGTCTAAAGAAGCAATATTTACTCATTTTTATGTAAATGAAAATATAGATGAGCATAAGAAACAAAATTGTGATAGGTAGATTTTGACAATTATATGTTTTGCTCCATTGTTTCTTTTATACATTTTTTCATGATTTAGATCACAGTGTATGTATAATTTTATATCTTTTTTTCTCATCATTACTCAACTCTTGGTAAAGATGCCACACCACTCAGGGTAAAGTGCTTGCTAGTCTTGTTGCTTTCTCTTTGTTAAATTAAGACCAGTCTCATCATTACTCAACTCTTCGGTAAGCATCTTTTTTAATGGCTGTATAATGATCCATTGTAAGAATGAGCCACCATTTACTTAATCAATACATTCTTTTGAGGACAATTAGGTTAGATATTTTTGTTTCTTTCTTTCTTTCTTTTACTGTTGTGTATGTTGCTTCAATTAATTTCTTGGTGCATAAATTTTGGTACATTGGTGTTGCATCTTATGCTGAAGTTAGGCTTTACAGTCAAAGTGTAAAGCAAAAATTGAGTGTAGTTAAAATTAATTTTGAAAAATATCTCTTAATTTGGTCCCTTATATCAACCTTAATCCATTAAGGTCACTGGAAATCCAAATTCTAAGAAGTACTTTCTCTTTGCATTTCAGCTGTGACTTCCCTCCCTGGGGTAGTAGAGAAAATGTACTTTGGGCTGGGGATGTGGCTCAAGCGGTAGCACACTCACCTGGCCTGCATGTGGCCCGGGTTCGATCCTCAGCACCACATACAAATAAAGATGTTGTGTCTGCCGAAAACTAAAAAAAAAATAAATAAATATTAAAATTCTCTTTCCCTCCCTCCCTCTCTCTCTCTCTCTCTCTCTCTCTCTCTCTCTCTCTCTCTCTCTCTCTCAAAAGAAAAAAAAATTAAAAAAAGAAAGAAAATGTACTTGGATAGGAAAGTTTAATGAAGTAAATAAATAATCTTTTCTTTGTTCTCTCCTTCCCCTGTTTTCCTCCCTCTGTTTCTTCCTTGGATAAAGTTAAATACAGATGCTAGTCCATATTTGGTTATTTCCCTCCATGGATGCTCTCTGCAGGATAATTCCTGAGACAGAATCAGCCTCAGCCCTCAGCAATGCATCTCCTGGCACCTCTTCAGTGCTCTTGACCTGCCTCTTTTTCCACCCACCCCTTGGATCAGCCATGTGCAGGTGCAACTGATAGAGTCTCTCCTTGGCCTCTCGGTTCCCTATGGTCCCTGGATTCTGCCCTTGGGCTTTTGTGCAAGCCTGGAATGAGCCAGCCACAGGAAACTACTCCCGGTTGGGCAGCCTGGGAACGTGGTTCTATGAATGCCTGCAAGGCTACTCGGATCTGCAGGCCATGGGAGCCCAGGGAGGAATGCTTCCCCTTCCTGCTCTGGGTGGGAACTTCTGAGAAACGTTTCAAGAGCAGGCTAAGTTCTCATTTCAGGGTGCCCTTCCACTCAATGACACAGGATGTGTGGCTTTCTCAGGCATCAGTTGGGCACCAATCTTGGGCCTGCAACTATCGGAGACATACATCAGGCTTTCTGAATGGCTCCACCAAAGCTCCTCCCACTAGACCCAAAGGAAAATGCAGGGATGCTCCTTGCAACAATCTGATACAGTAGTTGTGATGTCAGTGTTTCTACACAAAGCATCTGAAATCCTTTGGTCTTCCTAGCAATCCTGCCAAGTAGGATTAATCCTGCCAACCTAAAGATGAAGAAACAGGTTTTGGGAGATTAAGTAACTTGCCCTGGCTCCATAAAAAAGGAGCTAGAGCCACCGTTAGAGGCCAGGTCTGCCCTGCTATAAGTGTGCTTTCCTTTCTGTATCACACTGTAACCTCACCCCGGGCTGTCCCTGAAAGGGGATTGGGCAGAGGGCCATTTCCCCACTCCATCTCTGGTGAAAGTTGAAATTCACTTTTTTAAAAAAGTGTACTTATTTATTAATGTAACCGTTTGTTCCATGTTTGTTTTCCCTGCTAGGAATTATGAGCTTAAACCCTGGGTCTCTCTGGATTCCCCAGCCTGCTCCAGTGCCTGGAACATAGTGGGGGCTGTGAGTGTTTGTTGCATGCCTGACGGGTTCCTGGAATGGAGAGGAGCAAGGAAATGACAACGTCCAGTGTTAAGGAATTGGGGGAAAGGAGAGAAATAAAAGACAGCATTATTGTGGGAGAAAGACATGGGGTTGCGACAGCAGGGAGAGATACATTTCATTGGCCTGGAGTATGGGTATGTCAATTCAAGTCCTGAGAGGAAAAGTCTGGAAAGAAAGGTTGGGATCAGAGTGGGAAAGGTGTCCATGCCAAAGCCCAGCTTTTTCAGGAACCAAAGCATGGAAGGGGCTATCCCCAGGGTAGGAGACTAAACTGTTAAGATGCTTCTGTAGGATTCTTCAGGAATTAAGATGTGAATCCTACAGTGATATCAACAAAGAACAACCCGGGGAATCTCATGATTTGTAAAGGCTGTTATCTCGTGGAGATCCATGAATGGGATTTTCACTAAAAATTTTATTTTTAGACAAAAAATCCTTTCAGGGCTAACACCAAAATTCTTCTTAGGGATTTTTTTTTTCTTGGGAAAATATCTTGAATAAGCTCTTTGGGATACAAAATGAGACTATGAAAGGCAATGATTTTGGCAGGACACCAAGCAATAAAAGGAGCCCTTTAAACCTCACTGCATGAGAAAATGAGAAAAAATTTTTTATCTCAGCTTGAGAAAAACAGAGGCGAGAGGACCATGAGATGGCGGACAAGAGGCTGTGTGTTGTCAGACATTTGCTACAGAAACCAAATCTGTTCACTCACCACTTGAAAAAGACTCAGATGAATGGAGGACAGGTTGTCAGGCTAGGAAAAAAGATTTATTCAGCAAGGCCAAAAAAGATGGTGGACTAGTGTCCCCAAAGCCCATCTTCACACAGGTTTTCATCTTTAGGAGGAAATGATTGATGAAGTTGGGTAACTGGTCATCTGTTGATTTGCATCAGTCTTGAAGGGGGAGGATCAAGGTGAGGGCTGGGGTAAATCAACCCGTGCTGCTTGTTTAAGTGATTAACATGGGCTGTGTGCTCAAGGAGAAACAGGGATCTTCTAGCAAGGATAACCATTAAGTGCAGCTATACTTATCATTACAAGAAGCAGGATCTCCTTCTCAAAGTCGGTGCACCAAGAGGAACTTAAATTGTCTCCACTGTAGTTGAGAGAGCCTGAAGTTAGTGGTTCCAGGGTTGTAGGGACCCAGGCCCTCTCCACGTCTCTGCTGGCCTCAGCTCATGAATTAGGTCCTCTTGTAGGCCTGAAGACTTTCCCATGGTCTCCTTTTATTTTTACTGAGAAGGAAAATAGTTTCTAGAAGTTTCTAGGACACTTGTCTTTAGATCCCTGGCTAGATCTGATCTCTCTGATTTTATGTGCCTAGATCTTCTCTCCTAAGGGTGTCAGACATGGGTCTCCATGCCAGTACGTTTCCCCTGAACAGGGTTTCTTATCTAAAAGGAGTTTCAGAGCACATCTGGCCTACATTGACAATTCCCCTATGGGCTCCTGAGGTTTAACTGTATTTGATTCTCTTGCAATGTAGAGTCAGAGAAATGATTGGCTAGCAATTGTGAGATGCTTTGAATAAGACCTGTAAAGACAGTTGTTAAGCTAATCTAGGATAAAGGCAAGAAGCAGTTGTTAATTCTACCTGGTTTAATACTATCATTTCTCCGGTGTCTTTCAGCATCGTTGAAAGGGGGTAGGTGCTTTAGCTAAGGCAAAGCAAAAAGACATCAAGCGGATCACAAGCAAATCATGTTGCTACCTTGGAGAGGTCACTGTCTCATCCCCACTTTCTGCTGGGAGGAATCTCAGTGAAGAGGAACCCAATACCTCTGGGCTACTGAGCTTTCCCAAAGGGCAAGGGCAGAGCCTCCCACGGAGGATGCCAGCCCTGAGAATACAACTTCCAACTTCTTCTCCTCCTTGGGTGACTTTGGATTCACTCAGTCTTTGAGGGAACTGTGCTTATCCCATGTTTATCCAGCTCCCTGAACTCCTTAAATTTTCTTGCTCCACTGTGGTGGGCCCCCAGTGTACATCATGTTCTAATGTGGTGGCTCAGCATTCATGACTGTATTCCAGCCAGAAGGAAGGAGAAAAGGGGAAGAAAGACCTTACCTTTTTCTTTCATGGCTTCTAGAAATGGCGCACTCCGTTTCTGCGAATATCCAGTTGGGCAAAACCTAGTCACAAGTCTTCATCCTGCTGTGACAGAGAGTCATTTTGCCAAAAGGATCAAAGAGAGGTACCTGAGAGTAAAAAGAATAACAAAGGGCATTCAGTTGGGAGTAGAAGAACTGAATGAGAACTGCACAGGGCCAAGAGATGAAGGCAGCAGGAGGTCTGGGCTTAACACCAAGCTGTACTTACCCCATGGAGACCTGGCCCTGAGTCTCTCAGAGTACTAGGAAAGAAGGTGAGGGGTGAAAAGGAAGGTTGGCAACACCTCTTCCTGCAGATTTCCTATTACAACTTTCAAGACAATGGCATATACTAAAGTTGAGCATATAAACACTGTTTTGCTGGGGTAAAGTTTCATCCTAAATGATAATGCTTGTTGGTGAGCTGATCACACCCTGTGTACTCACGCTCAGCTGCAGAACTGGAAGAGAATTATGTCCAGGACATTGAGAGTCTCTCTCCTGCCTTTCTCTCCCACACTCTGTCCTCACTCACCTTGAGTCTATCTATCACGACGTGAGCGTGGTTTTGCAAAGAGGATCTCATTCACGAAAGCTTCATATTTGCTTTTTGACACGATCTCCAAGGCATGCTCTGCATATAGTAGTATTTATTTGTATTTTTTTTTGTAAAGGTTTAAAGTGTTAAATGTCATCTTTGAAAATTTGTTTAGGCATTCTTTCTTGATTTGTTTTTTTAAAATGACAATAGCTCGAAAGTGGAAGTAGCTTACATCTACCTGTGTCCACCCTGTTGGTTTTACCTATTTCCTCTCTTTCTGCCAAGCACCATTAGAACAGGAATTGACATGGTTCATCTGGCTCTCCCCAAGAGCCTAGCACAATGGATTGATTCTCTCCCCCTCCTTCTCCCTTTCTCCTGTTTTCCATTTTCATTAAATTTTGGTGCCAGGGTTCTAAGATACATAAAATAAATGAAATTTCTCTTCTTTTTTTTTTTTTTCCCTGAAGAACTTAGGTCAACATGGTTCATCTCACTTCGACAATTTATAGAAATCCACCAGCCAGTCCATCCGAGTGCTGAGGCTATTTTGAAGGTGGCTCCTGCTTGCTCTTTTCCAACTTCCCGGATCTTGCTGCATTGATTCTGGTTGTTGACAAGGGAACGCACTTTTTCATGGGGAGTTCCAAATTTATTACCTTAAAATCGTATATAGTTTAATCTTCTTTTTCTCTTTACGTCCGGTGTCTATCACCTCCTCATTTCTGATGTATATTGTGTGTGTTAAATTTGATTTTCTTTATTATATTTGACAAATGGTTATTAATTTTGTTTCTTATCATAGAAAATGGTTTTTAATTAGTTTATTCATTTCTTCCCACTAGTTTACTTTTTTCTGCTCCCTTTTCAGTTTATGTTCTCTTTTTTTCTCCCTCTTGTTCCTCTGCACCCTTTATCTTCCTCCAGTATTGTGTGTTGAACCTAGGAGTGTTCTAGTACTGAGTTACATCCCCAGTCCTTTTTATTTTTTGAGACAGGTTCTTGCCAACTTGCCTAGAACCTCACTAAATTCACGAGGCTGGCCTCAAACTTGCAATCCTTCTGCCTCAGCCTCCTAAGTAGCTGGAATTACAGGCATGGCCACTGTGCCTAGATTTCTTTTTAAATAATAAAAATAGTTGAGGCTATCGTGTTTTTTTTTAAATTTAACTTTCTTAAGGTTTTTATAGTGACTTCATTTGGGGTTTTTTGTTCAAAATGCCCTGCATTTATATTTTTAACTTTCTTCTTGAATCATTGCTGCTAGAAGAGTATTTTTTAATATGCAAATGATTAGGATTTGAAAAATCATTGCCTTTGTCTAAGGTACTGACTTCTGGTTTTTATCTGAGAACATGGGGTGAAACATTACTGATCAAAACTTTAGTAGAAAATTTGTTAACTAGTTCTTGATCAATTTTTATTATTTCTGTCCTTTAATATTTATGAAAACTTTATTTCACTGCCTAGCATATGATCTACTTTGGTGGATGCTTCATGTACACTTAAATTCCTGAGGCTGGCCTCAAACTTGCAATCCTCCTGCCTCAGCCTCCTGAGTAGCTGGAATTAGTAGTAGGCATGTGCCACCATAAGTTAGAGCTGTATTAAAATATGACAAGTAGGTAAAGTTTGTCAATTATGATATTCAAACCTTCTGGTGTTTTTTTCCTATCAGTTATTGAAAGAAGGGTGTTAAAAGAAATCATTCTTTAGACTTGCAGCTTTGTCTAATTCTCCCTTTAGTTCTTTTAATTTTTTAAATGTATTTCAAAGACCTATTTTAAATTCCATATCCATATCCTTTTGATGAATGAATACTTTCACATCATGAAATGATCCAATTTAACTCTAGAAATTCTTTTTGTCTTCAAGATTACTTGGTTTGATATTGACATAGAAATATCAACTTTCTCACATTTTTACCCTTTTACTTTCAACCTGTATTTTTCCACTTAACAAGTGTGCATTTCTTCTTGCATTTTTATTGAAAGAAGGGTGTTAAACTGTCAAACTCTGAAACTCATTTGTAATCTTTAGCTTATTTACAGTCAATGTAACTATCACCTAGTATGACTGGATATGTTTTCCAGTTGAAACGGTTGTTACTTATCTCATTTGTTCTTTTCTTTGTTTCTTCTTCCTTGTCTTTTCCTTTGGGGGTCAGGGTAAAAAGGGTGAACTGTGTATTTAATTTGATTTCCTAACTGATCTTAGCTATACTTTGTGTTATTTCTTTTAGAGTTGCTCATGATCTACTTTATAAGAATATGAGACAACTTTACAAGCTGTGTAAGCAGTTAATTTACTCCCTCCCTCTTGTTGTCTCATGCTATAAAACCCACAATATATGTGGGGGTTTTTTGGTGGTTGTCTAAATAACAATGTTTTAAAAACATTTTTAAAATATTGCCTTAAACGGTCAACAATTACATGCGGAAGAATATAAACATTTCTACCAAAATAAGGTCTTTCCTATTAACCCTTATATTTATCTTTCTGTTGCCCTTCATTCCTGCTGCCCTAAGAGTTTATATATTTTACCTGGTGTTTTATTTCTCATCTGAAAGACATAACTCAGTCTGAAAATCTTGTTTTTAGAACCTCATAATTCAAGTATGCTAGAGATAAATTAAATTTTATGTATCTGAAACATCTTGACGTTGACTTCAGTTTTAAAGCTACTTTGTGTTGGAGATGCTGTATTAGGTAAACATCCTGTTTTGTCTGCTGGTTGGTTTTTGATGGTGCTAAGGATGGAGCCCAGGGCCTCATGCATGATAGGCAAAGGAAGCAGACAAAAGGCTCTGCTGCCAAGCCACATCCATAATCCAACATGTATTTTTTTCTTTCAGAACTTTAACAAAGATATCATTCCATTGTCCTTTGCCTCTGTTGTGCAATATGTACTTTTTCTCTAGTTGCACTTAATGAAAGAATGATCAAGGCTTGCCGTGGGAGAAAATGCCCCTTTATTGAGGCAGCTCTGCATATTTTATAGAGGCAGAGGTGGTCTGAGAGTTGAAACAGTTTAACAATTTAAAGGTTTTTGGCAGCTGGCATGGGGTGCCTTCTAATTGGTGGGTAAGTATCATGTGAGTCAGCTGAACTCACCATTGGACGTGATGGGGAAGTTCTGATTGGTGGGTAAGGATCATGTGAGTCAGCAGGACTCACCATTGGACAGCTCTTCTTGGGGGATGGGGAGGTTAGTCTTTGGAGTGGGGTGGACTTACAACACTTAAGACTTGCTCTTTATATTTGATTTTCCTTCGTTTGCCATAACATGCTGAGGGTGTGGGTTTTTTTTAAATTAATCTTACTTGGGATTTTCTGAGTTTTCTAGGTTGATTTAGAGGGTAATTAGTGATGATCTCTTTAAAACTTTTCTTTCTACTTCTTTCTATCCTCTTCTAGGACTTCTATTACACACACATTAAACTATTTGATATTGTCACAAATCTCAAATTCTTTGCTCTGTGGATTTGGCTGGTTTTTGTCTCTTCATTTTGGTTTGAACATTTTCTATTTATCTGTTTGTAAGTTTGCTATTCTTGCCTTTGCTGAATCCAGCCTGCCATTCAGTCCATCAGTGGAATCCTCTGTTTCTAATATTGCATTTTAAAAATTTCAGGCATGTGTTTGATTTGCTTCTATGTCTCTAGAAATTTCTTGTCTCCTCATGTATGTTTTCCTTCTAGATTTTTTAAAACATTTTTATCATTATTTAAAATACTTGCCTAATAATTCCAAAATCTGAATCGGAGATGATCTGTCTGGTTCTATTGACTATTTCTGCTCTTGATCACATTTTCATGGTTGCTCACATACCTTTATTAATTAATCTTACTTGGGATTTTCTGAGTTTCCTAGGTTGATTTAGAAGGTAATTAATGATCATCTCTTCAGATGATTGATTCCAGCCATTTTGTATAACAGTAGAGAGTGAAGAAAATAATAATAACCTTCAGTAAGAAGTTAAAATTTTTATGGATGGATCTTTTTTTTAAAGATAGAGAGAGAGAGGAGATAATTTTTATTTTTAATATTTATTTTTTAGTTCTCGGCGGACACAACATCTTTGTTGGTATGTGGTGCTGAGGATCGAACCCGGGCCGCGTGCACTCCAGGCGAGGGCGCTACCAGTTGAGCCACATCCCCAGCCCTAAGGATGGATCTTGATTTTATTGCAGGTTTATTTTGATTTTATTGATTTAGAAAATATTTTGAGAGAACAATCAGGACTTTGCCTTCTCTGGACCTTGGAAGTCTGAGTATTGATATGATTCTGGAGAATTCTTTGTTCTTTACAGCTGAGCTGCTAGATTTCTGGATTGTAAGAATCTCTCTCTTCTCTCTCTCTCTCTCTCTCTCTCTCTCTCTCTCTCTCTCTCTCTCTCTCTCTCTCTCTCTCTCCCAGCTTCACAGCCTCTCAGCATTTTGAGTTGTGGGGAGTTTTTGTTTGTTTTGGCTTTCTGTGCTGCCTTTAAAAAAAAAAAAAAAAACTAGGAAAATCTCTATCTGGCTGAAATTTCTGAGTAATTTCTTTGAGCTGTCCTTCCTGCCTTCATCTCTTCTTAGCTGAAAGTCAAGAGTGCCTCGTGTTGATCTTTCTCTGCTTTCCTACTCTGCTTCATAGGCTGACCACCCTCAACCTGCTGGACCCACACACCTCAGGCAGCGTCTCTCCCTGTGCTCCTACTTAGCCTCCCAGCCTTTGGCACACCTCTCCTGAGAACCCATGAAGTCTTTGGGAAGGCAGTGGTGGACAGGGATAGCCTGACTCTGTGCCTGGGACTGCTTGGAATTCTGATTTTTCATGCCAGTCCATGCTTAATTGTGAAAAGATTTTCAGAAGTTCAGCTAGTTTGTCCATATGCTCAACTATGGAAGAGGGTGTGGTTTTCTTTTAATTAATCTTACTTGGGATTTTCTGAGTTTCCTAGGTTGATTTAGAAGGTTATTAGTCATTATCTCTTCGAAACTTCCTGACATTAGGTGTCTTATCTCCTACAAACAGCTGACCACTTTTGAGAGTGGAATTCATTTAGGTTACTTGGCATTTTCAGCTCTCTCAAGGTTTCAGAAAAACTATGAATTTCATATTAGCTTATTCAGGTTGTTTTGGTTGTTTTGATGAGAGTAAGGACTTCTTGTAAACTTTTTACATCCTAATCAGAAGCAGAAGGCAAAACAATTTAATTCATTATCGTTGTTGTTGTTAATAGTATTCGTAGTGGTGGTATCATTCAAATCTTCCGTCCTTTAATTTGCTTTATCTGTTTCTGGAACGTGATAGATCCTGAAAATGTCCCTTGGCAGTTTGTTTTTGTCAATGTTTTATGTATTTCTAGTTGTTGTTCGTTTTTTTGTTTTGCTTTTACTTGATGCAATTTGCTAGTGTATGTGAAAATAAACATTTCAGTTTATTTTTCTAGGAAGGCAATAGATTGGATAAATAAATCTAAAAATTGCTTTTTGGTATCCCCCTAAATAAACAAACAAATTAAAACCCATAAAAATTAATAATTCTCTGTCAGTTTATTTTTTGCATTTGACAATATAAAAGGATCATCATTTTTACTTAATGATCTGTTCTGTTTTCTACTTTTATTGTATTATTTTATTGTATTTCTACTTTTATTGTAGTGCTAATTCTCTTTGCTCCTGTTTCTTATTTTTGATTACTACACCTTTGAATCATTTTGTTTCAGATATAACTCTTATAGGCAGAAAATTAGTAAATTTTGTTTCTCAGTTCAATCTGAGACTTTGGAAAAAATTGAGTCATTTATATTTACTATCATAGTTTAAAGCTTAGTATGGCTTTTTATTTATATGTTTATCAAATAGTTACTGGGTATCTTTCTGGAAGCAAAAATCTGAACAAAGAAAGTTTTTGCCTTTAGGTAAATCATGGTATAGTAAGAAATGAGTCCACTAACAATAACTCTACCCAGGGAAAATGAAACAGTAAAAATAAGAGAATTCATTTTGGAGAACTACCTCCAAAGAATAAATGGATTTTAAGTTCTAATCTATTATTCAACCAAATTTATATAAAAATAAACAAATAAATAAATGCTTGTTCCTTCTTTGTTTGGGTTTTTTTAGAAATGTTTTTAAAATTTTTTTTTAGTTGTAAGTGGACACAATATCTTTTTACATATTTATTTTTATGTGGTGCTGAGGATCAAACTCAGTTCCCCACACATGTGAGCCACAGCACCACCCCTCCTTATTTGTCTTAATGGTTGGACAGAGGATGTTTGTCTCTTTCAAGTGATATGTTGTGATAAATGTGATATATAGTTTCTTAAATCCTCTCCAGTGTACCATGTTTCTGAAAGAATAATTTTATCTTTCTACCCACTTCGGATCATTTCAGTATAATTTCAATATAATTTTTGCTTAGAGTTGGAGGATAAGGAGTATTATGGAATATTATCTTGATCATTTCTACCCTAGAAGGAGATCATCTTTCTTTTTAATGGATCAAAACATTTCTAATTTTTAATTGAATAAGAAGTTTCCATTAAAATTCTTTTTCTTAAAAATGTTAAGAACTTTTTGTCCTTTAGGTTCTGAGGGGAAAAAAATTAAAACAGATTACTCCAGATTATTTTGCCTCTGGAAAGAGAGGCAATTATTATTATTATTATTTTTTTTTTCTTGCAGAACTGTCAGCTGGCTGGGTTCAATGAGTAGGGCCTAGAGGAGACAGTTTCCCATCCTGCCTGCTTGCTCAGGGTAGGGGAAGCATCTGGAGAAGTGGATCTGTCACTGTCTGTAAGAAGGGACGAAGGAGGATGTTTCCTGCCTGTACCTTGTAACAGGAAGCCAGGGCCAGTCAGAGGCCCTGTCCTCTGATGGGCTCAGGGGCTGGTGGGAAAAGAGTGGGCCTGCAACTCCAGCCCCAGGACTGTTCTTTACAGCTAGAGAAGTCAGCGGAACTCAGCTTCTTTGCTGGGAACACCTAGCATTTCAACAAGAAAAGGAATCTGGATTTCCCCAAGTCAGTAGCAGAGCCAGCTTCTTCTAGGACGAGGTGATTCCCTCTCTCCCCACTCATTTCCCCACTCCAATGGGCTTTAGACAGTTACGATTGCTGATAGCCACCTTTCTTACCCTTCTCAAACCCCTCTACCCTGTCTGACCTAAGGTCACTGAATGTTGTGTTATAAATAAACCAAACAAATGCCCAATATGGGCCTGAACCAATTGAGAGCTCACAGTTCATAGAATGATCATGTGTCTTTTTGCCTGGGATGGTCAGCGACTCTACCGGTTAATCTGTCATAGATGATAATACCACTCTCCTTTCACTCTCAGCAGTGTCCAGATTCAGAAAATAAATTATATGTTTATCTTTTCATCTGGGACAAGATCCATTCTTTGGCTTATACTGACACCTGTAGGTACCATAATGGTTTTGAGGAGAAGAAAAGGTGGAAAGCCCTTTTTCATCCACAATCTTCAGTATCGTCCATTCAGAAATCTAGGGAGAGGCAACCTTCCACCTGAAGATGCTACACACTTTGCCATGAGTGTCTGAGGTCATACTAGCACTTGGAGTCATGGGAATGCTCCAGAGAAGATGTTCTGATCACACTTCTTGGTGACGGGAGTTACCCTCAGTGCTAGGTCAAACTAGGATCCCAAATGGCTCCATGAGCTATGGAAGACACTCTTGGGTTGAGGGGTTCCATACACAGGGCCCTCACTTGGATCTCAGCAGTTGCTGGAACAGGGAAGGGACAGCCTGGTGAAGACAGCACAGAGTCTGGGCCTGCGGGTGGCCACAGCAACAGAGGTGTGGAAGGAGATGTGGGTGGAGCAGTGCCAAGGCCCCTAGTCTCATCTGTTGGAAATTAGGTAGCCCTGGATCTGCTTGGACAAAGGAGATGCAGGACATTGGGGGCATCGAGAGCTGCATGAGGGCTTAATCCTCTCATCTCCCTGGGTTTCCATCACGACACCTGGGTTCCAATCTGACCATCAGACCAACACAAAGCACTTTAAAAAAATTAAATTCAGAGGTCAGCACAGCCTAGGCAGGACTAATTTGTTTGCTTGGCTGTCAAAATGATGGATCTGAGACAGATTAACCCTTGGGCTCCTGGCCTGAGGCCCTGGGGAGGGGGCTGCCTTTTCCCTGCATGCAGTTGCCTTTGTGTCGGGGGCCTCTGTCCCAGCAGATGCCACCCCTGGGCCAATTGTTCTAGACCTCAGAAAAGTGAAAACAGGCCATTGCCAAGATAAGCAAGGCTTGAAACTATGTTTGCTCTGCTTGGAGTAAATCAGGGTAGGAAGGGAAACACAGGATGCTGTCTGACTTCCAGGTATTCTTGTGAGTTTTTACTGGAGCTTTTTATTTTTGTCTTTTTTTTTCCCCCCCAAGACAGCAGTGTGGTAAAACTTCTGTTAGGATAAAGTCGCAGGTTTCACCAATTCCCTTTGAAAGGGCCTGAACTGGATTCTTCCAGACGCTCTATGAGAAAATCCTGGCCATGCCCCTTGACCTGCATCTTGGGAATGTGGGGGTGAGGGGGCTGCCTTCTGGCTGTCACTTGCTGAATGAACAGACCATAATGGGTCAATTCTCTGCTGTCTGCTATTTAAAACAACCGGTTCCTTCCTGTTTCCTATGCACTGACTGAGGCTTCTTCTGTGTTAGAGAGGGAGAGAGAGAGGGAAAAAAAAAAAGAGAGAGACTCAGGAATAAAGTGCCTCCTCTGAGACTGAATGAGCTACACATCTCAGCCCGCGGTGGCACAAAAGCGCCTAACTGTTTTATCTGTACAGATGGCTCTCATTTGGTGTTGGTGGCCTGACTCTGTGAGGTAATTTCCCCAATACTTAGCTCTTTAAACTGGAGGAGGGGGGGCAAAAAAAAAACAAAAAAACAACCTTTTAAGCCAGTTAGAATCCTCTAAGAAACAGAATTGCTCCTGGGGTTATTTGTTGAATTTCTGAACCACAAATGTTCTTTCCAGGAGGGCAGGAGGGAGAATGTGAAACCCCTGGCCAGCAATATCTGGCCATCCTGTGCTCTGACTCTTTGTCCTTCACCCCAGGGATGCCCAGTTACCTGCTGGAAATGAGCTACCCCTCCCCTCCATGACCTAGTCCCCAGGAGAAGCAAGTTGGGGAGGGACAAGAGTGGCCTCAGAGGGTGGGACAGGATTGATCTGAGACTCCCCCGTAAATTGGGCTCTTTGTCCATTTCTCACACCAAATGGGACAGATGTTAGCGGGGGAACCAGATTTCCTTGGTTACATAACAGTTAAGTTATGAATTTCAGTAGCAACCGTCGGCGACAAGTGACTCCTGCTTTCCTGGGGACACCACTCTGCTGGGGCCTGATGGACACACAGATGGTCACCTCTCACTGTGCACAGCAGCGTGGTGGCTCTGGGTGCTGGGACTTCCTGGAGGAGACATGCCAGCCTCGACCGTGCTCAGAACATTGCTGGGACATCACTCCTTCACCCATTCACCAAACACACTGGGTTCTGGTTTGGGGCACAGGATGCAGATTTGTGATATGTGGCTCTCACATGCATGAGCTGTCGCGATTTCGAGGTAGGAATGTGAGATACATCCGGGCACTTGCTTTGCCGGGGCAGCAGGTTGCAAGGCCTGTTGAGCCAGGTCTTGAAGAAAAAGAACAGGACTGCTAGTCTGAAAAGAGGAAAAACATTCTCAATGGAGAGGAAAACAGGAGGAAAAGCACAGAAATATGTACATGGTATGATTAAGAAGTGGTATGTATGCCATTGTGGCATCCTAAGTGCAAGCACTAGCACTTGGTAGATTGCATGCGTGTCTGAATAAATAAGTGTGTCTGTGTGTACATATGAGCATATGCATGTAGGGTGATGTGTATAAAGACATAGCACATGGAGGCTTTAAAGGTTGGGCTGGAAACAGACTGAGAAAGCCTATTTGGCAAGGGAAGGAGGAAAACAAAATTTTGTTATTGTTGTTGTGGGTGGGGGGTACCAGGGATTGAACTCAGGGGCACTTGACCACTGAGCCACATCCCCAGCCCTATTTTTGTATTTTATTTAGAGACAGGGTCTCACTGAGCTGCTTGGCACTTCACTTTTGCTGAGGCTGGCTTGGAACTCTCAATCCTCCTGCCTCAGCCTCCCAAGCTGCTGGATTAGAGGAGTGCACCACTGTGCCTGGCTGGAAAACGAGTTTTTAAAGTCTCAAGATACATGAGTTGGTTGGTTAGAATTGAATCATCAGACATGCATTTTTAGGAACTCATCTTCAGTACCGACAGGGGAAGTACTGAAGGGAGACAAGAGGCAGCTGGGGTCCTAGGGCAAAGTGAGGGTGATGAGATGGAGAGACAGTGGGAGGCTGGCGGTGATTGAGCAGCTGGGGTCTGCTGGCAAAGGGGGGACGGGAGCCGTTCCTGGCTGCGCACTCACCACGGTGCTGAACATGGGAGCTGCAGTCTGGGGAGAGAAGATGAGTTCAAGGTTCTGAATTTGAGACTCTTGAAGAACAGCAGGACCCAGCTCACCCTGCACGATTGTCAGGCATTTTAGAATCATGGAACAGGCAAGTAGGGCCTTTGAGACAGAGATGTTCCAGCAGAAAAGAAAGACAGACCAGAAGGAAGCAGAGTTGGAGGAGACAGATGCCCTAGGGCCCAGCTGGAGACAGGCAGCCATTAGGAATTAAGAACAAAGCCAGCCTGGGAATAGGCACAGTACACCTGTGAGGGAGGACGGGCCTCACACTGTGCCTCGCATCCCTTCTGTCTCTGTGGTTTAGGTGGGAACTGGTGGAGGGTTGGGGGGGAGGGGGTGACAGAGGCTTGGGGACCAGATTGGGCTGAGGGTACATTTTCCTGACTTACTCACAGCCATCCTCACGTCGAGTTCCACAGGTCAGGCCTGGCGACAGCTCCTTATTTCAGGAGGGACCCCTTGCATGTCCCTGGGAGTTGCCCTGCTCACCAGTGACTGCCATTCCAGAGTAGCTCTGTGGAGATGGCTGCTGAGAGTACCTGGGCAAGGTATGAGACCTGGTGACCCCTTCCTCTTCAGGGAAGGGCAGGAGCATTTTCTTGGCATCATTTACGTGAGAATTTGGGTGCATCCCCCATGACCCTGTCAAAGCATAAGGCTTTTCTCTCCGCAGAAGATACGGACTTTAAGGCAGGAAAAATCATCGTCCAAATGTGCCCTTGATCACTTAGTGGCCAAAGGACCTTGGGTAAAAAAAAAAAACCTTCTCTGGTTTTCTCAGTGGGAACTCAATGAGCTCACCCCTGTGGGACTGCACCAGTACTGCCCTTGTGCGTGTGACCCTGTGAGGGCAGGAGTTGTCCTCCGTGTATTTCTGTCCTGTGACCAGTGCTCACATGAGAGGAAATGCTTCACACAGGAAATACTTCAAAAACCACCTAATGGGCTGGGGTTGTGGCTCAGTGGTAGAGCTCTCGCCTAGCGCATGCGAGGTGCTGGGTTTGATCCTCAGCACCACATGAAATTGAGAATAAAATAAAGCTATTGTATCCAACAACAACTTTAAAAGAATTTTAAAAAAAACACCTGATGGATGAACAAATTTAGGCTCCTGGCATCTTCTAGGCACTCAATAAAAATGGAATAAACACGAATTGCTTTTCTTCCTCATTTTCTGTTGTCCCCATTTCCTCCCCTTGCTTTATACCTTTCTGTCTTCTTGGTCTTATTTTTTTTCTGCCTTCCTCCTTACTGTCCCCCATCCAATCACACCCCACCCCCACCGCCTTGTTTTTACTTTCTTCCTTCCTTTCTAGCCTCTGCTGTGTTGTGTTCCCACCAAATTCTACTTGAAACCCATGAATGTGAACCTTACATGCAAATGGGATCTTTGCTGATTCAGTCAAGTTCAGATGAGGTTAGACTGCATTTCAGGAGATCCCAAATCCAATATGATCCAAGTCCCTATAAGAAGAGGGACATTTGGACCCAGAGATGCTTGGAGAGACATGATGGCAGAAGCAGGAATGGGGGCTGTACCCCTAAAAGACAAGGATCACCAAGGATGGTGACACCCACTAGCATCCAGGAGGGCATCATGGAATGGATTCTCCCAAAAGTCTCCAGAAAGGAATCAACCCTACTACATCTTGAGTCAGGCTTGAGGTCTCCAGAAGCATGAGACCATTTCTACTGTTGGAAGCCTTCCAGTTTGTGGTACTTGGCTGGTGCAGCCCTAGGAAATGGAGACACTGCCTCTTCCATTTTCCAGAGTGTTGGTTTCAGAGCCTCCTGCTCCTGCCTGGGTCCTTCAGTTCCTCCTGGGAGGGGCCCACAAAGCCATCTCTGGGGGTTGCCAAGGAGGCCTGCAGTTCTGTTTTATTTTCACATGGTGCCTTGCACAATCAAGCAGCACTTTTCTAAGTGCGACAAAGTCACAGAAGATGTCTAGGTGGGTAAAACGTAGAGCCTCACTTGAGGAAAGGAAGGAAACATGACTGGCTGGAAACCAGGGATTTTCAAATGTGCTCTCAAATGCACTGTTAAAGCATGCCACAGGTTAAACGCTGGGGACAGGTGAAAAATGGGCTGGGGGGTGCGTGCTGGCAGCTCAGCTTCTGGAGCACATACATCTCCAGGTGCCAGAGCAGCTGTCCCACATGCAGGGATTTTCTGCTGATTTTAGAGGCCATAAAGCTCACAAGCAGCAGTTACCCCTGATACACCATATGTCACTCAGCAGCAGCATGGAGTGGCTGGCATCAGGAGTGGAAGCTGAAGAGACTCTGTTAGTGAGTCTCAGAGAAGCTGCACCAACTCACAAAGAGGAGGAGAGGACACTGCCCAGGTCCATTGGTGTGAGCCAGCATGCATCCAACTTCCATCCAAGGATTTTCAGACTTACTTGGCCTAGGTGATTGTGGTAGCCCAGGGTCATGGACAAGGGTTAGACGGGCTCCATCAGCTTCTATACATTCTCCTTGGAGCATTGCATGCAGTGTTGTCACAGCTCAAAGAAAGGGAGGAAGACTGTATTTTGGATGAAGCAGAATGTCTCATTGGGATACTGGAGTCAAGAGTTGGGATTGGGAAAAACATCCTTTTTTTCTGGTTTCTCTGAAGGACTGAGGGCCTTTTTAGGAAAGGAGAATCTGGAAGAAAATTGTAGAGATGAGAACCAGGGCAGAGGGGCTGGTCCAGTGAGCAGCCTGCATGGAGTCTCTACTCCCATCCCCTCAAACAGGTAGATGGATGTATCTGGATGAGGCAGGACCAGGATCTTAATCTGTCTTGTGCTATTATCACAGAAAAACAAGAGTCTGAATAACTTATAAAGAAGATAAATTCATTTCTCACAGTTCTAGAGGCTGGAAAGTCTAATATTAAGTTGCCAGCATCTGGTGAGGGCCTTCCTGCTGCATGACCCCATGAAGGAAGATGAGTGACAGAGAGAGGGAGGGGGAGGGAGGGAGAGAGAGAGGGAGAGATCTGACTGACCCTTTTATAACACACACACTCCTGTAGTAATGGCATTCAGGAATTCATTCATAAGGGCAGAACCCTCTTGGCCTAACTACCTCTCATTAGGCCCCACCTCCTAACACTGTTACATTGAGGATTAAGTTTCTAGCTCATGGTTTCTACACAAATACATTCAAACTGTAAAAACCATCAACTCTAACAGAAGAGCATCCTGAGAGCCTGAGGCAGAGAGGCCTGGGGTGAAAGCCAGGATGAAGGGTTGCACCCAGGTGTGAGGGGCAGAGAGAGGGAAGGGGAGGGTATGGAGAAACTGGGCCTGAAGGGTTAGGTCTGTTCCATTAGAGGAATTGTGGGGCTGCCAAGAATGAGGTCAGCCATGGGCCAGTGGCAAGTCAGTCAGGAAAGTCTAAGGTATGGGCAACTGCACTCAGGGGTGTGGACCCAGGGAGAAGAGAACCAGCACAGGGAGGTGGGTGTGGGTGGGAGATAGGGAAATCTCTCTTACAGTGTCAGGAGATTCCAACTGAATTTACCAGTGAGACTCAGAAAAATGGTCATAACCATAGAGCAGTAGCTGCAACAAGCTTCCTGTATTGTTAGGGAGAAAAAGCTTCTAGCTTGTTTGGGGGTATTAATAAAGGTGGATTTAGAGTTAGCTTAGAAGAAATTCAAAAATGACAAGCTGGCCACGTGATTAGGCAACGTGCCTATCAGCCATCCCTTCAGCCTCACACCATGAAGAAACCTAAGAAAATAGCCTTGTGTCTAAATTGCTAATTGAGCATGTACTACATAAACAATTTCCCGAAGAATGGAGAAGGCTCTGCCCCAGGTCCAAAGCCCTCCATCCTCAGAGAGGCTAGGAAGCTTTCTGCTTTGGGTGCTGGGTCCTGCAAGAAGCCAGTAGATGGGAGTCCTGCTGGGGCCAATGGAAACAGAATGTCCCAGATGGGGGAGTTTCAGCTTCGGAAGCCCACACCATCCGCATTAAAAATTTGCAGGAGCAAAAGAGAAGCCATGTTTCAGGGGTTTTAAACTTGTTTTGTGTATACTGTGGACCACTTGGTCAGTTTGGTGAAGCCTACATATTATTGTAAAAACATGTTTTTAAATGGACAAAATAAACTAGATGAAAATGTATACTGAAGATATGCACCTCTTTGTTAATCCATTATCAAACTAGAAGCCACCCTGGAAGGTTTAACAGCCCCATTTCTGAAGTAGTGTGAAGTATAAATGACACCTGGATACAGATACAACAGGTGGGTGTGAAAGTATCTATGATTTCTATTGATGATAGGTACTGCAATACTGACGTGATTGTTGACTACATTTACTATTGAAGAAGAAGTGTAGAGAAAACAAAGATGAAAAGATTTTTCCCATCTAAGTTCACAGATTTTCTGAATTTTATCCAAGGGATTTTGGGGGATGCTAGACTTAAGTTAATTTTATGAAGCAATGGATATTTGGGGGTTTATGTATTCAAAGAGCACAATCTCCTAATTATCCTAACACATTTGTTGATCTGATTTAGTCTGGAAGAGGGAACCTTGCTTATATGAAGAACCTGAACTTCATTTAATCCTATCTTGGTAAGCTGAGTAATGCCTACCCACTACCCCCAACCAAAGATGCCCATGTCCTCATCCCCAGAATTGTGAATAGGCTGCCTTACATGGCCAACTTGAAGATGTAATTAAATTAAAGGTTTTGAGATTGGAGTTTATTCTGCATTACCTGGGTGGGCCCAAAGTTGCCACAAAAGTCCTTACGAAAGGGATACAGGCAGATTAAAGACCCAGTAGTAGGTGTGATGACGGAATGAATCACATGATTCAGGCGTGTGTCCATGAGCCAAGAAGTTCAGGGGACTCCTAAAAATTGAAAAAGGCAAGACATGGCTTTCCCCTAGAAGCTTCCAGAAGGATCACAGTCGTGTTGGCATATTGCTGGTAGACTTCCCTTCTCTAGAGCTGTAAGTTATTAAATTTGTGTTATTCTGAGCCACTAAGTTGGTGTTAGTTTGTCATAACAACAATAGGAAGCTTAATACACTTGTGTAAGATACACAGCTCCACTTTGTGACGTCTCGTGTTGAGCGGTACTGACATGCAGTGAAGGGCGGAGCACTCACACAGCTCCATGACTTTTTACACATTATACACAGACCAAGATATGGAACATTCCAGCACCCAGGAGGCTCCCTGGTGGTCCTCCTGGTCAGTACCCTAAGGATGTCATCTCGTTCCCTCCTGCCTTCCCCTTTCCGCCACCCCGCCCCATAAATTACTTTGTATTTTTCCTGCTTTTTAGCATCATACACATGGAATCATACATGAAGTATTCAATTGCATCTGGCTTCTTTCACTGTCATTTGTGTGATTCGTCTATGTTGCTGCTTGGCATTATTCTACAGTGAATTTAGTCCTATTTCAGCTTGATAGAAAGCTCTTAAAACCATCCTTGCCCCACCCCCACCCCCCCCCAAAAAACCAATGAAGAGTAGAAATAAATACACCATCTTATTTTTTCCCCAGTTGCATGGTTTCCTTTCAATGGCTTGAAGTGCTCCAAAATTCTTCCTCATTCCTCCACCAGGAGGGCAGGACCTTGTTTAGCAACCTGGGGGTAAAGTTATTTAGGCTTGAATTTCTTTCTCTCAAGAAATCCCAGTGCTCCCAGACCCTGTGCCTGGTGAAGTGCTAGACAGAGCCCTGAGCCTGGGCATCTACACTGGCTTTATTGAGGAGGGCAGTCCCCCCGATACCAGAACAGGAGATTTTCTTGGCAGAGATTCTCTTCTGCATCAACCATTGCAGGAATCAGTTTTCATCTGTGTCTCTTTTGCCTCTCAGAACTGAGCACCTCTACTCCCACTTAGGGGCACCTCAACTCTTTCCTCCTCCTCTCAAAACAAAGTCACCATATCTCTTGGTTTCCTCTTTGAAAGTAGACGAATTGCCATCCACTTCAATCTCTGGCCCCACTATAGAGAGCCCCCATCCCTCCTTAAGGTGACTGTCTCCTGGTCTTTCCTTTTTTTTTTTTTTTTTTTTTGAGGTACTGGGGATTGAACCCAGGGGCATTCTACCATTGAGCCACAATCTTACAATTTTTATATATTTTTTTATTTTTTGTTTTGCTAAGTTGCTGTGGCTAGCCTGGAACTTGAGACCCTCCTGCCTCAGCATCCTGAGTTGCTGCAATTACAAGTATGTACCCAGTGAGTCTTTTTCTTATATAATTTTCTATAGATGATGGATACTTGCTCTTCCTTTTAGCTTTTTAGCTTGTTTCTCTACATCCACATAGTGATCAATGAAGCAATTCACTGTAAAGTCCATCTCTCCCATTTTGCTTCCTCTTTTCCACCTGGATCCTTGGCATACATACAGAATTCTGTTACTCAAACGCTCCCATCTCCTTACTTCCACTGCCTCCCCTCAATGGTGCTTTCTTTTCTTTTCTTTTAAAGATCTTGTCTTGGCAGGGGGTGTAGCTCAGTGGTAGCACAAGCAAGGCCCTGTGTTCCAAACTTAGCACAGGAAAAAAAAAAAAGATACAGTCTTAGCTGACTTTGAGCTACTCAAAACTTTATCCTCAGTTCCACATTAAAATTATCTCTTAGTGGGCTGGGGATGTGGCTCAAGCAGTAGCGAGCTCACCTGGCATGCGTGCGGCCCGGGTTCAATCCTCAGCACCACATACACACAAAGATGCTGTGTCCGCCAAAAAATAAAAATAAATATTAAAAAATTCTCTCTCTCTCTCTTAAAAAAATATCTCTTAATAATCTATAAAATTCAATTGTTTAAAAGAAAGTACTAATAAGAAAATTTAATACAGTCACACATATCAAGTAGCACAGGACTTGGGCACCATTTGGGCTGACTTGGTTTTTTGAAATGAGTAGATTTTAGCCTGTGCACCGTTCTGGGTGCACTGATCCATCCTTGTAATCCCAGCTACTTAGAGGAAAGCAGGAGGGTATGGACCCCTGGGTTCCATCCCCAGTGCTGAAAGAAAGAAAGAAAGAAGGAAGGAAGGAAGGAAGGAAGGAAGGAGAGAGAGAGAGAGAGAAAGAAAGAAAGAAAGAAAAAAAGAAAGAAAGAAAGAAAGAAGGCAGGAAGGAAGGAGAGAGAGAGAGAGAGAGAGAGAGAGAGAGAGAGAGAGAGAAGAGAGAAAAAAGGAAGAGGAAAGAGAGAGACAGAGAGAAAGAAAGAAGAACGAAAGAAAGAAAGAAAGAAAGAAAGAAAGAGAGAAAGAAAGAAAGAAAGGAAGGAAGGAAGGAAGAAAGAAAAACTTTTGTGTGGACACCCGATCTTTTCAAGTCTCATTTAGACAATCTGAATGAAAGATAAGATTTTCACTATACTTGGCAAGTTAGGCCCTATACAACAAAGCTCTCATGGAGAAGAAATCCTTGCGAGCCCTTTCTGCCTCCCAGAGCCTCAAGATGCCGTTGGACCTCTGTGCTCTCTGCGACCATTTCCTCAGCTTTGGCTGGAGGACTCTGCATTCTTGCTAGGGTTATGGGAACCCCGAAGTCATGGCTTCCTGTTGCTCAGATAGGGGAGACAGAGCGTGTGGCTTCCATAGGCCGGTTGGGATATGGTAAGCTGAGTAATGCCTACCCGCTATGTCAGGTTCCCCCGCTATGTTACCAGCTATAGGATAAGTAGGAAGATGGTTCCAGTAGCCATAGGTCTGAGCTGAGTCTAGGATTACAGGCACCCTGAAGGTTTCCAGTGGCTGCCTCCTTTACTGTAGCTCCATTCTGCAATGGGAACCCTAATCCATGGGCAATTAGTTATTTTTGTTTTCAGGATCAAAATATCATATTTATTGTTAATTAAACTGATCAAAGAATGCAGTCTAAGATCTTCAGCCAAGGGGGTCTCCAGATATCACCTAATCCTTCCTTTATTGAACTTGTCACGCCAAACTTCAAACCTGCTTCCTTAAATCACTGGGTACAATTAGTTCTTAAATGAGCATTCTGCATGCTGGGGGGGACTCAAGGAGAGAGAAGCATGGGAAGATCTGTCAGGTTTATTTAGGGGACCAGGAGAGGGAAGGAAGAGATTCTGCCTATAGAATCCCTCTTCCTACTTTTAAGAAAGTCACCACACACTAAGACTATAAACAAAGCCCCCTGGAAGACTCTGAAGAATTTTGTTTTGAAAGCTGTTCCCTGCCCCAGGTCAACAAGAAGGAAAGAAGGGCTCCGGGCTGTGGGGGGCAGAGCCCCCCCACAGGCTCCCACCATCTACTTTTGCCGGTTTCCCCCTCCAGGAAGTTCCGGTGCCTCAGCTTCAGCCTCATCCAAGCTTTTAAATAATAAACATTTGTTATCCTTGCCCAGGTTAGTTAAATCTTGTGCAAAGGAAGATAAACTAAACAAGGCAGAGAACTTACACACCCCAAAACCTCTCTACACCCTGTTGGATAGGCAAGAAGGAGAAGCCGGCCTACAATTTATTTTTTATAAACATTATAATAAACAACTAGATTTCAACCTATGGCTATAAATAACATCTGATGTGTCCACTGCAGAGTGACCAGGCCCTCAAGTGATTGCAGTGGAATGAGGGGTGTGCAGGCCTCTCCTCTTGCTGGCCCGAGGTCCTGCCTTACCTAAGCCTCATTGTTTTTCTAAGTTGTATTTCTGTATCTTGCCCAGAGTTTGCTTTGTATGCCAGAACCTTTCTTTGCTCAGGTTCTTCCTCCTTCCACCCTGGAGCCACCTCACCCTGACAATTGTTGGGACATCCCCTCGCCTGGGTGGACACCTAATGGAGAGGCTGACGGCTTCCTGGTTTCCTTCCTCAGCCGACTCACAGGCCTGCGGTCCCACAGATGTTCTCCCTGGGTTTGTTTTGATAGCTGTTTTAAAAACAGTTCATATCCACCAACTGTTCAGATAATAATATTCCAAGTGGCAAGCAACTGTGATTATTTTTGGTGCTGTTTACCCTGACAAGCACAGCTCAGCTGGAAAACATGGGGCCAGGGGGAATTCCCCTTTCTTGCTCCTCTAATTGTGGCCCGCATTTGTCACAAGGATGTCTCATTTCAGCTTTCTCTCACATGTGAACCCTGTGTTCCCTGGGGAGGAGAGGAAGAAGAAAGAAAATCAGATGGAAGAAACAGTGTGGGCATTACTGGAATCCACACACTTCCTCCAAAGTCAGACTGTCTTACCACCAACACTAAGAGGAGGGTTTTTTGTTTTGTTTTGTTTTGTTTTGTTTTTTTTTTTTTTTTTTTTGCACATGTGTGCAGGGATATAGGGAAGGTTTGCTCAGGGTTGGAGCTGGTGTTTTGAACTGAGACTCTCTCCAAAGTCTGAAGCCTGATGGGGCTAAATCCCCTTCAAAGGCTTGCCTCCAGTGACCAAAAGATCTCCCACTAAGCTCCACCTCTTAAATAGTGCCATGCTGGGAACCAACCTTTACCACATAGACCCTTAGGGGACACTGCAGATTTGAACTATAGCACATAGGAAACACTCAGCTAATTTTTTGTTGGATGAAATGAAAGAACAAATGATCTGTGTTGTCTTGTGCTGCACATTTCACTGATAATCTCCAAGTGCATTTAAATTCAGTATATTTATCAGGTCATTTCTCATTCTCGTTCTTATTTGTTAGTGTATGTGTCAGAGTTTGGTGGAAAAGAGGGTAGAAACTTAGAGCAGTTTCTTCCATTATATAGGTTCACATAATGGAGAATCAGGGAATCTTGGATATGTGCAACTCTGCAAGATACTAACTAGTCCAGTGCATTGCAAATCATTGTTTATTGTCCTGAACCCAACTCCGGACATATGGGTATGGGCTGGGGGTAAAGGAAGGCTCGGGTGAGGGAGCTTTAGGTCCCTGTGCCCACTCCAACCAGATCAACTCTGTTTGAATCTGTTTCACATCTTGAGGTCTGGTAGAAGTTATCTGCTAAATAAATAAATGAAAACCCCAAACAAAAATCAAACCATGGATATAGTCCAGCAAGGCAGAAGTCCAACACTCTTAAAGAGAAATGCCTGTCCAAGCCTATTTAGAGGGATCTTTAAAAAGGCACATTTGACAACTTCCAACCCAGGGCAATCATCTCATCGCTGTGGGACAGCCCCATGACAGAGAATCACCAGGTCCAGAGAGTCACTGATGGTCCAGGGAAAGACCGCAGGAAGTTAAGAACTAGAAGCCAGGTTTTAACCCCAGCTATGCCAGAAGCAACCTCTCTTGGCTCAGCATCTCATTTAAAAGCACCAGGTGGCCCTAGTCAGGGCGGTACAGTGAATAAGGTCTCCAGGGAGCCCCTGAGGAGGTGACATGCTCAGAGGAGACCTGCCCTAGCACTCGGGGCTGATCTTTCTACACTTAGCCTGAACCTTTTGAGTCCAAGGCCCTCCCCAGCTCTCTGTGACTCAGCTGGCAGCCTCGTGGACCCCGTTGCTGGGGGAAATACTGTGTGCACATTTATTCTGGGTTTGGATATTTAAAGAGCCGGGCGTGTTGTGCGACATTTCGGAAGTGCTTGGGGAGGGAGAGGGTTTGCAGACCGGGCTTTTCTTTAAACAGTTATAGATATCCTGTCCTGATCTCTCCGTCCACAAAGAATAATTTTCTTCCCCTAAGAATCCTGACGTGGGTCCAGCCCATTGTGTCCGCCTTGCTGGCTCCTGGCTGTGCAGCCTGGGAGGAAGCAGGTGGCCCAAGGTGGGACACATGCCCAACCTTGGCGACCCAGGTCAGCAGTGGATCCCCATCCAAGTGCAACCTTGCTCTCTGCAAGAAAAGCTGGGAGTGGCCCCTTAGGCTGCTGGTGGGTGGGGGAGGGAGGGGACCATCTGGTTCTGTAGGGACACCTGCGGTGGGGAGCTGATCCCCACCTGTGGTGAGAAGAATGGCGCTCTCTGGGCCCTCAGGGGTCTTGGCATAGGGGCAGTCACAGGGCCACTGGGGACACGGGGCAGGCAGGCTTCCTCTTCCGGGCTTGCTGTTTTCCCTGGCTCAGGAAGCTCTGACTGAAAGCTGGAACTTTGTTTCCAGCCCTCTGTGTCATTTTACGATTTGAATGGCCACGTTGGGGCTGCTTATTTGGGGAGGTGGCTCTTTTTGTCGCTTTTCTCACTCAGGATGTTGTTTGCAATAGATTTCCTCTCAGACTGTGTCTGCTGCCCTTGTTTTCCTTCCCCGTGGCTTGTGGAGAAATCCCTCAGAATTGAGACTTGATACAAAACAGTGAACTGGTCCCGTGGTGCTGTGAGTGGGCACAGTCTGATTTTTCTCTTAGGACATTTATTGTTTTCATTCTGTTCTCAGAGGTCATTGTGTCTACATGCTCATAATTGCACATTTGAAAAATATAGGAAATAATGTAGATGATATAGGAGAAAAATTTGTTTCACTAGCTAGAGAGTTACCATTAGCATTCTAGGGATAATTGTTTTGTTTTTAAATTGGGCGCACTCTGCACACAGTGTTAAGGAACGTGCTTTTGACACCCAGCACTATATACTTCACATGGATCTGTGCCCTTCGAGGCTTTGTAGGCACAGTTTTCAAACCTCCTTAGCTCTCCTTTGGTCCTGCCACTAGCAAAGCAGTGTCTAAGATGCTAGCCAGCGTTAAGAAGGAAAAAAAGGACAGGAAAACAAAATTTAAAGCATAATCCAAATCTATTTTTAAAAAGCCTGGATGGGTGGGATTGCTGGTGACTTCTTTTCTTTTTTTTTTTTCTTTCTTATTGTTTGCACATTTTTTCTGTAATAAACACAAAAGAAAAGGCAGAATGAAAACAGCACTCAGAAATGTAAGCTCAGGTAGAGCTGCATCTGGCAGCACTGGGTTTGGGTTGAATCCTGCCACTAAGTAAGTTGCTGTGTCTCAATTTTCTCATCTCCAAAATGTGATCAATAATACTATGGACCTCATATCATAGGTAGATTTTTTTTTTTATACTAGAGACTAAACCTGCAGGTGCTTTACCACTGAACTATATTCCCAGTCTTTTTTTTTTTTTTTTTTTTTTGAGGCAGGGTCTCACTAAATAGCTAAGGGTCCCACTAAATTGCTGAGGCTGGCTGTGAACTTGCAATCCTCTAGCCTCTGCCTCCTGAGTTGCTGGGATTACAGTTGTGCGCCACTGGTCCTGGCTCACAGGTAGGTCTTGAAGCTTGGGTGTAGGTGAAGCCCCGTAAGTTCTCAGTAAACAATAACTACTGTGGTTTTACACTAGTGTTAGAATCATAACAATTCTAACAGTTCCTATTATGAGCTGAATCGGGTCATTCCTTAAACTCATATGTTGGAGACTTAACCCTCTGTACCTCAGAATGTGACTCTATCAGCCAACTTTCCCTCACAATAACAAAATACCTGAGATATTAACTTACCAAGAGAAAAATTTTATTTTATTTTATTTGAAGGTTGCAGTTTAAGTTGGGGCAGACCATGGCTTTGGGCCTCTAGTGGACAAGTCAGATAGCAAAGGCAAGAAATGTGTGGCGCAACAAAATCACTTTCCTCATGGTCTGGAAGCAGTAGAGAAAGAAAAGAGCCCAGGGTCCCACAGTCCCCTTTAAGGACATGCCCTTGATTATCTAAAGACCTCCCACTAGGCCTCATCTCTTAAAGTTTCCACTACCTTCCAGTAGTGCCACCTGGGGACCAAGCCTTTAATACATGGGTCTTTTGGGGGGGACATTCAATATTCCAACTATAGCAGTGACTATATTTGGAGACAGGATCTTTAAAGAGATAATTATTTTTTTAAAAATGATGTAATTGAGGTGGGGCCTAATTCCATACGATTGGAGTCCCTATAAGAAGAGGAAAAGACACTTCTCTCACGACATTCACTGCTTCCATTCTGCTCTCAGAGGTCACTGTGTGGGATGCATGAGCACAGAGGAAAATCGTATGAGGACACAGTGGAAAGGTGGCCATCTTCAAGCCAAGGAGAGAGGCCTCAGGAGAATCTAAACCTTGGTTCTGAACTTTCAGCCTCCAGACTCGTGAGAAAATAAATTTCTATTGTTTGAGCCACCAGTCTATGGTACCTTGTTATAGGAACCCTAGGAAACCAGTCCAGTTCCTCCACAAGAATAGGGCTGTCACTGTTTTTCATGGCCTAGATTTCCGCTCTGAGTTCTTTGGACGATAAGGGCAGCGCAGAGACAGATGGTATACAAGTGGAAAACAGCCCTGCTACAGGCCCGGCAGTTCCTGCCCACCCCTTCCCCTTCCCAGGGTGCCCAGGATCAGCATGATGTTCTTTGGCCATACTGAACCTTGTATTCATGCCTCACCAGGCCCATTTTTCCCCAGACAGCAGGTTCTCCCTCAACTCCATGTGGAGGGAATTGCTCCCTCCTTCTTCTGGGACCTTGGGTAGCCATTTTCCAATACAAAATGCCCTCTTTGTTGAATGAAATTGAATGAAGTTCTCGGTATTTGGAGGGGTTTCCACTTTCCAAATACCAAGGGAGAGTTTGGGGACATATTCCACCTAGCACTAACATGATGGCTGGTTAGGTGGAATCTTGAATCCATGTCTTAGAGTGGAGTTTGCAGACAACACAGCAGGCTGGCCCTCTTTTGAGAACACAGGAAAAGTGGTTGTTGAGTAAGGATGTTTTTGTCTTTGCAAACTGTGGACCAGCTCTTTCTCCTGGGCTAGGTAGCTAACCAATGCACCTTGTCTGCTAATTTGACCTCTCTTCATCCCTATTTTCTCAGGAGACAGTCTTATAAATCTAGCTAACAAATCCCATTTCATTTTCCCCAAACTCCATTAGAGGGAAATTATAATGAAGCTCAGATACTCAGGTTATTCATGGGAAAGACCTTTGGCTTTTTAAAAATGCATTTTAGATGGCTGGATTAATCTGGTGGCACATTACAATGCAGCCCAGCTGAAGTTTGCAGGAGGTTCCTGGCACCTGGCATTGTGCATTACACAATACTGCCAAGGAGCATGAATTATCTTTACAGGAAGAGGCAGGAATTAATATGTCAGATGGAAAAGACCCACTGGCAGCGCCTGATGAAAACTCAGGACCCTTTGCTCCGTGTCAAGGTTCTGCAAGGTTGAAGTCATAATCACACAACTCAAGAGCAAACACCCCGAGCAGGCTCCTCTCAGAGAAGGGCACAAGGGCAGAGCAGCAGAGAATTTATATGCTACCCTCTCCATCTGGCCCTGCTTGCCCACGGGGGCTGGGACAGGAGTATTTGCAGCCCTGGAAAGAAACACTTACCTAGATGCCCTAATTTATGGCAGGAACGTTGAGGGGGGAAAAATGCTGATTTCATTTGTTTTATTACCTCTCTGGCACAGCAAGTTAATTTAAAAAAATATGATTGCTGCTATGTATTCATTTAAGATGTTGATTTGCAATGTAAATATATGCATTTGTGTGGTACATACATCAATGTAAAACTATTAATAATAATGATAGTATCTATTACTAAATGAACTCTAGCTACTAAGGAAGGAGTTATATACACATTATTTATAACTCTCTACAAAGCCAACATTATGAAATCCACTTTATGGATGGAGAAACTGAAGCTCTTAGTAGCTAAGAAACTTGCCCAAGGTCACACAGATAAAATGTGAAATTCAGCCCAAGTTATAGGATAGTAGTTGTAAAGAGTGAACGGAAACATCTCTTTGCAAACCTCTGCCCCAATTCCACATCTGCCTGCCCTGACCCCTACTGTGGTCATGAGAGAAAACTGGACAATAGAGAAAAGCAAGATTGAGAAGACATTGTTCTTAGTTATGTAGTATGAGGAAGTTTTGTAAGTAATAAAAGTGGAGCAGAGAGGGGTAGAGTAACCCTTAGCATGGTAAGAAAAGCACGGTTATATTGAAAAAAAAAAAAAAAGGTTTTCATGTTAATAGGAAGGATGCACTTTTCTCATGTGGATTAGACTGGTTGGTTTTTGGAAAAGAGCACTCTGTGGTGAATTGTGTTTGATTTCACATACCTCAGTAGAAAACCCTCTATAGTTGAAATGGAAAGCAAACTCTATGTCTTCCTCCCCCTATTCCAACCTCAGTTCACCTCTTCTCTCTGAGGAGCAAGAAGCAGCTTAGTGGAGGAGAAAGACTCTGTTATTCAATGAGAGGGTCACTCCCAAGTGCTTGATGCAGAATGACCCCCACCCCCACCCCACCCCCACATACCAAATTTCCAGTGTTTGACTATTACAAGTAAAGCTGTGATGAAACATACCTGGTCAAGTCTTTGTGTGGAAGGAGTGTTCTTATCTACTGGGGAAATACCTAGGAGGAGAATGGCTGGATCATATGGTAGCATATGTTTAACTTTCTAATCAATTTCTAAAGTGTGTTTGAAAGTGGTTTGGATTGTTTTCTATTTCCATCATCAGTGTATGAAAATTTCAGTTCTTATTTATTCTCATCAACATTTGTATGGTCAATCTTTTAAATTTAAGTTTAGCCATTCAAATAGTTATATAGTGGTATCTGGTGGTTTTAATTTGTATTTCCTTTATTAATAATGATGGTAAGCATCTTTTCATATGCTTATTTGCCATCCACATACCTTCTTTCATTAACTGATTATTCAATTCTTTTGCCCATTTAAAAACATGTCATGTTCTTTGTTTTCTTATTGCTGAGTTTTGTATATTCAGGATACATCCTTCATCAAATATAGGCTTTGCGAATATTTCCTCCCAGTATGTGACTTGACTTTTTATTGTGCTTAAAGAGTCTTGAAGAGCAGGAATTTTTAATTATAATAAAGTCTAATTTATCATTTTTCTCTTATGGGTTGTGTTTCAGCGTCACAAAGATTTTCTCTATATTTTCTTCTAGAAGCTTTATAGTTTTTGGCTTTAGGTCTGTGATACATTTTGAGTTAATTTTTGCACATGATGCAAGGTATGGATCCAAGTTCTTTTTACATTTCTGGAAGGTTCTCAAGGATTTCATTTGTTTCTACACTCATTTTTTTTCTTTTTTCTTTTTTGTTTAGTTGTAGTTGGACACAACATCTTTATTTTTATTTATTTATTTTTATATGTGGTGCTGAGGATGGAACCCAGTGCCTCACTTGTGGAAAGCAAGCACTCTACCACTGAGCTGTAACCCCAGCCCTTCACTCTCAAATTTTAAGGATCTTCTTCTTTAATTAACTCAAGCCCTCATGGCAAGAATTTGAAACAAACAAACAAACAAATTCATACCCAGGTTCTTATATTCAATAAAGAAGTAAGAAGTTGAAGCTCAATACAAGATGAAGTGAAGTTGGGGACAGAGACATCCCAGCCTACCTCTGCTGGGACAGAAATACCAACGGGTGAGGAGAGGGATACAAATCAGTTGAGGGTCTTGGTGGGTAGAGAAGAGGTTAGCCTCCTCACATTTTTACTTTATGCCAATAGCAACACAGACTCATTCAGATGCCCTGTGCAGAAAGTAAAGTCAGGAATTTTTGTTAAATCTATAAATGTATCAATCTGGGGAGAAGTGACATTTTAGCAACAGTGTGTCTTATGACTCATAAACAATGCTTATTTCTCAGTTTTCTTTAATTTCTGTCAGTGATGTTTTGTAGTTTCCAGTGTGTATATATCTCATATGTATTTCATCAACTTTATTTCTACTTTATTTTTTGATGCTATTTTAAAGAGAAATAAAGTTGGTTTTGTGCTAATAGGAACACAGACACATATAGACGCACTTTGCAGAAAGTGAAGTCAGAGGTCCTTGAAGTCAAAAAGGAGGGCTTGAACAAATCTTGCATCACTCTGACCCACACAAGGTGGCCTCTCATGCTTTGGAAGCCATAGTGACCCATCAGAGTCCTGAGCACTGATTGTTACAATGCTAATTGAAATTTTGTCCTACAGCCTTGCTAAACTCATCAGTTGAGCACGTTGATCACAGATGGTTAGACTGTCTGCAGAAAGGATACCTTTGCATCTTCCTTTCCAATACCTTTTATTTCATATCCTTTTCTAATTTCCATGGTTGGAAGCTCCAGTCCAGTACAATGTTGAGTAAAGGTGGTAAGAACAGACAGTGTTGTTTTATTTATGATATTAGGAGAGGGAAAGGATTTAGTCTTTCTCCTAATGATGATGTTAGTGGTAGATTTTCTCTTATCAGGTTGAGAAAGTTCACTTTTATTCCAAGTTGGCTGATTTTTTCTTAAAAAATCAGGAACAAATGTATTTTGTCAAACACTTTTTCTATGTCTACTGCGATAATCATAGTTTCTTTGACTCATTAGTTACTTAGAAATGTGTTATTGCTTATAATTATTTGGATTTTTCTCAAATATATTTTAAATTATTGATTTGTAATTTACTTTCACTATGATCAGAGAACATACTTTGTATGACTTGATTCTCTTTAAATGTATTGAGACTTAATTTATGGACGAGAGTATGGTGTGCCTCAGTAAGTCTACTGTTTATACTTGAAAACCGTGTGTGTTCTGCTGTTCTTGAGTGTTGTGTAGACGTCACTCAGGTCAAGTTAATTGATAGTGTATCTATCTAAGTCTTCTATATCCTTGTTGATTTTCTGCCTACATGTTTTTAAAAATCAATTCTTTGACTATAATTATAGATTTGTCTATTTCTTTTTGGACTTAAATGAGTTTTTAACCCATGTATTTTGATGGCTTGTTAATTGGTTCATAAATGTTTATGATTGTGTGTTCTCTTGATTAATTGATCTCTTTATTGTTATGAAATGAATTTTTCCCTATTGTTTGTTCTCTAATCTACTTTGCCTGATATTAATATATTTTTTCTAGTTTATTTTTGATTAATGGTTATAGTAGTAGGTTTTTTTTTAATCCCCTTTCTTTTACACCTACTTGTGTATCTTTAACTTCTTGTAGGCTGCATATAGTTGGATTTTGCTTTTTCCCTCTAGTCCAACAATCTGTCTTGTAAGGATTCTAATATGTCCTGAGGACTTTAGATTCATTTATATTTACATTTTTTTCTTTTGTACTGGGAATGGAACCCAGGGCCTTGTGCATACTAGGCAAGCACTTTCCCACTGAGTTATGCACCCAACCTTGATCATTTACATTTAATGCAATTTGGACATGATGGTTAGGTTTCAGTCTAGCATCTTGCTATTTGTTGGCTATTTGTCCTATCTGTTCCTTGTTCCCTTTTTCCTTTTTCTCTTCTTTGTATTGGATTGATTTAATTTTTAAAATAATTCCCTTAATTGACTTCTTAACTACAATTCTTTAGCTTATTATTTTAGTGTTTCCTTTATAATTTATAGCATATATCTTTAACATCATAATCTACTTTAAAGTGCAATTTTATCATGTCAAGTATAGTATAATGGTCTATCTTCTATTTTCTCATGTCCAAATGTGTAGACCTGACCATCTTAGGCCAAGCAGTAAATTTAGCATCTCCCCCAACACACTCCAAACATACTGGTCAGGCAAAGCCAGAACCTTCTGCCTGGGCATCGGACTGATTTCTTTATTATACTTCAGCTCTTGCCAACCAGTTGGATTTTCCCTTCTTCATTGTCCCTCTTAACCATTCCTGATAAAACTCCAAATCAAACTGGCTTAACAAGAAAGGTGTGGGGGGATTAGTTATCTTACTGTCTTAGTTGGGGAAAGGCCTGGCTAAATAATAAGGCCAATTTTTATTCCACCTAAATGAAGTCCCTAGGCAGAGTGCCTATAGTGTTTGTTAATTCAACAGGTCAGGGAGATCAAGGTCCAGGTTCCTTCCATTGTTCTTTTTTGTGACCATGGAGAAATTCCTTTTAGCTATTTCCCTCTGTTAGCAGGATGACTCCAGCAGTTCAGCTCTCCCACCCAGGTACAACAAGGTCCAGCAGACATTGTCCAGGTCTTTCTCATCTCTCTTTTTAAGAGCAAATCTTGCCCCTATCTCCCCAGAAGTCTTATCATTAACCAGAATACAAGGACTGAGATGTGGGGAGGTCAAATTCCCGGAGGAATATCTGAGGACTGTCACCAGAGAAGGGGGAATGGATAGATGCGGAATAGGCAGAAACAACCGATATCCATTCCAGAAGTGCCACTAGACTAAATGGGATTCCATCTGATCTGCTGTCATTCTCTCTAGTAGCTCCTAATACATCTAATAAAACCAACGTGGCTCTTTGGTAAGGTTGCCTGACCTTGAATCAGGAAAAGGTCTTTGGAAGCTTTTTTCTCAAAGGAGAAATAGTCTATTTGTGATGCAGCATGACCACTTTTGTCTCTGTTTTGGAGATATTGTTATTTATTAGCTGAAGTAAAGGAATGATCAGGCTGAACTAGAGCTGGGGAAATAAGATGAACTACTGGGGAAAACACCTTTTTCTCCTTCAGGGCCATGGGATCAGGGTAACCTGGAGGCGGTGTCCAAGAATGGCCTCCAATAAAGATGTAAGAATTTGAAACATCTTCCCTTATGACACTGCAAAAGTCCAAGTAAGCAAAACTTCCACCTTTTACCCTCTTGTGTTAATATCTTTAGGATTGTCACAATGATTTGGGAAAGAATTTCTTACGTGGAATATGGCCAGGCCAGTCTTGGTGTGGCAGAAGTTGGCAGGATGTGTAGACAGAGAAAGTACTCCTCCTTGTGGTCCTATGCCCCTCAGATGACAGTGTTGGAAAGGGTGGCTGTCTTTGGCCAGATGTAACCAAGTCCAATAGACTGGGAGGCTTATCAACAGCAAGAATTTATTTCTTAAAGTTCTGAAGGCTGGAAACCTGAGATAAAGGTGCTGGCAGGGTTGGTTCTCGTGAGCACTTTCTTCTGGGTGACAGACTGCCCACTTCACGTGGCACTCATGTCCTCACGTGGCAGGAGAGCTAGTGGGCTCACTGACCTCTTCCTACAAAGGCACTAACCCACTGATGAAGACTTCAACCTCATGACCTCTCAAAGGAGCCAAGGGCTATCACCTGGTGGTGTAGGATTTCAATATATGAATTTGGAGGAGGGTGACACAAACCTTCTGTCCATCACAGTGACCACCAAAGTACCGGAAAGTTCAAGAGTCCTGAGGTGCCTGAGAAATCTAGTAGGGAAAGAGGAAAGAGAGAGAGGGAGAGAGGAAGGAAGAAAGGATAGGAAGAAAGAGTGGGAGACAGCAAACTAATACGACCCAATCTTCAGACTACCCTGTGGTTTGGGAAAACCAGACTTTGACAGTACAAAGCAGTGCTGGCTGAGCACACTGGAACTACACTGCTTTAATTTGGATCTTCTCTGTCCACCAAAGGCCTGTCTGTGGAGGCTTGGTTGCCAGGCTGTGGCACCAATGGGAGGTGGTAGAATCTTTTGGAAGCAAGGCCTAGGGAAGAAAGTGAGGTCATTGGTGGCATGCCTTTGTCGGGGGATTGGGGATCCCGACAGCTTTGTGACTCTCTTTGCTTTCTGGCCACCGTGAGGTGAAGAGTCCTCCTCAATCACACGTTCCCACCATGATGTTCACATGGCCACAGACCCAAAGAACAGGGCCAAGCGACAATGGACTGAAACCTCCAAGTTTATGAGCTCAAATAAATCTTTCCTTTTTCTAAAATTTTTTTTTCATTTGTTCTTTTTAGTTATACATGACAGTAGAATCTAAAAAAATAAGTTGTTTATGGACACATGTATTTATTTGTATGTGGTGCTGAGGATTGAACCCAGTGCCCCACACATGCCAGGCAAGTGCTCTTCCACTGAGCCACGTCTGCAGCCCTAATAGAATGTTTTTTGAGATATCAAATACACAGGGAGATACTTTTCCTTTTTATAAGTTGTTTATCACGGCTAATCTGTTACAGTGCCAAAAAACTGACTAACTCAGAAATGGAACAAGTCATCACTTCCATCAGAAGTAGCTGTTCTGAGAGCCCACAAATTCAACCCTGGCCTCAGGCCACTTTCCCAACACCTTCCTTCTCTATAGGCCTAGCCACATTTATGTAGACAGGGAAAATGTGTTTCCACTCTTGGAAACTTCCAGGTGGATGTCTCTACGCTTTTCGTGTCCAGGAAAACAGGAGGCCTCATATGGAGGCCTTTCAATTGTTCTTTCTTCCTTCCACTATTCACTCCCTGACATGTTTTGCCCATAAATTGGCATCTCCCCAGGTCACACCCAAAATTGCATTCTTGTCCTTTTGTCCACCAGCAAGACAGTCACGATTCATTGGAATGATGATAAAACTACAAAACCTAAAATTTACTAAGTGCCAGGCACCATTCAAGTGCTCTATGAATATTGGTTCTTTGAATGATCCCATTTAACAGTTGGGGAATCTGAGGCATAGGCACGTTCGGGGGAGTTGAGGCTGACATTCAAACTCAGGCAGTTTGGCAGCAGAACCCTCCCTCTTAGCCACCATGCCCCATAGAAGGCACCATTCCAACGCCAGGACACTCTGGACCTTGGGCAGCACCAGCCTAACCCAGGCTTCCTGCTCTGTCCCTCCTTCACAGGGAGGGGGACCACAGGGCTGCGTGGCTTTCCGCACTCCTCTGATCCAGTGCCACCTTTCTTGGAAACAGCCGCCTGAAGAATATTGTCGGGGCCCTGGGAACAGCAGATCATACCCAGACGCGGTGCGGTTGAAACCTAAAGAAACATCCCCCCAAGAAAGCACCCCTGTCCTGTATAAATGCATCACCTCCACTCACTTGACCAAAGAGAAACTTTAATTTCTTAGTCTTTTTCACATTACGTCACTACATTCCAGGTTTTCCAACAAATTCTTATTTGACAACCATTGACACAGAGCAGTGATTTTTTTTTTTTTCAGGAAAAAGGAACAATTTGTCCCAGAGATAATTTGGGTATCTTCTGACAAGAATGAAACTGCTTGAACTTTTAAATTAATAGTTTCACTCTGACTTACCAAATCCACAATGTGTGGTCCCTCTCTTCTTGTTTCTCTGCTTTTGTTTACCTACCTTACTTGAGCATTTTTTTTTTGTTTAGAATTTTATGTTGATTTTTATGGTGTTTTTGAGTGGATCTCTTTGTATAGGTTTTTTTCATGGTTGCTCTAGGTGATATACTGTACATACATGATTCATCGTATTCTACTGGTGTTGGCATTCTACCCATTTGAGTAAAGTGTAGAAACTACTTCTCTCCAAGTTTCTCACTCTTGTTTATAATAAAATTGTCTTCATTTGGAACAATGTAAATGATGTTCTAATTTTTGCTTTAACCAAACATAGTTTTGAAAACTCAAGAAACCTGTTGTGTGTATCTTATTTATTCTCTCTCTATTGTTCTTTCTTCCTTCCACTATTCCAAGAATCTTTTTTTTTTTTTCTATTCAAGAATTTCCTTTTGCTATTTATCTTAGGGTAGGTCTGCTGGGCATGAGCTCTTCGTGTTTCTTCATCTGAAAATGTCTTGCTGTCCTTTTTAAGTAAGGGCTATTTTTACAGGATGTAGAATCCTGTGCTGACAGTTATTTCTTTGAGTATCTGGTAAATGTTGTGCCACTTCCTCCTTGTGTTCATGGTTTCTGATGATGAGAAATATGCTGTTATGTGAATTGTTTCCTCCCCCGCCCCATAAGGCATTGGTTCTCTTACTCTTCAAGATTTTATTTGTTTATTTTTTTGTCTTTAGTTCTTAGTAGTTGACTGATATGTTTAGTGCGGATTTCTTTGAGCTCATATTATTTGGGATTTTTTTTTTCAGCTTCTTGGATCTGTAACATTACATCTTTTGCTAAATTTAGGAAATGTCCAATCTTATTTTTTCTAATGCTTTTTCACCCCATTCCCTTTTCCTCTCCCTCTGACAGCATGAATGTGAGATCTTTTATTGTAGCTACACGGGTTCCTGAGGCTCTGTTTGGGGGGTCTTTGTTTGTTGGGTTTTTTTTGTGTGTGTGTGTATTTTAGTATTATTCTCTTTGTTGTTCAGAATGGATAATTTCCATTGTTTTCATGTTCAATTTTATCTCTCCTTTGCTTTGTTCTTTTCATTCTGGTCCTGAGCCCATCTGCTATGTTTTAAAAGTTTGGGTCATTGTGTTATTTTTCAGTTCTAAAATTTCCAATTAGGGCTCCTTTACAACTTCTATTTCTGGGCAGAGATTTTCTTTTTATAAATATTCATTGAAATTTTTTTTTATTAAAGAAAAATAGAGGACTTACTCTTGGTTTGAATGTAATGTGGAGAGTCTGGGGTTTTTAATGTTTTTATCAGTACATTATAATTATACATAATAGTGGGATTCATTTGACATAAAGGTAAATTAGTTTTAATTCACCTTCCCTCTCAAATATCCATGGATTCCAGTGAGTTATTGATTCTTGTATCAAAAAAAAAAAAAACAGATGGGGGAGAGAGAAAACAGGAGAGCTAACTAGTTTCAGCTGCTGGTTCTTCTGTCACTGTGGGAAAACTGGTCTGCAAAATCCAATGCATCAATTTTAGACTATGTCTATTCAGATAATTTGCCCATTTTAAAATCAGATATTATTATTTTTTGGATAATCATCCCTGAACACAGATATTTTAAAATGTCTAAATCAATAAGATTCCCAGTTCTTGCCAGGGGGTTTTGTGTTATGTTGTTGCAAGTTGTCATTTCTGCCTTAGCCTTCACTCAGTGCTTGTGCAAAGGCTCAAGGTCAGCCAGAGGTAAGAACTCACAGACTCCTCAAGCCTATTCTGAGCATGTGCACAGACCGATCATGTACATGGCTTTATAGATTGCAAAGAATATATCAGATCTCTTCAGAGTTCCACATTGACATCTTATGTCTTGGATTCTCTGCTGAAGCATTTTTGTTCTCCTATCATTTGCCTTCATTGTCACCTACTGCCTCAACAGTTGTGATGTGAAATGGTCGTTGCTGATTGTTTTTGCTGAACATCCCCAAGGAAATGACTATTTGCACTGGGTGAGCCCTTTTCAGGTCAGGTAAAAACAAGTCTTCCAAGTGGGGTCTTCCAGGGTGCCTCTGAGTAGATTTGAGAATGGAGCTTTGATGGATGTAATTCTCTTGGTCCCTCCAGAGACTTGCATACTTCTGCTTTTCACTAAGATCACAAACTGATTGCTGTCAAGGAGCTGGGGAGAGGAGGCTGAGAATAAAGCAAGTGAAGGTACCAAAAACTGGACAGTTCTTAACCAAGATTCTACTTTTTTATTTTCAATAATTGTTCCTCAATTTCTGCAAGCCTTTGGTTAATATTTTAAGTTCCAAAGAAAATTTATTTTTTTAAATTTTTATTTGTCCTAATTAGTTATACATGACAATAGAATGCATTTTGACAAATCATACATAAATAGAGCATAATTTCTCATTCTTCTGGTGGTACATGATGTAAAAATCACACCAGTCATGTACTTATATATGTACATAGGGTTAATAACATCAGATTCATTCTATTATCCTTGCGTGTGAGTGGGATAGTTTTCTATACCCCTCCCCTCCCTTCACTCCCGTCTACCTAATCCAAAGTAACTCTATTATTCCCCAGGCCTCTCTCCTTATTGTGAATTAGCATCCACACATTAGAGAGAATATTCAACCTATTATGGTATTTTGGGATTGGCTTATTTCACTTAGCATGATATTTTCCATCTCCATCTATTTACCAGCAAATGTCATAATTTCGTGTTTTTTTAAGGCTGAGTAATATTCCATTGTGCATATATACCACATTTTCTTTATCTATTAAAGAACATTTAGGTTGGTTTCATAGTTTATCTTTTGTCAGTTGAGATGCTATAAACATTGATGTGGCTGCATCACTACAGTATGCTAATTTTATGTCCTTTGGGTATAAACCAAGAAGTAGGATAGTTGGGTCAAATGGTGGTCTCATTCCAAGTTTTCTTAAGAATCTCCATACTGCTTTCCATAATGGTGGCACCAATTTGCATCCCACCAGCAATGCAAGTGTACCTTGTCCCCACATCCTCACTAACATTTATTGTTGCTTATGTTCTCTTTAAGTGCCATTCTGACTGGAGTGATTTTCATCTCTCTAATTGCTAAAGATGTTGAACATTTTTAAATATATTTGTTGATAAGTTGTATTTTTTTCTTCTATGAAGTGTCTGTTCAGTTCCGTTGCCCATTTATTGATTGGGTTATTTGGTTTTTTGGTGTTGAGTTTTTAGAGATCTTTATATATATTAGAGATTAATGTTCTGTCTGAGGTGCATGTGGTAAAGATTCTCTCCCGTTTTGTAGGCTCTCTCTTTGAATTATTGATTGTTTCCTTTGCTGAGAAGAAACTTTTTAGTTTGAATCTATCCATTTATTGTTTCTTGATTTTATTTCTTGTGCTTTAGGAGACTTGTTAAGGAAGTCAGAGCCTAGGCTGATATGGTGAAGATTTGGGCCTACTTTTCTTCTATTAGGCACAAGGTCTCTGTTCTAATGCTTAAGCTTTTGATACACTTTGAGTTGAGTTTCATGCAGGGTGGGAGATACGGGTTTAATTTCATTTTGTTACATATGGATCTCCAGTTTTCCCAGCATCTTTTGTTGAATAGGCAATCTTTTATCCATTGAATGTTTTTGGCACCTTTGTCCAATATGAGATAACTGTGGGTTTGTCTCTTTGTCTTCTATTCTGTACCACTGGTCTACTTTACATGTCTGTTTTGTACTATAGCTCTGTAGTATAATTTAAGATCTGTTATTGTGATGCCTCCTGCTTCATTTTTCTTGCTAAGGATTACTTTGGCTATTCTGGGTCTCTTATTTTTCCAAATGAATTTCATGATTGCTTTTTACTAGTTCTGTGAAGAAGGTCATTGCATTTTAATAGTAATTGCATTAAATCTGTATAACACTTTTGGTAATATGGCCATTGTGAAAATATTAATTCTGCCTCTCCAGGAGCATGGAAAGTCTTTCCATCTTCTAAGGTCTTCTTCAATATCTTTCTTTAGTGTTCTGTAGTTTTCATTGTAGAGGGCTTTCACCTCTTTTGTTAGGTTGATTCTCAAGTTTTTTTTTTGAGGCTACTGTGAGTGGGGTAGTTTTCCTAATTTCTCTTTCAGTAGATTCATCAATGATATAGAGGAACACATTTGATTTATGGGTGTTGTTTTTATATTCTGTTAGTTTGCTGAATTTATTTATTAGGTCTAGAAATTTTCTGGTGGAATTTTTTTTGATATTCTAAATATAGAATCATGTCATCTGCAAATAGTGATAATTTGAGTTCTTCTTTATCTATTCATATTCTTTTAATTTCTTTCTCCTCTCTAATTGTTCTGGCTAGAGTTTCAAGGACAATGTTGACTAGAAGTGTTGAAAGGGGGCATCCTTGTCTTTTTCCAGTTCTTAGAGGTAATGCTTTCAATTTTTCTCCCTTTAGAATGATGTTGGCCTTGGGTTTAGCATATATAGCTTTTACAAAGTTGAGGTATGTTGATTCTTTATTTTAATTGAAATTAAGTGCTTTTTAACTGATAGATTAAAAACACAAAACTCGTACATATATGTGAGCTACCACATGATGTTCTGATACATGTATACATTCTTTAATGTTCAACATTTATCTTTTATGGTGAAAACATTCAAAATCCCTTTTTATAACTTTTTGAAATGTATAGTACATTAGCTACAGTCACCCTACTGTGTAAACTTCTCACTCCTAACTAACTAACTAACTTTGTACTTATTGATCAACCTTTCCTCATTCCTTCCCCCTTCCCAGCCTCTGATAACTACCATTCTACTCTCAATTTCTATGAGATCAACTTTTTTAGATTCCATGTATAAGAAAGTCATATGGTACTTGTCTTTCTGTGCTTGGCTTATTTCATTTAACATAATGACCTCTAGTCCCATTCATGTTGTTGCAGATGGCAGGATTTCAATATTTTTGTTTGGGTGAATAGTATTTCATGAATGTACCACATTTTATTTATCCATTTACTTTGGTTATTTCTATTTCTTGGCTATTGTGAATGGTACTCTGATAAACACAGAAGTGCAAGCCTCTTTGATATACTAATTTGTTTCCTTTGGACATATACTCAGTAGTAAAACTGCTGGATCATATGATAGCTATATTTTTGATTTTTTGAGGAATTGTCAGACCATTTTTCCATAAGGAATGTACTAATTTATATTTCCGCCAACCGAGGGGAGGGAGGGTTTCCTTTTATCCACATCCTCTGTAGAGCTTGTTATCTAAGTCTTTTGATAACAGTCAATCTTAGTGGAGTGTGAAAAAAATTGATTCTGATAAAATTTTCAGTGTTCTCATTGCTTTTAGGGAGAAGATATTTTTGGCAGGGGGTACTGGGAATTGAACTCAGGGGCACTCAACATCTGAGCTATATCCCCAGCCCTATTTTGTATTTTATTAGAGACAAAGTCTCACTGAGTTGCTTAGCACCTCGCCATTGCTGAGGCTGGCTTTGAACTCGCGATCCTCCTGCTTCAGCCTCCTGAGCTACTGGGATTATAGGCATGTACCACCGTGCCTGGCTGGGAGGAGATGATTTTCAGGGAACTTACTTTATCATTCCTGCTGTCACCACATTCTGTTAGGGCATTTGAGGCTGCTGTTGTTGGGGTCCACCCTAGTCAGTGCCTAGGAAAGCTTGTTTTTTCCAGGCTGTGAAATAAAAAGGACTTTAAAAATGTGATAATGAAGGAAATGGAGAGGGAGAGCTGACCACTTCCCTTGTCACCGGTCCCTAGGTGAGGATCAAAGCCGAGTGACCTTGGTTGTAAAGTAAAGGAATGTACTCATAAACATCTGAAGAAATCCACCTGAGCAGTGGACATGCAACCTATTCTCTACATGCCCCCTGATTTTGGGCACAGTGCAGCCCTCTATATTGTCCCTGGGAGGAATGCACAAGCAATAAAATGTCCAAACCTCCATTGAGTCCTCTGAGTTCTTTTGTTGGGATCAGAAAACAGTATGCTGGGGACTTTGAAGCTCTGGGGTTGAACAGCTGGAAGTGACATAAGCACATGAATAGGAACATACTCAGAGTTTTCAATGAATATACAATTTGGAGGGTGGCAATTATAGATGGATCAGGGGTCTTTACAGCAGGACAGTGAGAATAAGGCAGGAGAGGCAGTCTGGAGCCATGCTCAAGTTGGCATTCTAAGTTTTTGAGGAGAGAAGTGGACGTGGTAAAAATGTTTCTGGAAGATAGATAATGTTTTTGAAAGATAAATATGATTTTGGAAGACTAATTTAGCAGTGAGTCCAGGAGAGAGGCAAAAAAAAAAAAATAGAAGCAAGAAGAACAGGTACTTTAATCAGAAGGGGGAAATTGTGTATCTGGGAGCGGTAATAAGATCAGGTTGGGTGTTAGAGCATTCCAAAAGAAGCTTCTAGTTGGCTGGTGAATGACTGGTTACTGGGGCAGTCTTCAAAGTACAGTTGTTATATACATAATAGTTTTTCTTCAACTATTGGAACTGAGGACCCCCCCCCCTCGGTGCAGAAGTTATGTAACTCCCAATGGAGTTCTTTCAGTCTCACCTTATTGTTCCGACTGTCCCCTTCATAAATGGTCTTCCCAGTGAAGATGTTGAGTATCTTAAAGTTCATGGCCAGTAATTCCTGGGTGGTGAAGCCCAGCTGGTGTTCACACATAAAGTTTTTGACTCACAAGGGCCCCAATTTAAGGAAATAAGTAGGTTTGTTTACCTCTGGCTGGAGAGGGGGACACTGTGCCAAGAAAAAGAGGAGCTTGGCTTCTCTCTTTTTGGGTATCATTGATCTTCTGTACAAAGGTAAGGTAGTGGTGGAAGGGAACTCATCAGACAGATAGCTGCTGAGATTCCACTGTGTTCTACACCTCCCAAATGATAGATCCAAATTCTTACCTGCATTTTTCCAAACATTGGAGACACCTCAAGTTCTAGGCCAGTTCAGGACAATAGTCACCTTAAAAGTGGAAAGACTGGGTAGGTCAGTCATGAGATGTTTTCCAAAGTGTATTCCATGGGGCTGGGGATGTGGCTCAAGCGGTAGCACGCTCGCCTGGCATGCGTGTGGCCCGGGTTCGATCCTCAGCACCACATACAAACAAAGATGTTGTGTCCGCTAAAAACTAGAAAATAAATATTAAAAATTCTCTCTCACTCTCTCTCTCTCTCTCTCTAAAAAAAAAAGTGTATTCCATGGGTATTAAGGTTCTCTACAGGAAAGTAACCAAGAGAATATGTACATAATTATCTATAATGTGCACACAATTATAGTTTATAATTACATTATTATAAAAAGGGATTTGTTAGGGCTGGGGTTATGGCTTAGCGGTAGAGCACTCACCTTGCATGTGTGAGGCCCTGGGTTCAATCGATCCTCAACACCACATAAAAATAAATAAATAAAATAAATACATTGTGTCTATCTACAACTAAACAATAAATATTTTTTTTTAAGAAGAGGATTTGTTAGATTGGTTCATATGATCAGAGGCTAGCGAACCCCACCGTGGCCATCTTTGTGTTGGGAAGCCATAGAAATAGTAGCTGCTCAAAAAAAAAAAAAAAAAAGCTGGACCCTCAATACAACAGGGACCCATGATGCAGCTCCAGTCTGAGGTTGAAGGAATAGATGTTCCCTGGAGAGTCACTGATGTGAGTCCAAAATGAAGGGCTGACGAAGATGGAGTCATGTTCACATGCTGTGTCAGCAGCAAAAGGCACCCTGGTGCAAGAAGACTCAAGCTAGCGTGTGCTTTTGAGGGCTTCCTCCTTCTCCCAGTTTTGCTGCAGGCAGGCCCCCTGTCTGTTGGAAGGTGCCACCCATGTGCTGGAGGGGGTCTCCCCTCCCCCTCATTTTGCTGTTCCACATGCCAATCATCCCTGGAAACACCCTCACAGACACACCCACAAGTGTGCTTTATCAATTTCCTAGACATCTCTCAATCCAATCAAGTTGACAATCAAGACTAACCTTTGTACCATGGAATTCTGAATTCTGGTCCTGGGAGTGTCTCACAAAGAGGTGTGGGACATACTTCATTCTCTGGTGCTCTGAGAAGTCCTGTGCATAGAGGAACTTTCAGTCTGTTTAACTTAGTTTCTCCCAGTTTTCACTGACCACAGAACTCTTCTTTCCCGAGGACACCAGCTTTGTAGCAAGCTCTTTAAGGAGTGTCAATCAATCACCATTTATTCTCTTCCCTCATCCTTCTCTGCTCATGAACAATGTGGCAGCCCTTTCACAGAGAGGCTCCAAGGACTTCAATCAGTGCTGGATCCTTGAAAAAATGAGGACTTCTGTTAAGCACATGGCAAGTCACTCAGATAGCCCAGATGTCACAACCCCGCTGTGCCAAATTACCTCAAAAGATTCTGAACAGCTTATGGCTTCTTAGACACTTCGAAGTCTCCCTCTGCCATCTTCTCTCAGACCTTCTTCTAGTATTCCTAAAGTAGAGAGGGGACACTGGCAACAGTAGTATCATCACAGGACTGTTGTGAAGTTGCATAATATGAGTTCATGTATGTAAACCACTGAAAACAGTCCCTGGAACACAGTGAATGTTATGTAGATTAGTGAGGCTTGGTTGAGGACACTTCTTAACAGTTCATGTTGTATTTATCACCATTAAATTTCTAGCATCAAATAATGTTAGTATTGATCTGTTCTAACTTTGAAAAAAAGAAATAAATGGTCAGGACGAAAGCTTAGTTTAAAGCAACAAAACATAATTGCAGGATGCATGCAGATCCTCTGTGTATCTCTGTCTTTGTCTACTTCTCTCTCTCTCTCTCTCTCTCTCTCTCTCTCTCTCTCACACACACACACACACACACACACACACACACACACACACACACACACGCTCCACTCTCCCACTCTGAATTCTTCGATTCCCATTGATCTGTCTCAGGCCCCAGGTCTCAGTTATGGCCCCCCTGAGGTATGGATTCAAAAGATGAGAGAACGAAGGAACAGAGAGGCTTTCTTTGGGAAAGAGAGATGAGAGTAAGGGGGCAGGGACTGCAAACATACAGACAGGATCATTGTTCAGAGAATGTCCTGACAGTTTTATAGGAAAGACTACAGAGCGCTCCATGGCCAGCCATTCCCACTGAGGGGAAGCAGCCGCCACTGGTCTCCATAAATCTCCCCTGAGAGTCAGGTGAGCGCGTCACGAGATAGAAAGTGCTGCCACACAGGACAGGAGCAAAGAGGATGTGAGGATGTGAGCAAATCGGAGTGACGTTTCCCCCTGGAGGTAAATGCTTACCGGGAGTGTGGCAGTTCTTCACCTCCTGCCTCCTGCCTCCTGCTTCTGAGGAGGCAACCTAGCAGGTTTGGATGGGACTGTGTCCCCAGCTTTCCTCACCTCCCCCCCGGCCCCCGTTCCCACCTGCAGTAACAGAGGACCACTTTCTCCTTCAGAAGCAGCCACTGGAAACAGGGTAAATAGCAAATAGGGCATTATACCTGTCAATAGTTAGGGAGCCCCATCCCTCCTCCCAGGTCTGCCCATCTGGAGGAATGGCAATAGGAGGGGACACATCCAACTGCCTTTTCCAAGCAGAAAAGCATGTCCCTGGCCTTCAGGGAGTGAGAACTGGGACCATCAAAGTACCACATTACAAAGCGGACTGCACAGGGACGCATTGTGGTGTGTATACTCCGAATGATGGACCCACTTACAGTGACAAGTAAATCACCCTTCTGAAGAGGAAGGGGACCAGTGGGAAGGAGGAGGGAAGGACCAGGGGAGCTGCTAGGGAATGAAATTGGCCAAATTATGTTATGTGAATGTCTGAATATATAACAACAAAATCTATTATTAGGTATGATTATAACTGCACCAATAAAATGTGTCTGCACTTTCATCCTCATCGGGTAATGAATTAAAGATAACAAAGGGAAAATAAACTTATCTTTCTTCTCAGGCAAGAGAAAAGCTTCAGTCAGAATTGCTCTCTGCTAAAGTCTTTCTCTTCCCTGTCACCCCAGTCCCAGGACAACTCTGAAGTGGACTGCAATCTCCAAGGCCCAGACTCAACTCATCAATACCTGGCCACCTGGGCTTGGAAGTCTGGCGACCCCCATCACTGTGCCACCAGATGGAATGCAAGGCTGGATCCCCGTGAACAGCGACATCTCACAACAGAAAAAGGACAGGTCCAATTTAAAACATGTCACTGCCTCTGTGCCCAGGCTGGGAGGGACAGCTAACTGAAGGGCGGGCACCACGCCAGGGAAGCTTGGGAAATGATATGCTGCCTGCCAGGGAGCAGGCCCTGCTCAGCGTTTTCTAGACGCTTATAGAGCTGTCTGTATTTATGGCCCAAATATCATATCGTGTGTGGGTTCTCTCTGCAGGAGCCCATGTGCATCAGGTCAGTGCCGAGGTCTCTAACTGCAACCAATCCCTGTGTTTGCTGCTGCATTAACTAGGGCTTGAGAGAAGCCATTCTCCATTCCACACTACCTACTAGGAACCTACTCTACCCTAACTTGTTTGTCTTTTGGTTCTTTTTGAAGAAATTGTCCTCTGCTAAGGCTGCTGCTGGTCCACCTGTTCCTGCTGCCTGTTGGGCACTCCTGGCTGGTGGGATTCTGCAAGCCTCGCCCCTGCCCCTCAGGCCTGTGACTTTGCTGTTGAGCTCTGGTCACAGTGGCTGCCTTTCAGGCCAGGTGGTACACCTTCAGTTTTTTTTTTTTTTTTTTTCTGTAAAAAGTCCACGCAGCCAAGAGGAACCTGCCTTGAAAGCCAAAATGTGGGTTTCCAGGAATGCAGAGTCCTGTCACAAAGCTCAGCTCTGCCACTGCTCCAATCCAGGGAGACTGTGGGTTAGGTTTCTTTGTGTCCAGTGGAAGATACCAAGGTCTGTGTGAGGAAGGGGTCATATAGCCGGGAGGAACCATTTCATCTCTTCTTCCTGAGGGGTAGGCCAGGCGGGACAAAGCCCTGGGTCTCTAACACATCCCTTGTCCTGAGCATTCCAACCACACAGAGGCCTCAGCAAAGACAGAATTGGGGAGTTGATTCAATGAGCTCCTGCAGAGCTATTATCTGTGGGCTGTTGGCTTCTGAGCATTCACTTGTCTAATTATCTGAGGAAGGTCCTGAACTGCTGGCTACAGAGCCTGAACTGAGAAGTGTGCAGACCAGGCAGCCGGCCTCCCAGGCGAACTTGGCTCCCACCTGCTCCAACACTGAAGCTCCTTATAAATAGCACACACCTAATCCAAATACTAAATCAAATTAGACTTAAAATAGGCACACAGCTAGCACCTGGTTCACGACTAACGGTCACTAACAGCTTCCACATAAAGTAAATGCTCATTCTCTGTGACCAGTTCCCCTCTCCAAAGCTCTCCCACTTGTACCGAATGAGAGCTGTTTCTCTTTTGTGTTTTGTCCTTGTGGAGGACCATTTGATAAATACTGGCAATGAGCTGCCCCTTTCCCATGCCCTGGGTATGTAAGGAAACAGAGTCTCTCCTCTGAAAAGTGAGGGCCAACAGGAGAGCTAACTTCTAGGTCCTCTTTGCTCCCACCCCTCAGCGCAGAGTTCCTTTGCCCCTTTCTCTTGGTATTCTCAGTGGTGACCAGCTCTACTTTTTGGCCTTGTTCAACATAACCACACCACACTCAGGTCTTCATTTCTGCTCGACCCGTCCCAGATTCAGTATACAGCCCCAAATATTCTCATCCTGCGGAGCCCACAGCACCCGGCCTCTCAGCCACAGATGGACAGCAGGGTGCAAGTATGTGAGCGTGTGTGTTTGGGTTTTCAACAAATATTGATGGGAGTATTGACTAAATGTCATGCAGTGCGCTCTGTGTTGGAGAGACAAAGGGAAGGGCCACGCTCTACTCTCGATGAATAAGTTGTTCAACACAGGGGTCCTTTTAATTTGTTTTTTAGTTTATTCAACCATCAATTGAGTCAAGATTTATTAAAGATCTTTCATGTGTCAGAGACTACACAAGGCCACCACAAACCCAAACTTGAAAGAAACCTAGTTCCTCCCGTGCAGAAACTTGCAGCCCATGGTAAATCTCGGATAAGTCAATGTGTACAGTACACACATGGTGCTGTATATCACAGCAGAAATAGGCACAGTATACAGTGGCACCCAGGAGGGATGTCTGAAGCACAAAGTGCCACTCTAGTTTTCTGGACATGATTTGGAGCTGAGTTTTCAAGAGCAAGTGATAGATTAAAGATGGT